>NC_090445.1:723219133-723844133 GCF_031143425.1 Pleurodeles waltl
AGCCGGCACCTAGGGAAACCTACCAAACCTGTGCATTTCTGAAAACTAGAGACCTAGGGGAATCCAAGATGGGGTGAGTTGCGGGGCTCGGACCAGGTTCTGTTACCCAGAATCCTTTGCAAACCTCAAAATTTGGCTAAAAATACACATGTTACTCACATTTCTGTGGCAGAAAGTTCTGGAATCTGAGAGGAGCCACAAATTTCCTTCCACCCAGCGTTCCCCCAAGTCTCCCGATAAAAATGATACCTCACTTGTGTGGGTAGGCCTAGCGCCCGCGACAGGAAATTCCCCAAAGCGCAACGTGGACACATCCAAATTTTTGGAAGAAAACAGAGGTGTTTTTTGCGAGGTGCCTACCTGTAGATTTTGGCCTCTAGCTCAGCCGGCACCTAGGGAAACCTACCAAACCTGTGCATTTCTGAAAACTAGAGACCTAGGGGAATCCAAGATGGGGTGACTTGCGGGGCTCGGACCAGGTTCTGTTACCCAGAATCCTTTGCAAACCTCAAAATTTGGCTAAAAATACACATGTTACTCACATTTCTGTGGCAGAAAGTTCTGGAATCTGAGAGGAGCCACAAATTTCCTTCCACCCAGCGTTCCCCCAAGTCTCCCGATAAAAAAGATACCTCACTTGTGTGGGTAGGCCTAGCGCCCGCGACAGGAAACGCCCCAAAGCGCAACGTGGACACATCCAAATTTTTGGAAGAAAACAGAGGTGTTTTTTGTGAAGTGCCTACCTGTAGATTTTGGCCTCTAGCTCAGCCGGCACCTAGGGAAACCTACCAAACCTGTGCATTTCTGAAAACTAGAGACCTAGGGGAATCCAAGGAGGGGTGACTTGCGGGGCTCGGACCAGGTTCTGTTACCCAGAATCCTTTGCAAACCTCAAAATTTGGCTAAAAAAACACATGTTCCTAACATTTCTTTGGCAGAAAGTTCTGGAATCTGAGAGGAGCCACAAATTTCCTTCCACCCAGCGTTCCCCCAAGTCTCCCGATAAAAATGATACCTCACTTGTGTGGGTAGGCCTAGCGCCCGCGACAGGAAACGCCCCAAAGCGCAACGTGGACACATCCAAATTTTTGGAAGAAAACAGAGGTGTTTTTTGCGAAGTGCCTACCTGTAGATTTTGGCCTCTAGCTCAGCCGGCACCTAGGGAAACCTACCAAACCTGTGCATTTCTGAAAACTAGAGACCTAGGGGAATCCAAGATGGGGTGACTTGCGGGGCTCGGACCAGGTTCTGTTACCCAGAATCCTTTGCAAACCTCAAAATTTGGCTATTTCTGTGGCAGAAAGTTCTGGAATCTGAGAGGAGCCACAAATTTCCTTCCACCCAGCGTTCCCCCAAGTCTCCCGATAAAAATGATACCTCGCTTGTGTGGGTAGGCCTAGCGCCCGCGACAGGAAACGCCCCAAAGCGCAACGTGGACACATCCAAATTTTTGGAAGAAAACAGAGGTGTTTTTTGCGAAGTGACTACCTGTAGATTTTGGCCTGTAGCTCAGCCGCCACCTAGGGAAACCTACCAAACCTGTGCATTTCTGAAAACTAGAGACCTAGGGGAATCCAAGATGGGGTGACTTGCGGGGCTCGGACCAGGTTCTGTTACCCAGAATCCTTTGCAAACCTCAAAATTTGGCTATTTCTGTGGCAGAAAGTTCTGGAATCTGAGAGGAGCCACAAATTTCCTTCCACCCAGCGTTCCCCCAAGTCTCCCGATAAAAATTATACCTCACTTGTGTGGGTAGGCAAAGCGCCCGCGACAGGAAACGCCCCAAAGCGCAACGAGGACACATTCAAATTTTTGGAAGAAAACAGAGGTGTTTTTTGCGAAGTGACTACCTGTAGATTTTGGCCTGTAGCTCAGCCGCCACCTAGGGAAACCTACCAAACCTGTGCATTTCTGAAAACTAGAGACCTAGAGGAATCCAAGATGGGGTGACTTGCGGGGCTCGGACCAGGTTCTGTTACCCAGAATCCTTTGCAAACCTCAAAATTTGGCTAAAAAAACACATGTTACTCACATTTCTGTGGCAGAAAGTTCTGGAATCTGAGAGGAGCCACAAATTTCCTTCCACCCAGCGTTCCCCCAAGTCTCCCGATAAAAATGATACCTCACTTGTGTGGGTAGGCCTAGCGCCCGTGACAGGAAACGCCCCAAAGCGCAACGTGGACACATCCACATTTTTGGAAGAAAACAGAGGTGTTTTTTGCGAAGTGCCTACCTGTAGATTTTGGCCTCTAGCTCAGCCGGCACCTAGGGAAACCTACCAAACCTGTGCATTTCTGAAAACTAGAGACCTAGGGGAATCCAAGATGGGGTGACTTGCGGGGCTCGGACCAGGTTCTGTTACCCAGAATCCTTTGCAAACCTCAAAATTTGGCTAAAAATACACATGTTACTCACATTTCTGTGGCAGAAAGTTCTGGAATCTGAGAGGAGCCACAAATTTCCTTCCACCCAGCGTTCCCCCAAGTCTCCCGATAAAAAAGATACCTCACTTGTGTGGGTAGGCCTAGCGCCCGCGACAGGAAACGCCCCAAAGCGCAACGTGGACACATCCAAATTTTTGGAAGAAAACAGAGGTGTTTTTTCTGAAGTGCCTACCTGTAGATTTTGGCCTCTAGCTCAGCCGGCACCTAGGGAAACCTACCAAACCTGTGCATTTCTGAAAACTAGAGACCTAGGGGAATCCAAGGAGGGGTGACTTGCGGGGCTCGGACCAGGTTCTGTTACCCAGAATCCTTTGCAAACCTCAAAATTTGGCTAAAAAAACACATGTTCCTAACATTTCTTTGGCAGAAAGTTCTGGAATCTGAGAGGAGCCACAAATTTCCTTCCACCCAGCGTTCCCCCAAGTCTCCCGATAAAAATGATACCTCACTTGTGTGGGTAGGCCTAGCGCCCGCGACAGGAAACGCCCCAAAGCGCAACGTGGACACATCCAAATTTTTGGAAGAAAACAGAGGTGTTTTTTGCGAAGTGCCTACCTGTAGATTTTGGCCTCTAGCTCAGCCGGCACCTAGGGAAACCTACCAAACCTGTGCATTTCTGAAAACTAGAGACCTAGGGGAATCCAAGATGGGGTGACTTGCGGGGCTCGGACCAGGTTCTGTTACCCAGAATCCTTTGCAAACCTCAAAATTTGGCTATTTCTGTGGCAGAAAGTTCTGGAATCTGAGAGGAGCCACAAATTTCCTTCCACCCAGCGTTCCCCCAAGTCTCCCGATAAAAATGATACCTCGCTTGTGTGGGTAGGCCTAGCGCCCGCGACAGGAAACGCCCCAAAGCGCAACGTGGACACATCCAAATTTTTGGAAGAAAACAGAGGTGTTTTTTGCGAAGTGACTACCTGTAGATTTTGGCCTGTAGCTCAGCCGCCACCTAGGGAAACCTACCAAACCTGTGCATTTCTGAAAACTAGAGACCTAGGGGAATCCAAGATGGGGTGACTTGCGGGGCTCGGACCAGGTTCTGTTACCCAGAATCCTTTGCAAACCTCAAAATTTGGCTATTTCTGTGGCAGAAAGTTCTGGAATCTGAGAGGAGCCACAAATTTCCTTCCACCCAGCGTTCCCCCAAGTCTCCCGATAAAAATTATACCTCACTTGTGTGGGTAGGCAAAGCGCCCGCGACAGGAAACGCCCCAAAGCGCAACGAGGACACATTCAAATTTTTGGAAGAAAACAGAGGTGTTTTTTGCGAAGTGACTACCTGTAGATTTTGGCCTGTAGCTCAGCCGCCACCTAGGGAAACCTACCAAACCTGTGCATTTCTGAAAACTAGAGACCTAGAGGAATCCAAGATGGGGTGACTTGCGGGGCTCGGACCAGGTTCTGTTACCCAGAATCCTTTGCAAACCTCAAAATTTGGCTAAAAAAACACATGTTACTCACATTTCTGTGGCAGAAAGTTCTGGAATCTGAGAGGAGCCACAAATTTCCTTCCACCCAGCGTTCCCCCAAGTCTCCCGATAAAAATGATACCTCACTTGTGTGGGTAGGCCTAGCGCCCGTGACAGGAAACGCCCCAAAGCGCAACGTGGACACATCCACATTTTTGGAAGAAAACAGAGGTGTTTTTTGCGAAGTGCCTACCTGTAGATTTTGGCCTCTAGCTCAGCCGGCACCTAGGGAAACCTACCAAACCTGTGCATTTCTGAAAACTAGAGACCTAGGGTAATCTGGGGTGACTTGCGGGGCTCGGACCAGGTTCTGTTACCCAGAATCCTTTGCAAACCTCAAAATTTGGCTAAAAATACACATGTTCCTCACATTTCTGTGGCAGAAAGTTCTGGAATCTGAGAGGAGCCACAAATTTCCTTCCACCCAGCGTTCCCCCAAGTCTCCCGATAAAAATGATACCTCACTTGTGTGGGTAGGCAAAGCGCCCGCGACAGGAAACGCCCCAAAGCGCAACGAGGACACATTCAAATTTTTTTAAGAAAACAGAGGTGTTTTTTGCGAAGTGACTACCTGTAGATTTTGGCCTGTAGCTCAGCCGCCACCTAGGGAAACCTACCAAACCTGTGCATTTCTGAAAACTAGAGACCTAGAGGAATCCAAGATGGGGTGACTTGCGGGGCTCGGACCAGGTTCTGTTACCCAGAATCCTTTGCAAACCTCAAAATTTGGCTAAAAATACACATGTTACTCACATTTCTGTGGCAGAAAGTTCTGGAATCTGAGAGGAGCCACAAATTTCCTTCCACCCAGCGTTCCCCCAAGTCTCCCGATAAAAATGATACCTCACTTGTGTGGGTAGGCCTAGCGCCCGCGACAGGAAACACCCCAAAGCGCAACGTGGACACATCCAAATTTTTGGAAGAAAACAGAGGTGTTTTTTGCGAAGTGCCTACCTGTAGATTTTGGCCTCTAGCTCAGCCGGCACCTAGGGAAACCTACCAAACCTGTGCATTTCTGAAAACTAGAGACCTAGGGTAATCTGGGGTGACTTGCGGGGCTCGGACCAGGTTCTGTTACCCAGAATCCTTTGCAAACCTCAAAATTTGGCTAAAAATACACATGTTACTCACATTTCTGTGGCAGAAAGTTCTGGAATCTGAGAGGAGCCACAAATTTCCTTCCACCCAGCGTTCCCCCAAGTCTCCCGATAAAAATCATACCTCGCTTGTGTGGGTAGGCCTAGCGCCCGCGACAGGAAACGCCCCAAAGCGCAACGTGGACACATCCAAATTTTTGGAAGAAAACAGAGGTGTTTTTTGCGAAGTGCCCACCTGTAGATTTTGGCCTCTAGCTCAGCCGGCACCTAGGGAAACCTACCAAACCTGTGCATTTCTGAAAACTAGAGACCTAGGGGAATCCAAGATGGGGGGACTTGCGGGGCTCGGACCAGGTTCTGTTACCCAGAATCCTTTGCAAACCTCAAAATTTGGCTAAAAATACACATGTTACTCACATTTCTGTGGCAGAAAGTTCTGGAATCTGAGAGGAGCCACAAATTTCCTTCCACCCAGCGTTCCCCCAAGTCTCCCGATAAAAATGATACCTCGCTTGTGTGGGTAGGCCTAGCGCCCGCGACAGGAAACGCCCCAAAGCGCAACGTGGACACATCCAAATTTTTGGAAGAAAACAGAGGTGTTTTTTGCGAAGTGCCCACCTGTAGATTTTGGCCTCTAGCTCAGCCGGCACCTAGGGAAACCTACCAAACCTGTGCATTTCTGAAAACTAGAGACCTAGGGGAATCCAAGATGGGGTGACTTGCGGGGCTCGGACCAGGTTCTGTTACCCAGAATCCTTTGCAAACCTCAAAATTTGGCTAAAAATACACATGTTCCTCACATTTCTGTGGCAGAAAGTTCTGGAATCTGAGAGGAGCCACAAATTTCCTTCCACCCAGCGTTCCCCCAAGTCTCCCGATAAAAATGATACCTCACTTGTGTGGGTAGGCAAAGCGCCCGCGACAGGAAACGCCCCAAAGCGCAACGAGGACACATTCAAATTTTTGGAAGAAAACAGAGGTGTTTTTTGCGAAGTGACTACCTGTAGATTTTGGCCTGTAGCTCAGCCGCCACCTAGGGAAACCTACCAAACCTGTGCATTTCTGAAAACTAGAGACCTAGAGGAATCCAAGATGGGGTGACTTACGGGGCTCGGACCAGGTTCTGTTACCCAGAATCCTTTGCAAACCTCAAAATTTGGCTAAAAAAACACATGTTACTCACATTTCTGTGGCAGAAAGTTCTGGAATCTGAGAGGAGCCACAAATTTCCTTCCACCCAGCGTTCCCCCAAGTCTCCTGATAAAAATGATACCTCACTTGTGTGGGTAGGCCTAGCGCCCGCGACAGGAAACGCCCCAAAGCGCAACGTGGACACATCCAAATTTTTGGAAGAAAACAGAGGTGTTTTTTGCGAAGTGCCTACCTGTAGATTTTGGCCTCTAGCTCAGCCGGCACCTAGGGAAACCTACCAAACCTGTGCATTTCTGAAAACTAGAGACCTAGGGGAATCCAAGATGGGGTGACTTGCGGGGCTCGGACCAGGTTCTGTTACCCAGAATCCTTTGCAAACCTCAAAATTTGGCTAAAAATACACATGTTACTCACATTTCTGTGGCAGAAAGTTCTGGAATCTGAGAGGAGCCACAAATTTCCTTCCACCCAGCGTTCCCCCAAGTCTCCCGATAAAAATGATACCTCACTTGTGTGGGTAGGCAAAGCGCCCGCGACAGGAAACGCCCCAAAGCGCAACGTGGACACATTCAAATTTTTGGAAGAAAACAGAGGTGTTTTTTGCGAAGTGACTACCTGTAGATTTTGGCCTGTAGCTCAGCCGCCACCTAGGGAAACCTACCAAACCTGTGCATTTCTGAAAACTAGAGACCTAGAGGAATCCAAGATGGGGTGACCTGCGGGGCTCGGACCAGGTTCTGTTACCCAGAATCCTTTGCAAACCTCAAAATTTGGCTAAAAAAACACATGTTACTCACATTTCTGTGGCAGAAAGTTCTGGAATCTGAGAGGAGCCACAAATTTCCTTCCACCCAGCGTTCCCCCAAGTCTCCCGATAAAAATGATACCTCACTTGTGTGGGTAGGCCTAGCGCCCGCGACAGGAAACGCCCCAAAGCGCAACGTGGACACATCCAAATTTTTGGAAGAAAACAGAGGTGTTTTTTGCGAAGTGCCTACCTGTAGATTTTGGCCTCTAGCTCAGCCGGCACCTAGGGAAACCTACCAAACCTGTGCATTTCTGAAAACTAGAGACCTAGGGGAATCCAAGATGGGGTGAGCTGCGGGGCTCGGACCAGGTTCTGTTACCCAGAATGCTTTGCAAACCTCAAAATTTGGCTAAAAATACACATGTTACTCACATTTCTGTGGCAGAAAGTTCTGGAATCTGAGAGGAGCCACAAATTTCCTTCCACCCAGCGTTCCCCCAAGTCTCCCGATAAAAATGATACCTCACTTGTGTGGGTAGGCCTAGCGCCCGCGACAGGAAACGCCCCAAAGCGCAACGTGGACACATCCAAATTTTTGGAAGAAAACAGAGGTGTTTTTTGCGAAGTGCCTACCTGTAGATTTTGGCCTCTAGCTCAGCCGGCACCTAGGGAAACCTACCAAACCTGTGCATTTCTGAAAACTAGAGACCTAGGGGAATCCAAGATGGGGTGAGTTGCGGGGCTCGGACCAGGTTCTGTTACCCAGAATGCTTTGCAAACCTCAAAATTTGGCTAAAAATACACATGTTACTCACATTTCTGTGGCAGAAAGTTCTGGAATCTGAGAGGAGCCACAAATTTCCTTCCACCCAGCGTTCCCCCAAGTCTCCCGATAAAAATGATACCTCACTTGTGTGGGTAGGCCTAGCGCCCGCGACAGGAAACGCCCCAAAGCGCAACGTGGACACATCCAAATTTTTGGAAGAAAACAGAGGTGTTTTTTGCGAAGTGCCTACCTGTAGATTTTGGCCTCTAGCTCAGCCGGCACCTAGGGAAACCTACCAAACCTGTGCATTTCTGAAAACTAGAGACCTAGGGGAATCCAAGATGGGGTGAGTTGCGGGGCTCGGACCAGGTTCTGTTACCCAGAATCCTTTGCAAACCTCAAAATGTGGCTAAAAATACACATGTTACTCACATTTCTGTGCCAGAAAGTTCTGGAATCTGAGAGGAGCCACAAATTTCCTTCCACCCAGCGTTCCCCCAAGTCTCCCGATAAAAATGATACCTCACTTGTGTGGGTAGGCCTAGCGCCCGCGACAGGAAATTCCCCAAAGCGCAACGTGGACACATCCAAATTTTTGGAAGAAAACAGAGGTGTTTTTTGCGAGGTGCCTACCTGTAGATTTTGGCCTCTAGCTCAGCCGGCACCTAGGGAAACCTACCAAACCTGTGCATTTCTGAAAACTAGAGACCTAGAGGAATCCAAGATGGGGTGACCTGCGGGGCTCGGACCAGGTTCTGTTACCCAGAATCCTTTGCAAACCTCAAAATTTGGCTAAAAATACACATGTTACTCACATTTCTGTGGCAGAAAGTTCTGGAATCTGAGAGGAGCCACAAATTTCCTTCCACCAGCGTTCCCTCAAGTCTCCCGATAAAAAAGATACCTCACTTGTGTGGGTAGGCCTAGCGCCCGCGACAGGAAACGCCCCAAAGCGCAACGTGGACACATCCAAATTTTTGGAAGAAAACAGGTGTTTTTTGCGAAGTGCCTACCTGTAGAGTTTGGCCTCTAGCTCAGCCGGCACCTAGGGAAACCTACCAAACCTGTGCATTTCTGAAAACTAGAGATCTAGGGGAATCCAAGATGGGGTGACTTGCGGGGCTCGGACCAGGTTCTGTTACCCAGAATCCTTTGCAAACCTCAAAATTTGGCTAAAAATACACATGTTACTCACATTTCTGTGGCAGAAAGTTCTGGAATCTGAGAGGAGCCACAAATTTCCTTCCAACCAGCGTTCCCCCAAGTCTCCCGATAAAAATGATACCTCACTTGTGTGGGTAGGCCTAGCGCCCACGACAGGCCTAAAGCGCAACGTGGACACATCCAAATTTTTGGAAGAAAACAGAGGTGTTTTTTGCGAAGTGCCTACCTGTAGATTTTGGCCTCTAGCTCAGCCGGCACCTAGGGAAACCTACCAAACCTGTGCATTTCTGAAAACTAGAGACCTAGGGGAATCCAAGATGGGGTGAGTTGCGGGGCTCGGACCAGGTTCTGTTACCCAGAATCCTTTGCAAACCTCAAAATTTGGCTAAAAATACACATGTTACTCACATTTCTGTGGCAGAAAGTTCTGGAATCTGAGAGGAGTCACAAATTTCCTTCCACCCAGCGTTCCCCCAAGTCTCCCGATAAAAATGATACCTCACTTGTGTGGGTAGGCCTAGCGCCCGCGACAGGAAATTCCCCAAAGCGCAACGTGGACACATCCAAATTTTTGGAAGAAAACAGAGGTGTTTTTTGCGAGGTGCCTACCTGTAGATTTTGGCCTCTAGCTCAGCCGGCACCTAGGGAAACCTACCAAACCTGTGCATTTCTGAAAACTAGAGACCTAGGGGAATCCAAGATGGGGTGACTTGCGGGGCTCGGACCAGGTTCTGTTACCCAGAATCCTTTGCAAACCTCAAAATTTGGCTAAAAATACACATGTTACTCACATTTCTGTGGCAGAAAGTTCTGGAATCTGAGAGGAGCCACAAATTTCCTTCCACCCAGCGTTCCCCCAAGTCTCCCGATAAAAAAGATACCTCACTTGTGTGGGTAGGCCTAGCGCCCGCGACAGGAAACGCCCCAAAGCGCAACGTGGACACATCCAAATTTTTGGAAGAAAACAGAGGTGTTTTTTGTGAAGTGCCTACCTGTAGATTTTGGCCTCTAGCTCAGCCGGCACCTAGGGAAACCTACCAAACCTGTGCATTTCTGAAAACTAGAGACCTAGGGGAATCCAAGGAGGGGTGACTTGCGGGGCTCGGACCAGGTTCTGTTACCCAGAATCCTTTGCAAACCTCAAAATTTGGCTAAAAAAACACATGTTCCTAACATTTCTTTGGCAGAAAGTTCTGGAATCTGAGAGGAGCCACAAATTTCCTTCCACCCAGCGTTCCCGTCAAGTCTCCCGATAAAAATGATACCTCACTTGTGTGGGTAGGCCTAGCGCCCGCGACAGGAAACGCCCCAAAGCGCAACGTGGACACATCCAAATTTTTGGAAGAAAACAGAGGTGTTTTTTGCGAAGTGCCTACCTGTAGATTTTGGCCTCTAGCTCAGCCGGCACCTAGGGAAACCTACCAAACCTGTGCATTTCTGAAAACTAGAGACCTAGGGGAATCCAAGATGGGGTGACTTGCGGGGCTCGGACCAGGTTCTGTTACCCAGAATCCTTTGCAAACCTCAAAATTTGGCTATTTCTGTGGCAGAAAGTTCTGGAATCTGAGAGGAGCCACAAATTTCCTTCCACCCAGCGTTCCCCCAAGTCTCCCGATAAAAATGATACCTCGCTTGTGTGGGTAGGCCTAGCGCCCGCGACAGGAAACGCCCCAAAGCGCAACGTGGACACATCCAAATTTTTGGAAGAAAACAGAGGTGTTTTTTGCGAAGTGCCTACCTGTAGATTTTGGCCTCTAGCTCAGCCGGCACCTAGGGAAACCTACCAAACCTGTGCATTTCTGAAAACTAGAGACCTAGGGGAATCCAAGATGGGGTGACTTGCGGGGCTCGGACCAGGTTCTGTTACCCAGAATCCTTTGCAAACCTCAAAATTTGGCTAAAAATACACATGTTACTCACATTTCTGTGGCAGAAAGTTCTGGAATCTGAGAGGAGCCACAAATTTCCTTCCACCCAGCGTTCCCCCAAGTCTCCCGATAAAAATTATACCTCACTTGTGTGGGTAGGCAAAGCGCCCGCGACAGGAAACGCCCCAAAGCGCAACGAGGACACATTCAAATTTTTGGAAGAAAACAGAGGTGTTTTTTGCGAAGTGACTACCTGTAGATTTTGGCCTGTAGCTCAGCCGCCACCTAGGGAAACCTACCAAACCTGTGCATTTCTGAAAACTAGAGACCTAGAGGAATCCAAGATGGGGTGACTTGCGGGGCTCGGACCAGGTTCTGTTACCCAGAATCCTTTGCAAACCTCAAAATGTGGCTAAAAAAACACATGTTACTCACATTTCTGTGGCAGAAAGTTCTGGAATCTGAGAGGAGCCACAAATTTCCTTCCACCCAGCGTTCCCCCAAGTCTCCCGATAAAAATGATACCTCACTTGTGTGGGTAGGCCTAGCGCCCGCGACAGGAAATGCCCCAAAGCGCAACGTGGACACATCCACATTTTTGGAAGAAAACAGAGGTGTTTTTTGCGAAGTGCCTACCTGTAGATTTTGGCCTCTAGCTCAGCCGGCACCTAGGGAAACCTACCAAACCTGTGCATTTCTGAAAACTAGAGACCTAGGGTAATCTGGGGTGACTTGCGGGGCTCGGACCAGGTTCTGTTACCCAGAATCCTTTGCAAACCTCAAAATTTGGCTAAAAATACACATGTTCCTCACATTTCTGTGGCAGAAAGTTCTGGAATCTGAGAGGAGCCACAAATTTCCTTCCACCCAGCGTTCCCCCAAGTCTCCCGATAAAAATGATACCTCACTTGTGTGGGTAGGCAAAGCGCCCGCGACAGGAAACGCCCCAAAGCGCAACGAGGACACATTCAAATTTTTGGAAGAAAACAGAGGTGTTTTTAGCGAAGTGACTACCTGTAGATTTTGGCCTGTAGCTCAGCCGCCACCTAGGGAAACCTACCAAACCTGTGCATTTCTGAAAACTAGAGACCTAGAGGAATCCAAGATGGGGTGACTTACGGGGCTCGGACCAGGTTCTGTTACCCAGAATCCTTTGCAAACCTCAAAATTTGGCTAAAAATACACATGTTACTCACATTTCTGTGGCAGAAAGTTCTGGAATCTGAGAGGAGCCACAAATTTCCTTCCACCCAGCGTTCCCCCAAGTCTCCCGATAAAAATGATACCTCACTTGTGTGGGTAGGCCTAGCGCCCGCGACAGGAAACACCCCAAAGCGCAACGTGGACACATCCAAATTTTTGGAAGAAAACAGAGGTGTTTTTTGCGAAGTGCCTACCTGTAGATTTTGGCCTCTAGCTCAGCCGGCACCTAGGGAAACCTACCAAACCTGTGCATTTCTGAAAACTAGAGACCTAGGGTAATCTGGGGTGACTTGCGGGGCTCGGACCAGGTTCTGTTACCCAGAATCCTTTGCAAACCTCAAAATTTGGCTAAAAATACACATGTTACTCACATTTCTGTGGCAGAAAGTTCTGGAATCTGAGAGGAGCCACAAATTTCCTTCCACCCAGCGTTCCCCCAAGTCTCCCGATAAAAATCATACCTCGCTTGTGTGGGTAGGCCTAGCGCCCGCGACAGGAAACGCCCCAAAGCGCAACGTGGACACATCCAAATTTTTGGAAGAAAACAGAGGTGTTTTTTGCGAAGTGCCCACCTGTAGATTTTGGCCTCTAGCTCAGCCGGCACCTAGGGAAACCTACCAAACCTGTGCATTTCTGAAAACTAGAGACCTAGGGGAATCCAAGATGGGGTGACTTGCGGGGCTCGGACCAGGTTCTGTTACCCAGAATCCTTTGCAAACCTCAAAATTTGGCTAAAAATACACATGTTCCTCACATTTCTGTGGCAGAAAGTTCTGGAATCTGAGAGGAGCCACAAATTTCCTTCCACCCAGCGTTCCCCCAAGTCTCCCGATAAAAATGATACCTCACTTGTGTGGGTAGGCAAAGCGCCCGCGACAGGAAACGCCCCAAAGCGCAACGAGGACACATTCAAATTTTTGGAAGAAAACAGAGGTGTTTTTTGCGAAGTGACTACCTGTAGATTTTGGCCTGTAGCTCAGCCGCCACCTAGGGAAACCTACCAAACCTGTGCATTTCTGAAAACTAGAGACCTAGAGGAATCCAAGATGGGGTGACTTACGGGGCTCGGACCAGGTTCTGTTACCCAGAATCCTTTGCAAACCTCAAAATTTGGCTAAAAAAACACATCTTACTCACATTTCTGTGGCAGAAAGTTCTGGAATCTGAGAGGAGCCACAACTTTCCTTCCACCCAGCGTTCCCCCAAGTCTCCTGATAAAAATGATACCTCACTTGTGTGGGTAGGCCTAGCGCCCGCGACAGGAAACGCCCCAAAGCGCAACGTGGACACATCCAAATTTTTGGAAGAAAACAGAGGTGTTTTTTGCGAAGTGCCTACCTGTAGATTTTGGCCTCTAGCTCAGCCGGCACCTAGGGAAACCTACCAAACCTGTGCATTTCTGAAAACTAGAGACCTAGGGGAATCCAAGATGGGGAGACTTGCGGGGCTCGGACCAGGTTCTGTTACCCAGAATCCTTTGCAAACCTCAAAATTTGGCTAAAAATACACATGTTACTCACATTTCTGTGGCAGAAAGTTCTGGAATCTGAGAGGAGCCACAAATTTCCTTCCACCCAGCGTTCCCCCAAGTCTCCCGATAAAAATGATACCTCACTTGTGTGGGTAGGCCTAGCGCCCGCAACAGGAAACGCCCCAAAGCGCAACGTGGACACATCCAAATTTTTGGAAGAAAACAGAGGTGTTTTTTGCGAGGTGCCTACCTGTAGATTTTGGCCTCTAGCTCAGCCGGCACCTAGGGAAACCTACCAAACCTGTGCATTTCTGAAAACTAGAGACCTAGGGGAATCCAAGATGGGGTGACTTGCGGGGCTCGGACCAGGTTCTGTTACCCAGAATCCTTTGCAAACCTCAAAATTTGGCTAAAAATACACATGTTACTCACATTTCTGTGGCAGAAAGTTCTGGAATCTGAGAGGAGCCACAAATTTCCTTCCACCCAGCGTTCCCCCAAGTCTCCGAATAAAAAAGATACCTCACTTGTGTGGGTAGGCCTAGCGCCCGCGACAGGAAACGCCCCAAAGCGCAACGTGGACACATCCAAATTTTTGGAAGAAAACAGAGGTGTTTTTTGTGAAGTGCCTACCTGTAGATTTTGGCCTCTAGCTCAGCCGGCACCTAGGGAAACCTACCAAACCTGTGCATTTCTGAAAACTAGAGACCTAGGGGAATCCAAGGAGGGGTGACTTGCGGGGCTCGGACCAGGTTCTGTTACCCAGAATCGTTTGCAAACCTCAAAATTTGGCTAAAAAAACACATGTTCCTAACATTTCTTTGGCAGAAAGTTCTGGAATCTGAGAGGAGCCACAAATTTCCTTCCACCCAGCGTTCCCCCAAGTCTCCCGATAAAAATGATACCTCACTTGTGTGGGTAGGCCTAGCGCCCGCGACAGGAAACGCCCCAAAGCGCAACGTGGACACATCCAAATTTTTGGAAGAAAACAGAGGTGTTTTTTGCGAAGTGCCTACCTGTAGATTTTGGCCTCTAGCTCAGCCGGCACCTAGGGAAACCTACCAAACCTGTGCATTTCTGAAAACTAGAGACCTAGGGGAATCCAAGATGGGGTGACTTGCGGGGCTCGGACCAGGTTCTGTTACCCAGAATCCTTTGCAAACCTCAAAATTTGGCTATTTCTGTGGCAGAAAGTTCTGGAATCTGAGAGGAGCCACAAATTTCCTTCCACCCAGCGTTCCCCCAAGTCTCCCGATAAAAATGATACCTCGCTTGTGTGGGTAGGCCTAGCGCCCGCGACAGGAAACGCCCCAAAGCGCAACGTGGACACATCCAAATTTTTGGAAGAAAACAGAGGTGTTTTTTGCGAAGTGCCTACCTGTAGATTTTGGCCTCTAGCTCAGCCGGCACCTAGGGAAACCTACCAAACCTGTGCATTTCTGAAAACTAGAGACCTAGGGGAATCCAAGATGGGGTGACTTGCGGGGCTCGGACCAGGTTCTGTTACCCAGAATCCTTTGCAAACCTCAAAATTTGGCTAAAAATACACATGTTACTCACATTTCTGTGGCAGAAAGTTCTGGAATCTGAGAGGAGCCACAAATTTCCTTCCACCCAGCGTTCCCCCAAGTCTCCCGATAAAAATTATACCTCACTTGTGTGGGTAGGCAAAGCGCCCGCGACAGGAAACGCCCCAAAGCGCAACGAGGACACATTCAAATTTTTGGAAGAAAACAGAGGTGTTTTTTGCGAAGTGACTACCTGTAGATTTTGGCCTGTAGCTCAGCCGCCACCTAGGGAAACCTACCAAACCTGTGCATTTCTGAAAACTAGAGACCTAGAGGAATCCAAGATGGGGTGACTTGCGGGGCTCGGACCAGGTTCTGTTACCCAGAATCCTTTGCAAACCTCAAAATTTGGCTAAAAAAACACATGTTACTCACATTTCTGTGGCAGAAAGTTCTGGAATCTGAGAGGAGCCACAAATTTCCTTCCACCCAGCGTTCCCCCAAGTCTCCCGATAAAAATGATACCTCACTTGTGTGGGTAGGCCTAGCGCCCGCGACAGGAAACGCCCCAAAGCGCAACGTGGACACATCCACATTTTTGGAAGAAAACAGAGGTGTTTTTTGCGAAGTGCCTACCTGTAGATTTTGGCCTCTAGCTCAGCCGGCACCTAGGGAAACCTACCAAACCTGTGCATTTCTGAAAACTAGAGACCTAGGGTAATCTGGGGTGACTTGCGGGGCTCGGACCAGGTTCTGTTACCAGAATCCTTTGCAAACCTCAAAATTTGGCTAAAAATACACATGTTCCTCACATTTCTGTGGCAGAAAGTTCTGGAATCTGAGAGGAGCCACAAATTTCCTTCCACCCAGCGTTCCCCCAAGTCTCCCGATAAAAATGATACCTCACTTGTGTGGGTAGGCAAAGCGCCCGCGACAGGAAACGCCCCAAAGCGCAACGAGGACACATTCAAATTTTTGGAAGAAAACAGAGGTGTTTTTAGCGAAGTGACTACCTGTAGATTTTGGCCTGTAGCTCAGCCGCCACCTAGGGAAACCTACCAAACCTGTGCATTTCTGAAAACTAGAGACCTAGAGGAATCCAAGATGGGGTGACTTACGGGGCTCGGACCAGGTTCTGTTACCCAGAATCCTTTGCAAACCTCAAAATTTGGCTAAAAATACACATGTTACTCACATTTCTGTGGCAGAAAGTTCTGGAATCTGAGAGGAGCCACAAATTTCCTTCCACCCAGCGTTCCCCCAAGTCTCCCGATAAAAATGATACCTCACTTGTGTGGGTAGGCCTAGCGCCCGCGACAGGAAACACCCCAAAGCGCAACGTGGACACATCCAAATTTTTGGAAGAAAACAGAGGTGTTTTTTGCGAAGTGCCTACCTGTAGATTTTGGCCTCTAGCTCAGCCGGCACCTAGGGAAACCTACCAAACCTGTGCATTTCTGAAAACTAGAGACCTAGGGTAATCTGGGGTGACTTGCGGGGCTCGGACCAGGTTCTGTTACCCAGAATCCTTTGCAAACCTCAAAATTTGGCTAAAAATACACATGTTACTCACATTTCTGTGGCAGAAAGTTCTGGAATCTGAGAGGAGCCACAAATTTCCTTCCACCCAGCGTTCCCCCAAGTCTCCCGATAAAAATCATACCTCGCTTGTGTGGGTAGGCCTAGCGCCCGCGACAGGAAACGCCCCAAAGCGCAACGTGGACACATCCAAATTTTTGGAAGAAAACAGAGGTGTTTTTTGCGAAGTGCCCACCTGTAGATTTTGGCCTCTAGCTCAGCCGGCACCTAGGGAAACCTACCAAACCTGTGCATTTCTGAAAACTAGAGACCTAGGGGAATCCAAGATGGGGTGACTTGCGGGGCTCGGACCAGGTTCTGTTACCCAGAATCCTTTGCAAACCTCAAAATTTGGCTAAAAATACACATGTTCCTCACATTTCTGTGGCAGAAAGTTCTGGAATCTGAGAGGAGCCACAAATTTCCTTCCACCCAGCGTTCCCCCAAGTCTCCCGATAAAAATGATACCTCACTTGTGTGGGTAGGCAAAGCGCCCGCGACAGGAAACGCCCCAAAGCGCAACGAGGACACATTCAAATTTTTGGAAGAAAACAGAGGTGTTTTTTGCGAAGTGACTACCTGTAGATTTTGGCCTGTAGCTCAGCCGCCACCTAGGGAAACCTACCAAACCTGTGCATTTCTGAAAACTAGAGACCTAGAGGAATCCAAGATGGGGTGACTTACGGGGCTCGGACCAGGTTCTGTTACCCAGAATCCTTTGCAAACCTCAAAATTTGGCTAAAAAAACACATCTTACTCACATTTCTGTGGCAGAAAGTTCTGGAATCTGAGAGGAGCCACAACTTTCCTTCCACCCAGCGTTCCCCCAAGTCTCCTGATAAAAATGATACCTCACTTGTGTGGGTAGGCCTAGCGCCCGCGACAGGAAACGCCCCAAAGCGCAACGTGGACACATCCAAATTTTTGGAAGAAAACAGAGGTGTTTTTTGCGAAGTGCCTACCTGTAGATTTTGGCCTCTAGCTCAGCCGGCACCTAGGGAAACCTACCAAACCTGTGCATTTCTGAAAACTAGAGACCTAGGGGAATCCAAGATGGGGAGACTTGCGGGGCTCGGACCAGGTTCTGTTACCCAGAATCCTTTGCAAACCTCAAAATTTGGCTAAAAATACACATGTTACTCACATTTCTGTGGCAGAAAGTTCTGGAATCTGAGAGGAGCCACAAATTTCCTTCCACCCAGCGTTCCCCCAAGTCTCCCGATAAAAATGATACCTCACTTGTGTGGGTAGGCCTAGCGCCCGCAACAGGAAACGCCCCAAAGCGCAACGTGGACACATCCAAATTTTTGGAAGAAAACAGAGGTGTTTTTTGCGAGGTGCCTACCTGTAGATTTTGGCCTCTAGCTCAGCCGGCACCTAGGGAAACCTACCAAACCTGTGCATTTCTGAAAACTAGAGACCTAGGGGAATCCAAGATGGGGTGACTTGCGGGGTTCGGACCAGGTTCTGTTACCCAGAATCCTTTGCAAACCTCAAAATTTGGCTAAAAATACACATATTACTCACATTTCTGTGGCAGAAAGTTCTGGAATCTGAGAGGAGCCACAAATTTCCTTCCACCCAGCGTTCCCCCAAGTCTTCCGATAAAAAAGATACCTCACTTGTGTGGGTAGGCCTAGCGCCCGCGACAGGAAACGCCCCAAAGCGCAACGTGGACACATCCAAATTTTTGGAAGATAACAGAAGTGTTTTATGTGAAGTGCCTACATGTAGATTTTGGCCTCTAGCTCAGCCGGCACCTAGGGAAACCTACCAAACCTGTGCATTTCTGAAAACTAGAGACCTAGGGGAATCCAAGGAGGGGTGACTTGCGGGGCTCGGACCAGGTTCTGTTACCCAGTATCCTTTGCAAACCTCAAAATTTGGCTAAAAAAACACATTTCCTAACATTTCTTTGGCAGAAAGTTCTGGAATCTGGGAGGAGCCACAAATTTCCTTCCACCCAGCGTTCCCCCAAGTCTCCCGATAAAAATGATACCTCACTTGTGTGGGTAGGCCTAGCGCCCGCGACAGGAAACACCCCAAAGCGCAACGTGGACACATCCAAATTTTTGGAAGAAAACAGAGGTGTTTTTTGCGAAGTGCCTACCAGTAGATTTTGGCCTCTAGCTCAGCCGGCACCTAGGGAAACCTACCAAACCTGTGCATTTCTGAAAACTAGAGACCTAGGGGAATCCGAGATGGGGTGACTTGCGGGGCTCGGACCAGGTTCTGTTTATCAGAATCCTTTGCAAACCTCAAAATGTGGCTAAAAAAAACACATGTTCCTCACATTTCTGTGGCAGAAAGTTCTGGAATCTGAGAGGAGCCACAAATTTCCTTCCACCCAGCGTTCCCCCAAGTCTCCCGATAAAAATGATACCTCACTTGTGTGGGTAGGCCTAGCGCCCGCGACAGGAAATGCCCCAAAGCGCAACGTGGACACATCCAAATTTTTGGAAGAAAACAGAGGTGTTTTTTGCGAAGTGCCTACCAGTAGATTTTGGCCTCTAGCTCAGCCGGCACCTAGGGAAACCTACCAAACCTGTGCATTTCTGAAAACTAGAGACCTAGGGGAATCCAAGATTGGGTGACTTGCGGGGCTCGGACCAGGTTCTGTTACCCAGAATCCTTTGCAAACCTCAAAATTTGGCTAAAAATACACATGTTACTCACATTTCTGTGGCAGAAAGTTCTGCAATCTGAGAGGAGCCACAAATTTCCTTCCACCCAGCGTTCCCCCAAGTCTCCCGATAAAAATGATACCTCACTTGTGTGGGTAGGCAAAGCGCCCGCGACAGGAAATGCCCCAAAGCGCAACGTGGACACATTCAAATTTTTGGAAGAAAACAGAGGTGTTCTTTGCGAAGTGACTACCTGTAGATTTTGGCCTGTAGCTCAGCCGCCACCTAGGGAAACCTACCAAACCTGTGCATTTCTGAAAACTAAAGACCTAGAGGAATCCAAGATGGGGTGACCTGCGGGGCTCGGACCAGGTTCTGTTACCCAGAATCCTTTGCAAACCTCAAAATTTGGCTAAAAAAACACATGTTACTCACATTTCTGTGGCAGAAAGTTCTGGAATCTGAGAGGAGCCACAAATTTCCTTCCACCCAGCGTTCCCCCAAGTCTCCCGATAAAAAAGATACCTCACTTGTGTGGGTAGGCCTAGCGCCCGCGACAGGAAACGCCCCAAAGCGCAACGTGGACACATCCAAATTTTTGGAAGAAAACAGAGGTGTTTTTTGTGAAGTGCCTACCTGTAGATTTTGGCCTCTAGCTCAGCCGGCACCTAGGGAAACCTACCAAACCTGTGCATTTCTGAAAACTAGAGACCTAGGGGAATCCAAGGAGGGGTGACTTGCGGGGCTCGGACCAGGTTCTGTTACCCAGAATCCTTTGCAAACCTCAAAATTTGGCTAAAAAAACACATGTTCCTAACATTTCTTTGGCAGAAAGTTCTGGAATCTGAGAGGAGCCACAAATTTCCTTCCACCCAGCGTTCCCCCAAGTCTCCCGATAAAAATGATACCTCGCTTGTGTGGGTAGGCCTAGCGCCCGCGACAGGATACACCCCAAAGCGCAACGTGGACACATCCAAATTTTTGGAAGAAAACAGAGGTGTTTTTTGCGAAGTGCCTACCTGTAGATTTTGGCCTTTAGCTCAGCCAGCACCTAGGGAAACCTACCAACCCTGTGCATTTCTGAAAACTAGAGACCTAGGGGAATCTAAGGAGGGGTGACTTGCGGGGCTCGGACCAGGTTCTGTTACCCAGAATCCTTTGCAAACTTCAAAATGTGGCTAAAAAAACACATGTTCCTCACATTTCTGTGGCAGAAAGTTCTGGAATCTGAGAGGACCCACAAATTTCCTTCCACCCAGCGTTCCCCCAAGTCTCCCGATAAAAATGATACCTCACTTGTGTGGGTAGGCCTAGCGCCCGCGACAGGAAACACCCCAAAGCGCAACGTGGACACATCCAAATTTTTGGAAGAAAACAGAGGTGTTTTTTGCGAAGTGCCTACCTGTAGATTTTGGCCTCTAGCTCAGCCGGCACCTAGGGAAACCTACCAGACCTGTGCATTTCTGAAAACTAGAGACCTAGGGGAATCCAAGATGGGGTGACTTGCGGGGCTCGGACCAGGTTCTGTTACCCAGAATCCTTTGCAAACCTCAAAATTTGGCTAAAAATACACATGTTACTCACATTTCTGTGGCAGTAAGTTCTGGAATCTGAGAGGAGCCACAAATTTCCTTCCACCCAGCGTTCCCCCAAGTCTCCCGATAAAAATGATACCTCACTTGTGTGGGTAGGCCTAGCGCCCGCGACAGGAAACGCCCCAAAGCGCAACGTGGACACATCCAAATTTTTGGAAGAAAACAGAGGTGTTTTTTGCGAAGTGCCTACCTGTAGATTGTGGCCTCTAGCTCAGCCGGCACCTAGGGAAACCTACCAAACCTGTGCATTTCTGAAAACTAGAGACCTAGGGGAATCCAAGGAGGGGTGACTTGCGGGGCTCGGACCAGGTTCTGTTACCCAGAATCCTTTGCAAACCTCAAAATTTGGCTAAAAAAACACATGTTCCTAACATTTCTTTGGCAGAAAGTTCTGGAATCTGAGAGGAGCCACAAATTTCCTTCCACCCAGCGTTCCCCCAAGTCTCCCGATAAAAATGATACCTCACTTGTGTGGGTAGGCCTAGCGCCCGCGACAGGAAACACCCCAAAGCGCAACGTGGACACATCCAAATTTTTGGAAGAAAACAGAGGTGTTTTTTGTGAAGTGCCTACCTGTAGATTTTGGCCTTTAGCTCAGCCAGCACCTAGGGAAACCTACCAAACCTGTGCATTTCTGAAAACTAGAGACCTAGGGGAATCTAAGGAGGGGTGACTTGCGGGGCTCGGACCAGGTTCTGTTACCCAGAATCCTTTGCAAACCTCAAAATGTGGCTAAAAAAACACATGTTCCTCACATTTCTGTGGCAGAAAGTTCTGGAATCTGAGAGGACCCACAAATTTCCTTCCACCCAGCGTTCCCCCAAGTCTCCCGATAAAAATGATACCTCACTTGTGTGGGTAGGCCTAGCGCCCGCGACAGGAAACACCCCAAAGCGCAACGTGGACACATCCAAATTTTTGGAAGAAAACAGAGGTGTTTTTTGCGAAGTGCCTACCTGTAGATTTTGGCCTCTAGCTCAGCCGGCACCTAGGGAAACCTACCAAACCTGTGCATTTCTGAAAACTAGAGACCTAGGGGAATCCAAGATGGGGTGACTTGCGGGGCTCGGACCAGGTTCTGTTACCCAGAATCCTTTGCAAACCTCAACATTTGGCTAAAAATACACATGTTACTCACATTTCTGTGGCAGAAAGTTCTGGAATCTGAGAGGAGCCACAAATTTCCTTCCACCCAGCGTTCCCCCAAGTCTCCCGATAAAAATGATACCTCACTTGTGTGGGTAGGCCTAGCGCCCGCGACAGGAAACGCCCCAAAGCGCAACGTGGACACATCCAAATTTTTGGAAGAAAACAGAGGTGTTTTTTGCGAAGTGCCTACCTGTAGATTGTGGCCTCTAGCTCAGCCGGCACCTAGGGAAACCTACCAAACCTGTGCATTTCTGAAAACTAGAGACCTAGGGGAATCCAAGATGGGGTGACTTGCGGGGCTCGCACCAGGTTCTGTTACCCAGAATCCTTTGCAAACCTCAAAATTTGGCTAAAAATACACATGTTACTCACATTTCTGTGGCAGAAAGTTCTGGAATCTGAGAGGAGCCACAAATTTCCTTCCACCCAGAGTTCCCCCAAGTCTCCCGATAAAAATGATATCTCACTTGTGTGGGTAGGCAAAGCGCCCGCGACAGGAACCGCCCCAAAGCGCAACGTGGACACATTCAAATTTTTGGAAGAAAACCGAGGTGTTTTTTGCGAAGTGCCTACCTGTAGATTTTGGCCTCTAGCTCAGCCGGCACCTAGGGAAACCTACCAAACCTGTCCATTTCTGAAAACTAGAGACCTAGGGGAATCCAAGATGGGGTGACTTGCGGGGCTCGGACCAGGTTCTGTTACCCAGAATCCTTTGCAAACCTCAAAATTTGGCTAAAAATACACATGTTACTCACATTTCTGTGGCAGAAAGTTCTGGAATCTGAGAGGAGCCACAAATTTCCTTCCACCCAGCGTTCCCCCAAGTCTCCCGATAAAAATGATACCTCACTTGTGTGGGTAGGCCTAGCGCCCGCGACAGGAAACGCCCCAAAGCGCAACGTGGACACATCCAAATTTTTGGAAGAAAACAGAGGTGTTTTTTGCGAGGTGCCTACCTGTAGATTTTGGCCTCTAGCTCAGCCGGCACCTAGGGAAACCTACCAAACCTGTGCATTTCTGAAAACTAGAGACCTAGGGGAATCCAAGATGGGGTGACTTGCGGGGCTCGGACCAGGTTCTGTTACCCAGAATCCTTTGCAAACCTCAAAATTTGGATAAAAATACACATGTTACTCACATTTCTGTGGCAGAAAGTTCTGGAATCTGAGAGGAGCCACAAATTTCCTTCCACCCAGCGTTCCCCCAAGTCTCCCGATAAAAAAGATACCTCACTTGTGTGGGTAGGCCTAGCGCCCGCGAGAGGAAACGCCCCAAAGCGCAACGTGGACACATCCAAATTTTTGGAAGAAAACAGAGGTGTTTTTTACGAAGTGCCTACCTGTAGATTTTGGCCTCTAGCTCAGCCGGCACCTAGGGAAACCTACCAAACCTGTGCATTTCTGAAAACTAGAGACCTAGAGGAATCCAAGATGGGGTGACTTGCGGGGCTCGGACCAGGTTCTGTTACCCAGAATCCTTTGCAAACCTCAAAATTTGGCTAAAAAAACACATGTTACTCACATTTCTGTGGCACAAAGTTCTGGAATCTGAGAGGAGCCACAAATTTCCTTCCACCCAGCGTTCCCCCAAGTCTCCCGATAAAAAAGATACCTCACTTGTGTGGGTGGACCTAGCGCCCGCGACAGGAAACGCCCCAAAGCGCAACGTGGACACATCCAAATTTTTGGAAGAAAACAGAGGTGTTTTTTGTGAAGTGCCTACCTGTAGATTTTGGCCTCTAGCTCAGCCGGCACCTAGGGAAACCTACCAAACCTGTGCATTTCTAAAACTAGAGACCTAGGGGAATCCAAGGAGGGGTGACTTGCGGGGCTCGGACCAGGTTCTGTTACCCAGAATCCTTTGCAAACCTCAAAATTTGGCTAAAAAAACACATGTTCCTAACATTTCTTTGGCAGAAAGTTCTGGAATCTGAGAGGAGCCACAAATTTCCTTCCACCCAGCGTTCCCCCAAGTCTCCCGATAAAAATGATACCTCACTTGTGTGGGTAGGCCTAGCGCCCGCGACAGGAAATTCCCCAAAGCGCAACGTGGACACATCCAAATTTTTGGAAGAAAACAGAGGTGTTTTTTGCGAGGTGCCTACCTGTAGATTTTGGCCTCTAGCTCAGCCGGCACCTAGGGAAACCTACCAAACCTGTGCATTTCTGAAAACTAGAGACCTAGGGGAATCCAAGATGGGGTGACTTGCGGGGCTCGGACCAGGTTCTGTTACCCAGAATCCTTTGCAAACCTCAAAATTTGGCTAAAAATACACATGTTACTCACATTTCTGTGGCAGAAAGTTCTGGAATCTGAGAGGAGCCACAAATTTCCTTCCACCCAGCGTTCCCCCAAGTCTCCCGATAAAAAAGATACCTCACTTGTGTGGGTAGGCCTAGCGCCCGCGACAGGAAACGCCCCAAAGCGCAACGTGGACACATCCAAATTTTTGGAAGAAAACAGAGGTGTTTTTTGTGAAGTGCCTACCTGTAGATTTTGGCCTCTAGCTCAGCCGGCACCTAGGGAAACCTACCAAACCTGTGCATTTCTGAAAACTAGAGACCTAGGGGAATCCAAGGAGGGGTGACTTGCGGGGCTCGGACCAGGTTCTGTTACCCAGAATCCTTTGCAAACCTCAAAATTTGGCTAAAAAAACACATGTTCCTAACATTTCTTTGGCAGAAAGTTCTGGAATCTGAGAGGAGCCACAAATTTCCTTCCACCCAGCGTTCCCCCAAGTCTCCCGATAAAAATGATACCTCACTTGTGTGGGTAGGCCTAGCGCCCGCGACAGGAAACGCCCCAAAGCGCAACGTGGACACATCCAAATTTTTGGAAGAAAACAGAGGTGTTTTTTGCGAAGTGCCTACCTGTAGATTTTGGCCTCTAGCTCAGCCGGCACCTAGGGAAACCTACCAAACCTGTGCATTTCTGAAAACTAGAGACCTAGGGGAATCCAAGATGGGGTGACTTGCGGGGCTCGGACCAGGTTCTGTTACCCAGAATCCTTTGCAAACCTCAAAATTTGGCTATTTCTGTGGCAGAAAGTTCTGGAATCTGAGAGGAGCCACAAATTTCCTTCCACCCAGCGTTCCCCCAAGTCTCCCGATAAAAATGATACCTCGCTTGTGTGGGTAGGCCTAGCGCCCGCGACAGGAAACGCCCCAAAGCGCAACGTGGACACATCCAAATTTTTGGAAGAAAACAGAGGTGTTTTTTGCGAAGTGCCTACCTGTAGATTTTGGCCTCTAGCTCAGCCGGCACCTAGGGAAACCTACCAAACCTGTGCATTTCTGAAAACTAGAGACCTAGGGGAATCCAAGATGGGGTGACTTGCGGGGCTCGGACCAGGTTCTGTTACCCAGAATCCTTTGCAAACCTCAAAATTTGGCTAAAAATACACATGTTACTCACATTTCTGTGGCAGAAAGTTCTGGAATCTGAGAGGAGCCACAAATTTCCTTCCACCCAGCGTTCCCCCAAGTCTCCCGATAAAAATTATACCTCACTTGTGTGGGTAGGCAAAGCGCCCGCGACAGGAAACGCCCCAAAGCGCAACGAGGACACATTCAAATTTTTGGAAGAAAACAGAGGTGTTTTTTGCGAAGTGACTACCTGTAGATTTTGGCCTGTAGCTCAGCCGCCACCTAGGGAAACCTACCAAACCTGTGCATTTCTGAAAACTAGAGACCTAGAGGAATCCAAGATGGGGTGACTTGCGGGGCTCAGACCAGGTTCTGTTACCCAGAATCCTTTGCAAACCTCAAAATTTGGCTAAAAAAACACATGTTACTCACATTTCTGTGGCAGAAAGTTCTGGAATCTGAGAGGAGCCACAAATTTCCTTCCACCCAGCGTTCCCCCAAGTCTCCCGATAAAAATGATACCTCACTTGTGTGGGTAGGCCTAGCGCCCGCGACAGGAAACGCCCCAAAGCGCAACGTGGACACATCCACATTTTTGGAAGAAAACAGAGGTGTTTTTTGCGAAGTGCCTACCTGTAGATTTTGGCCTCTAGCTCAGCCGGCACCTAGGGAAACCTACCAAACCTGTGCATTTCTGAAAACTAGAGACCTAGGGTAATCTGGGGTGACTTGCGGGGCTCGGACCAGGTTCTGTTACCCAGAATCCTTTGCAAACCTCAAAATTTGGCTAAAAATACACATGTTCCTCACATTTCTGTGGCAGAAAGTTCTGGAATCTGAGAGGAGCCACAAATTTCCTTCCACCCAGCGTTCCCCCAAGTCTCCCGATAAAAATGATACCTCACTTGTGTGGGTAGGCAAAGCGCCCGCGACAGGAAACGCCCCAAAGCGCAACGAGGACACATTCAAATTTTTGGAAGAAAACAGAGGTGTTTTTAGCGAAGTGACTACCTGTAGATTTTGGCCTGTAGCTCAGCCGCCACCTAGGGAAACCTACCAAACCTGTGCATTTCTGAAAACTAGAGACCTAGAGGAATCCAAGATGGGGTGACTTACGGGGCTCGGACCAGGTTCTGTTACCCAGAATCCTTTGCAAACCTCAAAATTTGGCTAAAAATACACATGTTACTCACATTTCTGTGGCAGAAAGTTCTGGAATCTGAGAGGAGCCACAAATTTCCTTCCACCCAGCGTTCCCCCAAGTCTCCCGATAAAAATGATACCTCACTTGTGTGGGTAGGCCTAGCGCCCGCGACAGGAAACACCCCAAAGCGCAACGTGGACACATCCAAATTTTTGGAAGAAAACAGAGGTGTTTTTTGCGAAGTGCCTACCTGTAGATTTTGGCCTCTAGCTCAGCCGGCACCTAGGGAAACCTACCAAACCTGTGCATTTCTGAAAACTAGAGACCTAGGGTAATCTGGGGTGACTTGCGGGGCTCGGACCAGGTTCTGTTACCCAGAATCCTTTGCAAACCTCAAAATTTGGCTAAAAATACACATGTTACTCACATTTCTGTGGCAGAAAGTTCTGGAATCTGAGAGGAGCCACAAATTTCCTTCCACCCAGCGTTCCCCCAAGTCTCCCGATAAAAATCATACCTCGCTTGTGTGGGTAGGCCTAGCGCCCGCGACAGGAAACGCCCCAAAGCGCAACGTGGACACATCCAAATTTTTGGAAGAAAACAGAGGTGTTTTTTGCGAAGTGCCCACCTGTAGATTTTGGCCTCTAGCTCAGCCGGCACCTAGGGAAACCTACCAAACCTGTGCATTTCTGAAAACTAGAGACCTAGGGGAATCCAAGATGGGGTGACTTGCGGGGCTCGGACCAGGTTCTGTTACCCAGAATCCTTTGCAAACCTCAAAATTTGGCTAAAAATACACATGTTCCTCACATTTCTGTGGCAGAAAGTTCTGGAATCTGAGAGGAGCCACAAATTTCCTTCCACCCAGCGTTCCCCCAAGTCTCCCGATAAAAATGATACCTCACTTGTGTGGGTAGGCAAAGCGCCCGCGACAGGAAACGCCCCAAAGCGCAACGAGGACACATTCAAATTTTTGGAAGAAAACAGAGGTGTTTTTTGCGAAGTGACTACCTGTAGATTTTGGCCTGTAGCTCAGCCGCCACCTAGGGAAACCTACCAAACCTGTGCATTTCTGAAAACTAGAGACCTAGAGGAATCCAAGATGGGGTGACTTACGGGGCTCGGACCAGGTTCTGTTACCCAGAATCCTTTGCAAACCTCAAAATTTGGCTAAAAAAACACATCTTACTCACATTTCTGTGGCAGAAAGTTCTGGAATCTGAGAGGAGCCACAACTTTCCTTCCACCCAGCGTTCCCCCAAGTCTCCTGATAAAAATGATACCTCACTTGTGTGGGTAGGCCTAGCGCCCGCGACAGGAAACGCCCCAAAGCGCAACGTGGACACATCCAAATTTTTGGAAGAAAACAGAGGTGTTTTTTGCGAAGTGCCTACCTGTAGATTTTGGCCTCTAGCTCAGCCGGCACCTAGGGAAACCTACCAAACCTGTGCATTTCTGAAAACTAGAGACCTAGGGGAATCCAAGATGGGGAGACTTGCGGGGCTCGGACCAGGTTCTGTTACCCAGAATCCTTTGCAAACCTCAAAATTTGGCTAAAAAAACACATGTTACTCACATTTCTGTGGCAGAAAGTTCTGGAATCTGAGAGGAGCCACAAATTTCCTTCCACACAGCGTTCCCCCAAGTCTCCCGATAAAAATGATACCTCACTTGTGTGGGTAGGCCTAGCGCCCGCAACAGGAAACGCCCCAAAGCGCAACGTGGACACATCCAAATTTTTGGAAGAAAACAGAGGTGTTTTTTGCGAGGTGCCTACCTGTAGATTTTGGCCTCTAGCTCAGCCGGCACCTAGGGAAACCTACCAAACCTGTGCATTTCTGAAAACTAGAGACCTAGGGGAATCCAAGATGGGGTGACTTGCGGGGTTCGGACCAGGTTCTGTTACCCAGAATCCTTTGCAAACCTCAAAATTTGGCTAAAAATACACATGTTACTCACATTTCTGTGGCAGAAAGTTCTGGAATCTGAGAGGAGCCACAAATTTCCTTCCACCCAGCGTTCCCCCAAGTCTTCCGATAAAAAAGATACCTCACTTGTGTGGGTAGGCCTAGCGCCCGCGACAGGAAACGCCCCAAAGCGCAACGTGGACACATCCAAATTTTTGGAAGATAACAGAAGTGTTTTATGTGAAGTGCCTACATGTAGATTTTGGCCTCTAGCTCAGCCGGCACCTAGGGAAACCTACCAAACCTGTGCATTTCTGAAAACTAGAGACCTAGGGGAATCCAAGGAGGGGTGACTTGCGGGGCTCGGACCAGGTTCTGTTACCCAGTATCCTTTGCAAACCTCAAAATTTGGCTAAAAAAACACATTTCCTAACATTTCTTTGGCAGAAAGTTCTGGAATCTGAGAGGAGCCACAAATTTCCTTCCACCCAGCGTTCCCCCAAGTCTCCCGATAAAAATGATACCTCACTTGTGTGGGTAGGCCTAGCGCCCGCGACAGGAAACACCCCAAAGCGCAACGTGGACACATCCAAATTTTTGGAAGAAAACAGAGGTGTTTTTTGCGAAGTGCCTACCAGTAGATTTTGGCCTCTAGCTCAGCCGGCACCTAGGGAAACCTACCAAACCTGTGCATTTCTGAAAACTAGAGACCTAGGGGAATCCGAGATGGAGTGACTTGCGGGGCTCGGACCAGGTTCTGTTTATCAGAATCCTTTGCAAACCTCAAAATGTGGCTAAAAAAAACACATGTTCCTCACATTTCTGTGGCAGAAAGTTCTGGAATCTGAGAGGAGCCACAAATTTCCTTCCACCCAGCGTTCCCCCAAGTCTCCCGATAAAAATGATACCTCACTTGTGTGGGTAGGCCTAGCGCCCGCGACAGGAAATGCCCCAAAGCGCAACGTGGACACATCCAAATTTTTGGAAGAAAACAGAGGTGTTTTTTGCGAAGTGCCTACCAGTAGATTTTGGCCTCTAGCTCAGCCGGCACCTAGGGAAACCTACCAAACCTGTGCATTTCTGAAAACTAGAGACCTAGGGGAATCCAAGATTGGGTGACTTGCGGGGCTCGGACCAGGTTCTGTTACCCAGAATCCTTTGCAAACCTCAAAATTTGGCTAAAAATTCACATGTTACTCACATTTCTGTGGCAGAAAGTTCTGCAATCTGAGAGGAGCCACAAATTTCCTTCCACCCAGCGTTCCCCCAAGTCTCCCGATAAAAATGATACCTCACTTGTGTGGGTAGGCAAAGCGCCCGCGACAGGAAATGCCCCAAAGCGCAACGTGGACACATTCAAATTTTTGGAAGAAAACAGAGGTGTTCTTTGCGAAGTGACTACCTGTAGATTTTGGCCTGTAGCTCAGCCGCCACCTAGGGAAACCTACCAAACCTGTGCATTTCTGAAAACTAAAGACCTAGAGGAATCCAAGATGGGGTGACCTGCGGGGCTCGGACCAGGTTCTGTTACCCAGAATCCTTTGCAAACCTCAAAATTTGGCTAAAAAAACACATGTTACTCACATTTCTGTGGCAGAAAGTTCTGGAATCTGAGAGGAGCCACAAATTTCCTTCCACCCAGCGTTCCCCCAAGTCTCCCGATAAAAAAGATACCTCACTTGTGTGGGTAGGCCTAGCGCCCGCGACAGGAAACGCCCCAAAGCGCAACGTGGACACATCCAAATTTTTGGAAGAAAACAGAGGTGTTTTTTGTGAAGTGCCTACCTGTAGATTTTGGCCTCTAGCTCAGCCGGCACCTAGGGAAACCTACCAAACCTGTGCATTTCTGAAAACTAGAGACCTAGGGGAATCCAAGGAGGGGTGACTTGCGGGGCTCGGACCAGGTTCTGTTACCCAGAATCCTTTGCAAACCTCAAAATTTGGCTAAAAAAACACATGTTCCTAACATTTCTTTGGCAGAAAGTTCTGGAATCTGAGAGGAGCCACAAATTTCCTTCCACCCAGCGTTCCCCCAAGTCTCCCGATAAAAATGATACCTCGCTTGTGTGGGTAGGCCTAGCGCCCGCGACAGGATACACCCCAAAGCGCAACGTGGACACATCCAAATTTTTGGAAGAAAACAGAGGTGTTTTTTGCGAAGTGCCTACCTGTAGATTTTGGCCTTTAGCTCAGCCAGCACCTAGGGAAACCTACCAACCCTGTGCATTTCTGAAAACTAGAGACCTAGGGGAATCTAAGGAGGGGTGACTTGCGGGGCTCGGACCAGGTTCTGTTACCCAGAATCCTTTGCAAACTTCAAAATGTGGCTAAAAAAACACATGTTCCTCACATTTCTGTGGCAGAAAGTTCTGGAATCTGAGAGGACCCACAAATTTCCTTCCACCCAGCGTTCCCCCAAGTCTCCCGATAAAAATGATACCTCACTTGTGTGGGTAGGCCTAGCGCCCGCGACAGGAAACACCCCAAAGCGCAACGTGGACACATCCAAATTTTTGGAAGAAAACAGAGGTGTTTTTTGCGAAGTGCCTACCTGTAGATTTTGGCCTCTAGCTCAGCCGGCACCTAGGGAAACCTACCAGACCTGTGCATTTCTGAAAACTAGAGACCTAGGGGAATCCAAGATGGGGTGACTTGCGGGGCTCGGACCAGGTTCTGTTACCCAGAATCCTTTGCAAACCTCAAAATTTGGCTAAAAATACACATGTTACTCACATTTCTGTGGCAGTAAGTTCTGGAATCTGAGAGGAGCCACAAATTTCCTTCCACCCAGCGTTCCCCCAAGTCTCCCGATAAAAATGATACCTCACTTGTGTGGGTAGGCCTAGCGCCCGCGACAGGAAACGCCCCAAAGCGCAACGTGGACACATCCAAATTTTTGGAAGAAAACAGAGGTGTTTTTTGCGAAGTGCCTACCTGTAGATTGTGGCCTCTAGCTCAGCCGGCACCTAGGGAAACCTACCAAACCTGTGCATTTCTGAAAACTAGAGACCTAGGGGAATCCAAGGAGGGGTGACTTGCGGGGCTCGGACCAGGTTCTGTTACCCAGAATCCTTTGCAAACCTCAAAATTTGGCTAAAAAAACACATGTTCCTAACATTTCTTTGGCAGAAAGTTCTGGAATCTGAGAGGAGCCACAAATTTCCTTCCACCCAGCGTTCCCCCAAGTCTCCCGATAAAAATGATACCTCACTTGTGTGGGTAGGCCTAGCGCCCGCGACAGGAAACACCCCAAAGCGCAACGTGGACACATCCAAATTTTTGGAAGAAAACAGAGGTGTTTTTTGTGAAGTGCCTACCTGTAGATTTTGGCCTTTAGCTCAGCCAGCACCTAGGGAAACCTACCAAACCTGTGCATTTCTGAAAACTAGAGACCTAGGGGAATCTAAGGAGGGGTGACTTGCGGGGCTCGGACCAGGTTCTGTTACCCAGAATCCTTTGCAAACCTCAAAATGTGGCTAAAAAAACACATGTTCCTCACATTTCTGTGGCAGAAAGTTCTGGAATCTGAGAGGACCCACAAATTTCCTTCCACCCAGCGTTCCCCCAAGTCTCCCGATAAAAATGATACCTCACTTGTGTGGGTAGGCCTAGCGCCCGCGACAGGAAACACCCCAAAGCGCAACGTGGACACATCCAAATTTTTGGAAGAAAACAGAGGTGTTTTTTGCGAAGTGCCTACCTGTAGATTTTGGCCTCTAGCTCAGCCGGCACCTAGGGAAACCTACCAAACCTGTGCATTTCTGAAAACTAGAGACCTAGGGGAATCCAAGATGGGGTGACTTGCGGGGCTCGGACCAGGTTCTGTTACCCAGAATCCTTTGCAAACCTCAACATTTGGCTAAAAATACACATGTTACTCACATTTCTGTGGCAGAAAGTTCTGGAATCTGAGAGGAGCCACAAATTTCCTTCCACCCAGCGTTCCCCCAAGTCTCCCGATAAAAATGATACCTCACTTGTGTGGGTAGGCCTAGCGCCCGCGACAGGAAACGCCCCAAAGCGCAACGTGGACACATCCAAATTTTTGGAAGAAAACAGAGGTGTTTTTTGCGAAGTGCCTACCTGTAGATTGTGGCCTCTAGCTCAGCCGGCACCTAGGGAAACCTACCAAACCTGTGCATTTCTGAAAACTAGAGACCTAGGGGAATCCAAGATGGGGTGACTTGCGGGGCTCGCACCAGGTTCTGTTACCCAGAATCCTTTGCAAACCTCAAAATTTGGCTAAAAATACACATGTTACTCACATTTCTGTGGCAGAAAGTTCTGGAATCTGAGAGGAGCCACAAATTTCCTTCCACCCAGAGTTCCCCCAAGTCTCCCGATAAAAATGATATCTCACTTGTGTGGGTAGGCAAAGCGCCCGCGACAGGAACCGCCCCAAAGCGCAACGTGGACACATTCAAATTTTTGGAAGAAAACCGAGGTGTTTTTTGCGAAGTGCCTACCTGTAGATTTTGGCCTCTAGCTCAGCCGGCACCTAGGGAAACCTACCAAACCTGTCCATTTCTGAAAACTAGAGACCTAGGGGAATCCAAGATGGGGTGACTTGCGGGGCTCGGACCAGGTTCTGTTACCCAGAATCCTTTGCAAACCTCAAAATTTGGCTAAAAATACACATGTTACTCACATTTCTGTGGCAGAAAGTTCTGGAATCTGAGAGGAGCCACAAATTTCCTTCCACCCAGCGTTCCCCCAAGTCTCCCGATAAAAATGATACCTCACTTGTGTGGGTAGGCCTAGCGCCCGCGACAGGAAACGCCCCAAAGCGCAACGTGGACACATCCAAATTTTTGGAAGAAAACAGAGGTGTTTTTTGCGAGGTGCCTACCTGTAGATTTTGGCCTCTAGCTCAGCCGGCACCTAGGGAAACCTACCAAACCTGTGCATTTCTGAAAACTAGAGACCTAGGGGAATCCAAGATGGGGTGACTTGCGGGGCTCGGACCAGGTTCTGTTACCCAGAATCCTTTGCAAACCTCAAAATTTGGATAAAAATACACATGTTACTCACATTTCTGTGGCAGAAAGTTCTGGAATCTGAGAGGAGCCACAAATTTCCTTCCACCCAGCGTTCCCCCAAGTCTCCCGATAAAAAAGATACCTCACTTGTGTGGGTAGGCCTAGCGCCCGCGAGAGGAAACGCCCCAAAGCGCAACGTGGACACATCCAAATTTTTGGAAGAAAACAGAGGTGTTTTTTACGAAGTGCCTACCTGTAGATTTTGGCCTCTAGCTCAGCCGGCACCTAGGGAAACCTACCAAACCTGTGCATTTCTGAAAACTAGAGACCTAGAGGAATCCAAGATGGGGTGACTTGCGGGGCTCGGACCAGGTTCTGTTACCCAGAATCCTTTGCAAACCTCAAAATTTGGCTAAAAAAACACATGTTACTCACATTTCTGTGGCACAAAGTTCTGGAATCTGAGAGGAGCCACAAATTTCCTTCCACCCAGCGTTCCCCCAAGTCTCCCGATAAAAAAGATACCTCACTTGTGTGGGTGGGCCTAGCGCCCGCGACAGGAAACGCCCCAAAGCGCAACGTGGACACATCCAAATTTTTGGAAGAAAACAGAGGTGTTTTTTGTGAAGTGCCTACCTGTAGATTTTGGCCTCTAGCTCAGCCGGCACCTAGGGAAACCTACCAAACCTGTGCATTTCTAAAACTAGAGACCTAGGGGAATCCAAGGAGGGGTGACTTGCGGGGCTCGGACCAGGTTCTGTTACCCAGAATCCTTTGCAAACCTCAAAATTTGGCTAAAAAAACACATGTTCCTAACATTTCTTTGGCAGAAAGTTCTGGAATCTGAGAGGAGCCACAAATTTCCTTCCACCCAGCGTTCCCCCAAGTCTCCCGATAAAAATGATACCTCACTTGTGTGGGTAGGCCTAGCGCCCGCGACAGGAAACACCCCAAAGCGCAACGTGGACACATCCAAATTTTTGGAAGAAAACAGAGGTGTTTTTTGCGAAGTGCCTACCTGTAGATTTTGGCCTTTAGCTCAGCCAGCACCTAGGGAAACCTACCAAACCTGTGCATTTCTGAAAACTAGAGACCTAGAGGAATCCAAGATGGGGTGACCTGCGGGGCTCGGACCAGGTTCTGTTACCCAGAATCCTTTGCAAACCTCAAAATTTGGCTAAAAAAACACATGTTACTCACATTTCTGTGGCAGAAAGTTCTGGAATCTGAGAGGAGCCACAAATTTCCTTCCACCCAGCGTTCCCCCAAGTCTCCCGATAAAAATGATACCTCACTTGTGTGGGTAGGCCTAGCGCCCGCGACAGGAAACGCCCCAAAGCGCAACGTGGACACATCCAAATTTTTGGAAGAAAACAGAGGTGTTTTTTGCGAAGTGCCTACCTGTAGATTGTGGCCTCTAGCTCAGCCGGCACCTAGGGAAACCTACCAAACCTGTGCATTTCTGAAAACTAGAGACCTAGGGGAATCCAATGAGGGGTGACTTGCGGGGCTCGGACCAGGTTCTGTTACCCAGAATCCTTTGCAAACCTCAAAATTTGGCTAAAAAAACACATGTTCCTAACATTTCTTTGGCAGAAAGTTCTGGAATCTGAGAGGAGCCACAAATTTCCTTCCACCCAGCGTTCCCCCAAGTCTCCCGATAAAAATGATACCTCACTTGTGTGGGTAGGCCTAGCGCCCGCGACAGGAAACACCCCAAAGCGCAACGTGGACACATCCAAATTTTTGGAAGAAAACAGAGGTGTTTTTTGTGAAGTGCCTACCTGTAGATTTTGGCCTTTAGCTCAGCCAGCACCTAGGGAAACCTACCAAACCTGTGCATTTCTGAAAACTAGAGACCTAGGGGAATCTAAGGAGGGGTGACTTGCGGGGCTCGGACCAGGTTCTGTTACCCAGAATCCTTTGCAAACCTCAAAATGTGGCTAAAAAAACACATGTTCCTCACATTTCTGTGGCAGAAAGTTCTGGAATCTGAGAGGACCCACAAATTTCCTTCCACCCAGCGTTCCCCCAAGTCTCCCGATAAAAATGATACCTCACTTGTGTGGGTAGGCCTAGCGCCCGCGACAGGAAACACCCCAAAGCGCAACGTGGACACATCCAAATTTTTGGAAGAAAACAGAGGTGTTTTTTGCGAAGTGCCTACCTGTAGATTTTGGCCTCTAGCTCAGCCGGCACCTAGGGAAACGTACCAAACCTGTGCATTTCTGAAAACTAGAGACCTAGGGGAATCCAAGATGGGGTGACTTGCGGGGCTCGGACCAGGTTCTGTTACCCAGAATCCTTTGCAAACCTCAACATTTGGCTAAAAATACACATGTTACTCACATTTCTGTGGCAGAAAGTTCTGGAATCTGAGAGGAGCCACAAATTTCCTTCCACCCAGCGTTCCCCCAAGTCTCCCGATAAAAATGATACCTCACTTGTGTGGGTAGGCCTAGCGCCCGCGACAGGAAACGCCCCAAAGCGCAACGTGGACACATCCAAATTTTTGGAAGAAAACAGAGGTGTTTTTTGCGAAGTGCCTACCTGTAGATTGTGGCCTCTAGCTCAGCCGGCACCTAGGGAAACCTACCAAACCTGTGCATTTCTGAAAACTAGAGACCTAGGGGAATCCAAGATGGGGTGACTTGCGGGGCTCGCACCAGGTTCTGTTACCCAGAATCCTTTGCAAACCTCAAAATTTGGCTAAAAATACACATGTTACTCACATTTCTGTGGCAGAAAGTTCTGGAATCTGAGAGGAGCCACAAATTTCCTTCCACCCAGAGTTCCCCCAAGTCTCCCGATAAAAATGATATCTCACTTGTGTGGGTAGGCAAAGCGTCCGCGACAGGAACCGCCCCAAAGCGCAACGTGGACACATTCAAATTTTTGGAAGAAAACCGAGGTGTTTTTTGCGAAGTGCCTACCTGTAGATTTTGGCCTCTAGCTCAGCCGGCACCTAGGGAAACCTACCAAACCTGTCCATTTCTGAAAACTAGAGACCTAGGGGAATCCAAGATGGGGTGACTTGCGGGGCTCGGACCAGGTTCTGTTACCCAGAATCCTTTGCAAACCTCAAAATTTGGCTAAAAATACACATGTTACTCACATTTCTGTGGCAGAAAGTTCTGGAATCTGAGAGGAGCCACAAATTTCCTTCCACCCAGCGTTCCCCCAAGTCTCCCGATAAAAATGATACCTCACTTGTGTGGGTAGGCCTAGCGCCCGCGACAGGAAACGCCCCAAAGCGCAACGTGGACACATCCAAATTTTTGGAAGAAAACAGAGGTGTTTTTTGCGAGGTGCCTACCTGTAGATTTTGGCCTCTAGCTCAGCCGGCACCTAGGGAAACCTACCAAACCTGTGCATTTCTGAAAACTAGAGACCTAGGGGAATCCAAGATGGGGTGACTTGCGGGGCTCGGACCAGGTTCTGTTACCCAGAATCCTTTGCAAACCTCAAAATTTGGATAAAAATACACATGTTACTCACATTTCTGTGGCAGAAAGTTCTGGAATCTGAGAGGAGCCACAAATTTCCTTCCACCCAGCGTTCCCCCAAGTCTCCCGATAAAAAAGATACCTCACATGTGTGGGTAGGCCTAGCGCCCGCGAGAGGAAACGCCCCAAAGCGCAACGTGGACACATCCAAATTTTTGGAAGAAAACAGAGGTGTTTTTTACGAAGTGCCTACCTGTAGATTTTGGCCTCTAGCTCAGCCGGCACCTAGGGAAACCTACCAAACCTGTGCATTTCTGAAAACTAGAGACCTAGAGGAATCCAAGATGGGGTGACTTGCGGGGCTCGGACCAGGTTCTGTTACCCAGAATCCTTTGCAAACCTCAAAATTTGGCTAAAAAAACACATGTTACTCACATTTCTGTGGCACAAAGTTCTGGAATCTGAGAGGAGCCACAAATTTCCTTCCACCCAGCGTTCCCCCAAGTCTCCCGATAAAAAAGATACCTCACTTGTGTGGGTGGGCCTAGCGCCCGCGACAGGAAACGCCCCAAAGCGCAACGTGGACACATCCAAATTTTTGGAAGAAAACAGAGGTGTTTTTTGCGAAGTGCCTACCTGTAGATTTTGGCCTCTAGCTCAGCCGGCACCTAAGGAAACCTACCAAACCTGTGCATTTCTGAAAACTAGAGACCTAGGGGAATCCAAGATGGGGTGACTTGCGGGGCTCGGACCAGGTTCTCTTACCCAGAATCCTTTGCAAACCTCAAAATTTGGCTAAAAATACACATGTTACTCACATTTCTGTGGCAGAAAGTTCTGGAATCTGAGAGGAGCCACAAATTTCCTTCCACCCAGCGTTCCCCCAAGTCTCCCGATAAAAATGATACCTCACTTGTGTGGGTAGGCCTAGCGCCCGCGACAGGAAACGCCCCAAAGCGCAACGTGGACACATCCAAATTTTTGGAAGAAAACAGAGGTGTTTTTTGCGAAGTGCCTACCTGTAGATTTTGGCCTCTAGCTCAGCCGGCACCTAGGGAAACGTACCAAACCTGTGCATTTCTGAAAACTAGAGACCTAGGGGAATCCAAGATGGGGTGACTTGCGGGGCTCGGACCAGGTTCTGTTACCCAGAATCCTTTGCAAACCTCAAAATTTGGCTAAAAATACACGTTACTCACATTTCTGTGGCAGAAAGTTCTGGAATCTGAGAGGAGCAACAAATTTCCTTCCACCCAGCGTTCCCCCAAGTCTCCCGATAAAAATGATACCTCACTTGTGTGGGTAGGCCTAGCGCCCGCGACAGGAAACGCCCCAAAGCGCAACGTGGACACATCCAAATTTTTGGAAGAAAACAGAGGTGTTTTTTGCGAAGTGCCTACCTGTAGATTTTGGCCTCTAGCTCAGCCGGCACCTAGGGAAACCTACCAAACCTGTCCATTTCTGAAAACTAGAGACCTAGGGGAATCCAAGATGGGGTGACTTGCGGGGCTCGGACCAGGTTCTGTTACCCAGAATCCTTTGCAAACCTCAACATTTGGCTAAAAATACACATGTTACTCACATTTCTGTGGCAGAAAGTTCTGGAATCTGAGAGGAGCCACAAATTTCCTTCCACCCAGCGTTCCCCCAAGTCTCCCGATAAAAATGATACCTCACTTGTGTGGGTAGGCCTAGCGCCCGCGACAGGAAACGCCCCAAAGCGCAACGTGGACACATCCAAATTTTTGGAAGAAAACAGAGGTGTTTTTTGCGAAGTGCCTACCTGTAGATTGTGGCCTCTAGCTCAGCCGGCACCTAGGGAAACCTACCAAACCTGTGCATTTCTGAAAACTAGAGACCTAGGGGAATCCAAGATGGGGTGACTTGCGGGGCTCGCACCAGGTTCTGTTACCCAGAATCCTTTGCAAACCTCAAAATTTGGCTAAAAATACACATGTTACTCACATTTCTGTGGCAGAAAGTTCTGGAATCTGAGAGGAGCCACAAATTTCCTTCCACCCAGAGTTCCCCCAAGTCTCCCGATAAAAATGATATCTCACTTGTGTGGGTAGGCAAAGCGCCCGCGACAGGAACCGCCCCAAAGCGCAACGTGGACACATTCAAATTTTTGGAAGAAAACCGAGGTGTTTTTTGCGAAGTGCCTACCTGTAGATTTTGGCCTCTAGCTCAGCCGGCACCTAGGGAAACCTACCAAACCTGTCCATTTCTGAAAACTAGAGACCTAGGGGAATCCAAGATGGGGTGACTTGCGGGGCTCGGACCAGGTTCTGTTACCCAGAATCCTTTGCAAACCTCAAAATTTGGCTAAAAATACACATGTTACTCACATTTCTGTGGCAGAAAGTTCTGGAATCTGAGAGGAGCCACAAATTTCCTTCCACCCAGCGTTCCCCCAAGTCTCCCGATAAAAATGATACCTCACTTGTGTGGGTAGGCCTAGCGCCCGCGACAGGAAACGCCCCAAAGCGCAACGTGGACACATCCAAATTTTTGGAAGAAAACAGAGGTGTTTTTTGCGAGGTGCCTACCTGTAGATTTTGGCCTCTAGCTCAGCCGGCACCTAGGGAAACCTACCAAACCTGTGCATTTCTGAAAACTAGAGACCTAGGGGAATCCAAGATGGGGTGACTTGCGGGGCTCGGACCAGGTTCTGTTACCCAGAATCCTTTGCAAACCTCAAAATTTGGATAAAAATACACATGTTACTCACATTTCTGTGGCAGAAAGTTCTGGAATCTGAGAGGAGCCACAAATTTCCTTCCACCCAGCGTTCCCCCAAGTCTCCCGATAAAAAAGATACCTCACATGTGTGGGTAGGCCTAGCGCCCGCGAGAGGAAACGCCCCAAAGCGCAACGTGGACACATCCAAATTTTTGGAAGAAAACAGAGGTGTTTTTTACGAAGTGCCTACCTGTAGATTTTGGCCTCTAGCTCAGCCGGCACCTAGGGAAACCTACCAAACCTGTGCATTTCTGAAAACTAGAGACCTAGAGGAATCCAAGATGGGGTGACTTGCGGGGCTCGGACCAGGTTCTGTTACCCAGAATCCTTTGCAAACCTCAAAATTTGGCTAAAAAAACACATGTTACTCACATTTCTGTGGCACAAAGTTCTGGAATCTGAGAGGAGCCACAAATTTCCTTCCACCCAGCGTTCCCCCAAGTCTCCCGATAAAAAAGATACCTCACTTGTGTGGGTGGGCCTAGCGCCCGCGACAGGAAACGCCCCAAAGCGCAACGTGGACACATCCAAATTTTTGGAAGAAAACAGAGGTGTTTTTTGCGAAGTGCCTACCTGTAGATTTTGGCCTCTAGCTCAGCCGGCACCTAAGGAAACCTACCAAACCTGTGCATTTCTGAAAACTAGAGACCTAGGGGAATCCAAGATGGGGTGACTTGCGGGGCTCGGACCAGGTTCTCTTACCCAGAATCCTTTGCAAACCTCAAAATTTGGCTAAAAATACACATGTTACTCACATTTCTGTGGCAGAAAGTTCTGGAATCTGAGAGGAGCCACAAATTTCCTTCCACCCAGCGTTCCCCCAAGTCTCCCGATAAAAATGATACCTCACTTGTGTGGGTAGGCCTAGCGCCCGCGACAGGAAACGCCCCAAAGCGCAACGTGGACACATCCAAATTTTTGGAAGAAAACAGAGGTGTTTTTTGCGAAGTGCCTACCTGTAGATTTTGGCCTCTAGCTCAGCCGGCACCTAGGGAAACGTACCAAACCTGTGCATTTCTGAAAACTAGAGACCTAGGGGAATCCAAGATGGGGTGACTTGCGGGGCTCGGACCAGGTTCTGTTACCCAGAATCCTTTGCAAACCTCAAAATTTGGCTAAAAATACACGTTACTCACATTTCTGTGGCAGAAAGTTCTGGAATCTGAGAGGAGCAACAAATTTCCTTCCACCCAGCGTTCCCCCAAGTCTCCCGATAAAAATGATACCTCACTTGTGTGGGTAGGCCTAGCGCCCGCGACAGGAAACGCCCCAAAGCGCAACGTGGACACATCCAAATTTTTGGAAGAAAACAGAGGTGTTTTTTGCGAAGTGCCTACCTGTAGATTTTGGCCTCTAGCTCAGCCGGCACCTAGGGAAACCTACCAAACCTGTCCATTTCTGAAAACTAGAGACCTAGGGGAATCCAAGATGGGGTGACTTGCGGGGCTCGGACCAGGTTCTGTTACCCAGAATCCTTTGCAAACCTCAAAATTTGGCTAAAAAAACACATGTTACTCACATTTCTGTGGCAGAAAGTTCTGGAATCTGAGAGGAGCCACAAATTTCCTTCCACCCAGCGTTCCCCCAAGTCTCCCGATAAAAATGATACCTCACTTGTGTGGGTAGGCCTAGCGCCCGCGACAGGAAACGCCCCAAAGCGCAACGTGGACACATCCAAATTTTTGGAAGAAAACAGAGGTGTTTTTTGCGAAGTGCCTACCTGTAGATTGTGGCCTCTAGCTCAGCCGGCACCTAGGGAAACCTACCAAACCTGTGCATTTCTGAAAACTAGAGACCTAGGGGAATCCAATGAGGGGTGACTTGCGGGGCTCGGACCAGGTTCTGTTACCCAGAATCCTTTGCAAACCTCAAAATTTGGCTAAAAAAACACATGTTCCTAACATTTCTTTGGCAGAAAGTTCTGGAATCTGAGAGGAGCCACAAATTTCCTTCCACCCAGCGTTCCCCCAAGTCTCCCGATAAAAATGATACCTCACTTGTGTGGGTAGGCCTAGCGCCCGCGACAGGAAACACCCCAAAGCGCAACGTGGACACATCCAAATTTTTGGAAGAAAACAGAGGTGTTTTTTGTGAAGTGCCTACCTGTAGATTTTGGCCTTTAGCTCAGCCAGCACCTAGGGAAACCTACCAAACCTGTGCATTTCTGAAAACTAGAGACCTAGGGGAATCTAAGGAGGGGTGACTTGCGGGGCTCGGACCAGGTTCTGTTACCCAGAATCCTTTGCAAACCTCAAAATGTGGCTAAAAAAACACATGTTCCTCACATTTCTGTGGCAGAAAGTTCTGGAATCTGAGAGGACCCACAAATTTCCTTCCACCCAGCGTTCCCCCAAGTCTCCCGATAAAAATGATACCTCACTTGTGTGGGTAGGCCTAGCGCCCGCGACAGGAAACACCCCAAAGCGCAACGTGGACACATCCAAATTTTTGGAAGAAAACAGAGGTGTTTTTTGCGAAGTGCCTACCTGTAGATTTTGGCCTCTAGCTCAGCCGGCACCTAGGGAAACGTACCAAACCTGTGCATTTCTGAAAACTAGAGACCTAGGGGAATCCAAGATGGGGTGACTTGCGGGGCTCGGACCAGGTTCTGTTACCCAGAATCCTTTGCAAACCTCAACATTTGGCTAAAAATACACATGTTACTCACATTTCTGTGGCAGAAAGTTCTGGAATCTGAGAGGAGCCACAAATTTCCTTCCACCCAGCGTTCCCCCAAGTCTCCCGATAAAAATGATACCTCACTTGTGTGGGTAGGCCTAGCGCCCGCGACAGGAAACGCCCCAAAGCGCAACGTGGACACATCCAAATTTTTGGAAGAAAACAGAGGTGTTTTTTGCGAAGTGCCTACCTGTAGATTGTGGCCTCTAGCTCAGCCGGCACCTAGGGAAACCTACCAAACCTGTGCATTTCTGAAAACTAGAGACCTAGGGGAATCCAAGATGGGGTGACTTGCGGGGCTCGCACCAGGTTCTGTTACCCAGAATCCTTTGCAAACCTCAAAATTTGGCTAAAAATACACATGTTACTCACATTTCTGTGGCAGAAAGTTCTGGAATCTGAGAGGAGCCACAAATTTCCTTCCACCCAGAGTTCCCCCAAGTCTCCCGATAAAAATGATATCTCACTTGTGTGGGTAGGCAAAGCGCCCGCGACAGGAACCGCCCCAAAGCGCAACGTGGACACATTCAAATTTTTGGAAGAAAACCGAGGTGTTTTTTGCGAAGTGCCTACCTGTAGATTTTGGCCTCTAGCTCATCCGGCACCTAGGGAAACCTACCAAACCTGTCCATTTCTGAAAACTAGAGACCTAGGGGAATCCAAGATGGGGTGACTTGCGGGGCTCGGACCAGGTTCTGTTACCCAGAATCCTTTGCAAACCTCAAAATTTGGCTAAAAATACACATGTTACTCACATTTCTGTGGCAGAAAGTTCTGGAATCTGAGAGGAGCCACAAATTTCCTTCCACCCAGCGTTCCCCCAAGTCTCCCGATAAAAATGATACCTCACTTGTGTGGGTAGGCCTAGCGCCCGCGACAGGAAACGCCCCAAAGCGCAACGTGGACACATCCAAATTTTTGGAAGAAAACAGAGGTGTTTTTTGCGAGGTGCCTACCTGTAGATTTTGGCCTCTAGCTCAGCCGGCACCTAGGGAAACCTACCAAACCTGTGCATTTCTGAAAACTAGAGACCTAGGGGAATCCAAGATGGGGTGACTTGCGGGGCTCGGACCAGGTTCTGTTACCCAGAATCCTTTGCAAACCTCAAAATTTGGATAAAAATACACATGTTACTCACATTTCTGTGGCAGAAAGTTCTGGAATCTGAGAGGAGCCACAAATTTCCTTCCACCCAGCGTTCCCCCAAGTCTCCCGATAAAAAAGATACCTCACATGTGTGGGTAGGCCTAGCGCCCGCGAGAGGAAACGCCCCAAAGCGCAACGTGGACACATCCAAATTTTTGGAAGAAAACAGAGGTGTTTTTTACGAAGTGCCTACCTGTAGATTTTGGCCTCTAGCTCAGCCGGCACCTAGGGAAACCTACCAAACCTGTCCATTTCTGAAAACTAGAGACCTAGGGGAATCCAAGATGGGGTGACTTGCGGGGCTCGGACCAGGTTCTGTTACCCAGAATCCTTTGCAAACCTCAAAATTTGGCTAAAAAAACACATGTTACTCACATTTCTGTGGCAGAAAGTTCTGGAATCTGAGAGGAGCCACAAATTTCCTTCCACCCAGCGTTCCCCCAAGTCTCCCGATAAAAATGATACCTCACTTGTGTGGGTAGGCCTAGCGCCCGCGACAGGAAACGCCCCAAAGCGCAACGTGGACACATCCAAATTTTTGGAAGAAAACAGAGGTGTTTTTTGCGAAGTGCCTACCTGTAGATTGTGGCCTCTAGCTCAGCCGGCACCTAGGGAAACCTACCAAACCTGTGCATTTCTGAAAACTAGAGACCTAGGGGAATCCAATGAGGGGTGACTTGCGGGGCTCGGACCAGGTTCTGTTACCCAGAATCCTTTGCAAACCTCAAAATTTGGCTAAAAAAACACATGTTCCTAACATTTCTTTGGCAGAAAGTTCTGGAATCTGAGAGGAGCCACAAATTTCCTTCCACCCAGCGTTCCCCCAAGTCTCCCGATAAAAATGATACCTCACTTGTGTGGGTAGGCCTAGCGCCCGCGACAGGAAACACCCCAAAGCGCAACGTGGACACATCCAAATTTTTGGAAGAAAACAGAGGTGTTTTTTGTGAAGTGCCTACCTGTAGATTTTGGCCTTTAGCTCAGCCAGCACCTAGGGAAACCTACCAAACCTGTGCATTTCTGAAAACTAGAGACCTAGGGGAATCTAAGGAGGGGTGACTTGCGGGGCTCGGACCAGGTTCTGTTACCCAGAATCCTTTGCAAACCTCAAAATGTGGCTAAAAAAACACATGTTCCTCACATTTCTGTGGCAGAAAGTTCTGGAATCTGAGAGGACCCACAAATTTCCTTCCACCCAGCGTTCCCCCAAGTCTCCCGATAAAAATGATACCTCACTTGTGTGGGTAGGCCTAGCGCCCGCGACAGGAAACACCCCAAAGCGCAACGTGGACACATCCAAATTTTTGGAAGAAAACAGAGGTGTTTTTTGCGAAGTGCCTACCTGTAGATTTTGGCCTCTAGCTCAGCCGGCACCTAGGGAAACGTACCAAACCTGTGCATTTCTGAAAACTAGAGACCTAGGGGAATCCAAGATGGGGTGACTTGCGGGGCTCGGACCAGGTTCTGTTACCCAGAATCCTTTGCAAACCTCAACATTTGGCTAAAAATACACATGTTACTCACATTTCTGTGGCAGAAAGTTCTGGAATCTGAGAGGAGCCACAAATTTCCTTCCACCCAGCGTTCCCCCAAGTCTCCCGATAAAAATGATACCTCACTTGTGTGGGTAGGCCTAGCGCCCGCGACAGGAAACGCCCCAAAGCGCAACGTGGACACATCCAAATTTTTGGAAGAAAACAGAGGTGTTTTTTGCGAAGTGCCTACCTGTAGATTGTGGCCTCTAGCTCAGCCGGCACCTAGGGAAACCTACCAAACCTGTGCATTTCTGAAAACTAGAGACCTAGGGGAATCCAAGATGGGGTGACTTGCGGGGCTCGCACCAGGTTCTGTTACCCAGAATCCTTTGCAAACCTCAAAATTTGGCTAAAAATACACATGTTACTCACATTTCTGTGGCAGAAAGTTCTGGAATCTGAGAGGAGCCACAAATTTCCTTCCACCCAGAGTTCCCCCAAGTCTCCCGATAAAAATGATATCTCACTTGTGTGGGTAGGCAAAGCGCCCGCGACAGGAACCGCCCCAAAGCGCAACGTGGACACATTCAAATTTTTGGAAGAAAACCGAGGTGTTTTTTGCGAAGTGCCTACCTGTAGATTTTGGCCTCTAGCTCATCCGGCACCTAGGGAAACCTACCAAACCTGTCCATTTCTGAAAACTAGAGACCTAGGGGAATCCAAGATGGGGTGACTTGCGGGGCTCGGACCAGGTTCTGTTACCCAGAATCCTTTGCAAACCTCAAAATTTGGCTAAAAATACACATGTTACTCACATTTCTGTGGCAGAAAGTTCTGGAATCTGAGAGGAGCCACAAATTTCCTTCCACCCAGCGTTCCCCCAAGTCTCCCGATAAAAATGATACCTCACTTGTGTGGGTAGGCCTAGCGCCCGCGACAGGAAACGCCCCAAAGCGCAACGTGGACACATCCAAATTTTTGGAAGAAAACAGAGGTGTTTTTTGCGAGGTGCCTACCTGTAGATTTTGGCCTCTAGCTCAGCCGGCACCTAGGGAAACCTACCAAACCTGTGCATTTCTGAAAACTAGAGACCTAGGGGAATCCAAGATGGGGTGACTTGCGGGGCTCGGACCAGGTTCTGTTACCCAGAATCCTTTGCAAACCTCAAAATTTGGATAAAAATACACATGTTACTCACATTTCTGTGGCAGAAAGTTCTGGAATCTGAGAGGAGCCACAAATTTCCTTCCACCCAGCGTTCCCCCAAGTCTCCCGATAAAAAAGATACCTCACATGTGTGGGTAGGCCTAGCGCCCGCGAGAGGAAACGCCCCAAAGCGCAACGTGGACACATCCAAATTTTTGGAAGAAAACAGAGGTGTTTTTTACGAAGTGCCTACCTGTAGATTTTGGCCTCTAGCTCAGCCGGCACCTAGGGAAACCTACCAAACCTGTGCATTTCTGAAAACTAGAGACCTAGAGGAATCCAAGATGGGGTGACTTGCGGGGCTCGGACCAGGTTCTGTTACCCAGAATCCTTTGCAAACCTCAAAATTTGGCTAAAAAAACACATGTTACTCACATTTCTGTGGCACAAAGTTCTGGAATCTGAGAGGAGCCACAAATTTCCTTCCACCCAGCGTTCCCCCAAGTCTCCCGATAAAAAAGATACCTCACTTGTGTGGGTGGGCCTAGCGCCCGCGACAGGAAACGCCCCAAAGCGCAACGTGGACACATCCAAATTTTTGGAAGAAAACAGAGGTGTTTTTTGCGAAGTGCCTACCTGTAGATTTTGGCCTCTAGCTCAGCCGGCACCTAAGGAAACCTACCAAACCTGTGCATTTCTGAAAACTAGAGACCTAGGGGAATCCAAGATGGGGTGACTTGCGGGGCTCGGACCAGGTTCTCTTACCCAGAATCCTTTGCAAACCTCAAAATTTGGCTAAAAATACACATGTTACTCACATTTCTGTGGCAGAAAGTTCTGGAATCTGAGAGGAGCCACAAATTTCCTTCCACCCAGCGTTCCCCCAAGTCTCCCGATAAAAATGATACCTCACTTGTGTGGGTAGGCCTAGCGCCCGCGACAGGAAACGCCCCAAAGCGCAACGTGGACACATCCAAATTTTTGGAAGAAAACAGAGGTGTTTTTTGCGAAGTGCCTACCTGTAGATTTTGGCCTCTAGCTCAGCCGGCACCTAGGGAAACGTACCAAACCTGTGCATTTCTGAAAACTAGAGACCTAGGGGAATCCAAGATGGGGTGACTTGCGGGGCTCGGACCAGGTTCTGTTACCCAGAATCCTTTGCAAACCTCAAAATTTGGCTAAAAATACACGTTACTCACATTTCTGTGGCAGAAAGTTCTGGAATCTGAGAGGAGCAACAAATTTCCTTCCACCCAGCGTTCCCCCAAGTCTCCCGATAAAAATGATACCTCACTTGTGTGGGTAGGCCTAGCGCCCGCGACAGGAAACGCCCCAAAGCGCAACGTGGACACATCCAAATTTTTGGAAGAAAACAGAGGTGTTTTTTGCGAAGTGCCTACCTGTAGATTTTGGCCTCTAGCTCAGCCGGCACCTAGGGAAACCTACCAAACCTGTCCATTTCTGAAAACTAGAGACCTAGGGGAATCCAAGATGGGGTGACTTGCGGGGCTCGGACCAGGTTCTGTTACCCAGAATCCTTTGCAAACCTCAACATTTGGCTAAAAATACACATGTTACTCACATTTCTGTGGCAGAAAGTTCTGGAATCTGAGAGGAGCCACAAATTTCCTTCCACCCAGCGTTCCCCCAAGTCTCCCGATAAAAATGATACCTCACTTGTGTGGGTAGGCCTAGCGCCCGCGACAGGAAACGCCCCAAAGCGCAACGTGGACACATCCAAATTTTTGGAAGAAAACAGAGGTGTTTTTTGCGAAGTGCCTACCTGTAGATTGTGGCCTCTAGCTCAGCCGGCACCTAGGGAAACCTACCAAACCTGTGCATTTCTGAAAACTAGAGACCTAGGGGAATCCAAGATGGGGTGACTTGCGGGGCTCGCACCAGGTTCTGTTACCCAGAATCCTTTGCAAACCTCAAAATTTGGCTAAAAATACACATGTTACTCACATTTCTGTGGCAGAAAGTTCTGGAATCTGAGAGGAGCCACAAATTTCCTTCCACCCAGAGTTCCCCCAAGTCTCCCGATAAAAATGATATCTCACTTGTGTGGGTAGGCAAAGCGCCCGCGACAGGAACCGCCCCAAAGCGCAACGTGGACACATTCAAATTTTTGGAAGAAAACCGAGGTGTTTTTTGCGAAGTGCCTACCTGTAGATTTTGGCCTCTAGCTCAGCCGGCACCTAGGGAAACCTACCAAACCTGTCCATTTCTGAAAACTAGAGACCTAGGGGAATCCAAGATGGGGTGACTTGCGGGGCTCGGACCAGGTTCTGTTACCCAGAATCCTTTGCAAACCTCAAAATTTGGCTAAAAATACACATGTTACTCACATTTCTGTGGCAGAAAGTTCTGGAATCTGAGAGGAGCCACAAATTTCCTTCCACCCAGCGTTCCCCCAAGTCTCCCGATAAAAATGATACCTCACTTGTGTGGGTAGGCCTAGCGCCCGCGACAGGAAACGCCCCAAAGCGCAACGTGGACACATCCAAATTTTTGGAAGAAAACAGAGGTGTTTTTTGCGAGGTGCCTACCTGTAGATTTTGGCCTCTAGCTCAGCCGGCACCTAGGGAAACCTACCAAACCTGTGCATTTCTGAAAACTAGAGACCTAGGGGAATCCAAGATGGGGTGACTTGCGGGGCTCGGACCAGGTTCTGTTACCCAGAATCCTTTGCAAACCTCAAAATTTGGATAAAAATACACATGTTACTCACATTTCTGTGGCAGAAAGTTCTGGAATCTGAGAGGAGCCACAAATTTCCTTCCACCCAGCGTTCCCCCAAGTCTCCCGATAAAAAAGATACCTCACATGTGTGGGTAGGCCTAGCGCCCGCGAGAGGAAACGCCCCAAAGCGCAACGTGGACACATCCAAATTTTTGGAAGAAAACAGAGGTGTTTTTTACGAAGTGCCTACCTGTAGATTTTGGCCTCTAGCTCAGCCGGCACCTAGGGAAACCTACCAAACCTGTGCATTTCTGAAAACTAGAGACCTAGAGGAATCCAAGATGGGGTGACTTGCGGGGCTCGGACCAGGTTCTGTTACCCAGAATCCTTTGCAAACCTCAAAATTTGGCTAAAAAAACACATGTTACTCACATTTCTGTGGCACAAAGTTCTGGAATCTGAGAGGAGCCACAAATTTCCTTCCACCCAGCGTTCCCCCAAGTCTCCCGATAAAAAAGATACCTCACTTGTGTGGGTGGGCCTAGCGCCCGCGACAGGAAACGCCCCAAAGCGCAACGTGGACACATCCAAATTTTTGGAAGAAAACAGAGGTGTTTTTTGCGAAGTGCCTACCTGTAGATTTTGGCCTCTAGCTCAGCCGGCACCTAAGGAAACCTACCAAACCTGTGCATTTCTGAAAACTAGAGACCTAGGGGAATCCAAGATGGGGTGACTTGCGGGGCTCGGACCAGGTTCTCTTACCCAGAATCCTTTGCAAACCTCAAAATTTGGCTAAAAATACACATGTTACTCACATTTCTGTGGCAGAAAGTTCTGGAATCTGAGAGGAGCCACAAATTTCCTTCCACCCAGCGTTCCCCCAAGTCTCCCGATAAAAATGATACCTCACTTGTGTGGGTAGGCCTAGCGCCCGCGACAGGAAACGCCCCAAAGCGCAACGTGGACACATCCAAATTTTTGGAAGAAAACAGAGGTGTTTTTTGCGAAGTGCCTACCTGTAGATTTTGGCCTCTAGCTCAGCCGGCACCTAGGGAAACGTACCAAACCTGTGCATTTCTGAAAACTAGAGACCTAGGGGAATCCAAGATGGGGTGACTTGCGGGGCTCGGACCAGGTTCTGTTACCCAGAATCCTTTGCAAACCTCAAAATTTGGCTAAAAATACACGTTACTCACATTTCTGTGGCAGAAAGTTCTGGAATCTGAGAGGAGCAACAAATTTCCTTCCACCCAGCGTTCCCCCAAGTCTCCCGATAAAAATGATACCTCACTTGTGTGGGTAGGCCTAGCGCCCGCGACAGGAAACGCCCCAAAGCGCAACGTGGACACATCCAAATTTTTGGAAGAAAACAGAGGTGTTTTTTGCGAAGTGCCTACCTGTAGATTTTGGCCTCTAGCTCAGCCGGCACCTAGGGAAACCTACCAAACCTGTCCATTTCTGAAAACTAGAGACCTAGGGGAATCCAAGATGGGGTGACTTGCGGGGCTCGGACCAGGTTCTGTTACCCAGAATCCTTTGCAAACCTCAAAATTTGGCTAAAAATACACATGTTACTCACATTTCTGTGGCAGAAAGTTCTGGAATCTGAGAGGAGCCACAAATTTCCTTCCACCCAGCGTTCCCCCAAGTCTCCCGATAAAAATGATACCTCACTTGTGTGGGTAGGCCTAGCGCCCGCGACAGGAAACGCCCCAAAGCGCAACGTGGACACATCCAAATTTTGGGAAGAAAACAGAGGTGTTTTTTGCGAGGTGCCTACCTGTAGATTTTGGCCTCTAGCTCAGCCGGCACCTAGGGAAACCTACCAAACCTGTGCATTTCTGAAAACTAGAGACCTAGGGGAATCCAAGATGGGGTGACTTGCGGGGCTCGGACCAGGTTCTGTTACCCAGAATCCTTTGCAAACCTCAAAATTTGGCTAAAAATACACATGTTACTCACATTTCTGTGGCAGAAAGTTCTGGAATCTGAGAGGAGCCACAAATTTCCTTCCACCCAGCGTTCCCCCAAGTCTACCGATAAAAAAGATACCTCAATTGTGTGGGTAGGCCTAGCGCCCGCGACAGGAAACGCCCCAAAGCGCAACGTGGACACATCCAAATTTTTGGAAGAAAACAGAGGTGTTTTTTGCGAAGTGCCTACCTGTAGATTTTGGCCTCTAGCTCAGCCGGCACCTAGGGAAACCTACCAAACCTGTGCATTTCTGAAAACTAGAGACCTAGGGGAATCTAAGGAGGGGTGACTTGCGGGGCTCGGACCAGGTTCTGTTACCCAGAATCCTTTGCAAACCTCAAAATGTGGCTAAAAAAACACATGTTCCTCACATTTCTGTGGCAGAAAGTTCTGGAATCTGAGAGGAGCCACAAATTTCCTTCCACCCAGCGTTCCCCCAAGTCTCCCGATAAAAATGATACCTCACTTGTGTGGGTAGGCGTAGCGCCCGCAACAGGAAACGCCCCAAAGCGCAACGTGGACACATCCAAATTTTTGGAAGAAAACAGAGGTGTTTTTTGCGAAGTGCCTACCTGTAGATTTTGGCCTTTAGCTCAGCCAGCACCTAGGGAAACCTACCAAACCTGTGCATTTCTGAAAACTAGAGACCTAGGGGAATCTAAGGAGGGGTGACTTGCGGGGCTCGGACCAGGTTCTGTTACCCAGAATCCTTTGCAAACCTCAAAATGTGGCTAAAAAAACATATGTTCCTCACATTTCTGTGGCAGAAAGTTCTGGAATCTGAGAGGACCCACAAATTTCCTTCCACCCAGCGTTCCCCCAAGTCTCCCGATAAAAATGATACCTCACTTGTGTGGGTAGGCCTAGCGCCCGCGACAGGAAACACCCCAAAGCGCAACGTGGACACATCCAAATTTTTGGAAGAAAACAGAGGTGTTTTTTGCGAAGTGCCTACCTGTAGATTTTGGCCTCTAGCTCAGCCGCCACCTAGGGAAACCTACCAAACCTGTGCATTTCTGAAAACTAGAGACCTAGGGGAATCCAAGATGGGGTGACTTGCGGGGCTCGGACCAGGTTCTGTTACCCAGAATCCTTTGCAAACCTCAAAATTTGGCTAAAAATACACATGTTACTCACATTTCTGTGGCAGAAAGTTCTGGAATCTGAGAGGAGCCACAAATTTCCTTCCACCCAGCGTTCCCCCAAGTCTCCCGATAAAAATGATACCTCACTTGTGTGGGTAGGCCTAGCCCGCGACAGGAAACGCCCCAAAGCGCAACGTGGACACATCCAAATTTTTGGAAGAAAACAGAGGTGTTTTTTGCGAAGTGCCTACCTGTAGATTGTGGCCTCTAGCTCAGCCGGCACCTAGGGAAACCTACCAAACCTGTGCATTTCTGAAAACTAGAGACCTAGGGGAATCCAAGATGGGGTGACTTGCGGGGCTCGGACCAGGTTCTGTTACCCAGAATCCTTTGCAAACCTCAAAATTTGGCTAAAAATACACATGTTACTCACATTTCTGTGGCAGAAAGTTCTGGAATCAGAGAGGAGCCACAAATTTCCTTCCACCCAGAGTTCCCCCAAGTCTCCCGATAAAAATGATACCTCACTTGTGTGGGTAGGCAAAGCGCCCGCGACAGGAACCGCCCCAAAGCGCAACGTGGACACATTCAAATTTTTGGAAGAAAACAGAGGTGTTTTTTGCGAAGTGACTACCTGTAGATTTTGGCCTGTAGCTCAGCCGCCACCTAGGGAAACCTACCAAACCTGTGCATTTCTGAAAACTAAAGACCTAGAGGAATCCAAGATGGGGTGACCTGCGGGGCTCGGACCAGGTTCTGTTACCCAGAATCCTTTGCAAACCTCCAAATTTGGCTAAAAAAACACATGTTACTCACATTTCTGTGGCAGAAAGTTCTGGAATCTGAGAGGAGCCACAAATTTCCTTCCACCCAGCGTTCCCCCAAGTCTCCCGATAAAAATGATACCTCACTTGTGTGGGTAGGCCTAGCGCCCGCTACAGGAAACACCCCAAAGCGCAACGTGGACACATCCAAATTTTTGGAAGAAAACAGAGGTGTTTTTTGCGAAGTGCCTACCTGTAGATTTTGGCCTCTAGCTCAGCCGGCACCTAGGGATACCTACCAAACCTGTGCATTTCTGAAAACTAGAGACCTAGGGGAATCCAAGATGGGGTGACTTGCGGGGCTCGGACCAGGTTCTGTTACCCAGAATCCTTTGCAAACCTCAAAATTTGGCTAAAAATACACATGTTCCTCACATTTCTGTGGCAGAAAGTTCTGGAATCTGAGAGGAGCCACAAATTTCCTTCCACCCAGCGTTCCCCCAAGTCTCCCGATAAAAATGATACCTCACTTGTGTGGGTAGGCCTAGCGCCCACGACAGGAAACGCCCCAAAGCGCAACGTGGACACATCCAAATTTTTGGAAGAAAACAGAGGTGTTTTTTGCGAAGTGCCTACCTGTAGGTTTTGGCCTCTAGCTCAGCCGGCACCTAAGGAAACCTACCAAACCTGTGCATTTCTGAAAACTAGAGACCTAGGGGAATCCAAGATGGGGTGACTTGCGGGGCTCGGACCAGGTTCTGTTACCCAGAATCCTTTGCAAACCTCAAAATTTGGCTAAAAATACACATGTTACTCACATTTCTGTGGCAGAAAGTTCTGGAATCTGAGAGGAGCCACAAATTTCCTTCCACCCAGCGTTCCCCCAAGTCTCCCGATAAAAATGATACCTCACTTGTGTGGGTAGGCCTAGCGCCCGCGACAGGAAACGCCCCAAAGCGCAACGTGGACACATCCAAATTTTTGGAAGAAAACAGAGGTGTTTTTTGCGAAGTGCCTACCTGTAGATTTTGGCCTCTAGCTCAGCCGGCACCTAGGGAAACGTACCAAACCTGTGCATTTCTGAAAACTAGAGACCTAGGGGAATCCAAGATGGGGTGACTTGCGGGGCTCGGACCAGGTTCTGTTACCCAGAATCCTTTGCAAACCTCAAAATTTGGCTAAAAATACACATGTTACTCACATTTCTGTGGCAGAAAGTTCTGGAATCTGAGAGGAGCAACAAATTTCCTTCCACCCAGCGTTCCCCCAAGTCTCCCGATAAAAATTATACCTCACTTGTGTGGGTAGGCCTAGCGCCCGCGACAGGAAACGCCCCAAAGCGCAACGTGGACACATCCAAATTTTTGGAAGAAAACAGAGGTGTTTTTTGCGAAGTGCCTACCTGTAGATTTTGGCCTCTAGCTCAGCCGGCACCTAGGGAAACCTACCAAACCTGTGCATTTCTGAAAACTAGAGACCTAGGGGAATCCAAGATGGGGTGACTTGCGGGGCTCGGACCAGGTTCTGTTACCCAGAATCCTTTGCAAACCTCAAAATTTGGCTAAAAATACACATGTTACTCACATTTCTGTGGCAGAAAGTTCTGGAATCTGAGAGGAGCCACAAATTTCCTTCCACCCAGCGTTCCCCCAAGTCTCCCGATAAAAATGATACCTCACTTGTGTGGGTAGGCCTAGCGCCCGCGACAGGAAACGCCCCAAAGCGCAACGTGGACACATCCACATTTTGGGAAGAAAACAGAGGTGTTTTTTGCGAGGTGCCTACCTGTAGATTTTGGCCTCTAGCTCAGCCGGCACCTAGGGAAACCTACCAAACCTGTGCATTTCTGAAAACTAGAGACCTAGGGGAATCCAAGATGGGGTGACTTGCGGGGCTCGGACCAGGTTCTGTTACCCAGAATCCTTTGCAAACCTCAAAATTTGGCTAAAAATACACATGTTACTCACATTTCTGTGGCAGAAAGTTCTGGAATCTGAGAGGAGCCACAAATTTCCTTCCACCCAGCGTTCCCCCAAGTCTCCCGATAAAAAAGATACCTCACTTGTGTGGGTAGGCCTAGCGCCCGCGACAGGAAACGCCCCAAAGCGCAACGTGGACACATCCAAATTTTTGGAAGAAAACAGAGGTGTTTTTTGTGAAGTGCCTACCTGTAGATTTTGGCCTCTAGCTCAGCCGGCACCTAGGGAAACCTACCAAACCTGTGCATTTCTGAAAACTAGAGACCTAGGGGAATCCAAGATGGGGTGACTTGCGGGGCTCGGACCAGGTTCTGTTACCCAGAATCCTTTGCAAACCTCAAAATTTGGCTAAAAATACACATGTTCCTCACATTTCTGTGGCAGAAAGTTCTGGAATCTGAGAGGAGCCACAAATTTCCTTCCACCCAGCGTTCCCCCAAGTCTCCCGATAAAAATGATACCTCACTTGTGTGGGTAGGCCTAGCGCCCGCGACAGGAAACGCCCCAAAGCGCAACGTGGACACATCCAAATTTTTGGAAGAAAACAGAGGTGTTTTTTGCGAAGTGCCTACCTGTAGATTTTGGCCTCTAGCTCAGCCGGCACCTAGGGAAACGTACCAAACCTGTGCATTTCTGAAAACTAGAGACCTAGGGGAATCCAAGATGGGGTGACTTGCGGGGCTCGGACCAGGTTCTGTTACCCAGAATCCTTTGCAAACCTCAAAATTTGGCTAAAAATACACATGTTACTCACATTTCTGTGGCAGAAAGTTCTGGAATCTGAGAGGAGCAACAAATTTCCTTCCACCCAGCGTTCCCCCAAGTCTCCCGATAAAAATTATACCTCACTTGTGTGGGTAGGCCTAGCGCCCGCGACAGGAAACGCCCCAAAGCGCAACGTGGACACATCCAAATTTTTGGAAGAAAACAGAGGTGTTTTTTGCGAAGTGCCTACCTGTAGATTTTGGCCTCTAGCTCAGCCGGCACCTAGGGAAACCTACCAAACCTGTGCATTTCTGAAAACTAGAGACCTAGGGGAATCCAAGATGGGGTGACTTGCGGGGCTCGGACCAGGTTCTGTTACCCAGAATCCTTTGCAAACCTCAAAATTTGGCTAAAAATACACATGTTACTCACATTTCTGTGGCAGAAAGTTCTGGAATCTGAGAGGAGCCACAAATTTCCTTCCACCCAGCGTTCCCCCAAGTCTCCCGATAAAAATGATACCTCACTTGTGTGGGTAGGCCTAGCGCCCGCGACAGGAAACGCCCCAAAGCGCAACGTGGACACATCCACATTTTGGGAAGAAAACAGAGGTGTTTTTTGCGAGGTGCCTACCTGTAGATTTTGGCCTCTAGCTCAGCCGGCACCTAGGGAAACCTACCAAACCTGTGCATTTCTGAAAACTAGAGACCTAGGGGAATCCAAGATGGGGTGACTTGCGGGGCTCGGACCAGGTTCTGTTACCCAGAATCCTTTGCAAACCTCAAAATTTGGCTAAAAATACACATGTTACTCACATTTCTGTGGCAGAAAGTTCTGGAATCTGAGAGGAGCCACAAATTTCCTTCCACCCAGCGTTCCCCCAAGTCTCCCGATAAAAAAGATACCTCACTTGTGTGGGTAGGCCTAGCGCCCGCGACAGGAAACGCCCCAAAGCGCAACGTGGACACATCCAAATTTTTGGAAGAAAACAGAGGTGTTTTTTGTGAAGTGCCTACCTGTAGATTTTGGCCTCTAGCTCAGCCGGCACCTAGGGAAACCTACCAAACCTGTGCATTTCTGAAAACTAGAGACCTAGGGGAATCCAAGATGGGGTGACTTGCGGGGCTCGGACCAGGTTCTGTTACCCAGAATCCTTTGCAAACCTCAAAATTTGGCTAAAAATACACATGTTCCTCACATTTCTGTGGCAGAAAGTTCTGGAATCTGAGAGGAGCCACAAATTTCCTTCCACCCAGCGTTCCCCCAAGTCTCCCGATAAAAATGATACCTCACTTGTGTGGGTAGGCCTAGCGCCCGCGACAGGAAACGCCCCAAAGCGCAACGTGGACACATCCAAATTTTTGGAAGAAAACAGAGGTGTTTTTTGCGAAGTGCCTACCTGTAGATTTTGGCCTCTAGCTCAGCCGGCACCTAGGGAAACGTACCAAACCTGTGCATTTCTGAAAACTAGAGACCTAGGGGAATCCAAGATGGGGTGACTTGCGGGGCTCGGACCAGGTTCTGTTACCCAGAATCCTTTGCAAACCTCAAAATTTGGCTAAAAATACACATGTTACTCACATTTCTGTGGCAGAAAGTTCTGGAATCTGAGAGGAGCAACAAATTTCCTTCCACCCAGCGTTCCCCCAAGTCTCCCGATAAAAATTATACCTCACTTGTGTGGGTAGGCCTAGCGCCCGCGACAGGAAACGCCCCAAAGCGCAACGTGGACACATCCAAATTTTTGGAAGAAAACAGAGGTGTTTTTTGCGAAGTGCCTACCTGTAGATTTTGGCCTCTAGCTCAGCCGGCACCTAGGGAAACCTACCAAACCTGTGCATTTCTGAAAACTAGAGACCTAGGGGAATCCAAGATGGGGTGACTTGCGGGGCTCGGACCAGGTTCTGTTACCCAGAATCCTTTGCAAACCTCAAAATTTGGCTAAAAATACACATGTTACTCACATTTCTGTGGCAGAAAGTTCTGGAATCTGAGAGGAGCCACAAATTTCCTTCCACCCAGCGTTCCCCCAAGTCTCCCGATAAAAATGATACCTCACTTGTGTGGGTAGGCCTAGCGCCCGCGACAGGAAACGCCCCAAAGCGCAACGTGGACACATCCACATTTTGGGAAGAAAACAGAGGTGTTTTTTGCGAGGTGCCTACCTGTAGATTTTGGCCTCTAGCTCAGCCGGCACCTAGGGAAACCTACCAAACCTGTGCATTTCTGAAAACTAGAGACCTAGGGGAATCCAAGATGGGGTGACTTGCGGGGCTCGGACCAGGTTCTGTTACCCAGAATCCTTTGCAAACCTCAAAATTTGGCTAAAAATACACATGTTCCTCACATTTCTGTGGCAGAAAGTTCTGGAATCTGAGAGGAGCCACAAATTTCCTTCCACCCAGCGTTCCCCCAAGTCTCCCGATAAAAATGATACCTCACTTGTGTGGGTAGGCCTAGCGCCCACGACAGGAAACGCCCCAAAGCGCAACGTGGACACATCCAAATTTTTGGAAGAAAACAGAGGTGTTTTTTGCGAAGTGCCTACCTGTAGGTTTTGGCCTCTAGCTCAGCCGGCACCTAAGGAAACCTACCAAACCTGTGCATTTCTGAAAACTAGAGACCTAGGGGAATCCAAGATGGGGTGACTTGCGGGGCTCGGACCAGGTTCTGTTACCCAGAATCCTTTGCAAACCTCAAAATTTGGCTAAAAATACACATGTTACTCACATTTCTGTGGCAGAAAGTTCTGGAATCTGAGAGGAGCCACAAATTTCCTTCCACCCAGCGTTCCCCCAAGTCTCCCGATAAAAATGATACCTCACTTGTGTGGGTAGGCCTAGCGCCCACGACAGGAAACGCCCCAAAGCGCAACGTGGACACATCCAAATTTTTGGAAGAAAACAGAGGTGTTTTTTGCGAAGTGCCTACCTGTAGATTTTGGCCTCTAGCTCAGCCGGCACCTAGGGAAACGTACCAAACCTGTGCATTTCTGAAAACTAGAGACCTAGGGGAATCCAAGATGGGGTGACTTGCGGGGCTCGGACCAGGTTCTGTTACCCAGAATCCTTTGCAAACCTCAAAATTTGGCTAAAAATACACATGTTACTCACATTTCTGTGGCAGAAAGTTCTGGAATCTGAGAGGAGCAACAAATTTCCTTCCACCCAGCGTTCCCCCAAGTCTCCCGATAAAAATTATACCTCACTTGTGTGGGTAGGCCTAGCGCCCGCGACAGGAAACGCCCCAAAGCGCAACGTGGACACATCCAAATTTTTGGAAGAAAACAGAGGTGTTTTTTGCGAAGTGCCTACCTGTAGATTTTGGCCTCTAGCTCAGCCGGCACCTAGGGAAACCTACCAAACCTGTGCATTTCTGAAAACTAGAGACCTAGGGGAATCCAAGATGGGGTGACTTGCGGGGCTCGGACCAGGTTCTGTTACCCAGAATCCTTTGCAAACCTCAAAATTTGGCTAAAAATACACATGTTACTCACATTTCTGTGGCAGAAAGTTCTGGAATCTGAGAGGAGCCACAAATTTCCTTCCACCCAGCGTTCCCCCAAGTCTCCCGATAAAAATGATACCTCACTTGTGTGGGTAGGCCTAGCGCCCGCGACAGGAAACGCCCCAAAGCGCAACGTGGACACATCCACATTTTGGGAAGAAAACAGAGGTGTTTTTTGCGAGGTGCCTACCTGTAGATTTTGGCCTCTAGCTCAGCCGGCACCTAGGGAAACCTACCAAACCTGTGCATTTCTGAAAACTAGAGACCTAGGGGAATCCAAGATGGGGTGACTTGCGGGGCTCGGACCAGGTTCTGTTACCCAGAATCCTTTGCAAACCTCAAAATTTGGCTAAAAATACACATGTTACTCACATTTCTGTGGCAGAAAGTTCTGGAATCTGAGAGGAGCCACAAATTTCCTTCCACCCAGCGTTCCCCCAAGTCTCCCGATAAAAAAGATACCTCACTTGTGTGGGTAGGCCTAGCGCCCGCGACAGGAAACGCCCCAAAGCGCAACGTGGACACATCCAAATTTTTGGAAGAAAACGGAGGTGTTTTTTGTGAAGTGCCTACCTGTAGATTTTGGCCTCTAGCTCAGCCGGCACCTAGGGAAACCTACCAAACCTGTGCATTTCTGAAAACTAGAGACCTAGGGGAATCCAAGGAGGGGTGACTTGCGGGGCTCGGACCAGGTTCTGTTACCCAGAATCCTTTGCAAACCTCAAAATTTGGCTAAAAAAACACATGTTCCTAACATTTCTTTGGCAGAAAGTTCTGGAATCTGAGAGGAGCCACAAATTTCTTTCCACCCAGCGTTACCCCAAGTCTCCCGATAAAAATGATACCTCACTTGTGTGGGTAGGCCTAGCGCCCGCGTCAGGAAACACCCCAAAGCGCAACGTGGACACATCCAAATTTTTGGAAGAAAACAGAGGTGTTTTTTGCAAAGTGCGTACCTGTAGATTTTGGCCTCTAGCTCAGCCGGCACCTAGGGAAACCTACCAAACCTGTGCATTTCAGAAAACTAAAGACCTAGGGGAATCTAAGGAGGGGTGACTTGCGGGGCTCGGACCAGGTTCTGTTACCCAGAATCCTTTGCAAACCTCAAAATGTGGCTAAAAAAACACATGTTCCTCACATTTCTGTGGCAGAAAGTTCTGGAATCTGAGAGGAGCCACAAATTTCCTTCCACCCAGCGTTCCCCCAAGTCTCCCGATAAAAATGATACCTCACTTGTGTGGGTAGGCCTAGCGCCCGCGAGAGGAAACGCCCCAAAGCGCAACGTGGACACATCCAAATTTTTGGAAGAAAACAGAGGTATTTTTTACGAAGTGCCTACCTGTAGATTTTGGCCTCTAGCTCAGCTGGCACCTAGGGAAACCTACCAAACCTGTGCATTTCTGAAAACTAGAGACCTAGAGGAATCCAAGATGGGGTGACTTGCGGGGCAAGGACCAGGTTCTGTTACCCAGAATCCTTTGCAAACCTCAAAATTTGGCTAAAAATACACGTTACTCACATTTCTGTGGCAGAAAGTTCTGGAATCTGAGAGGAGCCACAAATTTCCTTCCACCCAGCGTTCCCCCAAGTCTCCCGATAAAAATGATACCTCACTTGTGTGGGTAGGCCTAGCGCCCGCAACAGGAAACGCCCCAAAGCGCAACGTGGACACATCCAAATTTTTGGAAGAAAACAGAGGTGTTTTTTGCGAAGTGACTACCTGTAGATTTTGGCCTGTAGCTCAGCCGCCACCTAGGGAAACCTACAAAACCTGTGCATTTCTGAAAACTAGAGACCTAGAGGAATCCAAGATGGGGTGACCTGCGGGGCTTGGACCAGGTTCTGTTACCCAGAATCCTTTGCAAACCTCAAAATTTGGCTAAAAAAACACATGTTACTCACATTTCTGTGGCAGAAAGTTCTGGAATCTGAGAGGAGCCACAAATTTCCTTCCACCCAGCGTTCCCCCAAGTCTCCCGATAAAAATGATACCTCACTTGTGTGGGTAGGCCTAGCGCCCGCGACAGGAAACACCCCAAAGCGCAATGTGGACACATCCAAATTTTTGGAAGAAAACAGAGGTGTTTTTTGGGAAGTGCCTACCTGTAGATTTTGGCCTTTAGCTCAGCCAGCACCTAGGGAAACCTACCAAACCTGTGCATTTCTGAAAACTAGAGACCTAGGGGAATCTCAGGAGGGGTGACTTGCGGGGCTCGGACCAGGTTCTGTTACCCAGAATCCTTTGCAAACCTCAAAATGTGGCTAAAAAAACACATGTTCCTCACATTTCTGTTTCAGAAAGTTCTGGAATCTGAGAGGAGCCACAAATTTCCTTCCACCCAGCGTTCCCCCAAGTCTCCCGATAAAAATGATACCTCACTTGTGTGGGTAGGCCTAGAGCCCGCGACAGGAAACGCCCCAAAGCGCAACGTGGACACATCCAAATTTTTGGAAGAAAACAGAGGTGTTTTTTGCGAAGTGCCTACCTGTAGATTTTGGCCTCTAGCTCAGCCGGCACCTAGGGAAACCTACCAAACCTGTGCATTTCTGAAAACTAGAGACCTAGGGGAATCCAAGATGGGGTGACTTGCGGGGCTCGGACCAGGTTCTGTTACCCAGAATCCTTTGCAAACCTCAAAATTTGGCTAAAAATACACATGTTACTCACATTTCTGTGGCAGAAAGTTCTGGAATCTGAGAGGAGCCACAAATTTCCTTCCACCCAGCGTTCCCCCAAGTCTCCCGATAAAAATGATACCTCACTTGTGTGGGTAGGCAAAGCGCCCGCGACAGGAAACGCCCCAAAGCGCAACGTGGACACATCCAAATTTTGGGAAGAAAACAGAGGTGTTTTTTGCGAAGTGACTACCTGTAGATTTTGGCCTGTAGCTCAGCCGCCACCTAGGGAAACCTACCAAACCTGTGCATTTCTGAAAACTAGAGACCTAGAGGAATCCAAGATGGGGTGACTTGCGGGGCTCGGGCCAGGTTCTGTTACCCAGAATCCTTTGCAAACCTCAAAATTTGGCTAAAAAAACACATGTTACTCACATTTCTGTGGCAGAAAGTTCTGGAATCTGAGAGGAGCCACAAATTTCCTTCCACCCAGCGTTCCCCCAAGTCTCCCGATAAAAATGATACCTCACTTGTGTGGGTAGGCCTAGCGCCCGCGACAGGAAACACCCCAAAGCGCAACGTGGACACATCCACATTTTTGGAAGAAAACAGAGGTGTTTTTTGCGAAGTGCCTACCTGTAGATTTTGGCCTTTAGCTCAGCCAGCACCTAGGGAAACCTACCAAACCTGTACATTTCTGAAAACTAGAGACCTAGGGGAATCTAAGGAGGGGTGACTTGCGGGTCTCGGACCAGGTTCTGTTACCCAGAATCCTTTGCAAACCTCAACATGTGGCTAAAAAAACACATGTTCCTCACATTTCTGTGGCAGAAAGTTCTGGAATCTGAGAGGAGCCACAAATTTCCTTCCACCCAGCGTTCCCCCAAGTCTCCCGATAAAAATGATACCTCACTTGTGTGGGTAGGCCTAGCGCCCGCGACAGGAAACGCCCCAAAGCGCAACGTGGACACATCCAAATTTTTGGAAGAAAACAGAGGTGTTTTTTGCGAAGTGCCTACCTGTAGATTTTGGCCTCTAGCTCAGCCGGCACCTAGGGAAACGTACCAAACCTGTGCATTTCTGAAAACTAGAGACCTAGGGGAATCCAAGATGGGGTGACTTGCGGGGCTCGGACCAGGTTCTGTTACCCAGAATCCTTTGCAAACCTCAAAATTTGGCTAAAAATACACATGTTACTCACATTTCTGTGGCAGAAAGTTCTGGAATCTGAGAGGAGCCACAAATTTCCTTCCACCCAGCGTTCCCCCAAGTCTCCCGATAAAAATGATACCTCACTTGTGTGGGTAGGCCTAGCGCCCGCGACAGGAAACGCCCCAAAGCGCAACGTGGACACATCCAAATTTTTGGAAGAAAACAGAGGTGTTTTTTGCGAAGTGCCTACCTGTAGATTTTGGCCTCTAGCTCAGCCGGCACCTAGGGAAACCTACCAAACCTGTGCATTTCTGAAAACTAGAGACCTAGGGCAATCCAAGATAGGGTGACTTGCGGGGCTCGGACCAGGTTCTGTTACCCAGAATCCTTTGCAAACCTCAAAATTTGGCTAAAAATACACATGTTATTCACATTTCTGTGGCAGAAAGTTCTGGAATCTGAGAGGAGCCACAAATTTCCTTCCACCCAGCGTTCCCCCAAGTCTCCCGATAAAAATGATACCTCACTTGTATGGGTAGGCCTAGCGCCCGCGACAGGAAACGCCCCAAAGCGCAACGTGGACACATCCAAATTTTTGGAAGAAAACAGAGGTGTTTTTTGCGAAGTGCCTACCTGTAGATTTTGGCCTTTAGCTCAGCCAGCACCTAGGGAAACCTACCAAACCTGTACATTTCTGAAAACTAGAGACCTAGGGGAATCTAAGGAGGGGTGACTTGCGGGGCTCGGGCCAGGTTCTGTTACCCAGAATCCTTTGCAAACCTCAAAATTTGGCTAAAAAAACACATGTTACTCACATTTCTGTGGCAGAAAGTTCAGGAATCTGAGAGGAGCCACAAATTTCCTTCCACCCAGCGTTCCCCCAAGTCTCCCGATAAAAATGAATCCTCACTTGTGTGGGTAGGCCTAGCGCCCGCGACAGGAAACACCCCAAAGCGCAACGTGGACACATCCACATTTTTGGAAGAAAACAGAGGTGTTTTTTGCGAAGTGCCTACCTGTAGATTTTGGCCTTTAGCTCAGCCAGCACCTAGGAAAACCTACCAAACCTGTACATTTCTGAAAACTAGATACCTAGGGGAATCTAAGGAGGGGTGACTTGCGGGTCTCGGACCAGGTTCTGTTACCCAGAATCCTTTGCAAACCTCAACATGTGGCTAAAAAAACACATGTTCCTCACATTTCTGTGGCAGAAAGTTCTGGAATCTGAGAGGAGCCACAAATTTCCTTCCACCCAGCGTTCCCCCAAGTCTCCCGATAAAAATGATACCTCACTTGTGTGGGTAGGCCTAGCGCCCGCGACAGGAAACGCCCCAAAGCGCAACGTGGACACATCCAAATTTTTGGAAGAAAACAGAGGTGTTTTTTGCGAAGTGCCTACCTGTAGATTTTGGCCTCTAGCTCAGCCGGCACCTAGGGAAACGTACCAAACCTGTGCATTTCTGAAAACTAGAGACCTAGGGGAATCCAAGATGGGGTGACTTGCGGGGCTCGGACCAGGTTCTGTTACCCAGAATCCTTTGCAAACCTCAAAATTTGGCTAAAAATACACATGTTACTCACATTTCTGTGGCAGAAAGTTCTGGAATCTGAGAGGAGCCACAAATTTCCTTCCACCCAGCGTTCCCCCAAGTCTCCCGATAAAAATGATACCTCACTTGTGTGGGTAGGCCTAGCGCCCGCGACAGGAAACGCCCCAAAGCGCAACGTGGACACATCCAAATTTTTGGAAGAAAACAGAGGTGTTTTTTGCGAAGTGCCTACCTGTAGATTTTGGCCTCTAGCTCAGCCGGCACCTAGGGAAACCTACCAAACCTGTGCATTTCTGAAAACTAGAGACCTAGGGGAATCCAAGATGGGGTGACTTGCGGGGCTCGGACCAGGTTCTGTTACCCAGAATCCTTTGCAAACCTCAAAATTTGGCCAAAAATACACATGTTATTCACATTTCTGTGGCAGAAAGTTCTGGAATCTGAGAGGAGCCACAAATTTCCTTCCACCCAGCGTTCCCCCAAGTCTCCCGATAAAAATGATACCTCACTTGTATGGGTAGGCCTAGCGCCCGCGACAGGAAACGCCCCAAAGCGCAACGTGGACACATCCAAATTTTTGGAAGAAAACAGAGGTGTTTTTTGCGAAGTGACTACCTGTAGATTTTGGCCTGTAGCTCAGCCGCCACCTAGGGAAACCTACCAAACCTGTGCATTTCTGAAAACTAGAGACCTAGAGGAATCCAAGATGGGGTGACTTGCGGGGCTCGGGCCAGGTTCTGTTACCCAGAATCCTTTGCAAACCTCAAAATTTGGCTAAAAAAACACATGTTACTCACATTTCTGTGGCAGAAAGTTCTGGAATCTGAGAGGAGCCACAAATTTCCTTCCACCCAGCGTTCCCCCAAGTCTCCCGATAAAAATGATACCTCACTTGTGTGGGTAGGCCTAGCGCCCGCGACAGGAAACACCCCAAAGCGCAACGTGGACACATCCACATTTTTGGAAGAAAACAGAGGTGTTTTTTGCGAAGTGCCTACCTGTAGATTTTGGCCTTTAGCTCAGCCAGCACCTAGGGAAACCTACCAAACCTGTACATTTCTGAAAACTAGAGACCTAGGGGAATCTAAGGAGGGGTGACTTGCGGGTCTCGGACCAGGTTCTGTTACCCAGAATCCTTTGCAAACCTCAACATGTGGCTAAAAAAACACATGTTCCTCACATTTCTGTGGCAGAAAGTTCTGGAATCTGAGAGGAGCCACAAATTTCCTTCCACCCAGCGTTCCCCCAAGTCTCCCGATAAAAATGATACCTCACTTGTGTGGGTAGGCCTAGCGCCCGCGACAGGAAACGCCCCAAAGCGCAACGTGGACACATCCAAATTTTTGGAAGAAAACAGAGGTGTTTTTTGCGAAGTGCCTACCTGTAGATTTTGGCCTCTAGCTCAGCCGGCACCTAGGGAAACGTACCAAACCTGTGCATTTCTGAAAACTAGAGACCTAGGGGAATCCAAGATGGGGAGACTTGCGGGGCTCGGACCAGGTTCTGTTACCCAGAATCCTTTGCAAACCTCAAAATTTGGCTAAAAATTCACATGTTACTCACATTTCTGTGGCAGAAAGTTCTGGAATCTGAGAGGAGCCACAAATTTCCTTCCACCCAGCGTTCCCCCAAGTCTCCCGATAAAAATGATACCTCACTTGTGTGGGTAGGCCTAGCGCCCGCGACAGGAAACGCCCCAAAGCGCAACGTGGACACATCCAAATTTTTGGAAGAAAACAGAGGTGTTTTTTGCGAAGTGCCTACCTGTAGATTTTGGCCTCTAGCTCAGCCGGCACCTAGGGAAACCTACCAAACCTGTGCATTTCTGAAAACTAGAGACCTAGGGCAATCCAAGATGGGGTGACTTGCGGGGCTCGGACCAGGTTCTGTTACCCAGAATCCTTTGCAAACCTCAAAATTTGGCTAAAAATACACATGTTATTCACATTTCTGTGGCAGAAAGTTCTGGAATCTGAGAGGAGCCACAAATTTCCTTCCACCCAGCGTTCCCCCAAGTCTCCCGATAAAAATGATACCTCACTTGTATGGGTAGGCCTAGCGCCCGCGACAGGAAACGCCCCAAAGCGCAACGTGGACACATCCAAATTTTTGGAAGAAAACAGAGGTGTTTTTTGCGAAGTGCCTACCTGTAGATTTTGGCCTTTAGCTCAGCCAGCACCTAGGGAAACCTACCAAACCTGTACATTTCTGAAAACTAGAGACCTAGGGGAATCTAAGGAGGGGTGACTTGCGGGGCTCGGGCCAGGTTCTGTTACCCAGAATCCTTTGCAAACCTCAAAATTTGGCTAAAAAAACACATGTTACTCACATTTCTGTGGCAGAAAGTTCAGGAATCTGAGAGGAGCCACAAATTTCCTTCCACCCAGCGTTCCCCCAAGTCTCCCGATAAAAATGAATCCTCGCTTGTGTGGGTAGGCCTAGCGCCCGCGACAGGAAACACCCCAAAGCGCAACGTGGACACATCCACATTTTTGGAAGAAAACAGAGGTGTTTTTTGCGAAGTGCCTACCTGTAGATTTTGGCCTTTAGCTCAGCCAGCACCTAGGAAAACCTACCAAACCTGTACATTTCTGAAAACTAGATACCTAGGGGAATCTAAGGAGGGGTGACTTGCGGGTCTCGGACCAGGTTCTGTTACCCAGAATCCTTTGCAAACCTCAACATGTGGCTAAAAAAACACATGTTCCTCACATTTCTGTGGCAGAAAGTTCTGGAATCTGAGAGGAGCCACAAATTTCCTTCCACCCAGCGTTCCCCCAAGTCTCCCGATAAAAATGATACCTCACTTGTGTGGGTAGGCCTAGCGCCCGCGACAGGAAACGCCCCAAAGCGCAACGTGGACACATCCAAATTTTTGGAAGAAAACAGAGGTGTTTTTTGCGAAGTGCCTACCTGTAGATTTTGGCCTCTAGCTCAGCCGGCACCTAGGGAAACGTACCAAACCTGTGCATTTCTGAAAACTAGAGACCTAGGGGAATCCAAGATGGGGTGACTTGCGGGGCTCGGACCAGGTTCTGTTACCCAGAATCCTTTGCAAACCTCAAAATTTGGCTAAAAATACACATGTTACTCACATTTCTGTGGCAGAAAGTTCTGGAATCTGAGAGGAGCCACAAATTTCCTTCCACCCAGCGTTCCCCCAAGTCTCCCGATAAAAATGATACCTCACTTGTGTGGGTAGGCCTAGCGCCCGCAACAGGAAACGCCCCAAAGCGCAACGTGGACACATCCAAATTTTTGGAAGAAAACAGAGGTGTTTTTTGCGAAGTGCCTACCTGTAGATTTTGGCCTCTAGCTCAGCCGGCACCTAGGGAAACCTACCAAACCTGTGCATTTCTGAAAACTAGAGACCTAGGGGAATCCAAGATGGGGTGACTTGCGGGGCTCGGACCAGGTTCTGTTACCCAGAATCCTTTGCAAACCTCAAAATTTGGCTAAAAATACACATGTTATTCACATTTCTGTGGCAGAAAGTTCTGGAATCTGAGAGGAGCCACAAATTTCCTTCCACCCAGCGTTCCCCCAAGTCTCCCGATAAAAATGATACCTCACTTGTATGGGTAGGCCTAGCGCCCGCGACAGGAAACGCCCCAAAGCGCAACGTGGACACATCCAAATTTTTGGAAGAAAACAGAGGTGTTTTTTGCGAAGTGCCTACCTGTAGATTTTGGCCTCTAGCTCAGCCGGCACCTAGGGAAACCTACCAAACCTGTGCATTTCTGAAAACTAGAGACCTAGGGGAATCCAAGATGGGGTGACTTGCGGGGCTCGGACCAGGTTCTGTTACTCAGAATCCTTTGCAAATCTCACAATTTGGCTAAAAATACACATGTTACTCACATTTCTGTGGCAGAAAGTTCTGGAATCTGAGAGGAGCCACAAATTTCCTTCCACCCAGCGTTCCCCCAAGTCTCCCGATAAAAATGATACCTCACTTGTGTGGGTAGGCCTAGCGCCCGCAACAGGAAACGCCCCAAAGCGCAACGTGGACACATCCAAATTTTTGGAAGAAAACAGAGGTGTTTTTTGCGAAGTGCCTACCTGTAGATTTTGGCCTCTAGCTCAGCCGGCACCTAGGGAAACCTACCAAACCTGTGCATTTCTGAAAACTAGAGACCTAGGGGAATCCAAGATGGGGTGAGTTGCGGGGCTCGGACCAGGTTCTGTTACCCAGAATCCTTTGCAAACCTCAAAATTTGGCTAAAAATACACATGTTACTCACATTTCTGTGGCAGAAAGTTCTGGAATCTGAGAGGAGCCACAAATTTCCTTCCACCCAGCGTTCCCCCAAGTCTCCCGATAAAAATGATACCTCACTTGTGTGGGTAGGCCTAGCGCCCGCGACAGGAAACGCCCCAAAGCGCAACGTGGACACATCAAAATTTTTGGAAGAAAAGAGAGGTGTTTTTTGCGAAGTGCCTACCTGTAGATTTTGGCCTCTAGCTCAGCCGGCACCTAGGGAAACCTACCAAACCTGTGCATTTCAGAAAACTAGAGACCTAGGGGAATCTAAGGAGGGGTGACTTGCGGGGCTCGGACCAGGTTCTGTTACCCAGAATCCTTTGCAAACCTCAAAATGTGGCTAAAAAAACACATGTTCCTCACATTTCTGTGGCAGAAAGTTCTGGAATCTGAGAGGAGCCACAAATTTCCTTCCACCCAGCGTTCCCCCAAGTCTCCCGATAAAAATGATACCTCACTTGTGTGGGTAGGCCTAGCGCCCGCGAGAGGAAACGCCCCAAAGCGCAACGTGGACACATCCAAATTTTTGGAAGAAAACAGAGGTATTTTTTACGAAGTGCCTACCTGTAGATTTTGGCCTCTAGCTCAGCTGGCACCTAGGGAAACCTACCAAACCTGTGCATTTCTGAAAACTAGAGACCTAGAGGAATCCAAGATGGGGTGACTTGTGGGGCAAGGACCAGGTTCTGTTACCCAGAATCCTTTGCAAACCTCAAAATTTGGCTAAAAATACACGTTACTCACATTTCTGTGGCAGAAAGTTCTGGAATCTGAGAGGAGCCACAAATTTCCTTCCACCCAGCGTTCCCCCAAGTCTCCCGATAAAAATGATACCTCACTTGTGTGGGTAGGCCTAGCGCCCGCAACAGGAAACGCCCCAAAGCGCAACGTGGACACATCCAAATTTTTGGAAGAAAACAGAGGTGTTTTTTGCGAAGTGACTACCTGTAGATTTTGGCCTGTAGCTCAGCCGCCACCTAGGGAAACCTACAAAACCTGTGCATTTCTGAAAACTAGAGACCTAGAGGAATCCAAGATGGGGTGACCTGCGGGGCTTGGACCAGGTTCTGTTACCCAGAATCCTTTGCAAACCTCAAAATTTGGCTAAAAAAACACATGTTACTCACATTTCTGTGGCAGAAAGTTCTGGAATCTGAGAGGAGCCACAAATTTCCTTCCACCCAGCGTTCCCCCAAGTCTCCCGATAAAAATGATACCTCACTTGTGTGGGTAGGCCTAGCGCCCGCGACAGGAAACACCCCAAAGCGCAATGTGGACACATCCAAATTTTTGGAAGAAAACAGAGGTGTTTTTTGGGAAGTGCCTACCTGTAGATTTTGGCCTTTAGCTCAGCCAGCACCTAGGGAAACCTACCAAACCTGTGCATTTCTGAAAACTAGAGACCTAGGGGAATCTAAGGAGGGGTGACTTGCGGGGCTCGGACCAGGTTCTGTTACCCAGAATCCTTTGCAAACCTCAAAATGTGGCTAAAAAAACACATGTTCCTCACATTTCTGTTTCAGAAAGTTCTGGAATCTGAGAGGAGCCACAAATTTCCTTCCACCCAGCGTTCCCCCAAGTCTCCCGATAAAAATGATACCTCACTTGTGTGGGTAGGCCTAGAGCCCGCGACAGGAAACGCCCCAAAGCGCAACGTGGACACATCCAAATTTTTGGAAGAAAACAGAGGTGTTTTTTGCGAAGTGCCTACCTGTAGATTTTGGCCTCTAGCTCAGCCGGCACCTAGGGAAACCTACCAAACCTGTGCATTTCTGAAAACTAGAGACCTAGGGGAATCCAAGATGGGGTGACTTGCGGGGCTCGGACCAGGTTCTGTTACCCAGAATCCTTTGCAAACCTCAAAATTTGGCTAAAAATACACATGTTACTCACATTTCTGTGGCAGAAAGTTCTGGAATCTGAGAGGAGCCACAAATTTCCTTCCACCCAGCGTTCCCCCAAGTCTCCCGATAAAAATGATACCTCACTTGTGTGGGTAGGCCTAGCGCCCGCGACAGGAAACACCCCAAAGCGCAACGTGGACACATCCACATTTTTGGAAGAAAACAGAGGTGTTTTTTGCGAAGTGCCTACCTGTAGATTTTGGCCTTTAGCTCAGCCAGCACCTAGGGAAACCTACCAAACCTGTACATTTCTGAAAACTAGAGACCTAGGGGAATCTAAGGAGGGGTGACTTGCGGGTCTCGGACCAGGTTCTGTTACCCAGAATCCTTTGCAAACCTCAACATGTGGCTAAAAAAACACATGTTCCTCACATTTCTGTGGCAGAAAGTTCTGGAATCTGAGAGGAGCCACAAATTTCCTTCCACCCAGCGTTCCCCCAAGTCTCCCGATAAAAATGATACCTCACTTGTGTGGGTAGGCCTAGCGCCCGCGACAGGAAACGCCCCAAAGCGCAACGTGGACACATCCAAATTTTTTGAAGAAAACAGAGGTGTTTTTTGCGAAGTGCCTACCTGTAGATTTTGGCCTCTAGCTCAGCCGGCACCTAGGGAAACGTACCAAACCTGTGCATTTCTGAAAACTAGAGACCTAGGGGAATCCAAGATGGGGTGACTTGCGGGGCTCGGACCAGGTTCTGTTACCCAGAATCCTTTGCAAACCTCAAAATTTGGCTAAAAATACACATGTTACTCACATTTCTGTGGCAGAAAGTTCTGGAATCTGAGAGGAGCCACAAATTTCCTTCCACCCAGCGTTCCCCCAAGTCTCCCGATAAAAATGATACCTCACTTGTGTGGGTAGGCCTAGCGCCCGCGACAGGAAACGCCCCAAAGCGCAACGTGGACACATCCAAATTTTTGGAAGAAAACAGAGGTGTTTTTTGCGAAGTGCCTACCTGTAGATTTTGGCCTCTAGCTCAGCCGGCACCTAGGGAAACCTACCAAACCTGTGCATTTCTGAAAACTAGAGACCTAGGGCAATCCAAGATGGGGTGACTTGCGGGGCTCGGACCAGGTTCTGTTACCCAGAATCCTTTGCAAACCTCAAAATTTGGCTAAAAATACACATGTTATTCACATTTCTGTGGCAGAAAGTTCTGGAATCTGAGAGGAGCCACAAATTTCCTTCCACCCAGCGTTCCCCCAAGTCTCCCGATAAAAATGATACCTCACTTGTATGGGTAGGCCTAGCGCCCGCGACAGGAAACGCCCCAAAGCGCAACGTGGACACATCCAAATTTTTGGAAGAAAACAGAGGTGTTTTTTGCGAAGTGCCTACCTGTAGATTTTGGCCTTTAGCTCAGCCAGCACCTAGGGAAACCTACCAAACCTGTACATTTCTGAAAACTAGAGACCTAGGGGAATCTAAGGAGGGGTGACTTGCGGGGCTCGGGCCAGGTTCTGTTACCCAGAATCCTTTGCAAACCTCAAAATTTGGCTAAAAAAACACATGTTACTCACATTTCTGTGGCAGAAAGTTCAGGAATCTGAGAGGAGCCACAAATTTCCTTCCACCCAGCGTTCCCCCAAGTCTCCCGATAAAAATGAATCCTCACTTGTGTGGGTAGGCCTAGCGCCCGCGACAGGAAACACCCCAAAGCGCAACGTGGACACATCCACATTTTTGGAAGAAAACAGAGGTGTTTTTTGCGAAGTGCCTACCTGTAGATTTTGGCCTCTAGCTCAGCCGGCACCTAGGGAAACCTACCAAACCTGTGCATTTCTGAAAACTAGAGACCTAGGGGAATCCAAGATGGGGTGACTTGCGGGGCTCGGACCAGGTTCTGTTACCCAGAATCCTTTGCAAACCTCAAAATTTGGCTAAAAATACACATGTTACTCACATTTCTGTGGCAGAAAGTTCTGGAATCTGAGAGGAGCCACAAATTTCCTTCCACCCAGCGTTCCCCCAAGTCTCCCGATAAAAATGATACCTCACTTGTGTGGGTAGGCCTAGCGCCCGCGACAGGAAACACCCCAAAGCGCAACGTGGACACATCCACATTTTTGGAAGAAAACAGAGGTGTTTTTTGCGAAGTGCCTACCTGTAGATTTTGGCCTTTAGCTCAGCCAGCACCTAGGGAAACCTACCAAACCTGTACATTTCTGAAAACTAGAGACCTAGGGGAATCTAAGGAGGGGTGACTTGCGGGTCTCGGACCAGGTTCTGTTACCCAGAATCCTTTGCAAACCTCAACATGTGGCTAAAAAAACACATGTTCCTCACATTTCTGTGGCAGAAAGTTCTGGAATCTGAGAGGAGCCACAAATTTCCTTCCACCCAGCGTTCCCCCAAGTCTCCCGATAAAAATGATACCTCACTTGTGTGGGTAGGCCTAGCGCCCGCGACAGGAAACGCCCCAAAGCGCAACGTGGACACATCCAAATTTTTTGAAGAAAACAGAGGTGTTTTTTGCGAAGTGCCTACCTGTAGATTTTGGCCTCTAGCTCAGCCGGCACCTAGGGAAACGTACCAAACCTGTGCATTTCTGAAAACTAGAGACCTAGGGGAATCCAAGATGGGGTGACTTGCGGGGCTCGGACCAGGTTCTGTTACCCAGAATCCTTTGCAAACCTCAAAATTTGGCTAAAAATACACATGTTACTCACATTTCTGTGGCAGAAAGTTCTGGAATCTGAGAGGAGCCACAAATTTCCTTCCACCCAGCGTTCCCCCAAGTCTCCCGATAAAAATGATACCTCACTTGTGTGGGTAGGCCTAGCGCCCGCGACAGGAAACGCCCCAAAGCGCAACGTGGACACATCCAAATTTTTGGAAGAAAACAGAGGTGTTTTTTGCGAAGTGCCTACCTGTAGATTTTGGCCTCTAGCTCAGCCGGCACCTAGGGAAACCTACCAAACCTGTGCATTTCTGAAAACTAGAGACCTAGGGCAATCCAAGATGGGGTGACTTGCGGGGCTCGGACCAGGTTCTGTTACCCAGAATCCTTTGCAAACCTCAAAATTTGGCTAAAAATACACATGTTATTCACATTTCTGTGGCAGAAAGTTCTGGAATCTGAGAGGAGCCACAAATTTCCTTCCACCCAGCGTTCCCCCAAGTCTCCCGATAAAAATGATACCTCACTTGTATGGGTAGGCCTAGCGCCCGCGACAGGAAACGCCCCAAAGCGCAACGTGGACACATCCAAATTTTTGGAAGAAAACAGAGGTGTTTTTTGCGAAGTGCCTACCTGTAGATTTTGGCCTTTAGCTCAGCCAGCACCTAGGGAAACCTACCAAACCTGTACATTTCTGAAAACTAGAGACCTAGGGGAATCTAAGGAGGGGTGACTTGCGGGGCTCGGGCCAGGTTCTGTTACCCAGAATCCTTTGCAAACCTCAAAATTTGGCTAAAAAAACACATGTTACTCACATTTCTGTGGCAGAAAGTTCAGGAATCTGAGAGGAGCCACAAATTTCCTTCCACCCAGCGTTCCCCCAAGTCTCCCGATAAAAATGAATCCTCACTTGTGTGGGTAGGCCTAGCGCCCGCGACAGGAAACACCCCAAAGCGCAACGTGGACACATCCACATTTTTGGAAGAAAACAGAGGTGTTTTTTGCGAAGTGCCTACCTGTAGATTTTGGCCTTTAGCTCAGCCAGCACCTAGGAAAACCTACCAAACCTGTACATTTCTGAAAACTAGATACCTAGGGGAATCTAAGGAGGGGTGACTTGCGGGTCTCGGACCAGGTTCTGTTACCCAGAATCCTTTGCAAACCTCAACATGTGGCTAAAAAAACACATGTTCCTCACATTTCTGTGGCAGAAAGTTCTGGAATCTGAGAGGAGCCACAAATTTCCTTCCACCCAGTGTTCCCCCAAGTCTCCCGATAAAAATGATACCTCACTTGTGTGGGTAGGCCTAGCGCCCGCGACAGGAAACGCCCCAAAGCGGAACGTGGACACATCCAAATTTTTGGAAGAAAACAGAGGTGTTTTTTGCGAAGTGCCTACCTGTAGATTTTGGCCTCTAGCTCAGCCGGCACCTAGGGAAACGTACCAAACCTGTGCATTTCTGAAAACTAGAGACCTAGGGGAATCCAAGATGGGGTGACTTGCGGGGCTCGGACCAGGTTCTGTTACCCAGAATCCTTTGCAAACCTCAAAATTTGGCTAAAAATACACATGTTACTCACATTTCTGTGGCAGAAAGTTCTGGAATCTGAGAGGAGCCACAAATTTCCTTCCACCCAGCGTTCCCCCAAGTCTCCCGATAAAAATGATACCTCACTTGTGTGGGTAGGCCTAGCGCCCGCGACAGGAAACGCCCCAAAGCGCAACGTGGACACATCCAAATTTTTGGAAGAAAACAGAGGTGTTTTTTGCGAAGTGCCTACCTGTAGATTTTGGCCTCTAGCTCAGCCGGCACCTAGGGAAACCTACCAAACCTGTGCATTTCTGAAAACTAGAGACCTAGGGGAATCCAAGATGGGGTGACTTGCGGGGCTCGGACCAGGTTCTGTTACCCAGAATCCTTTGCAAACCTCAAAATTTGGCTAAAAATACACATGTTATTCACATTTCTGTGGCAGAAAGTTCTGGAATCTGAGAGGAGCCACAAATTTCCTTCCACCCAGCGTTCCCCCAAGTCTCCCGATAAAAATGATACCTCACTTGTATGGGTAGGCCTAGCGCCCGCGACAGGAAACGCCCCAAAGCGCAACGTGGACACATCCAAATTTTTGGAAGAAAACAGAGGTGTTTTTTGCGAAGTGACTACCTGTAGATTTTGGCATTTAGCTCAGCCGCCACCTAGGGAAACCTACCAAACCTGTGCATTTCTGAAAACTAGAGACCTAGAGGAATCCAAGATGGGGTGACTTGCGGGGCTCGGGCCAGGTTCTGTTACCCAGAATCCTTTGCAAACCTCAAAATTTGGCTAAAAAAACACATGTTACTCACATTTCTGTGGCAGAAAGTTCTGGAATCTGAGAGGAGCCACAAATTTCCTTCCACCCAGCGTTCCCCCAAGTCTCCCGATAAAAATGATACCTCACTTGTGTGGGTAGGCCTAGCGCCCGCGACAGGAAACACCCCAAAGCGCAACGTGGACACATCCACATTTTTGGAAGAAAACAGAGGTGTTTTTTGCGAAGTGCCTACCTGTAGATTTTGGCCTTTAGCTCAGCCAGCACCTAGGGAAACCTACCAAACCTGTACATTTCTGAAAACTAGAGACCTAGGGGAATCTAAGGAGGGGTGACTTGCGGGTCTCGGACCAGGTTCTGTTACCCAGAATCCTTTGCAAACCTCAACATGTGGCTAAAAAAACACATGTTCCTCACATTTCTGTGGCAGAAAGTTCTGGAATCTGAGAGGAGCCACAAATTTCCTTCCACCCAGCGTTCCCCCAAGTCTCCCGATAAAAATGATACCTCACTTGTGTGGGTAGGCCTAGCGCCCGCGACAGGAAACGCCCCAAAGCGCAACGTGGACACATCCAAATTTTTGGAAGAAAACAGAGGTGTTTTTTGCGAAGTGCCTACCTGTAGATTTTGGCCTCTAGCTCAGCCGGCACCTAGGGAAACGTACCAAACCTGTGCATTTCTGAAAACTAGAGACCTAGGGGAATCCAAGATGGGGTGACTTGCGGGGCTCGGACCAGGTTCTGTTACCCAGAATCCTTTGCAAACCTCAAAATTTGGCTAAAAATACACATGTTACTCACATTTCTGTGGCAGAAAGTTCTGGAATCTGAGAGGAGCCACAAATTTCCTTCCACCCAGCGTTCCCCCAAGTCTCCCGATAAAAATGATACCTCACTTGTGTGGGTAGGCCTAGCGCCCGCGACAGGAAACGCCCCAAAGCGCAACGTGGACACATCCAAATTTTTGGAAGAAAACAGAGGTGTTTTTTGCGAAGTGCCTACCTGTAGATTTTGGCCTCTAGCTCAGCCGGCACCTAGGGAAACCTACCAAACCTGTGCATTTCTGAAAACTAGAGACCTAGGGGAATCCAAGATGGGGTGACTTGCGGGGCTCGGACCAGGTTCTGTTACCCAGAATCCTTTGCAAACCTCAAAATTTGGCTAAAAATACACATGTTACTCACATTTCTGTGGCAGAAAGTTCTGGAATCTGAGAGGAGCCACAAATTTCCTTCCACCCAGCGTTCCCCCAAGTCTCACGATAAAAAAGATACCTCACTTGTGTGGGTAGGCCTAGCGGCCGCGACAGAAAACGCCCCAAAGCGCAACGTGGACACATCCAAATTTTTTGAAGAAAACAGAGGTGTTTTTTGTGAAGTGCCTACCTGTAGATTTTGGCCTCTAGCTCAGCCGGCACCTAGGGAAACCTACCAAACCTGTGCATTTCTGAAAACTAGAGACCTAGGGCAATCCAAGATGGGGTGACTTGCGGGGCTCGGACCAGGTTCTGTTACCCAGAATCCTTTGCAAACCTCAAAATTTGGCTAAAAATACACATGTTATTCACATTTCTGTGGCAGAAAGTTCTGGAATCTGAGAGGAGCCACAAATTTCCTTCCACCCAGCGTTCCCCCAAGTCTCCCGATAAAAATGATACCTCACTTGTATGGGTAGGCCTAGCGCCCGCGACAGGAAACGCCCCAAAGCGCAACGTGGACACATCCAAATTTTTGGAAGAAAACAGAGGTGTTTTTTGCGAAGTGCCTACCTGTAGATTTTGGCCTTTAGCTCAGCCAGCACCTAGGGAAACCTACCAAACCTGTACATTTCTGAAAACTAGAGACCTAGGGGAATCTAAGGAGGGGTGACTTGCGGGGCTCGGGCCAGGTTCTGTTACCCAGAATCCTTTGCAAACCTCAAAATTTGGCTAAAAAAACACATGTTACTCACATTTCTGTGGCAGAAAGTTCAGGAATCTGAGAGGAGCCACAAATTTCCTTCCACCCAGCGTTCCCCCAAGTCTCCCGATAAAAATGAATCCTCACTTGTGTGGGTAGGCCTAGCGCCCGCGACAGGAAACACCCCAAAGTGCAACGTGGACACATCCACATTTTTGGAAGAAAACAGAGGTGTTTTTTGCGAAGTGCCTACCTGTAGATTTTGGCCTTTAGCTCAGCCAGCACCTAGGAAAACCTACCAAACCTGTACATTTCTGAAAACTAGATACCTAGGGGAATCTAAGGAGGGGTGACTTGCGGGTCTCGGACCAGGTTCTGTTACCCAGAATCCTTTGCAAACCTCAACATGTGGCTAAAAAAACACATGTTCCTCACATTTCTGTGGCAGAAAGTTCTGGAATCTGAGAGGAGCCACAAATTTCCTTCCACCCAGCGTTCCCCCAAGTCTCCCGATAAAAATGATACCTCACTTGTGTGGGTAGGCCTAGCGCCCGCGACAGGAAACGCCCCAAAGCGCAACGTGGACACATCCAAATTTTTGGAAGAAAACAGAGGTGTTTTTTGCGAAGTGCCTACCTGTAGATTTTGGCCTCTAGCTCAGCCGGCACCTAGGGAAACGTACCAAACCTGTGCATTTCTGAAAACTAGAGACCTAGGGGAATCCAAGATGGGGTGACTTGCGGGGCTCGGACCAGGTTCTGTTACCCAGAATCCTTTGCAAACCTCAAAATTTGGCTAAAAATACACATGTTATTCACATTTCTGTGGCAGAAAGTTCTGGAATCTGAGAGGAGCCACAAATTTCCTTCCACCCAGCGTTCCCCCAAGTCTCCCGATAAAAATGATACCTCACTTGTATGGGTAGGCCTAGCGCCCGCGACAGGAAACGCCCCAAAGCGCAACGTGAACACATCCAAATTTTTGGAAGAAAACAGAGGTGTTTTTTGCGAAGTGCCTACCTGTAGATTTTGGCCTCTAGCTCAGCCGGCACCTAGGGAAACCTACCAAACCTGTGCATTTCTGAAAACTAGAGACCTAGGGGAATCCAAGATGGGGTGACTTGCGGGGCTCGGACCAGGTTCTGTTACTCAGAATCCTTTGCAAATCTCAAAATTTGGCTAAAAATACACATGTTACTCACATTTCTGTGGCAGAAAGTTCTGGAATCTGAGAGGAGCCACAAATTTCCTTCCACCCAGCGTTCCCCCAAGTCTCCCGATAAAAATGATACCTCACTTGTGTGGGTAGGCCTAGCGCCCGCAACAGGAAACGCCCCAAAGCGCAACGTGGACACATCCAAATTTTTGGAAGAAAACAGAGGTGTTTTTTGCGAAGTGCCTACCTGTAGATTTTGGCCTCTAGCTCAGCCGGCACCTAGGGAAACCTACCAAACCTGTGCATTTCTGAAAACTAGAGACCTAGGGGAATCCAAGATGGGGTGAGTTGCGGGGCTCGGACCAGGTTCTGTTACCCAGAATCCTTTGCAAACCTCAAAATTTGGCTAAAAATACACATGTTACACACATTTCTGTGGCAGAAAGTTCTGGAATCTGAGAGGAGCCACAAATTTCCTTCCACCCAGCGTTCCCCCAAGTCTCCCGATAAAAATGATACCTCACTTGTGTGGGTAGGCCTAGCGCCCGCGACAGGAAACGCCCCAAAGCGCAACGTGGACACATCCAAATTTTTGGAAGAAAACAGAGGTGTTTTTTGCGAAGTGCCTACCTGTAGATTTTGGCCTCTAGCTCAGCCGGCACCTAGGGAAACCTACCAAACCTGTGCATTTCTGAAAACTAGAGACCTAGGGGAATCCAAGATGGGGTGAGTTGCGGGGCTCGGACCAGGTTCTGTTACCCAGAATCCTTTGTAAACCTCAAAATTTGGCTAAAAATACACGTTACTCACATTTCTGTGGCAGAAAGTTCTGGAATCTGAGAGGAGCCACAAATTTCCTTCCACCCAGCGTTCCCCCAAGTCTCCCGATAAAAATGATACCTCACTTGTGTGGGTAGGCCTAGCGCCCGCGACAGGAAATTCCCCAAAGCGCAACGTGGACACATCCAAATTTTTGGAAGAAAACAGAGGTGTTTTTTGCGAGGTGCCTACCTGTAGATTTTGGCCTCTAGCTCAGCCGGCACCTAGGGAAACCTACCAAACCTGTGCATTTCTGAAAACTAGAGACCTAGGGGAATCCAAGATGGGGTGACTTGCGGGGCTCGGACCAGGTTCTGTTACCCAGAATCCTTTGCAAACCTCAACATTTGGCTAAAAATACACATGTTACTCACATTTCTGTGGCAGAAAGTTCTGGAATCTGAGAGGAGCCACAAATTTCCTTCCACCCAGCGTTCCCTCAAGTCTCCCGATAAAAAAGATACCTCACTTGTGTGGGTAGGCCTAGCGTCCGCGACAGGAAACGCCCCAAAGCGCAACGTGGACACATCCAAATTTTTGGAAGAAAACAGAGGTGTTTTTTGTGAAGTGCCTACCTGTAGATTTTGGCCTCTAGCTCAGCCGGCACCTAGGGAAACCTACCAAACCTGTGCATTTCTGAAAACTAGAGACCTAGAGGAATCCAAGATGGGGTGACTTGCGGGGCTCGGACCAGGTTCTGTTACCCAGAATCCTTTGCAAACCTCAAAATTTGGCTAAAAATACACATGTTACTCACATTTCTGTGGCAGAAAGTTCTGGAATCTGAGAGGAGCCACAAATTTCCTTCCACCCAGCGTTCCCCCAAGTCTCCCGATAAAAATGATACCTCACTTGTGTGGGTAGGCCTAGCGCCCGCGACAGGAAACGCCCCAAAGCGCAACGTGGACACATCCAAATTTTTGGAAGAAAACAGAGGTGTTTTTTGCGAAGTGCCTACCTGTAGATTTTGGCCTCTAGCTCAGCCGGCACCTAGGGAAACCTACCAAACCTGTGCATTTCTGAAAACTAGAGACCTAGGGGAATCCAAGATGGGGTGACTTGCGGGGCTCGGACCAGGTTCTGTTACCCAGAATCCTTTGCAAACCTCAAAATTTGGCTAAAAATACACATGTTACTCACATTTCTGTGGCAGAAAGTTCTGGAATCTGAGAGGAGCCACAAATTTCCTTCCACCCAGCGTTCCCCCAAGTCTCCCGATAAAAATGATACCTCACTTGTGTGGGTAGGCCTAGCGCCCGCGACAGGAAACGCCCCAAAGCGCAACGTGGACACATCCAAATTTTTGGAAGAAAACAGAGGTGTTTTTTGCGAAATGCCTACCTGTAGATTTTGGCCTCTAGCTCAGCCGGCACCTAGGGAAACCTACCAAACCTGTGCATTTCTGAAAACTAGAGACCTAGGGGAATCCAAGATGGGGTGAGTTGCGGGGCTCGGACCAGGTTCTGTTACCCAGAATCCTTTGCAAACCTCAAAATTTGGCTAAAAATACACATGTTACTCACATTTCTGTGGCAGAAAGTTCTGGAATCTGAGAGGAGCCACAAATTTCCTTCCACCCAGCGTTCCCCCAAGTCTCCCGATAAAAATGATACCTCACTTGTGTGGGTAGGCCTAGCGCCCGCGACAGGAAACGCCCCAAAGCGCAACGTGGACACATCCAAATTTTTGGAAGAAAACAGAGGTGTTTTTTGCGAAGTGCCTACCTGTAGATTTTGGCCTCTAGCTCAGCCGGCACCTAGGGAAACCTACCAAACCTGTGCATTTCTGAAAACTAGAGACCTAGGGGAATCCAAGATGGGGTGAGTTGCGGGGCTCGGACCAGGTTCTGTTACCCAGAATCCTTTGTAAACCTCAAAATTTGGCTAAAAATACCCGTTACTCACATTTCTGTGGCAGAAAGTTCTGGAATCTGAGAGGAGCCACAAATTTCCTTCCACCCAGCGTTCCCCCAAGTCTCCCGATAAAAATGATACCTCACTTGTGTGGGTAGGCCTAGCGCCCGCGACAGGAAATTCCCCAAAGCGCAACGTGGACACATCCAAATTTTTGGAAGAAAACAGAGGTGTTTTTTGCGAGGTGCCTACCTGTAGATTTTGGCCTCTAGCTCAGCCGGCACCTAGGGAAACCTACCAAACCTGTGCATTTCTGAAAACTAGAGACCTAGGGGAATCCAAGATGGGGTGACTTGCGGGGCTCGGACCAGGTTCTGTTACCCAGAATCCTTTGCAAACCTCAACATTTGGCTAAAAATACACATGTTACTCACATTTCTGTGGCAGAAAGTTCTGGAATCTGAGAGGAGCCACAAATTTCCTTCCACCCAGCGTTCCCTCAAGTCTCCCGATAAAAAAGATACCTCACTTGTGTGGGTAGGCCTAGCGTCCGCGACAGGAAACGCCCCAAAGCGCAACGTGGACACATCCAAATTTTTGGAAGAAAACAGAGGTGTTTTTTGTGAAGTGCCTACCTGTAGATTTTGGCCTCTAGCTCAGCCGGCACCTAGGGAAACCTACCAAACCTGTGCATTTCTGAAAACTAGAGACCTAGAGGAATCCAAGATGGGGTGACTTGCGGGGCTCGGACCAGGTTCTGTTACCCAGAATCCTTTGCAAACCTCAAAATTTGGCTAAAAATACACATGTTACTCACATTTCTGTGGCAGAAAGTTCTGGAATCTGAGAGGAGCCACAAATTTCCTTCCACCCAGCGTTCCCCCAAGTCTCCCGATAAAAATGATACCTCACTTGTGTGGGTAGGCCTAGCGCCCGCGACAGGAAACGCCCCAAAGCGCAACGTGGACACATCCAAATTTTTGGAAGAAAACAGAGGTGTTTTTTGCGAAGTGCCTACCTGTAGATTTTGGCCTCTAGCTCAGCCGGCACCTAGGGAAACCTACCAAACCTGTGCATTTCTGAAAACTAGAGACCTAGGGGAATCCAAGATGGGGTGACTTGCGGGGCTCGGACCAGGTTCTGTTACCCAGAATCCTTTGCAAACCTCAAAATTTGGCTAAAAATACACATGTTACTCACATTTCTGTGGCAGAAAGTTCTGGAATCTGAGAGGAGCCACAAATTTCCTTCCACCCAGCGTTCCCCCAAGTCTCCCGATAAAAATGATACCTCACTTGTGTGGGTAGGCCTAGCGCCCGCGACAGGAAACGCCCCAAAGCGCAACGTGGACACATCCAAATTTTTGGAAGAAAACAGAGGTGTTTTTTGCGAAGTGCCTACCTGTAGATTTTGGCCTCTAGCTCAGCCGGCACCTAGGGAAACCTACCAAACCTGTGCATTTCTGAAAACTAGAGACCTAGGGGAATCCAAGATGGGGTGAGTTGCGGGGCTCGGACCAGGTTCTGTTACCCAGAATCCTTTGCAAACCTCAAAATTTGGCTAAAAATACACATGTTACTCACATTTCTGTGGCAGAAAGTTCTGGAATCTGAGAGGAGCCACAAATTTCCTTCCACCCAGCGTTCCCCCAAGTCTCCCGATAAAAATGATACCTCACTTGTGTGGGTAGGCCTAGCGCCCGCGACAGGAAACGCCCCAAAGCGCAACGTGGACACATCCAAATTTTTGGAAGAAAACAGAGGTGTTTTTTGCGAAGTGCCTACCTGTAGATTTTGGCCTCTAGCTCAGCCGGCACCTAGGGAAACCTACCAAACCTGTGCATTTCTGAAAACTAGAGACCTAGGGGAATCCAAGATGGGGTGAGTTGCGGGGCTCGGACCAGGTTCTGTTACCCAGAATCCTTTGTAAACCTCAAAATTTGGCTAAAAATACACGTTACTCACATTTCTGTGGCAGAAAGTTCTGGAATCTGAGAGGAGCCACAAATTTCCTTCCACCCAGCGTTCCCCCAAGTCTCCCGATAAAAATGATACCTCACTTGTGTGGGTAGGCCTAGCGCCCGCGACAGGAAATTCCCCAAAGCGCAACGTGGACACATCCAAATTTTTGGAAGAAAACAGAGGTGTTTTTTGCGAGGTGCCTACCTGTAGATTTTGGCCTCTAGCTCAGCCGGCACCTAGGGAAACCTACCAAACCTGTGCATTTCTGAAAACTAGAGACCTAGGGGAATCCAAGATGGGGTGACTTGCGGGGCTCGGACCAGGTTCTGTTACCCAGAATCCTTTGCAAACCTCAACATTTGGCTAAAAATACACATGTTACTCACATTTCTGTGGCAGAAAGTTCTGGAATCTGAGAGGAGCCACAAATTTCCTTCCACCCAGCGTTCCCTCAAGTCTCCCGATAAAAAAGATACCTCACTTGTGTGGGTAGGCCTAGCGTCCGCGACAGGAAACGCCCCAAAGCGCAACGTGGACACATCCAAATTTTTGGAAGAAAACAGAGGTGTTTTTTGTGAAATGCCTACCTGTAGATTTTGGCCTCTAGCTCAGCCGGCACCTAGGGAAACCTACCAAACCTGTGAATTTCTGAAAACTAGAGACCTAGAGGAATCCAAGATGGGGTGACTTGCGGGGCTCGGACCAGGTTCTGTTACCCAGAATCCTTTGCAAACCTCAAAATTTGGCTAAAAATACACATGTTACTCACATTTCTGTGGCAGAAAGTTCTGGAATCTGAGAGGAGCCACAAATTTCCTTCCACCCAGCGTTCCCCCAAGTCTCCCGATAAAAATGATACCTCACTTGTGTGGGTAGGCCTAGCGCCCGCGACAGGAAACGCCCCAAAGCGCAACGTGGACACATCCAAATTTTTGGAAGAAAACAGAGGTGTTTTTTGCGAAGTGCCTACCTGTAGATTTTGGCCTCTAGCTCAGCCGGCACCTAGGGAAACCTACCAAACCTGTGCATTTCTGAAAACTATAGACCTAGGGGAATCCAAGATGGGGTGACTTGCGGGGCTCGGACCAGGTTCTGTTACCCAGAATCCTTTGCAAACCTCAAAATTTGGCTAAAAATACACATGTTACTCACATTTCTGTGGCAGAAAGTTCTGGAATCTGAGAGGAGCCACAAATTTCCTTCCACCCAGCGTTCCCCCAAGTCTCCCGATAAAAATGATACCTCACTTGTGTGGGTAGGCCTAGCGCCCGCGACAGGAAACGCCCCAAAGCGCAACGTGGACACATCCAAATTTTTGGAAGAAAACAGAGGTGTTTTTTGCGAAGTGCCTACCTGTAGATTTTGGCCTCTAGCTCAGCCGGCACCTAGGGAAACCTACCAAACCTGTGCATTTCTGAAAACTAGAGACCTAGGGGAATCCAAGATGGGGTGAGTTGCGGGGCTCGGACCAGGTTCTGTTACCCAGAATCCTTTGCAAACCTCAAAATTTGGCTAAAAATACACATGTTACTCACATTTCTGTGGTAGAAAGTTCTGGAATCTGAGAGGAGCCACAAATTTCCTTCCTCCCAGCGTTCCCCCAAGTCTCCCGATAAAAATGATACCTCACTTGTGTGGGTAGGCAAAGCACCCGCGACAGGAAACGCCCCAAAGCACAACGTGGGCACATTCAAATTTTTGGAAGAAAACAGAGGTGTTTTTTGCGAAGTGACTACCTGTAGATTTTGGCCTGTAGCTCAGCCGCCACCTAGGGAAACCTACCAAACCTGTGCATTTCTGAAAACTAGAGACCTAGAGGAATCCAAGATGGGGTGACCTGCGGGGCTCGGACCAGGTTCTGTTACCCAGAATCCTTTGCAAACCTCAAAATTTGGCTAAAAAAACACATGTTACTCACATTTCTGTGGTAGAAAGTTCTGGAATCTGAGAGGAGCCACAAATTTCCTTCCACCCAGCGTTCCCCCAAGTCTCCCGATAAAAATTATACCTCACTTGTGTGGGTAGGCCTAGCGCCCGCGACAGGAAACGCCCCGAAGCACAACGTGGACACATCCAAATTTTTGGAAGAAAACAGAGGTGTTTTTTGCGAAGTGCCTACCTGTAGATTTTGGCCTCTAGCTCAGCCGGCACCTAGGGAAACCTACCAAACCTGTGCATTTCTGAAAACTAGAGACCTAGGGGAATCCAAGATGGGGTGAGTTGCGGGGCTCGGACCAGGTTCTGTTACCCAGAATCCTTTGCAAACCTCAAAATTTGGCTAAAAATACACATGTTACTCACATTTCTGTGGCAGAAAGTTCTGGAATCTGAGAGGAGCCACAAATTTCCTTCCACCCAGCGTTCCCCCAAGTCTCCCGATAAAAATGATACCTCACTTGTGTGGGTAGGCCTAGCGCCCGCGACAGGAAACGCCCCAAAGCGCAACGTGGACACATCCAAATTTTTGGAAGAAAACAGAGGTGTTTTTTGCGAAGTGCCTACCTGTAGATTTTGGCCTCTAGCTCAGCCGGCACCTAGGGAAACCTACCAAACCTGTGCATTTCTGAAAACTAGAGACCTAGGGGAATCCAAGATGGGGTGAGTTGCGGGGCTCGGACCAGGTTCTGTTACCCAGAATCCTTTGTAAACCTCAAAATTTGGCTAAAAATACACGTTACTCACATTTCTGTGGCAGAAAGTTCTGGAATCTGAGAGGAGCCACAAATTTCCTTCCACCCAGCGTTCCCCCAAGTCTCCCGATAAAAATGATACCTCACTTGTGTGGGTAGGCCTAGCGCCCGCGACAGGAAATTCCCCAAAGCGCAACGTGGACACATCCAAATTTTTGGAAGAAAACAGAGGTGTTTTTTGCGAGGTGCCTACCTGTAGATTTTGGCCTCTAGCTCAGCCGGCACCTAGGGAAACCTACCAAACCTGTGCATTTCTGAAAACTAGAGACCTAGGGGAATCCAAGATGGGGTGACTTGCGGGGCTCGGACCAGGTTCTGTTACCCAGAATCCTTTGCAAACCTCAACATTTGGCTAAAAATACACATGTTACTCACATTTCTGTGGCAGAAAGTTCTGGAATCTGAGAGGAGCCACAAATTTCCTTCCACCCAGCGTTCCCTCAAGTCTCCCGATAAAAAAGATACCTCACTTGTGTGGGTAGGCCTAGCGTCCGCGACAGGAAACGCCCCAAAGCGCAACGTGGACACATCCAAATTTTTGGAAGAAAACAGAGGTGTTTTTTGTGAAATGCCTACCTGTAGATTTTGGCCTCTAGCTCAGCCGGCACCTAGGGAAACCTACCAAACCTGTGAATTTCTGAAAACTAGAGACCTAGAGGAATCCAAGATGGGGTGACTTGCGGGGCTCGGACCAGGTTCTGTTACCCAGAATCCTTTGCAAACCTCAAAATTTGGCTAAAAATACACATGTTACTCACATTTCTGTGGCAGAAAGTTCTGGAATCTGAGAGGAGCCACAAATTTCCTTCCACCCAGCGTTCCCCCAAGTCTCCCGATAAAAATGATACCTCACTTGTGTGGGTAGGCCTAGCGCCCGCGACAGGAAACGCCCCAAAGCGCAACGTGGACACATCCAAATTTTTGGAAGAAAACAGAGGTGTTTTTTGCGAAGTGCCTACCTGTAGATTTTGGCCTCTAGCTCAGCCGGCACCTAGGGAAACCTACCAAACCTGTGCATTTCTGAAAACTAGAGACCTAGGGGAATCCAAGATGGGGTGACTTGCGGGGCTCGGACCAGGTTCTGTTACCCAGAATCCTTTGCAAACCTCAAAATTTGGCTAAAAATACACATGTTACTCACATTTCTGTGGCAGAAAGTTCTGGAATCTGAGAGGAGCCACAAATTTCCTTCCACCCAGCGTTCCCCCAAGTCTCCCGATAAAAATGATACCTCACTTGTGTGGGTAGGCCTCGCGCCCGCGACAGGAAACGCCCCAAAGCGCAACGTGGACACATCCAAATTTTTGGAAGAAAACAGAGGTGTTTTTTGCGAAGTGCCTACCTGTAGATTTTGGCCTCTAGCTCAGCCGGCACCTAGGGAAACCTACCAAACCTGTGCATTTCTGAAAACTAGAGACCTAGGGGAATCCAAGATGGGGTGAGTTGCGGGGCTCGGACCAGGTTCTGTTACCCAGAATCCTTTGCAAACCTCAAAATTTGGCTAAAAATACACATGTTACTCACATTTCTGTGGTAGAAAGTTCTGGAATCTGAGAGGAGCCACAAATTTCCTTCCTCCCAGCGTTCCCCCAAGTCTCCCGATAAAAATGATACCTCACTTGTGTGGGTAGGCAAAGCACCCGCGACAGGAAACGCCCCAAAGCACAACGTGGGCACATTCAAATTTTTGGAAGAAAACAGAGGTGTTTTTTGCGAAGTGACTACCTGTAGATTTTGGCCTGTAGCTCAGCCGCCACCTAGGGAAACCTACCAAACCTGTGCATTTCTGAAAACTAGAGACCTAGAGGAATCCAAGATGGGGTGACCTGCGGGGCTCGGACCAGGTTCTGTTACCCAGAATCCTTTGCAAACCTCAAAATTTGGCTAAAAAAACACATGTTACTCACATTTCTGTGGTAGAAAGTTCTGGAATCTGAGAGGAGCCACAAATTTCCTTCCACCCAGCGTTCCCCCAAGTCTCCCGATAAAAATTATACCTCACTTGTGTGGGTAGGCCTAGCGCCCGCGACAGGAAACGCCCCGAAGCACAACGTGGACACATCCAAATTTTTGGAAGAAAACAGAGGTGTTTTTTGCGAAGTGCCTACCTGTAGATTTTGGCCTCTAGCTCAGCCGGCACCTAGGGAAACCTACCAAACCTGTGCATTTCTGAAAACTAGAGACCTAGGGGAATCCAAGATGGGGTGACTTGCGGGGCTCGGACCAGGTTCTGTTACCCAGAATCCTTTGCAAACCTCAAAATTTGGCTAAAAATACACATGTTACTCACATTTCTGTGGCAGAAAGTTCTGGAATCTGAGAGGAGCCACAAATTTCCTTCCACCCAGCGTTCCCCCAAGTCTCCCGATAAAAATGATACCTCACTTGTGTGGGTAGGCCTAGCGCCCGTGACAGGAAATGCCCCAAAGTGCAACGTGGACACATCCAAATTTTTTGAAGAAAACAGAGGTGTTTTTTGCGAGGTGCCTACCTGTAGATTTTGGCCTCTAGCTCAGCCAGCACCTAGGGAAACCTACCAAACCTGTGCATTTCTGAAAACTAGAGACCTAGGGGAATCCAAGATGGGGTGACTTGCGGGGCTCGGACCAGGTTCTGTTACCCAGAATCCTTTGCAAACCTCAAAATTTGGCTAAAAATACACATGTTACTCACATTTCTGTGGCAGAAAGTTCTGGAATCTGAGAGGAGCCACAAATTTCCTTCCACCCAGCGTTCCCCAAGTCTCCCGATAAAAATGATACCTCACTTGTGTGGGTAGGCCTAGCGCCCGCGACAGGAAACGCCCCAAAGCGCAACGTGGACACATCCAAATTTTTGGAAGAAAACAGGGGTGTTTTTTGCGAAGTGCCTACCTGTAGATTTTGGCCTCTAGCTCAGCCGGCACCTAGGGAAACCTACCAAACCTGTGCATTTCTGAAAACTAGAGACCTAGGGGAATCCAAGATGGGGTGACTTGCGGGGCTCGGACCAGGTTCTGTTACCCAGAATCCTTTGCAAACCTCAAAATTTGGCTAAAAATACACATGTTACTCACATTTCTGTGGCAGAAAGTTCTGGAATCTGAGAGGAGCCACAAATTTCCTTCCACCCAGCGTTCCCCCAAGTCTCCCGATAAAAATGATACCTCACTTGTGTGGGTAGGCAAAGCGCCCGCGACAGGAAACGCCCCAAAGCGCAACGTGGACACATCCAAATTTTGGGAAGAAAACAGAGGTGTTTTTTGCGAAGTGACTACCTGTAGATTTTGGCCTGTAGCTCAGCCGCCACCTAGGGAAACCTACCAAACCTGTGCATTTCTGAAAACTAGAGACCTAGGGGAATCCAAGATGGGGTGACTTGCGGGGCTCGGACCAGGTTCTGTTACCCAGAATCCTTTGCAAACCTCAAAATTTGGCTAAAAATACACATGTTACTCACATTTCTGTGGCAGAAAGTTCTGGAATCTGAGAGGAGCCACAAATTTCCTTCCACCCAGCGTTCCCCCAAGTCTCCCGATAAAAATGATACCTCACTTGTGTGGGTAGGCCTCGCGCCCGCGACAGGAAACGCCCCAAAGCGCAACGTGGACACATCCAAATTTTTGGAAGAAAACAGAGGTGTTTTTTGCGAAGTGCCTACCTGTAGATTTTGGCCTCTAGCTCAGCCGGCACCTAGGGAAACCTACCAAACCTGTGCATTTCTGAAAACTAGAGACCTAGGGGAATCCAAGATGGGGTGAGTTGCGGGGCTCGGACCAGGTTCTGTTACCCAGAATCCTTTGCAAACCTCAAAATTTGGCTAAAAATACACATGTTACTCACATTTCTGTGGTAGAAAGTTCTGGAATCTGAGAGGAGCCACAAATTTCCTTCCTCCCAGCGTTCCCCCAAGTCTCCCGATAAAAATGATACCTCACTTGTGTGGGTAGGCAAAGCACCCGCGACAGGAAACGCCCCAAAGCACAACGTGGGCACATTCAAATTTTTTGAAGAAAACAGAGGTGTTTTTTGCGAAGTGACTACCTGTAGATTTTGGCCTGTAGCTCAGCCGCCACCTAGGGAAACCTACCAAACCTGTGCATTTCTGAAAACTAGAGACCTAGAGGAATCCAAGATGGGGTGACTTGCGGGGCTCGGACCAGGTTCTGTTACCCAGAATCCTTTGCAAACCTCAAAATTTGGCTAAAAATACACATGTTACTCACATTTCTGTGGCAGAAAGTTCTGGAATCTGAGAGGAGCCACAAATTTCCTTCCACCCAGCGTTCCCCCAAGTCTCCCGATAAAAATGATACCTCACTTGTGTGGGTAGGCAAAGCGCCCGCGACAGGAAACGCCCCAAAGCGCAACGTGGACACATCCAAATTTTGGGAAGAAAACAGAGGTGTTTTTTGCGAAGTGACTACCTGTAGATTTTGGCCTGTAGCTCAGCCGCCACCTAGGGAAACCTACCAAACCTGTGCATTTCTGAAAACTAGAGACCTAGAGGAATCCAAGATGGGGTGACTTGCGGGGCTCGGGCCAGGTTCTGTTACCCAGAATCCTTTGCAAACCTCAAAATTTGGCTAAAAAAACACATGTTACTCACATTTCTGTGGCAGAAAGTTCTGGAATCTGAGAGGAGCCACAAATTTCCTTCCACCCAGCGTTCCCCCAAGTCTCCCGATAAAAATGATACCTCACTTGTGTGGGTAGGCCTAGCGCCCGCGACAGGAAACACCCCAAAGCGCAACGTGGACACATCCACATTTTTGGAAGAAAACAGAGGTGTTTTTTGCGAAGTGCCTACCTGTAGATTTTGGCCTTTAGCTCAGCCAGCACCTAGGAAAACCTACCAAACCTGTACATTTCTGAAAACTAGAGACCTAGGGGAATCTAAGGAGGGGTGACTTGCGGGTCTCGGACCAGGTTCTGTTACCCAGAATCCTTTGCAAACCTCAACATGTGGCTAAAAAAACACATGTTCCTCACATTTCTGTGGCAGAAAGTTCTGGAATCTGAGAGGAGCCACAAATTTCCTTCCACCCAGCGTTCCCCCAAGTCTCCCGATAAAAATGATACCTCACTTGTGTGGGTAGGCCTAGCGCCCGCGACAGGAAACGCCCCAAAGCGCAACGTGGACACATCCAAATTTTTGGAAGAAAACAGGTGTTTTTTGCGAAGTGCCTACCTGTAGATTTTGGCCTCTAGCTCAGCCGGCACCTAGGGAAACGTACCAAACCTGTGCATTTCTGAAAACTAGAGACCTAGGGGAATCCAAGATGGGGTGACTTGCGGGGCTCGGACCAGGTTCTGTTACCCAGAATCCTTTGCAAACCTCAAAATTTGGCTAAAAATACACATGTTACTCACATTTCTGTGGCAGAAAGTTCTGGAATCTGAGAGGAGCCACAAATTTCCTTCCACCCAGCGTTCCCCCAAGTCTCCCGATAAAAATGATACCTCACTTGTGTGGGTAGGCCTAGCGCCCGCGACAGGAAACGCCCCAAAGCGCAACGTGGACACATCCAAATTTTTGGAAGAAAACAGAGGTGTTTTTTGCGAAGTGCCTACCTGTAGATTTTGGCCTCTAGCTCAGCCGGCACCTAGGGAAACCTACCAAACCTGTGCATTTCTGAAAACTAGAGACCTAGGGCAATCCAAGATGGGGTGACTTGCGGGGCTCGGACCAGGTTCTGTTACCCAGAATCCTTTGCAAACCTCAAAATTTGGCTAAAAATACACATGTTATTCACATTTCTGTGGCAGAAAGTTCAGGAATCTGAGAGGAGCCACAAATTTCCTTCCACCCAGCGTTCCCCCAAGTCTCCCGATAAAAATGATACCTCACTTGTATGGGTAGGCCTAGCGCCCGCGACAGGAAACGCCCCAAAGCGCAACGTGGACAGATCCAAATTTTTGGAAGAAAACAGAGGTGTTTTTTGCGAAGTGCCTACCTGTAGATTTTGGCCTTTAGCTCAGCCAGCACCTAGGGAAACCTACCAAACCTGTACATTTCTGAAAACTAGAGACCTAGGGGAATCTAAGGAGGGGTGACTTGCGGGGCTCGGGCCAGGTTCTGTTACCCAGAATCCTTTGCAAACCTCAAAATTTGGCTAAAAAAACACATGTTACTCACATTTCTGTGGCAGAAAGCTCAGGAATCTGAGAGGAGCCACAAATTTCCTTCCACCCAGCGTTCCCCCAAGTCTCCCGATAAAAATGAATCCTCACTTGTGTGGGTAGGCCTAGCGCCCGCGACAGGAAACACCCCAAAGCGCAACGTGGACACATCCACATTTTTGGAAGAAAACAGAGGTGTTTTTTGCGAAGTGCCTACCTGTAGATTTTGGCCTTTAGCTCAGCCAGCACCTAGGAAAACCTACCAAACCTGTACATTTCTGAAAACTAGAGACCTAGGGGAATCTAAGGAGGGGTGACTTGCGGGTCTCGGACCAGGTTCTGTTACCCAGAATCCTTTGCAAACCTCAACATGTGGCTAAAAAAACACATGTTCCTCACATTTCTGTGGCAGAAAGTTCTGGAATCTGAGAGGAGCCACAAATTTCCTTCCACCCAGCGTTCCCCCAAGTCTCCCGATAAAAATGATACCTCACTTGTGTGGGTAGGCCTAGCGCCCGCGACAGGAAACGCCCCAAAGCGCAACGTGGACACATCCAAATTTTTGGAAGAAAACAGAGGTGTTTTTTGCGAAGTGCCTACCTGTAGATTTTGGCCTCTAGCTCAGCCGGCACCTAGGGAAACGTACCAAACCTGTGCATTTCTGAAAACTAGAGACCTAGGGGAATCCAAGATGGGGTGACTTGCGGGGCTCGGACCAGGTTCTGTTACCCAGAATCCTTTGCAAATCTCAAAATTTGGCTAAAAATACACATGTTACTCACATTTCTGTGGCAGAAAGTTCTGGAATCTGAGAGGAGCCACAAATTTCCTTCCACCCAGCGTTCCCCCAAGTCTCCCGATAAAAATGATACCTCACTTGTGTGGGTAGGCCTAGCGCCCGCGACAGGAAACGCCCCAAAGTGCAACGTGGACACATCCAAATTTTTGGAAGAAAAAAGAGGTGTTTTTTGCGAAGTGCCTACCTGTAGATTTTGGCCTCTAGCTCAGCCGGCACCTAGGGAAACCTACCAAACCTGTGCATTTCTGAAAACTAGAGACCTAGGGGAATCCAAGATGGGGTGACTTGCGGGGCTCGGACCAGGTTCTGTTACCCAGAATCCTTTGCAAACCTCAAAATTTGGCTAAAAATACACATGTTATTCACATTTCTGTGGCAGAAAGTTCTGGAATCTGAGAGGAGCCACAAATTTCCTTCCACCCAGCGTTCCCCCAAGTCTCCCGATAAAAATGATACCTCACTTGTGTGGGTAGGCCTAGCGCCCGCGACAGGAAACGCCCCAAAGCGCAACGTGGACACATCCAAATTTTTTGAAGAAAACAGAGGTGTTTTTTGCGAAGTGCCTACCTGTAGATTTTGGCCTCTAGCTCAGCCGGCACCTAGGGAAACGTACCAAACCTGTGCATTTCTGAAAACTAGAGACCTAGGGGAATCCAAGATGGGGTGACTTGCGGGGCTCGGACCAGGTTCTGTTACCCAGAATCCTTTGCAAACCTCAAAATTTGGCTAAAAATACACATGTTACTCACATTTCTGTGGCAGAAAGTTCTGGAATCTGAGAGGAGCCACAAATTTCCTTCCACCCAGCGTTCCCCCAAGTCTCCCGATAAAAATGATACCTCACTTGTGTGGGTAGGCCTAGCGCCCGCGACAGGAAACGCCCCAAAGCGCAACGTGGACACATCCAAATTTTTGGAAGAAAACAGAGGTGTTTTTTGCGAAGTGCCTACCTGTAGATTTTGGCCTCTAGCTCAGCCGGCACCTAGGGAAACCTACCAAACCTGTGCATTTCTGAAAACTAGAGACCTAGGGGAATCCAAGATGGGGTGACTTGCGGGGCTCGGACCAGGTTCTGTTACTCAGAATCCTTTGCAAATCTCAAAATTTGGCTAAAAATACACATGTTACTCACATTTCTGTGGCAGAAAGTTCTGGAATCTGAGAGGAGCCACAAATTTCCTTCCACCCAGCGTTCCCCCAAGTCTCCCGATAAAAATGATACCTCACTTGTGTGGGTAGGCCTAGCGCCCGCAACAGGAAACGCCCCAAAGCGCAATGTGGACACATCCAAATTTTTGGAAGAAAACAGAGGTGTTTTTTGCGAAGTGCCTACCTGTAGATTTTGGCCTCTAGCTCAGCCGGCACCTAGGGAAACCTACCAAACCTGTGCATTTCTGAAAACTAGAGACCTAGGGGAATCCAAGATGGGGTGAGTTGCAGGGCTCGGACCAGGTTCTGTTACCCAGAATCCTTTGCAAACCTCAAAATTTGGCTAAAAATACACATGTTACTCACATTTCTGTGGCAGAAAGTTCTGGAATCTGAGAGGAGCCACAAATTTCCTTCCACCCAGCGTTCCCCCAAGTCTCCCGATAAAAATGATACCTCACTTGTGTGGGTAGGCCTAGCGCCCGCGACAGGAAACGCCCCAAAGCGCAACGTGGACACATCCAAATTTTTGGAAGAAAACAGAGGTGTTTTTTGCGAAGTGCCTACCTGTAGATTTTGGCCTCTAGCTCAGCCGGCACCTAGGGAAACCTACCAAACCTGTGCATTTCTGAAAACTAGAGACCTAGGGGAATCCAAGATGGGGTGAGTTGCGGGGCTCGGACCAGGTTCTGTTACCCAGAATCCTTTGCAAACCTCAAAATTTGGCTAAAAATACACGTTACTCACATTTCTGTGGCAGAAAGTTCTGGAATCTGAGAGGAGCCACAAATTTCCTTCCACCCAGCGTTCCCCCAAGTCTCCCGATAAAAATGATACCTCACTTGTGTGGGTAGGCCTAGCGCCCGCGACAGGAAATTCCCCAAAGCGCAACGTGGACACATCCAAATTTTTGGAAGAAAACAGAGGTGTTTTTTGCGAGGTGCCTACCTGTAGATTTTGGCCTCTAGCTCAGCCGGCACCTAGGGAAACCTACCAAACCTGTGCATTTCTGAAAACTAGAGACCTAGGGGAATCCAAGATGGGGTGACTTGCGGGGCTCGGACCAGGTTCTGTTACCCAGAATCCTTTGCAAACCTCAACATTTGGCTAAAAATACACATGTTACTCACATTTCTGTGGCAGAAAGTTCTGGAATGTGAGAGGAGCCACAAATTTCCTTCCACCCAGCGTTCCCTCAAGTCTCCCGATAAAAAAGATACCTCACTTGTGTGGGTAGGCCTAGCGCCCGCGACAGGAAACGCCCCAAAGCGCAACGTGGACACATCCAAATTTTTGGAAGGGTGAAGTGCCTACCTGTAGATTTTGGCCTCTAGCTCAGCCGGCACCTAGGGAAACCTACCAAACCTGTGCATTTCTGAAAACTAGAGACCTAGAGGAATCCAAGATGGGGTGACTTGCGGGGCTCGGACCAGGTTCTGTTACCCAGAATCCTTTGCAAACCTCAAAATTTGGCTAAAAATACACATGTTACTCACATTTCTGTGGCAGAAAGTTCTGGAATCTGAGAGGAGCCACAAATTTCCTTCCACCCAGCGTTCCCCCAAGTCTCCCGATAAAAATGATACCTCACTTGTGTGGGTAGGCCTAGCGCCCGCGACAGGAAACGCCCCAAAGCGCAACGTGGACACATCCAAATTTTTGGAAGAAAACAGAGGTGTTTTTTGCGAAGTGCCTACCTGTAGATTTTGGCCTCTAGCTCAGCCGGCACCTAGGGAAACCTACCAAACCTGTGCATTTCTGAAAACTAGAGACCTAGGGGAATCCAAGATGGGGTGACTTGCGGGGCTCGGACCAGGTTCTGTTACCCAGAATCCTTTGCAAACCTCAAAATTTGGCTAAAAATACACATGTTACTCACATTTCTGTGGCAGAAAGTTCTGGAATCTGAGAGGAGCCACAAATTTCCTTCCACCCAGCGTTCCCCCAAGTCTCCCGATAAAAATGATACCTCACTTGTGTGGGTAGGCCTAGCGCCTGCGACAGGAAACGCCCCAAAGCGCAACGTGGACACATCCAAATTTTTGGAAGAAAACAGAGGTGTTTTTTGCGAAGTGCCTACCTGTAGATTTTGGCCTCTAGCTCAGCCGGCACCTAGGGAAACCTACCAAACCTGTGCATTTCTGAAAACTAGAGACCTAGGGGAATCCAAGATGGGGTGAGTTGCGGGGCTCGGACCAGGTTCTGTTACCCAGAATCCTTTGCAAACCTCAAAATTTGGCTAAAAATACACATGTTACTCACATTTCTGTGGCAGAAAGTTCTGGAATCTGAGAGGAGCCACAAATTTCCTTCCACCCAGCGTTCCCCCAAGTCTCCCGATAAAAATGATACCTCACTTGTGTGGGTAGGCAAAGCACCCGCGACAGGAAACGCCCCAAAGCGCAACGTGGGCACATTCAAATTTTTGGAAGAAAACAGAGGTGTTTTTTGCGAAGTGACTACCTGTAGATTTTGGCCTCTAGCTCAGCCGGCACCTAGGGAAACCTACCAAACCTGTGCATTTCTGAAAACTAGAGACCTAGGGGAATCCAAGATGGGGTGACTTGCGGGGCTCGGACCAGGTTCTGTTACCCAGAATCCTTTGCAAACCTCAAAATTTGGCTAAAAATACACATGTTACTCACATTTCTGTGGCAGAAAGTTCTGGAATCTGAGAGGAGCCACAAATTTCCTTCCACCCAGCGTTCCCCCAAGTCTCCCGATAAAAATGATACCTCACTTGTGTGGGTAGGCCTAGCGCCCGTGACAGGAAACGCCCCAAAGCGCAACGTGGACACATCCAAATTTTTGGAAGAAAACAGAGGTGTTTTTTGCGAGGTGCCTACCTGTAGATTTTGGCCTCTAGCTCAGCCAGCACCTAGGGAAACCTACCAAACCTGTGCATTTCTGAAAACTAGAGACCTAGGGGAATCCAAGATGGGGTGACTTGCGGGGCTCGGACCAGGTTCTGTTACCCAGAATCCTTTGCAAACCTCAAAATTTGGCTAAAAATACACATGTTACTCACATTTCTGTGGCAGAAAGTTCTGGAATCTGAGAGGAGCCACAAATTTCCTTCCACCCAGCGTTCCCCCAAGTCTCCCGATAAAAATGATACCTCACTTGTGTGGGTAGGCCTAGCGCCCGCGACAGGAAACGCCCCAAAGCGCAACGTGGACACATCCAAATTTTTGGAAGAAAACAGGGGTGTTTTTTGCGAAGTGCCTACCTGTAGATTTTGGCCTCTAGCTCAGCCGGCACCTAGGGAAACCTACCAAACCTGTGCATTTCTGAAAACTAGAGACCTAGGGGAATCCAAGATGGGGTGACTTGCGGGGCTCGGACCAGGTTCTGTTACCCAGAATCCTTTGCAAACCTCAAAATTTGGCTAAAAATACACATGTTACTCACATTTCTGTGGCAGAAAGTTCTGGAATCTGAGAGGAGCCACAAATTTCCTTCCACCCAGCGTTCCCCCAAGTCTCCCGATAAAAATGATACCTCACTTGTGTGGGTAGGCAAAGCGCCCGCGACAGGAAACGCCCCAAAGCGCAACGTGGACACATCCAAATTTTGGGAAGAAAACAGAGGTGTTTTTTGCGAAGTGACTACCTGTAGATTTTGGCCTGTAGCTCAGCCGCCACCTAGGGAAACCTACCAAACCTGTGCATTTCTGAAAACTAGAGACCTAGAGGAATCCAAGATGGGGTGACTTGCGGGGCTCGGACCAGGTTCTGTTACCCAGACTCCTTTGCAAACCTCAAAATTTGGCAAAAAAAACACATGTTACTCACATTTCTGTGGCAGAAAGTTCTGGAATCTGAGAGGAGCCACAAATTTCCTTCCACCCAGCGTTCCCCCAAGTCTCCCGATAAAAATGATACCTCACTTGTGTGGGTAGGCCTAGCGCCCGCGACAGGAAACACCCCAAAGCGCAACGTGGACACATCCAAATTTTTGGAAGAAAACAGAGGTGTTTTTTGCGAAGTGCCTACCTGTAGATTTTGGCCTTTAGCTCAGCCAGCACCTATGGAAACCTACCAAACCTGTGCATTCCTGAAAACTAGAGACCTAGGGGAATCTAAGGAGGGGTGACTTGCGGGGCTCGGACCAGGTTCTGTTACCCAGAATCCTTTGCAAACCTCAAAATGTGGCTAAAAAAACACATGTTCCTCACATTTCTGTGGCAGAAAGTTCTGGAATCTGAGAGGAGCCACAAATTTCCTTCCACCCAGCGTTCCCCCAAGTCTCCCGATAAAAATGATACCTCACTTGTGTGGGTAGGCCTAGCGCCCGCGACAGGAAACACCCCAAAGCGCAACGTGGACACATCCAAATTTTTGGAAGAAAACAGAGGTGTTTTTTGCGAAGTGCCTACCTGTAGATTTTGGCCTCTAGCTCAGCCGGCACCTAGGGAAACCCACCAAACCTGTGCATTTCTGAAAACTAGAGACCTAGGGGAATCCAAGATGGGGTGACTTGCGGGGCTCGGACCAGGTTCTGTTACCCAGAATCCTTTGCAAACCTCAAAATTTGGCTAAAAATACACATGTTACTCACATTTCTGTGGCAGAAAGTTCTGGAATCTGAGAGGAGCCACAAATTTCCTTCCACCCAGCGTTCCCCCAAGTCTCCCGATAAAAATGATACCTCACTTGTATGGGTAGGCCTAGCGCCCGCGACAGGAAACGCCCCAAAGCGCAACGTGGACACATCCAAATTTTTGGAAGAAGACAGAGGTGTTTTTTGCGAAGTGCCTACCTGTAGATTTTGGCCTCTAGCTCAGCCGGCACCTAGGGAAACCTACCAAACCTGTGCATTTCTGAAAACTAGAGACCTAGGGGAATCCAAGATGGGGTGACTTGCGGGGCTCGGACCAGGTTCTGTTACCCAGAATCCTTTGCAAACCTCAAAATTTGGCTAAAAATACACATGTTACTCACATTTCTGTGGCAGAAAGTTCTGGAATCTGAGAGGAGCCACAAATTTCCTTCCACCCAGCGTTCCCCCAAGTCTCCCGATAAAAATGATACCTCACTTGTGTGGGTAGGCCTAGCGCCCGCGACAGGAAACGCCCCAAAGCGCAACGTGGACACATCCAAATTTTTGGAAGAAAACAGAGGTGTTTTTTGCGAGGTGCCTACGTGTAGATTTTGGCCTCTAGCTCAGCCGGCACCTAGGGAAACCTACCAAACCTGTGCATTTCTGAAAACTAGAGACCTAGGGGAATCCAAGATGGGGTGACTTGCGGGGCTCGGACCAGGTTCTGTTACCCAGAATCCTTTGCAAACCTCAAAATTTGGCTAAAAATACACATGTTACTCACATTTCTGTGGCAGAAAGTTCTGGAATCTGAGAGGAGCCACAAATTTCCTTCCAGCCAGCGTTCCCCCAAGTCTCCCGATAAAAATGATACCTCACTTGTGTGGGTAGGCCTAGCGCCCGCGACAGGAAACACCCCAAAGTGCAACGTGGACACATCCAAATTTTTGGAAGAAAACAGAGGTGTTTTTTGCGAAGTGCCTACCTGTAGATTTTGGCCTCTAGCTCAGCCGGCACCTAGGGAAACCCACCAAACCTGTGCATTTCTGAAAACTAGAGACCTAGGGGAATCCAAGATGGGGTGACTTGCGGGGCTCGGACCAGGTTCTGTTACCCAGAATCCTTTGCAAACCTCAAAATTTGGCTAAAAATACACATGTTACTCACATTTCTGTGGCAGAAAGTTCTGGAATCTGAGAGGAGCCACAAATTTCCTTCCACCCAGCGTTCCCCCAAGTCTCCCGATAAAAATGATACCTCACTTGTGTGGGTAGGCCTAGCGCCCGCGACAGGAAACGCCCCAAAGTGCAACGTGGACACATCCAAATTTTTGGAAGAAAACAGAGGTGTTTTTTGCGAGGTGCCTACGTGTAGATTTTGGCCTCTAGCTCAGCCGGCACCTAGGGAAACCTACCAAACCTGTGCATTTCTGAAAACTAGAGACCTAGGGGAATCCAAGATGGGGTGACTTGCGGGGCTCGGACCAGGTTCTGTTACCCAGAATCCTTTGCAAACCTCAAAATTTGGCTAAAAATACACATGTTACTCACATTTCTGTGGCAGAAAGTTCTGGAATCTGAGAGGAGCCACAAATTTCCTTCCACCCAGCGTTCCCCCAAGTCACCCGATAAAAATGATACCTCACTTGTGTGGGTAGGCCTAGCGCCCGCGACAGGAAACGCCCCAAAGCGCAACGTGGACACATCCAAATTTTTGGAAGAAAACAGAGGTGTTTTTTGCGAAGTGCCTACCTGTAGATTTTGGCCTCTAGCTCAGCCGGCACCTAGGGAAACCTACCAAACCTGTGCATTTCTGAAAACTAGAGACCTAGGGGAATCCAAGATGGTGTGACTTGCGGGGCTCGGACCCGGTTCTGTTACCCAGAATCCTTTGCAAACCTCAAAATTTGGCTAAAAAAACACGTTCCTCACATTTCTGTGGCAAAAAGTTCTGGAATCTGAGAGGAGCCACAAATTTCCTTCCACCCAGCGTTTCCCCAAGTCTCCCGATAAAAATGATACCTCACTTGTGTGGGTAGGACTAGCGCCCACGAAAGGAAAGGGCCCAAAACACAACGTGGACACATCACATTTTTTTATAAAAAGCAGTGCCTACCTGTGGATTTTGGCCTGTAGCTCAGCCGGCACCTGAGGAAACCTAGCAAACCAGTGCATTTTTGAAAACTAGAAACCCAGGGGAATCCAAGATGGGGTGACTTGCGGGGCTCTGACCAGGTCATGTTACCCAGAATCCTTTGCAAACATCAAAATTTGGCCCAAAAAACACTTTTCCTCTCATTTCGGTGACAGAAAGTTCTGGAATCTGAGAGGAGCCACAAATTTCCTTCCACCCAGCGTTACCCTAAGTCTCTCGATAAAAATGGTACCTCACTTCTGTGGGTAGGCCTAGCGCCCACAAAAGGAAATGGCCCAAAACACAACGTGGACACAACATATTTTTTCACAGAAAACAGAGGTGTTTTTTGCAAGGTGCCTACCTGTGGTGTTTGGCATGTAGCTCAGCCGGCCCCGGGGGGGGGGGCAGAAATGCCCTAAAATAAATTTGCCCCCCCAACCCCCACCCTCCCCCGCCGGGAGCGACCCTTGCCTACGGGGTCGCTCCCCCTGCGTGACATTGGCGCCAAAAAACAAATCCCCGGTGCCTAGTGCTTTCTGACCCCTTGGGGGCAGATTGACCTAAAATCAGCCAATCTGCCCCCAAGGGGAGCAGAAATGGCCTAAATACAATTTGTCCCCCAGGGGAGTGACTCTTGCCTGATGGGTCGCTCCGCATCTCTAAAAACACAAACAAAGAAAAAAAAAAAGGAAAAAAAAAAAATTCCCCAGGCGCCTAGAGGTTTCTGTCCCCCCCCCCGGGGCAGATCGGCCTAATAATAGGCCGATCTGCCCCCAGGGGGGGGAGAAATGGCCTAAAATAAATTTCTCCCCCCCAACCCCCACCCCCCCCCGGGAGCGACCCTTGCCTACGGGGTCGCTCCCCCTGCGTGACATTGGCACCAAAAAACAAATCCCCGGTGCCTAGCGGTTTCTGCCCCCTTGGGGGCAGATTGACCTAAAATCAGCCAATCTGCCCCCAAGGGGGGCAGATATGGCCTAAATACAATTTGTCCCCCAGGGGAGTGACTCTTGCCTGATGGGTCGCTCCCCATCTCTAAAAAAACAAACAAAGAAAAAAAACAAGATTCCCCTGGCGCCTAGAGGTTTCTGCCCCCTTGGGGGCAGATTGACCTAAAATCAGCCAATCTGCCCCCAAGGGGGGGCAGAAATGGCCTAAATACAATTTGCCCCCCAGGGGAGCGACCCTTGCCTGATGGGTCGCTCCCCATCTCTAAAAAAAAAAAAAAAAAAAATCCCCTGGCGCCTAGAGGTTTCTGCCCCCCACCCCGGGGGCAGAAATGGCCTAAAAAAAATTCTCCCCCCCCGGAGCGACCCTTGCCTACGGGGTCGCTCCCCCTGCGTGACATTGGCGCCCAAAAAAAAATCCCCGGTGCCTAGCGGTTTCTGCCCCCTTGGGGGCAGATTGACCTAAAATCAGCCAATCTGCCCCCAAGGGGGGCAGAAATGGCCTAAATACAATTTGCCCCCCAGGGGAGCGACCCTTGCCTGATGGGTCGCTCCCCATCTCTAAAAAAACAAACAAAGAAAAAAAAAACACAAAAAAAAAATTCCCCTGGCGCCTAGAGGTTTCTGCCCCCCCCGGGGGCAGATCGGCCTAACAATAGGCCGATCTGCCCCCAGGGGGGGCAGAAATGGCCTAAAATAAATTTCCCCCCACCCAACCTCCACCAACCCCGGGAGCGACCCTTGCCTACGGGGTCGCTCCCCCTGCGTGACATCGGCGCCAAAAAACAAATCCCCGGTGCCTAGTGGTTTCTGCCCCCTTGGGGGCAGATTGACCTAAAATCAGCCAATCTGCCCCCAAGGGGGGCAGAAATGGCCTAAATACAATTTGTCCCCCTGGGGAGCGACCCTTGCCTGATGGGTTGCTCCCCATCTCTAAAAAAACAAACAAACCAAAAAAAAAAACACAATTTTTTTTTGCCCTGGCGCCTAGAGGTTTCTGCCCCCCCCCGGGGGCAGATCGGCCTAATAATAGGCCGATCTGCCCCAGGGGGGGGCAGAAATGGCCTAAAATAAATTTCTCCCCCCCCAACCTCCACCCCCCCCGGGAGCGACCCTTGCCTACGGGGTCGCTCCCCCTGCGTGACATTGGCGCCAAAAAACAAATCCCCTGTGCCTAGTGGTTTCTGCCCCCTTGGGGGCAGATTGACCTAAAATCAGCCAATCTGCCCCCAAGGGGGGCAGAAATGGCCTAAATACAATTTGCCCCCCAGGGGAGCGACCCTTGCCTGATGGGTCGCTCCCCATCCCTAAAAACAGAAAAAAAAAAAAAAAGAAAAAAAAAATTGCCCTGGTGCCTAGAGGTTTCTGCCCCCCCTGGGGGCATCTGCCCCCAGGGGGGCAGAAATGGCCTAAAATAAATTTGCCCCCCCCCAGGGAGCGACCCTTGCCTAAGGGGTCGCTCCCCTTGCGTGAAATTCACACAAAGAAAAAGCTCCCTGGTGTCTAGTGGTTTCTGCCCCCCTTGGGGGCAGATTGGCCTCATCAAAATAGGCCAATCTGCCCCCAAGGGGGGCAGAAATGGCCTAAATATAATTTTCCCCCAAGGGGAGCGACCCTTGCCTAAGGGGTCGCTCCCCACCTAAAAAAAGTAAAATGAAACATACAAAAAAAAAATTTAAAAAAAATTGTCCCTGGTGCCTAGAAGTTTCTGCCCCCCCTGGCGGCAGATCGGCCTAATAATAGGCCGATCTGCCCCCAGGGGGGGCAGAAAAGGCCTTCCTGAAAAAATGCCCCCCATGGGAGCGACCCTTGCCCAAGGGGTCGCTCCCTTTTGTGAAGATTAGTAAAAAAAAAAAAAATCCCTGGTGTCTAGTGGGGTATCAAAAGCCGGATTGCAAGCAATCCGGCTTTTGAAACCCTCGGAGGGACTTCAAAGGGAAGGAAATACTTTTCCTTCCCTTTGAAGCCCCTTCGGGCCTCCCAAGTGATTGAAAGAGAAATGCTTTTGCATTTCTTTTTCAATCGACGAGGGAGGCCCCTGTGACTAATCAGCGCGCGCGCGCTGACGTCACAGGGGGGGTGGGGGGGTCGGGGGTGGAAGGGGAAGGTCTTCCCCTTCCATCCCCGACTTGGGGGGGGGAGGGGGGTTGCACGGGGGCGCGCTAGCGCGGCCCCAAGTTCCCCTGTGCCATGGACGAGATGATCTTGTCCAAGGCACAGGGGAACTGTAGCCTTGGACGAGATCATCTCGTCCAAGGCACAGAAGGAGTTAAATTTATGGAGCCCGCGGAGACCAATGGGACGAATAAGACAAATGAGATAGAGGATGTACCTAGAAGAAGGTGTTAGGGTATTTGTATTTGTACTTACAGTTACGTTTACATTTATACTGTATTTCCATTTTGTTTCATTCTTGTTTTCTCTAAAAATAAATAAAAACTATTTATAAAAAAAAAACCTCACAAACTACTGAACTGATTTACACCAAATAACAACAAAGAGCACGCTTTCTGGACCAAAAGATACCTTTCTTCCACATTTGGTGTAATTCCGTCCAGTGGTTCGGGCTGTAGTAGTGAATAAAAATCCCTATGTATGAATCACCAGGAAACTTTCAAGACAGCTGGTGAAGTGAGTGGCAAACTAGTTTTGAAACATTTCAAGAAGATTCATCAAACGGCGCCAAAGTTATTGGCAAAACAAAAACCTGCTTTTCCTATGGAAACCAGGTCCTAACTATAACTACCTACTGGCGATGGCCAGTAGGTAATAAATATATTAAAAATTAAATATATATATATATATATATATATATATATATATATATATATACATATATATATAAAGAACTCTGGGTAGTTCCCAAGTTTAGGTGGAGAGCAGCTCCAGTAAGAAGCACACCCGCGACACTCGCGACACTCTAGATTTGATCATCTCAGTTTTTAAGCATAGGATCAGCACAGTGCTATTCACGCGGAGCTAGATAGGGACAAAGGGGGTCATTCCGGGGCCGGGGATGCGGGAGCACCGCCAACAGGCTGGCGGTGCCCCGCAGGGCATTCTGACCGCAGCGGTTTGGCCGCGGTCAGACCAGGAAAACCGGCGGTCTCCCGCCGGTTTTCCGCTGCCCTGGGAATCCCCCATGGCGGCGCAGCTTGCTGCGCCGCCATGGGGGATTCCGACCCCCTCACCGCCATCCTGTTCCTGGCGGCTCCGACCGCCAGGAACAGGATGGCGGTGAGGGGTGTGGTGGGGCCCCTGGGGGCCCCTGCAGTGCCCATGCCAATGGCATGAGCACTGCAGGGGCCCCCGTAAGAGGGCCCCACTTTGTATTTCAGTGTCTGCTTTGCAGACACTGAAATACGCGATGGGTGCCACTGCACCCGTCGCACATACCCACTCCGCCGGCTCCATTCGGAGCCGGCTTCCTCGTGGGGAGGGGTTTCCCGCTGGGCTGGCGGGCAGCCGTCTGGCAGTCGCCCGCCAGCCCAGCGGGAAAGCCAGAATGGCCTCCGCGGTCTTTCGACCGCGGAGCGGCCATATGGCGGCTCCCTCCAGGCGGGCGGCTCCCGCCGCCCGAGGGGGTCAGAATGACCCCCAAAGTCTTTTGCCATTTGTACAGCAAAATCTTTAAGCATAGGATTGACTACTGAATGAGTTCTTCATAGATTTCACAGCAGCATTTGTTTCAATTTCAAGGAAGCTCCTGTGAGGAAAACTATGATCTTGGGGCATTACGCCAGGGTTCCTGAGAGCGATAGAACTCTGTTATTCAAAAACCTGGCTATGGATACAAATGGGTGATGGCAGCTCCCTCTCCAGAAACATTAAAGCTACTGAAGGCCTAAGGAAAGGTTACTTTTGCCTCCCACACCTGCTTATTAAGCTGTTCATCACAGACCTAACTGGGGTTGCTGGATAAAGTTAATTCTCATTCACTGACACTGGGGAATACATCCATATCTAACTTTCTCGCTGCACAGCCTTCTCTGGTGCTGATGAGTTGAACAACAGTGTGCCTGCAGAGACTGCTAACTGCCCTTTCTGAATACACAGAGCTGAACGGGTTGTAGGTGAACCTAAAAAAGACTAAAATAATAATCTTCTGAAAAAGATTGGGCAAGCTGGGTTTGTAGCAGATGGCAGAAGTTACATTGAGAAAGTCCCAAAATACAAATATCTGGATGTCTGGCTAGACTCCAGAAGGTCCTTCCAAAAACAAAAAGATTTTATTAAAAATAAGGTCCACACCCTTCAGGCTGCTTTCTGAGCTCAGCAAAAATGCTGTGGTGCCCCAGCATGGAAGCGATTCAGTCAAAGTTATTCCCGGCTTTATCATATGGAAGCAAACATGCTGGAAAAAGATGCAAAGCTGGTAGACACCCTGACGATATCAATTTAAAACTGTATTTTCCAACTACCAAAATCTGCCTCACCAGCCCAGGGAATCTGCACTCATCAAACTGTGCCATAAGATCAGAGCATTAAGCTCCAACACACTGGACAGTGTAGTATGGAACAAGCTGAAGAGAGCGGGCAAGGCTGCTCGTGTGTGATATATGGAAACCTGCTTCGATGACCTACATAGCTGGGACCTTAGGCATTAGTCAAAATGAATCTTTAAAAATGTGTTAATGGCAATGGCTGGTGTGGTAGCAGACTCCTGGATAAAGAAACACTGGTCCAGTGGTCTCACGCCTGGATGGTTTTACTATCCTATGACTCCCCAAGAAATCAGTCGTATCTAGGACTGAACTACTCCAGACAAGCAAAGAGTTGACCAATGGCTTTCCATCTGGAGGCCTTGCCAACACTGCTTCTCATACCGAAGTGGCAAAATCAATCCTGCATGTAATATGCCTGTGCCGCGTGTTATTAGAAGCTCGCAGGCGATTACTCCAGTCGGAGTTCAACACTTTGAAAATTCACACAAGAAGGCCGTTATAGCAGCCCTGAATCTGCTAAATATTGCACTGAATGTTACAATAGTAAAATATATGTCCATATTCATGTGCACGCTCAAGTCTCAAGAGATCGAAGGCTGAGGGGGTGGGACATCTTTTCATTCTTTTATCCTCCATCAGATATATTCCTCCATACCATATAAGGCAGATTAAAGATGATATTTTATTATTACGTTTACATTTATAAATTTTAATTACAGGCATGTTTCCTCGCTTGCTGACGTTGCACCATGTTTTAGCTATTATTACTTAAAATAAATTTTAATTCATATTCCCATGATGAACGTGTTTTCTATTAGGTGTGTTTCTTCACCCTATGCCAACATTGAAGCATGTTTTAGTTTTCGTTAGTCGAAATATGTAGCAATTCAAATTGACATGACATACACCATTGGCATCTAGAAGTGGACTTTTTTGTTGGCATCTTGTCTTCTTATATAGGCACATCGGTGATTTACAGATTACCTCGTGTGTTGTAGTAGATTTGAATTTTACATGAGACCTTTTTTACTTTTTGTATTAGGATGCCTTTTCACCTTTGATTGTTTTTATTACATGTTGATCCAATTTATAAAGGTGTTAATTACACACACACATATATATATATATATATATAAACACGATGCTGAGGCTCGGTTCCAGTTGACTCCCAGGGTTTAATTTTATTTAAAACGGCAGCACCACCCAAGACTCTGTCTTGTATATGTTACTACAGGGGCCCGACTCGCTGACCTTCGTACAAGTGAGGCATTTATCCTGATATTTATGATTCTACGGAGGTGAGAAAGGGTTGGGAGGGAGGCATTTGACCTCTCTTTCTAACAGTTTTGGACTTCCTTGTGTTCGTTATTACCGGTGCTACAAATATACGAACTACATTATGAAACATGTGGCTTTGTCTCTGCACTGCGAATTTGGTTATAAGCACTGTAAATATGGATATAAACATCAGCTGTGGAGTTTTTTCAACGCTATTTCAGCCTGATTATGACACAACTGTGCAATAAGATAGGAAGAACTTGAACAGTGCATTATGGTAAATGTATGCTGTGATGTGCAAGTCACGTGCTATGTGACTTAAAAGCACCTGATCTGTGAGCATTTTCCAACCACCTACCTATGATTAAGACATTTAGTCGAAACGCGTCAGGATTTGGGTGGTGCTGCCGTTTTAAATAAAATTAAACCCTGGGAGTCAACTGGAACCGAGCCTCAGCATCGTGTTTTTGTGTTTGTTACTGGGATACTCCACCCTTTGCGCTGAGGCCGCCCTGCAGGGTTGCGTGCCCCTGATGGAGAATTTTGACTGTCTTGTATATGTTACTACAGGGGCCCGACTCGCTGACCTTCGTACAAGTGAGGCATTTATCCTGATATTTATGATTCTACGGAGGTGAGAAAGGGTTGGGAGGGAGGCATTTGACCTCTCTTTCAAACAGTTTTGGACTTCCTTGTGTTCGTTATTACTTTAATGGCAGCAGCTTTGACGAAACGGTGCTACAAATATACGAAATACATTATGAAGCATGTGGCTTTGTCTCTGCACTGCGAATTTGGTTATAAGCACTGTAAATATGGATATAAACATCAGCTGTGGAGTTTTTTCAACGCTATTTCAGCCTGATTATGACACAACTCTGCAATAAGATAGGAAGAACTTGAACAGTGCATTATGGTAAATGTATGCTGTGATGTGCAAGTCACGTGCTATGTGACTTAAAAGCACCTGATCTGTGAGCATTTTCCAACCACCTACCTATGATTAAGACATTTAGTCGAAACGCGTCAGGATTTGGGTGGTGCTGCCGTTTTAAATAAAATTAAACCCTGGGAGTCAATTGGAACCGAGCCTCAGGATCGTGTTTTTGTGTTTGTTACTGGGATACTCCACCCTTTGCGCTGAGGCCGCCCTGCAGGGTTGCGTGCCCCTGATGGAGAATTTTGACTGTCTTGTATATATATATATATATATATATATATATATATACACACACATAGATATATATAGCTAGGAAAAATATGAAATGCATTTTTTGTTTGGCTTATATTTTTGGCACTGTTTGATGAATGTTCACAAAACTTTCCCCAAAATATTTTTCACCTCAGTTCCTTTCTGGAAAGATTCGGGGTGATCCGTAAAGCAAGGGTTGAGAAAGGTTGGGGTGGCCCCAAAATGCTTTTCCCCCATTAATTTTTCCATAGGAACTTTAGACAGTCCATACTGCTGAATGGATTTACACAAATTTGGCATAAAGCTAGATCGTGGTCCTTTTTGTGATTTTTGTGATTTGGTGTAAATCCACTCAGTAGTCTTTGAGCAATGAATGCTCAAAAACTTTATAAATATTACGCCACAGAGGATCGACGGTGCCAACTGACATCATAGCGAGCTCCAATTAGCTGCCACTACATCAATAGTCATCCTAGGGCTCTTGACTCAGTGAACAGAAAAAAACATAAGGGGGCAGGGTAGAGGTACCCTGACTCCCTAGGCCTGGTAGGGGGTGAGGGGGGTCCTCAGAGGGACCCTGCCCAGAGCCAAAAGCATTTTTTAAACAAAATCTGCTATAAATTTGTGATGATCTGCAAATTCGTAGTAAAATTGAACCATATTCCCCCAGGTGGGCCAGGGCCTGGAGGGGCACATATGTTATTTGTGGGGATGGGGGGGCGTGGCCCCCTCCTCAACCCTCTGAGAGGACATGGGGAACCCACCCCTGGGGCCGATATCTTATTAAAGGGCATGCGCTCCCCTCTCCGACCCTACCAAAAAAGGCCCCAGGGACCCCATCACCTGGAGCATATAACAAATTAAGGGAAAGGCCACATGGGAGCGGGGCATGTGGCCCCTTCCCAGAGTCAATAAAGGTCCTGGAGACCCCATCCCCTAGGGCTATTTTTTTAATAAAGGGGAGGGGGCAGCAAGGCCCCCTTCCCAAGCCTGAAGAGGCCTTGGGGATACCATCATTTGGGCATGCAAATCACTACAGGGGGAGAGGGGCCACACAGCCCCCCTAAAAGACCCATACAGTGGATCTGGGGAATATCATCCCTACAGGCTGGATCAGGTACCATGTCCAGGGGCCCCTAATACCCAAGTCACTGTCTGTTTCCCTGCTAGAGAGTGCGGGCAGAGAAAATGAAATATACTCCCATCAGACTGGAGCACAAATCAATGAATTGCTTCCACCCCGTGGGTGCAGAGTTAAAACTGCTCCTGCATTGTGGGAGTAATGTTGGTTCCTGCTGCACATATATGGGTACAGGAAGGGGATGTTGGTGGGGCTGAATGGGCCCTGGGCCCTCCCCCGCAGCCCTCAACCAGGGACCAGCAATGGGGTGCCCAGGTAAGTACCAAGGCATCCCACTTAAAGATTTTTTTTAAAGATGAGTTAATTTCCTACAGGGGCAGAGAGCTGCCAGGGCCGCAGAGTTCCTGGGGCTCCCCCTGAAGCCCCAAAGATGAATAATGGTCTGAGGTGCCCCGAATGAATATAAAATTAAAGTGCTGGCTCCTGCGTGGCCCCAAGAAATAGGGTCAGTTGCAGAGAGCCAGTGAGACCCCATGGGCCCGGGAGTTCCCCCCACAACCCCCTGTAAAAAATGTCCTGAGTCTATGATGGCTGCTGCCACATCCTTGTTGATGTGATGGCAGCCAATCAGAACTCCTGCAACATGAAATATACAAAATATACAAGTTTCTGAGCATTAATTGCTCAAAAAATACCAAGCAGATTTACATCAAATCACAAAAAAGCACTCGTTTCTGGACCAAGATCTAACTTTCTACCAAATTTGGTACAAATCCACTCAGGCAGTTGGAATGTGGCTGTTTTTAAAGTTCCTTCACAAATGAATGGGGAAAACAGATTTTGACCCCCCTCCTTTTTTCTGGGCCCCTGGTTAATAAATCACCCCAAAACTCTCCATGCACAAACTAGGCAAAAAAAACACTTTTTGAAATGTTTCATGAAGATTCATCAAACAGCAATAAAGTTATTAGCAACACAAAAAGGGCATTTCCTATGGAAACATGATCCTTGCTGTAGCCCTGTGAGGGGTGGGTATGTGATCTGGGTGGTCTTGGGTGGTTATTTAGTTCCACTAAGTAGGTAACCGGGGTGACCGCTTTTATTATCCGATACGGTCCTTGCCATTTGGCGATTAGCTTATGTTCAGAGGTGGGTCATAGGATTAACACCTTCTCGTTGGGTCGTAGTACCCGTAGCTTGGTACCCTGATCATAGTAAGTTTTCTGATTATCTTGGGCTTCCTCTAAATGTTGTCTTACATCTTCCCACACTGTCTGGAGATGGGATTTTAATTTGTGAATATAGTCTAATATGGGTCGTTCCTTGTTATTCTCCTCTTCCCACAGTTCCGCCGCCATGTCTAGTAAATTGCGAGGAAGTTCAAACGGACTATGTCCGGTAGAGGATTGCTCGTGTGTCCTTATTGCATATAACACTAGGGGAAGTTTCTGGTCCCAGTCTTTTCCCGTCTCACTCACTATTTTCCTTAAAAGGGTTTTGATTGTGCGATTATATCGCTCCACTAAACCATCCGTTTGTGGATGATATACTGATGTCTTTATCTGGAGAACACTTAGGGACTTACATATCTGTTTCATAAGTCCAGATACGAACGGAGTTCCCTGGTCAGTAAGAAGCTCTTCAGGGAAACCCACTCGGGCAAAGAATGTTATCATGGCTTGTGCCACTGCCTTCGTGGTGATACTGGTAAGTGGAATCGCCTCGGGATATCTGCTCGCATAATCGACCAGGACGAGGATATGGGTGTGTCCTTTGCTGGACGGCAGAAGGGGCCCAACTAGGTCCATACCAACTCGTTTGAACGGGGTATCAATAATCGGTAATGGTCGTAATGGGGCTCTCCTAATGGCTCCTGGTTCTACCAGTTGACATTTTGGGCATTGGGCACAATACCTTCGGATATGTGCATATACACCTGGCCAGTAAAATCGTCTCAGCAAATATTCCTCCGTTTTCTCCCGGCCACAATGACCTCCCCCCGGTTGGTTGTGGGCTAGGAAGAGTACCTGTGTCCTATATGGTTCGGGAACCACGAGCTGTCTCTTTTCCCCATTCGCGCTGGTGGTTACTCTATACAGCAAGTCCTTGTGTACCAAGAAATAGGGACCTACCTCTCCAGTAGAGGCTGGTTTGGCATTCTTCCAGGCATTCCCCAGGGTAGGATCTTCGTGCTGACTCATTCTAAAGGATATGGGGGCAGTCTCTATATGGGCCACTAATCCTCCCTCTTCCTTCTGGACTTGTTTAGTTGCAAATCTATGTTTCTCTGCTCTCCTTTCTCTTCGGGTTAACTTTTTTCGTGTGGGGGAGCTACATATAGAGTCTTCCCAGAAAGGGGCAGTACCCCACCACTCATCTACCGGATCCTTCTTTCGTGTTTGGTCTAGGATCTCATGGAACCTCTGATAGTCAGTTCCAATGACGCACTCCTCTATTAAGTTATCCATGAGTCCCACGGGAAGAAGGTCAAGGTGAGTGTTCCATTCTACTTCGGCCGTTGAAAGGGGATACTGAGCGCGATCTCCATGAATACAGCAGATTGTTACCCATTGATTGTTAGTCGGTTGTACAGGGTGAATGATACTACGACGGATTACCGACTGACTACATCCGGAGTCAATCAAGGCCATGACCGGCAAACCATTTATCCGAAGGGGGTGTTTGAATGACACATCACTTTTCCCCAGGCATAGGACTCTTCCTCGAGTAACACCTATTTCCATCGGTTCTACCCCCTCATGTCTTTTTGGACATCCGCGGGCGATATGACCCCACTCCCCACAACTGAAACACTGAGGTTGTTGCATGGGACTTCTCTCGGTACTCCGTGAGGGTCCTGGTTCTTCCATTGTTCGCCGGGGAGGAAATTGTGGAGGAGTTATAGGGGGTTTACCCACGGGCCGGATTGACTGATGTTTCACGTCTCCTGACCTGTGATAGGCGCATGCCAGGTCAACGGCTGTCTCGGTGTCTATTTTAGGGTGCTGCCTTATCCAGTTTCGGGTGCTGGATGGTAGGGAGTCTAGATATTGTTCTAGGACAATGATCTTGATAACGTCCTCGCGATCTGTCCCTAGGGGTCCCAGCCATTTTAGTCCCAGGTCCTTCACCCTATAATAGTAGGTCCGTGGGTCTTCGTTGGGTCCCCATTTGACTTTTCGGAACCTTGTCCTGTAATATTCAGTGTCATGTCCCACACGCTCTAAGACACTTTTCTTTATTTCTGAATATGGGGTGGTGCTACCCGGATTTGCAGCCTGATAAGCTGATTGAAGAGTGCAAGAGAGCAATGTATTGGCCCCATTTGTCTTCAGGCCATTGAGCTGAGGAGGCTACCCTTTCAAAGTTCGTGAAAAAAGAATCGGGATCTTCCCCCTCCTGATACTTTTGCAATACCGAACTAGGCACATTGGGATGCACTTTGCTTGCAGCGATAGTGTAGGTCAGTTTTTTTAACGCATTCTCATGGACCAGTTGATTACTGGCCATGATAGTAGCCTGACTTTTTAGAGCGGATTGCAGGGCCTCTCTGTCCTCCTTGGCCTCCCTTTGTTGTGCTTCCCACACTAATTGGAGGTGGTGCTGACCCTCTGCAAGTTGTTTGATCATGTCTTCGAGACTGGGTTTGACCTCCATTGTAGTACGGTCTCTGTATGCCCGTCGGAAAACCCGATCCCACTTCTGACACCACTGTGAGGGGTGGGTATGTGATCTGGGCTACAGAGTACACAGACGCGGATGTATCAACCCTTGATAGGGAGTTACGTGCTTTATTTAAGTTGTAGGAGAGGTGGAACAATTAATGTCTCTTGGTGGTTCTTCTTTTTCTCTTCTTTTATTCTTTCTCTTCCTGCTTTCCTTTAGGCCGCTAAGGTCTTTAATGTTCTCCTTTCCTTTTTCCCCAGGTGGCGTGTTCCCGGCGTCTTCCTTTTGGGACCGTGATTTCCTCAGGAAAACAAAAAGAGGATAGAGCAGGTAAGTGGGACGGTATTTCCTTAGTTCCTAATTGTGGGGGTTTTTGTGCGGGGAGGGGAGGAGATGTGAGGGAAATAGGAAGTGACGGGTGGTGTTTTAGGTTTAGTAAGGAGGTTTAGGAGGTCGTTCTGAGCTCTCTTCGGGGTTAAGGGTCGAGTGATAGGGTGCCCTGGGAGTTTCCCCAGTCCTTGTCCCCTTTCTTGCTACCTCCCCTCTCTTCCCTCCCCTCTCTACCTCCCCTTCTCTCCTCCTTATTGTGCCTGCCCTTGAAGAGGGCACGTACCTTGTGCAGCCATGACCCTCCTGGGCCTTGGCAGGCTGTCTCGTCCTCTCCCGGTCGGGTTGCTCTGGCCGCCTCCTTCCAGTCGGGGTCTGTCCTCGTCGGTTTCCCTTCTGGCTCTCGGGGTCTGTGGTATCTCCTCGGCTCCGTTTTCTCCTCCTGCTCGCTGCGCTCGATCGCGGCGTCTCTTTCTTTAAAAATGCTGGCAACCCGGAAGTCCGGGGCCGATTGCCGTCTCCGCTTCCACGCGTCTCCTTGACGACGTGGGCGGAAGTCGGGAAAGACGTCGGGTGAAAGCCAATGTGTTACGTCTGTAGGCGAGGCGAGCGACGCCCGCCTACAAGCCCAGTGGCAGTTACCCAGTCAGCTCAGACTTTCCATATGAAGAGCGAATTTTGTTTTGCTAATAACGTTGCCGCTGTCAGACATCTTTAAAAGTTGTTTACAGAGTTGTCTGTAAAGTGAGATTTGAGAAAAAGGGGGGTCTTGAAAACACAATTTGCCCATGAAATTTCCATAGGCATTTCTGAACAGCGACACAGAGAAAACGGCTGAGCAGAATTACAACAAATTTGGCAGAAAGTAAGATCTGTACCTAGAAAGCATGCTTTTTGTGATTTGGTGTAAATCTGTTCTGCCATTTTGGAGAAATTAAAGATAAAAAAACAGGGCTATATAAACGTTTGGTGTGGGCCCGCAATTTAAAAAATAGAGTGTTTTGATTGGTTGCAAGTGCTTTTTTCCCTGTCGACCAGTTCGTTCCCATGGTACCCAGTGCTCGCGCAGGACTAAGTGAGCTCATTGGCAGGCCCCAAATTGAAAGAAAATATTGTGGCCGCCATTACAGGACACATGGACTTGGACCTCTTGTCCGGAAAAATAAAATTAAAGGCAGTATAATAGGGCAGGTTAGCGGTGCACTGACCCCATGGCCTTTAGGGGGTGGTCCCATAAGGACTCCACCTGGGTCCAAAATAAAAAAAGATTTGGCCTGCCAATCTCACGCTAAAATTGTGGAATAGTTTTGTCACTTCCTGTGTGGTGTTGTACTCCTGTGGCAATTAGCTCAGACCCCTATGCTCCGATGCATAGGGGTCTGAGCTAATTGCCTATTCTCCGATGGACACCCTGCAAGACTAAAAGAAAGTCAAAATGTGGGGTGGTGGTCCTTGGGAAATTAGCCACTCACTGGTGTTCTGGCCAAGCCCACACTGCGCACAGCCTTAGCTGCCCAGTGTTTAGGTATGGTAACAAGATCCTACTTTAATTTGAAAAAACAGAAATTCACTGAAATACTAAAGGTTAAGATTATGTTTTAGATAGGTATGTTAGTAATATCTAACTTTATATTAGAAATCCCTGGAAATTCACTGAAAAAAACGAAGGTTAAAGTGACATTGTAGTTAGGTGCGAATTTCAATCATAATGCCTTGATATAAGTGCAAAAACACACTGAAATTCACCAGTTATAGTTTACTGAGCTAAATATAACATGTGCCTTGGCCATGCCTGTATATAGCATCCAAGGCCAGCACTGGGCATGGGCAGTGTGGGCATCTGTCCGGGGCCCCGTGCCTGCGTACAACTAAGGGCCCTCACACTGCTTTTTTAAAAACTTCAGTTTTCCAAGGCCCAGAGAGCTGCAGTGGGGCAGTGGGGCAGTGCTGCCTGGCCCAAGGGCTGAAAGGGGTTTCAGAAATCGAATTGCTGCATCTGCATGCATTTAGATGGGTATCTGAAGTCTCCTTAGGTATGAAGTGAGCCCTGCCCCTGCCTGAATGAAAAGAAGGGTGTCCTGCAGGGTTTATATCAAAAGAAAGAATCCTGTCCCTTCACCTAGGATAGAGAAAAGAGAGTCAGGCATCCTCAAAATTCAGGAAAACACATTTCTTTAACACGCAAATGTGTTTTACCTTAGTACACAGAATTATATATCACTACATTGAGATGTATTTAGTGAGAGTGACAGTTTATAAAACTTGAACTGAGAAACATTGCTGCTCCTGCCCAGGTGATAATGGTTCAGGGGAACTAGGAACAGGGCCACTGGAATTTAATGGCAAGAAAGGACCAAATTAGGTGGCTGGGTTAAATACTTTTTGTGGCAAGAAAAGCAAATAATGTTGTTGTAATTTGACTCTTGCTCTAAGCAAGACTGCTGGTTTAAGGATGACAGTGCTTATGTTTGTAGGCGACTATGCAAGTCCTACAACAAGTCACAACTGTCATCCCGACCCTCCCATCGCACAAGCAGCACCTCACCAAAAACCCCAACAGTAAAAGGTGATTTGTGGCAGCCTTTACACATGGACTAAAGAGTATGACATCTCATGGAGTGCTGTGGTTAAACGGAGATTACCCCTTTCTCACATGAACAACATGTCTCAATCAAACACAGGGAATAAAGGAGATACAGTAAAGTTTGTCAATAGGTTTTATTTAACCAAACTGCAATCTTCGATAAGTTGCATGGGCTGCATTGATTAGGATAATCAATGATGCAAGAAGCAGAATTGTGAAGACAAGAGCTATCAATAGAAAGATCCCCACCATCTTGCAATAATATAAAATGACATGAGATATGAAATATGTCCTAATACCCTAATATGATGTACCTGATCTTTAACCTAAAGAGAGCTAGATATGTTAAACCTAATCTGTCAATGCTATCTCCATGAGAAGAGCTACCCAACCCTTTTACCCTTGGAATGAGGTCTCTAGCTCAGACTCCGTAGGGACACGAAGACTGGGTCAGCGTCAAAGTGACGTGCAGCATCTGGTCAGAATCCCTCTGACTATCTGTCTAAGTAAGGTGCATTTATACAGATCTGGTCGGACCCTTGACGTAGGTCTGTTCCAAACAATAGATAACAAGACATGCTCGGGACGGCAATTTATGTAAACAATTCCCTCAAAGGCATGAAGAGGGAAAGTACCTAATTTGAACACCGACAGTTTGTTTATCTTTGTTGCTTGATATTGACACCTTAGCGCGGTGGGTCTGATAACGTGAAACTAAGGCGTTGGCCTAACTAGAAATAAGGCAGCCATCTTAAAAGATATAATTAAATAAATGTGCTAAAACAGAGAAAGCTAAGTAGGTAAAAATCACTAGGTGATGGGGGCACGAGTCTGTAAGCCAAAAGCTAAGCTAACTCCTGTTTTCCATTAAAACAAACTAAGATTCACTACAATGTAGCGTCGTGCATCACATTTTGTGATAGCGTTACCTCATTATTTTGTCATTCCTCCAAATACATCAATAAGCAATATAAAGGTGACCAGTTAACCTTTGTTAAGGGTTTTCCATTGTGTAACAATAAGTGTTGCTGCATTTTTACTAACATTTGAGCTAGAAATGTAAGTATTTTTTTGTTAAAAGCTACATATTATGGAGCAGATGTTTTATGTGGTAAATGCGACAAATCCATATTTATGCAGAAAATGCAGCAACCATAAAATCAAATAGTTCCAATGGCCCAAAGAGGCATGTCAAGGTACCCTATATGTGGGCTACATTCTTGTTAAATATGCAGCAAAATTATAGTCAATTACATCAAATACAATATGGCCCTCATTACAACTTTGGCGGTGCCGTCTATCGCCATGGCGATGGCTGCCAACACACCGTCATCGTGGCTACCAGGCGCCCACCTGCATGATGACCGTAGATGGAATTCCGCCAGAAGGCTGGCGGAATACCATCGACGGTCATGGCGGCGGACGGCGGTAAGGTGGTGCTGCTGCCAGCCATGATACGGCCCAGCGGTGTTTTGCTGGCAGACGCTGCTGCTGGCAGCAGCGCCGCAAACCGTCTCCTGCCGGAGGACCCCCCTGCAAGCAGGTAAGTCGGGTTCTCAGACAGGAGAGGGGGTGGTGTGTGCATGTGTGGGGGTGTTGTGTGGGGGTGCGTGTCTGTTTTTTGTATGCGTGCATGCGAGTGTGAGTCACGTTGAATGCGTGCATGAATGACTGAATGTGAGTGTACGTGTATGTTGTGTGTTGTGAATGTGTGTGTGCGACAATGTATGTTGGTGTGTGTTGCGGTGTGTGGGTATGTATGTGTGCATGAGTGGGTGGATGTGGGTATGCATGTGTGTATGATTGTGTATATGTGCTTGTGTGGGTGTGTAAATGTGCGAGGGGCAGGAGAGGAAGGGGAAGGGTGGGGGAGGGCTCTGCGGAATAGAGGAGGGGGAGGGGGCAAGGGAGACCCCTATCAGTGTCAGGGAAGGAATTCCCTGGCACTGATAGTACCTACCTCCATGGTTTTCGTGGCGGTACCCTTGCCACGAAAACCATGCCGGTAGGCGGGGACATAATCCCGAGGGTGGGTTTGTGACGGCCGCCTGGCTGGAGACTGAAGTCTCCAGCCCCAGCCCAGTGGCCATTACCACCCTGGTGGACAGAGTGGTACATTGGCGGTTTGGCTTGAGCCAAACCGGCAATATCATAATTTGGGAAAAGGTACCGCCAGCCTGTTGGCAGTACCTTTCCCCAAATTACCGCCGACCGCCAGGGTCGTAATGAGGGCCTAAGTGTTTCCATGTATTTCAATGTATTTGGATGTGTGATAATGAACAAAATGGAGGTTGGTGAAATAAAGCATTTGCCTAGGATCACATAATTTCATGAAGCAGGAAAGCCGGGATTGATCCTAGATTTTCCAGTTTCTCACTGTGCAAATCAGCCACTATGTAAGTATTTCTTTATGACATTAAATCTTAATGCTTCATCCTTAATTTTTGGAGGATGAGACTAGAGTCTGGGTGACAGGCAGGGTCCACATTGTATTTTTGGCAGTTTCACATAGCACGATCATTGGCCCTGGACATAAGACCTCTTCACAACAGACACAGACTACAGTAATATCTTTTCCATCACAGAGATTTGCCTGAATTTACAGGCTGCTGAGCCGAGGCAGGGATTGAAGCCTGGCTCCCCTTGATGGATGGTAGGCTGCTGTAGGCACAAGACCACATTGCCTCCTGTGAAAGCTCGGCTCATTTTGGGCTCAGGTTCCAACAGCATCTTGAACTGAGCACAGCCAGGCCTCTGGCTCGAGATTTAAATTGCTTGCCCACCTATAACAGCATGCAAAAGAGAGTGATGATGATCAGAGGGGCAGGAGCCATGCAAAAATGTAAAAAACATTCAGATAGGGTGAGGGTGTAAGCAAAGAGATGGATGTGAAGGAAGAGAACAGCTAAAATAAGGTAAGTGGCTCAAGGGAGAAGAGTGGTAAAGAACAGCTAATGGAGAGAAGATGTGGCTGTAGGAGGGGCGGAACCAGCAAAAATAGGCTGGGGAAAAGGGTGCGATTGATGTAAAGGGGGCAGAAACAGCAAAAAAAGTTGTGGCAAGAGATGGTGAGAGTTTGGGTGGAAAGATGAGAGGAAACGAGTACAGCACTGAGGAGAAAGATGGATGCAAGAGTGGCAGAATCAAAGAGATAAGTTAGGATGCTTGGGGAGAGATAAGTGAACATGAGGTAATGCAAGGTGATGTGGATATAAGACGGGCTGAAGCAGGAACAGTAGGTAATAGACTAGGCAAGAGATGAGGTTAAAAGTAGAGCATGGAAGGGCGAAGTGAATGAAAGAGGGTAGAAACAGCAAAAAAGTAAGAAGCTAGAAAAGAGGTAAACAAATAAATCTCTTTATTTTCCTGTAAAAAAAAGTCTTAGTTTTGAGATGCATGTGTTTCCTTCACAAATGGTTGTGATCTTGAACCATCCTCAATGTGTCTGCTGAATTTAAGCCTGCTCTCTGTCTACTTTATTACTCCTCTTGACCTCTCTAATAAATCTTACTCCCAGTGGGACCCTTTCTTGCACATATCTTGACTAGAGATCTAGAGATCATAGCTCCTGTCCTGAACTTCCTTTACAATATCTTGCTTGCCTTGTCATTCGTTCCTACCAGTGTAAAAACTAAACAAGCTGTATTTATTTCCCAACGCTCTCTGCATTCTCCGACATCTCTTTGGTCCTGCAATATTTTTCTGTAAAAGGAAAATAGCTGAAGTATAATGAGAGACCTTTTTTTAGGTCAGGGGCAGTAGATGATTAATTGGCAGCATCTGTGATACATACTTTTGTCTACGATCGCTGTTTCAGAAGTTAAGACTATTTAATTTCATATGTTTAAGAGTTACTCCTTTTGGAGTGTGAGGGCAGGAAGGCTAAGAAGGAGCGCTTTACAAGGCCAAACTAGCTCCCACACTCCCATTACACAACAGAACAGTAATCCACATATGTGGGGCGGCCACGCCTAATTTGGGTTGGAAGGACTGGCTACCTGACATGACCCCTCTGTGGTCTAACTATATGCTGTCAGATGTAGGCACACTGCAAGGGTTTGAGAAATGGAAACTGACTGGCATAACTAAATTGGGGGACGTTTGGAAGGGTGACTTACTGCTATCACTGGAAGAGATGATGGACCAGTATCAACTGGCGCACTCCCAAAGCTACAAATATGTCCGGCCAAAAAATGCTCTAGCTACACACATACCATAGGGCACTATAATTGAAGACTCCTCCCCATTGGAAGGACGTACACTGACAGAACAGTATAGCAAGAAGACTGATAAACAACACCCCTGACACACTACAGAGCCTTAAAGTTAAATGAGAGGCAGAAGTTGGGTTATTTGAGGAAAGGGAATGGGAGGAAGCATCCAGAGACATTGCCATCAAGTCCGGGTTTTGATTAGTCCAACTCTACATGCTCCACTATTCACACTACTCTCGTAGGGCCCTATATACTATGGGCAGATGCCCAACAGTAGTCTGCCTGAGGAGCTGTGGTGAGGTTGGGACCTTCCTCCATATGGTATGAGTCTGCTCAGGAATACAAACATAGTGGACATACATCAGAGAAACAATGAAGGCGGTGACAGGATGCTCCATACCCAACACAGCCAAATGCTACATATTGAACATATGGGGCAATGACCTGTCGCCCAAGTACAATAGCCTGTGGGTGACCCTAGGACCTGGGGTAGCTAAGCGCAATATAGCTCAAAAATGGGGGGTGGCCGAATCCTCAGTCCTACGAGATTGGAAAATCGACATGGACTGGTGCATGCTTGCAGAAAAGACAAACTCTCGAAGCAGGGCATGCCACAGAACATGGGAGAAAGTATGGTTCCCATTGAGGGCCACTAGATGTGACATGGGTGGAAGGAGGGAGCCCGAAGGCAGTAGTGGAATGAAACATCAAAAAATGTGTTCTGTGACTAATAGGCCCCCAGTACCAAGCAAACATCTTACACTATCTCTGTGTGTGCAAAGTATCCTGCAAAAAGATAATGGACAGTTGACTTAAGTACTCTGATGCCCAAAGAAGGAACTAGATTCAAGTAGGAAAGCTAGAAGATCCACAGTTGATTGACAGGCCTATGACCGGTGCACTTGGTGAGGTGAATTATTTATCACTGTGGATAAACTCCTTGCTTGGGCTGGTTTGGCCGCTGTTGCACAACCTAAAAGGATGCTATAGCCTTAAGGCTGGTGTGCACAGAGTCAGTCTGACTGTGCTCACCAAGACACCTAGCTCATTGTCATGTGTAGAATGGCAATGGGCCAGCCTGGGCAAGCACAGCATGATGTACGTCTCTACCCACAACAAATAATTCCCAACCTCAGAGAGTGACAGTGAGGCCTGGGGAAATGACTGCTTTTCAGGAACACAGTTAGAATTGGCCTCCTGTGGAAGGTGTGGAGAAATAGGAGCAGTGTACAGGATATGGGGGCTGTAGAGGAGGAGAGCAGCTGAGAAGTGAGGGGGCATTTCAAAGAGTACATCATTGCATACTTAGTGATCTGCAAAACGCTGAGCGCATGCAAGTAGGTAGCTAGTAGGTTCAGTAAGCGAGATCTTGCATTGGGGAGGAAGACCAAACGTGTTTGGTTAGGTACCTGGGGAGTGACTAGATTAATTTGTGCATAATGGAAATGGTTTTGGTTTTGCATTCAATTATCTCTTTAACCAAAATTCCATAGATGTACCTGAAGGCAGGCACACTTTTGTTATTACTTATAAATATGAGTCGAGCTGCATGGTTTTGGTCCCTTTAGATTCAGCAAGTGTTTTCTCAGACAGTAAGGGCATGTGACTTATTTTGTTTTACACTGAAAGTCTGTGGTATTACTTTAGCATTTTTCTACAAGTCATGTACTACCTCCCCCAACCTACTTATTCCACATTGCTACATTCCCTTTCAATTTAGCGATAAACTGTATGAGGTCTACTTTAGTGAGCCATTTTGGTTTGCTGCTTTAATATATCTCTATAGTTACTGTCTCCCACTGCAGGTTTGGTAGTCTTTTTTTCCCTGGCCACAAACTGTTTTCCCTTTAAGCCATCTATTATGTGTAGTTATTTCAGTTCTTTGCATCTCTTAAATATGGAGTTTGAAAGTAGTTTCTATGTTAACATGCTCTGTGAACAGGTGTGGACCAGCCTTTGGTTCTTCCCCCTGCTAATGTATTGGCCACCCCACGTGTTTATTACATTTGCGCCATCTCCTCTTCTTATATTTTTGTATCTGTGCTCTTTGTTGGTGGCTACAGCTCTTGCAGGTCACCTACACCACCCAGCATTTATTTGTTTGTGTTAGTCCCCTGTGCTTGCTGAAAAAACAAATGCCTTACCTTGAAATTCACTAGCGTAAAGGGAGGGCTGGGGAGTCATCTGAAATCCCACTGCATAGTTCTGGGACAATTTTAATCATGCCCTAACCTGGAAACAAATAGTGAACATTGTATCAGTTTTAGAGAGACCAGTTTTCAGCCAATTTGATTAATGGTATGCATTGCCACGTAATACAGCTTTAAAAAATAATTATATATATATATATATATATATATATATATATATATATACACACATATATATACTTATTTTAATAATGTCCACAGTACTGTCCACAGTAGATAAGTAGTTTCTTGCAAAGCTGCCTCAACAAATGCAGAACACTAATGTTCAATTGATGTGCCTTCCTGTGATGTCGCATCTTACAGGTGCCTCGCATGTTCCTAACCTGCCCAGGGCCCCCCAAACCCTAGGACTGGCCCTGATGACATCATACACACATTTATATTACATAGTGCCAGTCCCCACTGTGTAGTTACAGTTAGGTCAGAGTGTTTTTTGGCTTTGCTGATAGCTTTGGCCCTGTTTGATGAATCTGTCCAAAACGTTCCAAAAAAAAGATTTTCATCCACCTCAGCTTCTTCCAAGAACAAGCAATGGCAAAGCCAATAGGTCTTGCCTGTGCAAGAGATAATCGATTTACCAATGTAACTTTGCCATACTGTACATCAACCTGGCTGCTGTCCAGCATGGCTAAAAGTTAAGAGGTGAGTGGCGAGGAGTGTCGTCAAGTGGAGGGACGAAGAGTAGAGTAGATTGGTGAAGAGTATCATAGAGTGTCATAGAGTGGAGAGGAGTAGAGTGGAGAGGAGTAGAGTGTAGGGGCATAAAGTGGAAGAGCGTGGAATAAACTGTCATAGAGTAGAGTGGCGTGGAGTGGCATAAAGTGGCGTGGAGTAGCGTGGAGTGACGTAGAGTCGTAGACTGGAGTAGAGACATCAAGTGGAGTGGCATAGAGTGGAGTAGAGTTGTGGAGTGGCATAGAGTGGAGTAGAATGGCCTAGAGTGAAGTGGTGTAGAGTGGAGTGGCGGATAGTGGCATCAAGTGTAGTACAGTGTTGTAGAGTGAACTGGCATAGAGTGTCATAGAGTGGAGTGTCATACACTGTGGTAGAGAGCGTAAAGTAGAGTGTCATAGAGTGGAGAGGCATACAGTTGAGGGGTGAAGAATGTAGTAAAGTGTCACGGAGCGGCATGGAATAGAGTGGAGTGGCATAGAGTGGAGTAGTGTAGAGTGGAATGGCATACGGTGGAGTAGACAGGGCCGGCTTTAGGGCAATGTGACTGGTGCAGCCGCACTGGGCGCTGACCTGGAGGGAGGCACTGACCTGAGGGGGGAACACCTTGTTGAGCAATAACTTATGATTTAAGAGCACCTGCTGCAGAGTTCCTTGAGTGTCCAGCTTTCAGGCAGCAATAAAAATGTCAAGAAAACTCTTGTGATTAATGTTCCTGCTAGAGAGAGCAAGATCGGAGTTTTGTCTAGTGGCAGTTTTGTCTCGCCATATAGTATTGCAGAGGGTTTAATCTGCCTGCTGCAAAGAACAGCTCTGTATTTTATGAGGATAACTGAGTGGATTAGTAAAACCAGACTTTACTAGCACTTTCAAAAACATGAATGTACGTGAGGGAGGGCCTATGGAAAAATAAGGGCACTTTTGCCAAATGATAGTCAGGAAATCTGAGGAGGCGGTCGTGGAGGGGCCCAAATAAATTGTCAGACAGGGCACCACCAGCGCTAAAGCCGGCCCTGGGAGCAGAGTGGCACCGAATGTTGTGGAGTGTTGTATAGTGGAGTAAAGTGGCCCAGAGTGAAGCGGCATGGAGTGGAATAGAGTAATGTGTGGTGGAGTGGAGTTTTGTGGCGTACAGGGGAGTATCGTAGAGTGGAGTGGAATGTTGCATTGAGTGGCAGAGAGTGGAGTGTTGTAAAGTCGAGTCTCTTAGAGTGGAGAATGCATGGTGTGTTAGCGCACTGCCATTACATACAACACATTTTCAACTGAAATTATCATTACATTTGCACATTTAGGGGGTTATTACAACTTTGGAGGAGGTGTTAATCTGTCCCAAATGTGACAGATATCCCACCAGCCGTATTACGAGTTCCATAGGCTATAATGGACTCGTAATACGGCTGGTGGTATATCCGTCACTTTACCGTCACTTTTGGGACGGATTAACACCTTCTCCAAAGTTGTAATATCCCCCATAGTTTTACTGAATAAACTATACAGCCCACAAATGGTGTGGGGAAATCGCATTACCTAGTGTACTGATTTGTTTTGATTGTATTAAAATATTTGTTTCCACCACATGTCTGAATTACAAAACAGTGCTTCATTTGTGCTTTCCTATTTCTGATATAGTCTGAGGTATTTGCACAGTTCGTTTACAGGCATTTAAATGTTGTTGTGGTGCTAGAAAACAACCCTTTCTTTCCCAGTACCAATATTGTCATATAAATCATCCTCTCACTTTGAAGTAAGAGAAAGCAAAATAAACACCAAGCTCCCTCACAAGACAGAGCCTGACATTTGACCTCTGTCTTTGAACACAGCAAATGTCACAAGATAGGCTTTGACCTAAAAAATGGCTGAACAGAATAACACCAAATTTGTCAATAAGTTAGAACTTTACTCAGAAAGTGTCTGTTTCACTGTTTTCGAGAAATTGGTGTTTAAGGAGCTTCATGGGGTGGCCTTTAAGGCATTAAAATGTTAGGAATATCTGGTTGGTTGATCCCAGGGGACCGCAGTACTGAACATTTAAAGAATAGGGCTCTCCGATTGGCAGAGGGAGCTTTTTCTCTTATTAGCCCTTTGGGAACAGTTCCGAGGTCAAACCTATCTGATTAACTCACCTCAACCCACAGAAAAAAGTTGTGACCTGCATTACAGGACATGGAAACTAGGCACCCGTGTTTTAAGATTGTTAAAAAAAAAAGGTACAACAGGGTTCAGAGGGCCCCCCTTGGCCCCCCGGACCAAAATGTAAAATAAAATAAAAAATCTATGGCTTTGGTACTGTAGTACTCCCAAGAGACCCAGTGTGGCCCTCTTGGGAAGTACTGCATACTCCAGCAGGAGCCTTCACTCAAGTTCACCCCATGGTACAGTGGTACTGTAGGGTTGATGTTTGAGCAGCGGATACCGTGAGAGTTCTGTGGTACCGGCAATTAAAAAGAATAGTAAACAAAATATGGGCAGGCGGTCCATGGCTGTGTTGGCTCCCCATGGGGGATTGGAAGCAGGACTGTGACCAAACCCCCACTACATACAGCCTGGTCAGAGGCCAGACCCTTCTGCCACCCCCTGTGGCATACCGCTAAAGGAAGCATACAGCAGAAGGTTGGTCACCCATGGGAGGAGTTGGCCCCCGCTCTACATGGCCAAAAGACTTTTGTCGCTTTTGGGGGGCTCGGTGCAGGTCCAGGCAGAAGGCCAGGTCCTGCATCCAACCCCTTTCCCCCAATTTACAAAGGTATACAGTGTAGGTGGTTGATCACTTGCAGTGAAGTTGGCCACGAGCATGGGTTTAGGTGCTTGTTTTGCCCTGTGGGCCCTTATGCGCAACCCCCTGCTGAGCATGACTACAGCAACTAATATATTAGAATATATTTTGCTGCTCATATTTTTTTGTAAAGGTTACTGCTATTTTCTGCTTGTTTATATGTATTCATGAACGAAGATTTCCTGTCTATGCTTATATTACAGAGAGTAGTGAACGTCAGGAATATTAATGGTATTTCTTATTTTGTAGTTCTGCAGAAGTCATATGGAAATATATTAATCTTCCATAAAAGAGCGCTTAGGGACCAAGCTTGATGTAATTAGGTAATACACAGGGAGAGTAGTTAGTGCATATGTATATTTTAGATATGTATGTTTACTTGTATTTAGCTTTCAGAATTACCAGTCTTCCATCGAAGCACAGAGTTGGTTATGTAAAACTATTGCTAAGACCATGCACTGTCTTGGGAGTAGTTTTGTGGCCTTAACCCTTCTGTGCCTTCAGGTGCCAGACCTACAACTCTTCCCCACAAGGACCTAGGAATGACTGGTGAAGTACAGCGGTGCAGCAGCCTGTTCCTATGACCATCTACTTGACCATGAACAGGCCTGAAAGCTTTCACTTCCTTAAGATCTTCATGCCTGTGTGTCCTCTTGAAAGTGTCATCATCCATCCAGCTTTAGGTTGGAATCAAGTTTATTCTGTCAGCTAATATGGTGTCCATCAGGGTGGGTCTGACAATATCTGCTTTGTTAATGGTTGGCCGATATACTTTCTTCTCCACATGTCTGATGTATTGGTCAACAAAGATGAGTTGAGTCAAAATGCTTGGAAATCTTAGGCCTGAGAAAGATTCCCTCTGCTCGCTTTTGTTGGTCCCCCTTCTGGTCAGCTTAGGGTTGCAGTCTGGAGTGAGAGAGAGATGTGATCTTCATTGAAGGTGCCTTGAGCCAGGTGCTTGAGCCTGCTGATGTCGGTACTGAATTTTCTGGCCATTTGGGAACCTCTGAGAGGTTCTTTTTCATCGTACCCCTCCGCCTGTTGGTTGGCTTCTTTAGATGGCTGCCTGATGTAGAAACATCTAGCCTCCTTTTGGACTATTCCATCTGCCTTAGATTTATGGGAAGTCACTAAGATTCTGTACTCAACACCCCCCCACACACACAATTTGTAATTGTTAAACATTTAGGACTTAGGGCATTCATGTTTTTGTCTATTTCTTGGTCTTTCACCCAGACCTTTTTCTTAATTCCTGCTGTCTTTACACTATAACCATTTAATGAATCCCATTATATAATCTCATCTTTTTTGTAGAACACTTTGTTCTAAAGTGGCAAGCAACAGTCCTGTAACAATAGAAATTTAAATGCAAATTACATGTGGAGGCCAATAAAGCAAGAGATGTATGTGCCACAAGGCACTCCAAAACCTAACATCATCTACTACCAACTGGGACTTAGGAGAGGGGGCAAAGCGGAGCTACCACCTTGAGACTTAAAGGGTAGGTAGTTCAGTGGAAGTCTCCACTCTCAGGGCTCAACAAAAGGTGACCCTGATGAGCACTACTCCACAGTTAAAGATATCCATAGGAATTACAAGACATCATGTTGCTGGGCAGAACGCCTGTTGCATTGAGAAAGCTGCTGGTTACATTTTAGCAAGTCTGAATGAAAAGGAACTTGATCAGTTGTACCAATAAATCAAAGGTAATGCAGGCAAGAGTCTGAAGACACACAAGATTACACATTTTCTTAGCCACTAGGTCCTTGAAAGTGGTCCAATTGGGGCTGCGCACAGCAATCGAATAAGAGCATGAACCGGTTAGATCAATCATCAAATAAAGTCCAGAGATTCAATTTATGCTGTGGGGATGCTGCAGTGGAGAAACCCAATTATGTATCTGGGATGAGCCGTAATCACAGCATTATATCAGGGTTTACTATATGGCTGCAGGGCTAATGGACCCTTACTACTGATGAAATATGACTTTCTGAAAAGTCTTCTGGAGTTCGGAAAGTCACCCCTCTTGTCACAATGGTTGCAAAAACTGTGGGTTCAGTCATGGAGCAAGTGGATCCAAGACACTTTCTATTTGGGACAATTTATCTTAAGCTTGACTTTCACCCTGCAGATTATAAAGCTACCTTGAGCAAAGTAGTGGGAATGAGTAAGCCTCATACCATATTAACGCTGGAAGGATACCTGTCAACTTTTCACGACCAAAGTGAGGCTAATATTTGATTGTCGCAGTGACAATACCATTGGGTCATAGAGGTACTGGAAAGATCCCATAGTGGACATTTTGTAACAGTGGTTCATTTAAATAAGGTTACCAAATGGCCCCATGCCATGTGGGCAGGCAGAGGTTCGTTTAGGATCTTGTGGATGGCTCACCAGCCTGCCAGTTGCTCAGGCCTCTGCCCCTGGTGAACACCACCATATTTAGAGAGCTCTATCTGTGTGGCAGGGGTCTGTATAATAAAAGCCCATCCACCGCTCTGCCAGATACACTTTCAGTACTGCTAAATAAAGAGATGGTGCCACAATGTTGTAGTGGTCTAGTCAGCATTCTCTTTTGAGAAACCCCCAAAATTGAGGATAATAGATGCAATTCAAAAGAGTAGTATTCCTGACTATATAGGGCGTGTTTTCTCTGTACAGAGGACAATTGAGCACTTTCCTTCCTAGAACCACTTGCCTTGCATGGTGGTCATATGAAAGAAAAACAGCAATGGTCACCACAGGCCTAAATAGAGCTAAACAATCATCCCTGTGACCCCAACTAGGGATGTTTTTGGTAAGTTCTGGAAAATGGTGTTATTACCTCACAATCATCTTTCTCACCACACTTCTAACAGGAACGTGGCAGAAAGACAACGTGGTGGTTGGCAGTGCTCTCAGGTGTCCCAGGTTCATGTGTGATTAGGTAATCATCCCAGGCTTTCTCTTTCCATTCACTACTTTTACCCCTGAAGTTGTAATGGGATAAGAAGGACTACAAGTGGCAAAGCATCATGGGTCCTACCATATTAGGGACAGAGAGCTACAACTTGCTGGCTTGTCCACAGATAGGGTTACCAGGTACATCTGATTTGCTCCTGTTTTTAGTAGTCTGTGCAGGCACCCCAACAATTTAACTGTATTAAATACACGTTCTAATCTTAGAGAAAGGACCGTGACACAAGAGCTGCATCTCAGAGGACGTGTCCGGGGATCCTCAGTCCAGCCTGTGACCTGCTGACCTTGTAGCATAATAGTATAGAAGAAAATGTTTTTAAAGAGTCGCCTGCTGTGATACCTCACCACATTTATGCAGCTCACCAGGATATGAAGCGAGCAAATTAGTGTTGAAGGAAACCTTCAGCGACTGCCCATACTTACGAGCCTGCTTCCAACACTCATCACCTCTCTCTACACCATTTGGGGGGTGGGCCCTTATAAGTCCGCTGTATCTGGGCCAAATATCAATACAACATTATGAATGTACAGAGGGGGCAGATATGTATATAGAAATATAGATCCTAAGTAAAAAAATCAATTAATCACTGGGGACAATTATTGTCTTTCTTATTCCAAATATTTATTAGTTTTTTGTCTCTCTTTGCTTTGCTCTTATCAATAAAATAAAATTGACAATACTATACACATAGCTATATTTCAAAAATTACAAAAATAAACATATGATGTATAACAATTAAACAAAATTCTGAAACAATATTAAAAAAATAGGGAAAATAATTCTTTGGCACTGAAATCTTTCCTTGAATAAGCTGCTGAACCTTTTTTCGGCAAACAGTCTTATAACTTGAGGTAATGGTGTTTTGTATCTTCTTTTCTAAGGTTCTTTGTTCCTAATACTTGTACAAGATACCATCTCATCTCCATTGTTTCATTATTCCATAATTTCAAGGACATTCCTCAAAAGTGTGGTCGACGCGTTAAAGCCTTTCAACTTCTGACCTCCTCAGGACATCAAAACTAGTGCCTATGTAAACGAATTCACAAAACATTACTACTAATCAACATCATATCACAATCATTACCACCAGTGCAGCGAACAGCACTGTTCACCCTTATCTACACCATGTGTTTGCCAACCTTGACTAACCACAAAAGCAAGCAGTGTCATCCCATGAACAGTGACATAACCATCAAAAACACATTGGTTTGCATTTTATGCAATAATGTGCTCTTAATAGATGTCCAATTTTGAGTACATGTATGTTAATCCTTTTTATTACACCTCCTTTCTCTATATACCAAATTATTCTTATCCACTCCTTTATAATACTATTGTTGTTTAACCAATATAATAATAATCATTGGCTGACCTTGTCTTTAAAGGTGGAATTTCCTTTCATACAGCTTTTATTCAAAGCAAATGCCATTACTTTGCAGTCTTCCTTCTGTTTCACTAAAAACATAGTTACAATGTTCTAGATCATTTATTCTCACAACACCATTCTTACTGTTATTATGCAGACTTTGAAGCTTATTATTCTACTTACAGCTAGTATTCAGTATTCTTTTGGAAACAGACGTCAAACGCATATCTAGCACTGCCTTTTGGACGGTGCTTCCTAGACCTTAAGTCGCTTGCATACCGCGCGTGTGTTTTAAACACAACACTCATCACAGCATGGTAGAGGCAAAGGGGTTCATTAATAAAGCATTTCTTTTGCATAGTTTTTATTTGACATTTTGTGGAGTTTGACACAATATTATATCAGGGGAAAATGAGGCCTTGCATGCTTTATTTTGCTTTCTTAAGCCCTTTAAGGAAGCATGTCCAACCCTCCACCACCTATCCTTATGCCTGCATGAACATATTGATGCTTATTCAGCCCTAACTTTATGCTTTGTTTCTAGTTTTTGTTCTTGTGGTTTTGTAATTCTCTGTTATGTCCTCAATTTGGCGATGATTTGGAAGAAGTTAACCTACAGCAGCTGGGTTACAATGGAGGCACGAAAGAATTCAATACCTTTACAGGGGTTGTGAGTATCTAGCACACTGGGCCAACACATTTCACAGATATACTGTTCTGACATACAGGTGCAAGTAGTCTCTCTGTGATTTCACTGAGAGAGAATTGAGTGGTGTGAACCCCAAGTAGTCTCTATATGATTTGATTAAAGGAGAGAGGGGTATTAGGTGGCAGGCGCTCACTCAAAGATTGTGGGTGTGCAAAGCTGGCGCGGACCCAAACATCGAAGGAGTACCCACTTTGAAATAGGCTCATGACAAGCAGTTTAACCATTTGGAGAAACTGATACAGCGATGCATCATGCACATTAGGAGTATGAAGATAGCAATGAATCAAGCACAAGCGATAATCATTTAAAGAAACAGACCCAGCGTGAGCGATACATTGTGCATATTGCACTCTCAAAGATCGTAAGAGTGCGAAGCTGGCAACGAATTTAGCGCGAGCGATACGTCGCGCACATTACACAATGGAAGTTTAATACCATTTCTTACCACTAAGAACGTGCTTCGGTTGCTTTGTGATTCATTTGCTATTACGTGATACCGAGGAAGTGTGCACTGTGTATAGTCACTTCCTGCACAGTGCTATTTTCTAGCCATATTGAAGTGCCTACCCTGAGACGCTCCAAACAAGTTCTTAGGTGATTGGCACACCTGTTCAATATTGATTCTGTTATGCAAGTTATTGGTGCCATGTTGAAGTGCCTACACTAATATGCTCCAAACAAGTTCAATTGTTGGTGACTGCCACACCTGTTCAAATATTGATTGCAAGTTATTGGGATAAACACTGTAGGTTATTGGGTCAAACACACCAGACCTAGTTAAGTCCTTTGGGTTGCATCTATTTATCCATTCTCAAGTTTATTTTCAAGACAATTATTACTATGTGTGTGCGTCACAGACATTTTCTCTCACTCCTCCACAACCATTTTTAAGCTCATCATGGGAACCCTTTATTAAGTGGCATGAATGGAAGGAGTACTTGTTGAATTATATAGAGACTACTGAGGATGAAGAATTAACACCAGTCAAAAAGAAGAAAATTCTGTTGGTTGCATTGTCTGGGACCTCAAGGTCTCAAAGTTTACAATTCTATGGAAAAGAAGGTTTGACAAGAGGATGACTCAAATGTTTTCTTGCATACGTTAGAGGACTTAGACAAATATTCCACGTCAGTCTGTATTGCTATTCATAGATTTAATTTCTTTAAAAGGAAACAAGGGAAAACGGAAACGATTGAAGAGTATGTATCCGGTCTTAAAACGTTTGCAATAACTTGTAGATTTAGATCTTTACATGATGAATTCATACGAGATCCAATCATAATGCATGTAAACAATGATCATATTCAAGAAAGGTTATGGGTGCATGAGGAGACCCAATTAGAGGAAGTTATTGCCTTACTTAAAAAAGGTGACATTTCTGTGCGCAAGGGCTGTTACTAATGAAATAAAAGAGTCACAGAATTACATCATTAGTAAAACCAAACATAATAAAAGAAAAGATATACAAAAACACGACAACTTTAAAAAGGGTAGGTATACCGAGAAAATGGGGACAAATTTTAATAGATGGGGGAGTAAAGAACATCTAGCTGATGGTAAAAAAATGTCCTGCGTTTAATCAAACTGGTGAATGTGGCATTAAGGGTCATTTTGCTAAGGTTTGTAGGAGAAGTAGGAAAGTTTCTATAATCAACTAATCTAACTCAGATTCAGAATCTCAAACATCGATGGGAAGTAATTTTTCAAAAGAACAGGATTCTGTACTAGGTATTAATAGTTTTAATGACATTAAGGAAGGTGGGGTGACTAAACATGAAGGAGGTTCTTTTGTTAAACACCTGAGCATACAATCCAGAAACAAACCTGTGTGCAATATTTCTTTAGGTGTGGAAATAATTATGGTAGCTGATTCTGGTTCTCCATTTACAATAATCAATAGGAGATTGTGGGAGGAAAGATTTATAAGTGTGGTACTTCATTGAGTCCATCAGATGTTTCTCCAGAAAGTTTCACTGGAGAATCCATACCCATGATTGGTTACAGTAAAGTTTTTTTTTCATTCAAAGGCATTATGTAAATTGTATGTTGCTGAAGAGGGACCGGCAGTTCTTGGATGGATGGATCAGAGAGCGCTAAATATTATTTTAGATCTTAATAGTGAATAACAAGTGAAAGTGGTATGTGGAAGCGAGGAGAATAGTGCCAAATTAAAAAACAATTTTACAGAAGTGTTCTCTGGGAAAATTGGTACTCTTAAAGGGTACTACCATAAAATCATATTGAAAAAAGATGCTGTACCAAAAATACATATATCTAGAAGCAAACCTTGGGTACTAAGAGAAGAAGTTGACAAGGAACTTTAAAAAAAAGGTATAATTGAAGAAGTAGAGGCAACTGAGTGGATTTCTCAATTGGTGGTAATTCGTAAAGCCAATGGAAAAATCCGGTTATGTATTGATCAGAGAGAAGTGAACAATAACATCATAGTGGAAATATTTCCTTTACCCTGTCGCGTAGGTTCTCATTATCCTAATGAGACTATTGGATTTGGGCGGCAGAATCACTCTTACTGCGGGGGACTGAGTCTGAACCCACACCAGGTGACACCTGTTAGCCTATTCGGGTTTTCTTCCGGCTGACTAGCAGTGCCTCATCTCCACCCAAGAGCAGGGAAGATTGAGCAATGGGGCGAATTACACAAATGACTCCTCAGGAAAATCGTGGTCACTCAGATCTTATCAGTTTCTCTCAGTAACATTAGTCTCACATATGCAAGGTCAATCAGAGGTAGAGTATAGTTCAATGAGGTTTTATTGAAGTACCTGCATCTTAGATAATAAAGCATGTATTGCAATAACTAATACGATGAAGCAAAAGATTAAAATTGTGACAAGGAGAGTGAAACATAAAAATAACGCTACCATATTGTCACTAAGATTGATAAGAATAGTTCCTACCTAGGCTATGTTAGAGCACAGCATGATAAGCTCTAATTCTGCCCTTCAAGTTCCCCTAGGAAGACATCATCCCCCATAACTGAGCAAGAGGCCTGTTGTCTACATAAGTAGCTGCAGCAAAGCACTCAGCAATCAGCATACAGTTGTGGTCATCTGGCTGGAATCTCCTTCTAACGTACATGGGTCAAAGTAGTGTTTTTAAAATAAAACAGCTGATGTTCCAAGAAGGATCCCCACGTAAGAGTATGTATGTTTCTGTGAACATTGGAGACAAAGCGTACCACTTTTGCCCCCAACCTATCTTACTGCAGCCTTGAAAAAAGCACAGAGTGAAAGAAATTTCATGTTTGAGAACGTAGTGCTGACCTAGGCGAAGAACAGCTAGATTGAGAAAATAAAACAAGACAGCAAACATGGCTATTATTGAAATAATATAATGGAGCCAGAATAAAACATATCTAGGTTAAAGTGCACAGTGGCAGGCCTAGTTTGCCAAATGAATGTGTCTACAATTATAGCTAAAATGGCTACACAACACCATCCCCTTGCTGGTTCAAAGGTGGTTCAAAAGCCTAATTATGTATAAAAGCTACTAAAATTAATCCTAAGGCATATATATGGGAATGTCAATAATGACAAGTTAAAAAGACACTTGAGCATGTATTAAAAGGACAATTTAAAATGTTATTTATGCCGTCAAGAAAAAGCCGAATTTCAAAAGTCAGAGTCATTTTGGAAGTTGACAATTAAATCCAGGATAACTGAAGACAGGAAATCTTCCACTTCGGCAGGTGGTACATTAGGAAGTTCATCGCCAAGGAAAACCAAGGAGCACTCATGTTCCAAAGCCTGAGCTCCAGCCAAGGCAGCAGCATTCCGTGGTGTGCCCAACAGTGAGTTTAGAGCTGCATGATCCACAAAGGGCAACTCATAAACAGCTTCTCATAGTAAATGCACCCTCAACATTCATGTCAGATAATTAGCCCTCAGCGAGAACATCAACAGATCAGCGTCCAATGAACGCAAGCGCTGCATGGAAAGACAAACTTTCAGTGCATATTCAAACGAGCACCAGAGACACCGAAACATGGGCTGCACACAATGCAAAACCGGTCTGAAGGACAGAGACAAGTCACACTCCAATTGCTCTAGGAGCGATGCTCCAAAGTACTGCATCATGCGTTCACAAAACAGCTGCGCTGGTGGAAGCGCTTTCAGTCCTTCTCGTTGCAGTGGGACAGCCATTGCGCGGAAAAAGTAGCAATAGCAAAATGCCACCTATTATAGCCAAAGTTATCGGAAATCCCCTGAAAATACCAGAGATTATTGAGTGGATGTCTGAAGGTATTAAGCCAAATATAGAGGAGGTGTGAAAGAAACCAGAACCAACAGCCTTAAAGAAATGTGAGATTCCAGTAGTACTGGACGCATTAAATATTCATCCCACAAGCTCACCAAAGTGTCTCAAAAAGTTAGTACTTAAAAGGGACTGTATCTCTGCTGATGACTTTGCAACCTGAAGCGCATAGGTCTTGTGTGAAGATGTGAGTGCCACATGTTTTTGAAACAATAAAGCCTTCAGTCTGCTCAGCTTGTCAAAATTCACATTTGAAGTAGAGATATGGGGCCAAATCTCAGCTACTTCCCTCTTTCGTATAGGAGGAAAAAGTACGTTTCTGCAGCATGTAACAATCTTAGAGACCAAAACGACATAAACTATTCCGGCTCACATCCCACAACAGCTCTCACTATTGAGGAAGACATAGCTGCCATTCGAGAGCACCTGAAACGCAGGTCTAATCAAGTGGACTAGGACTCCCTTCAGATAACAAGCCAAGTTCGCTGCCAAAGCGTTACATGCCCCGTACAGCTGTTTACAAACCACCGAATGGCTGACAGAAGTATAGCACTAGCTACCACTAAGAAAGAACTCTTTCATGCCACTGAGACATTTGTACAAGAAGGGTAGCTACCACACCTCATGGATGTAACTATCTCCTAGCCTTTCATATATGCCCACTAGAATGTGTTTTAAGGAGGACGTGAATTGAAGTGTTGAAATAGGCAGATTAATGACCCCCTGTATTAACCACTCAGCAGATGGTATTTTAGCCACAGTAAAAGACAACTTTTCTAATTTCTCAATGTTTAATATGACATAAGTCATTTCTATTTTAGCCATTAGTTGTTGTTGTCGCATTAAATTAAATGTGGAAAATATGTCCCTTGCGCTAACATATTACCAGGGAACGCGACCTGCCTTCAGTGTTTGTAGTGTCCAACCTAACTGCATAATGGACCTTAGTTGATTCTGTCCATGGTGTAAAGAGGACATGTCACGTTGTATTATGCTTTTTGCAGAAGAAACAATGTTGTTTAAGGTGTATATTCGGTCGGACAGGGAATGAATCCCATTACCTACAACAGCTAATGCATTCTGTAAGTTTTCCTGATCTATTTGCCTTAACCGGGGAGCAGCTTGTTGTTAAGAAAGCTTCCAAATTTCATTATACACTGCATATAAGAAGCGCTTTCTGCGTTATTTTATGGGGCCTAACAGGAAATCCTGTAAGTCAGTGTTATTAAATAGGAGACTGAGGTATTCTATAAAAGCATCTAGTGAGGAACTCTTCAACCACTGCTGGCATAGTTTCCCTACACTGTATGTTGGTACTATACCCGCATTTTCATATGACACATAGCGAGGGTCAGGCCTACTTGTTCTAAAAACCACAGTGGAGGTTAAAACATTTATGACCCCCATTTGTATTTATTGGCCACAATAACCACCCACTAGGACGTGAAAGTGAAGCATTAAACGTGCCATTTTGGACCCATTCATTGAGCTGATCTTCTCTTGCGTTTATATACTTTTGCCATTTGTAAAATTTTGCAGGAATACTGGTGCCTTCAAATCCTTAATTTTTGCTAAGCCTAAACAGCTTGTCTGTTGTACAGTTTCATTAAAAAATAAAATTTGAACAGGTATCAGGCATGCTCTAAATAAAGATTCCTTTCCCCTTATTTGCCAATATTTTGTTCCATACACACTTTTTAAGTCAATTGACTTCACCCAATATTCATAGTCTTCTATAGCCCACCAGGAAACAAAGGAATCCGAATAAATTAATTTTGTATCTGTCAATAATATATGTACATTTTCCATAAATGGCAATTTGAAATAATATGATTCAACATTTTTAACATTGTGCCCAGAAAAATATGTAAATGTTTCAGAATATGTTTTAGAACTCCTTTGTGGTGGAGTTGGACAATGTTCCCATTATGTGTAATTAAATATAGTCTTTGGGGTACTTGCTCTGTGAATGAAATAGTGTCCATATGGTATTTGAATGACTTCCGTCTGGCCGTATATATTAAATACAACTTTATCCCAAACAATCCCATCAGGAATTGGTATAGCGGAAATGTTCACGAAAGACAAAGTCTCTACAGACTTTGTGAGAAGAAAAATGGTGTTTTAGGACCTCATCCACCAGTTCAACTGTTGATTGTTCAGGAAGGTATTGACAATGTATCAGTAGAAAAAAAGTAATAACAAAGCCAATCCAAAGGAGGAAAGCTAATATAGTCAAGGAAAGCCACAGATAGTTCCATGGGAAAATACAATAATTTGTTTTAAGCCAGTTTATCAGCTTTCGTGTTTTTTGCAGTTCAGTTCAGTTTGCAGTGTAGAAGAGGCTAATGAGTCCGAAAAGGTGTCATTGATGTCGGCAAAGTATTAAGAAGCAGTCTGTGCAAAACCTGGAGCCGTATTTGAAGGGGGAGCACTGGTAGGAGTCTCCTGCGGTGGTTCACTGTAAATGACGTCATCCGTTTGTGTAGAAGTCAAATAAAAATAAACAGTAATTTCCGTGTTGCTTGTTGTAATAGATGTTAGTGGAACTAATGCAAGATCATTTTCCACCCTCCTCAAGCTCAGAGAGGTAGAATGACAGTTCTGGTACCGTGTATTCTCAGGACTGGAACCGGTGCACGATAGGAAGGACCAAACTCCTTTTTCACAGCAACTCTTTCACAAACTAGATCCCCAACCCTAGGAATCCAGCCGGTAGATATTTTCTGTACATCCTTAATTCCTAAGGAGGCAGCACTGGCAGAATCGTTGACGTCACAGAACTGTTGTAATTCCTGCAAGACACTGACACGTTCATTTATGTCAAGAGGTCTTTCTGCCGCTCCACACCAGGACCTTCAAGATCTGGAAAATACATTTGAGTTCCGAACAGGCACTTGTATGAAGTACGACCCCCCAGGGACCATCTATGCTTATTATTAAGTGCTCTCTGGACTCCATACAGTTGATTAAGCCAACTACGACATGTACCTAATACTCTGGCTGTTAAGGATTGCTTTAAATCTCAGTTTTGTCGCTCCACAACACTATTTCCCTCAGGATGAAATGGAGACGAGTAATGGAATTGGACCCCTAACGAAGCCATGGTGTCTCTGAATGCCCTTGAAGTGGAAGCAGGGCCCTGTTCCAAGAGGAAAGCCGCAACTGCATATGTGCCGATAAAGACTTGCAAATCTTCAATAACAGTCCGGAAGTCAGCCGAGCATTGTGGCCACACCCATAGAAATCTGGAGCAGGAGTCAAAAGTGACTAAGATGTATTTGTATGCACTGTCCGGTGTTAGGGGACCGCAATAGTCCATGTACACACATTGTAGGGGTTTGCTAGAAATTAGGAGGGGTGTCTGCGGTGGGCGTTTGACGGTGGACCCCTTAATTTGTTGGCAGATATCACAACAAAGGACATACTGCTTGGTCTGTTTGTATAGACCTAGCCACCAATAATGAGCATGCACTAATGATAGTGTAGCTGCCACACTATCATGGGCAAAGGCAACCCCCTCATGCCCTGCTTTGATCAACTCTGGTCTTAGGTCTTTATTGGGAATTACTCGAACTCCCACGCCCGGTATTTTTACTTCTGCGTCAAGAAAGCCTCCCATCCGGTAGGAATACTTAGCAGGAAATGCTTTTGGTAAGGGCGTGCTTTCATCTGTGGCTTTCAAGGCAGCCCATATGTCATTGTCCGGTTTCGTCCTAGAATGAGTTAGTGCAGCAATAGAAGCAGTAGCTACTGCTGATTTGGCTGCTTCATCAGCCAGTGTATTCCCAGCAACATTTATTCCAATGCTCTGGTGTCCAAGTGTATGTACAACAAGGACATTTGGTAGCATTTCCTTCAGATCCGCTATTTCCCCCCCAGAAGTCTGTGTTTGATGGTGTTGCCCTTAGAATCTCTGAATCCATTCTGGCGCCAGTAATGCAGGTATTCATTGTAGGACTGGACACAATAATACGAATCACAAACAATCAGTGTTAGTTGTGCATGATCCATATGTTCCAGTGCCCTCACCAGAGCCTTTAGCTCTGCTAGTTGTGCTGTGCAATTCCCTAGGGTTTGCGTGAATGTATGCTGGGTACAAAATGTATTATCCTCATATAGCCGCTTATGAAGGCGCAAGGGGCGGAGTATTGATGCTTTGGGCCTATTGCAGGTTGTGCTGAGCCATCGGTATACATGAATCTTTGATGCTGATCAATAGGCAAAGTATTTGCCGGAACTAGGTATTCTAGTTCATATTGCAAAAATTCTTACGTTTGGAACTTTGGGTCAAAAATATAGTCAAAATCAGTGCCTGTCAGAGACGTTGCCCATTGGATCCAACGTGGATGTAATGCTTTAGCGTTTGGAAACCTGGCTTTGGTAACAGCGTCAAGGGCTGGGATTGGAGATACGACAATAATGTGTTTCCCCTGGTCCAATGGTCTTTCTTTAATGACAGCCATCTGAACAGCAGTGACAATTTTCTCAGTGGGAGCAAAACGTTGTTCTGCTGTCGAATATAGATGTGATTTGTATGCAATTGTGGCTGTCTCACCTTCATTGAATGTTACATAAGTGAAACCAATGGCACCAGCAATTACTCTGATGACCAGATGTTTTTGATTGTCCCTTGTGTGTAGGTGTTGTGCTGCAAGCATGCCTTGTTGCAATGCTCTGAGAATGTATGTATGTTTGACTGTCCAGAATTTACTGGAAAAGTCAGGACATATTAAGTCATATAAGGGTTTTATGCGTGATGCGTAATCTGGAATGTAAATTCTGCCACAATTTAGGAAACCCAGTAGGGATTGGAGTTTTTTAATGGTATTTGGAGGTTGCAACTGTGCACATTTTTCCAAGAATTGTGGCGCTAGGCTCTTTCCTTCACTTGATAGCTTGTATCCCAGAAACAGGACGTTAAGCAAAGCTATTTTTGTTTTTTTAAATTGAATTTATAACGAATTCGGCAAATCCCACAGCAACGCAGGCTACCCCTCTTAGATGTTGCAGTAATTCATCATCTGTAAGGTAGATATCATCTACATAGGACAATGCCAAAGGGTCAATGTCGTGCAATATTGAAGTTACACAAGCAGCGAACAGTCCTGGACTGTTCTTATACCCCTGTACTAAACAACAGAATTGTTTCTGGGAGCCTAGTGCGCTGAAACTTGTTAGGTCTCTACTCTCAGGCACTATATTTTGGTAGAAGAAACCATTTGAAATATCCAGTGTTGTTTTGTATTTTTTTGCGCACTATGTTGTTCATAAGTGCTGTGCTGTGTGAGTTTTGTATAGCATATGTGCGTGTGTGACTGTTTAAGTGTCTGTAATCTAAGACTATTCTGTATGAATGGTCCGGTTTAGCCACAGGGAATAAAGGATTATTCATTGGTGGGACAAAAGGTTCGATTACGCCCTGGTACTCTAGTTGTGTGAGGATTTCCCTCACGAATGCATAAGCATCATGTTTTATTGGGTATGGGGTTGATGTTGGGGTTGAGCTTTAATTGGAATTACATGATAGGAGCAATCTCTATCCCACCCTACGTGGTTACAATATAACGTGGGTGCCTCCGCCAATGGCCAATCAATGGCATAGGATTCTGCGAGCTCATAGGGAACCCGGGCGAGAAAGAAGGCTTGATAACCTCTTCCCTATACGGGCAAGTACAGACAAATTCAGGTGGCGAATACTTTTCGGCCAGTAGAATATCATATATATTTACGGCGCGGTCCCAAAAGATTGCGTTGATTATGCGTTCCATGTCTCCTTCTAACTGTAATGTTACTTTGTACACCCTATCAGGTGTGGAGACTTGCATGTCCGCAGTTTCAACCTGTAAGAAGTCATCAGTTGCTTTCACCTCCAGATGCTCTTGAAGATTCCAGCGAACTATTGTGACCTCTGCTGCGCTATCTAGCAGAGCTAGTGCCCACGTCTTGTTCTTCAATAGAGCCATCTTCTTGAGTGGCATGACGAATCACAACTGCTGCCACTTTTTTCTTTTTAAATTAGGGTTTTTGTTGGTGAAGTTTCTCTCCTTTTTTAACAGAAACTTCTGTAGAGCATTGTGATTCCTGTCTCGGATTCACATACTCAGTACTTCGCTCTGACCGCCCACCTCTCTCACTGCGTTTTTCCGGTGACTCCTGAAAGGAATGAGATTGGCGTGTATCAGTATATTGATATCTGTCAGGCATTTTTATATTATCTCTATTTCTGAGATTATATCTATTCTGTGGGGTCTCTGTAAGCGGAGATTCTCCCCTTTCTTTTTTAGGGGTTTGTTGTTTTTTATCCCAGCGTTTTTTATAACCATCAGGAGCTTGTTTGGTAGCATCTTTATTAGATTTACCCTGAAACTGTGGTTTTGTGGGTCTGCCCCCCAGACTATCTCAACCAATACTAGACTCTGTCTTCACGATAATCTTTGGTAGCTCACGTTCTTGATCCTGTGGAGGAATGTCCCGGAGCTGCATGTGCACTGCTAGTGCTACTGCTTCCCCTTTAAGTTTACTTAATGTAATTGAAGATACAGTGGCAAAATTGCCTATGAGTGGTATCCCCAAGTCCAGGGTGCTGGCAGCAACGATTTAATCTTGAATTTGTTTTAACACTTCCGGTAAATTGGCAAGTGTTGGTGTACCATGTGCGGTAGTATAGAACATGGCAAATACCATGCCCCCAGTATTGCAGTTATCTACTGTGGGAACCATCCCGAATGGCAAGCACATAGTTAATATTCTACGCTTATCCTGAGGTCCAGTATGGGGAAATACTGCTTCCAGTGCATTTATTTTTTGAGCTAACCAAAAAGGAATCTCTTCACATTTGGTGGGTTCTTTACCCATGATCGAATGTACAATCGCAGGATTATTACCTGGAGTTACTGCATGTGGTTACGCCGGGGCAGCATGTGCTGGGTTTGTATTTAATGTTTGCATTACAAACTGTACTAATTGTCCATATACTTCCGTAAGCTCAGCATATAAGCGGTGGACTTCAGTTACCGTCAAGGTTGCTGTATCAGTGTGTGGTGTATATGTGGCCAGTAAAGAGAAAAAGGGAGCACACTGCCTTGCATTCAAGCGGAAAATAGCCCCAAGGCATCATGGTAAATGCAGTAATTTAAATATAAATAGCAAGAATTTTTCAAAAAATTATTCACCCTTAGTAGGTGCAGCAAGTGCCGTATCGCTGTAGAAAGTCTTTCACCTAAGGTAGGTGCAGCGAGTGCCGTATCTCTGGACACGTGTTTCTGGCTTTCGGCCGTCATCAGCAGAGAGCGTATGTAACTGAAGGGGTCGCTTGAAATGCCGCCAAACGTCTTCACAGGTTTTTGTACCACTCAGTAGGCACACAGGTGCATCGCCAGTGCTCGTCAGCAAGAGGCTCACGGGAGCCGTCATTTAGACATCCAAAAAGAAAAAGGGAGCACACTGCCTTGCATTCAAGCGGAAAATAGCCCCAAGGCATCATGGTAAATGCAGTCATTTAAATATAAATAGCAAGAATTTTTCAAAAAATTATTCACCCTTAGTAGGTGCAGCAAGTGCCGTATCGCTGTAGAAAGTCTTTCACCTAAGGTAGGTGCAGCGAGTGCCGTATCTCTGGACACGTGTTTCTGGCTTTCGCCCGTCATCAGCAGAGAGCGCATGTAACTGAAGGGGTCGCTTGAAATGCCGCCAAACGTCTTCACAGGTTTTTGTACCACTCAGTAGGCACACAGGTGCATCGCCAGTGCTCGTCAGCAGGAGGCTCACGGGAGCCGTCATTTAGACATCCAAAAAGAAAAAGGGAGCACACTGCCTTGCATTCAAGCGGAAAATAGCCCCAAGGCATCATGGTAAATGCAGTCATTTAAATATAAATAGCAAGAATTTTTCAAAAAATTATTCACCCTTAGTAGGTGCAGCAAGTGCTGTATCGCTGTAGAAAGTCTTTCACCTAAGGTAGGTGCAGCGAGTGCCGTATCTCTGGACACGTGTTTCTGGCTTTCGGCCGTCATCAGCAGAGAGCGTATGTAACTGAAGGGGTCGCTTGAAATGCCGCCAAACGTCTTCACAGGTTTTTGTACCACTCAGTAGGCACACAGGTGCATCGCCAGTGCTCGTCAGCAAGAGGCTCACGGGAGCCGTCATTTAGACATCCAAAAAGAAAAAGGGAGCACACTGCCTTGCATTCAAGCGGAAAATAGCCCCAAGGCATCATGGTAAATGCAGTCATTTAAATATAAATAGCAAGAATTTTTCTAAAAATTATTCACCCTTAGTAGGTGCAGCAAGTGCCGTATCGCTGTAGAAAGTCTTTCACCTAAGGTAGGTGCAGCGAGTGCCGTATCTCTGGACACGTGTTTCTGGCTTTCGGCGTCATCAGCAGAGAGCGTATGTAACTGAAGGGGTCGCTTGAAATGCCGCCAAACGTCTTCACAGGTTTTTGTACCACTCAGTAGGCACACAGGTGCATCGCCAGTGCTCGTCAGCAAGAGGCTCACGGGAGCCGTCATTTAGACATCCAAAAAGAAAAAGGGAGCACACTGCCTTGCATTCAAGCGGAAAATAGCCCCAAGGCATCATGGTAAATGCAGTCATTTAAATATAAATAGCAAGAATTTTTCAAAAAATTATTCACCCTTAGTAGGTGCAGCAAGTGCCGTATCGCTGTAGAAAGTCTTTCACCTAAGGTAGGTGCAGCGAGTGCCTTATCTCTGGACACGTTTTTCTGGCTTTCGGCCGTCATCAGCAGAGAGCGTATGTAACTGAAGGGGTCGCTTGAAATGCCGCCAAACGTCTTCACAGGTTTTTGTACCACTCAGTAGGCACACAGGTGCATCGCCAGTGCTCATCAGCAAGAGGCTCACGGGAGCCGTCATTTAGACATCCAAAAAGAAAAAGGGAGCACACTGCCTTGCATTCAAGCGGAAAATAGCCCCAAGGCATCATGGTAAATGCAGTCATTTAAATATAAATAGCAAGAATTTTTAAAAAAATTATTCACCCTTAGTAGGTGCAGCAAGTGCCGTATCGCTGTAGAAAGTCTTTCACCTAAGGTAGGTGCAGCGAGTGCCGTATCTCTGGACACGTGTTTCTGGCTTTCGGCCGTCAACAGCAGAGAGCGTATGTAACTGAAGGGGTCGCTTGAAATGCCGCCAAACGTCTTCACAGGTTTTTGTACCACTCAGTAGGCACACAGGTGCATCGCCAGTGCTCGTCAGCAAGAGGCTCACGGGAGCCGTCATTTAGACATCCAAAAAGAAAAAGGGAGCACACTGCCTTGCATTCAAGCGGAAAATAGCCCCAAGGCATCATGGTAAATGCAGTCATTTAAATATAAATAGCAAGAATTTTTCAAAAAATTATTCACCCTTAGTAGATGCAGCAAGTGCCGTATCGCTGTAGAAAGTCTTTCTCCTAAGGTAGGTGCAGCGAGTGCCGTATCTCTGGACACGTGTTTCTGGCTTTCGGCCGTCATCAGCAGAGAGCGTATGTAACTGAAGGGGTCGCTTGAAATGCCGCCAAACGTCTTCACAGGTTTTTGTACCACTCAGTAGGCACACAGGTGCATCGCCAGTGCTCGTCAGCAAGAGGCTCACGGGAGCCGTCATTTAGACATCCAAAAAGAAAAAGGGAGCACACTGCCTTGCATTCAAGCGGAAAATAGCCCCAAGGCATCATGGTAAATGCAGTCATTTAAATATAAATAGCAAGAATTTTTCAAAAAATTATTCACCCTTAGTAGGTGCAGCAAGTGCTGTATCGCCGTACAAAGTCTTTCACCTAAGGTAGGTGCAGCGAGTGCCGTATCTCAGGACACGTGTTTCTGGCTTTCGGCCGTCATCAGCAGAGAGCGTATGTAACTGAAGGAGTCGCTTGAAATGCCGCCAAACGTCTTCACAGGTTTTTGTACCACTCAGTAGGCACACAGGTGCATCGCCAGTGCTCGTCAGCAAGAGGCTCACGGGAGCCGTCATTTAGACATCCAAAAAGAAAAAGGGAGCACACTGCCTTGCATTCAAGCGGAAAATAGCCCCAAGGCCTCATGGTAAATGCAGTCATTTAAATATAAATAGCAAGAATTTTTCAAAAAATTATTCACCCTTAGTAGGTGCAGCAAGTGCCGTATCGCTGTAGAAAGTCTTTCACCTAAGGTAGGTGCAGCGAGTGCCGTATCTCTGGACACGTGTTTCTGGCTTTCGGCCGTCATCAGCAGAGAGCATATGTAACTGAAGGGGTCGCTTGAAATGCCGCCAAACGTCTTCACAGGTTTTTGTACCACTCAGTAGGCACACAGGTGCATCGCCAGTGCTCGTCAGCAAGAGGCTCACGGCAGCCGTCATTTAGACATCCAAAAAGAAAAAGGGAGCACACTGCCTTGCATTCAAGCGGAAAATAGCCCCAAGGCATCATGGTAAATGCAGTCATTTAAATATAAATAGCAAGAATTTTTCAAAAAATTATTCACCCTTAGTAGGTGCAGCAAGTGCCGTATCGCTGTAGAAAGTCTTTCACCTAAGGTAGGTGCAGCGAGTGCCGTATCTCTGGACACGTGTTTCTGGCTTTCGGCCGTCATCAGCAGAGAGTGTATGTAACTGAAGGGGTCGCTTGAAATGCCGCCAAACGTCTTCACAGGTTTTTGTACCACTCAGTAGGCACCCAGGTGCATCGCCAGTGCTCGTCAGCAAGAGGCTCACGGGAGCCGTCATTTAGACATCCAAAAAGAAAAAGGGAGCACACTGCCTTGCATTCAAGCGGAAAATAGCCCCAAGGCATCATGGTAAATGCAGTCATTTAAATATAAATAGCAAGAATTTTTCAAAAAATTATTCACCCTTAGTAGGTGCAGCAAGTGCCGTATCGCTGTAGAAAGTCTTTCACCTAAGGTAGGTGCAGCGAGTGCCGTATCTCTGGACACGTGTTTCTGGCTTTCGGCCGTCATCAGCAGAGAGCGTATGTAACTGAAGGGGTCGCTTGAAATGCCGCCAAACGTCTTCACAGGTTTTTGTACCACTCAGTAGGCACACAGGTGCATCGCCAGTGCTCGTCAGCAAGAGGCTCACGGGAGCCGTCATTTAGACATCCAAAAAGAAAAAGGGAGCACACTGCCTTGCATTCAAGCGGAAAATAGCCCCAAGGCATCATGGTAAATGCAGTCATTTAAATATAAATAGCAAGAATTTTTCAAAAAATTATTCACCCTTAGTAGGTGCAGCAAGTGCTGTATCGCTGTAGAAAGTCTTTCACCTAAGGTAGGTGCAGCAAGTGCCGTATCTCTGGACACGTGTTTCTGGCTTTCGGCCGTCATCAGCAGAGAGCGTATGTATCTGAAGGGGTCGCTTGAAATGCCGCCAAACGTCTTCACAGGTTTTTGTACCACTCAGTAGGCACACAGGTGCATCGCCAGTGCTCGTCAGCAAGAGGCTCACGGGAGCCGTCATTTAGACATCCAAAAAGAAAAAGGGAGCACACTGCCTTGCATTCAAGTGGAAAATAGCCCCAAGGCATCATGGTAAATGCAGTCATTTAAATATAAATAGCAAGAATTTTTCAAAAAATTATTCACCCTTAGTAGGTGCAGCAAGTGCCGTATCGCTGTAGAAAGTCTTTCACCTAAGGTAGGTGCAGCGAGTGCCGTATCTCTGGACACGTGTTTCTGGCTTTCGGCCGTCATCAGCAGAGAGCGTATGTAACTGAAGGGGTCGCTTGAAATGCCGCCAAACGTCTTCACAGGTTTTTGTACCACTCAGTAGGCACACAGGTGCATCGCCAGTGCTCGTCAGCAAGAGGCTCACGGGAGCCGTCATTTAGACATCCAAAAAGAAAAAGGGAGCACACTGCCTTGCATTCAAGCGGAAAATAGCCCCAAGGCATCATGGTAAATGCAGTCATTTAAATATAAATAGCAAGAATTTTTCAAAAAATTATTCACCCTTAGTAGGTGCAGCAAGTGCTGTATCGCTGTAGAAAGTCTTTCACCTAAGGTAGGTGCAGCAAGTGCCGTATCTCTGGACACGTGTTTCTGGCTTTCGGCCGTCATCAGCAGAGAGCGTATGTATCTGAAGGGGTCGCTTGAAATGCCGCCAAACGTCTTCACAGGTTTTTGTACCACTCAGTAGGCACACAGGTGCATCACCAGTGCTCGTCAGCAAGAGGCTCACGGGAGCCGTCATTTAGACATCCAAAAAGAAAAAGGGAGCACACTGCCTTGCATTCAAGCGGAAAATAGCCCCAAGGCATCATGGTAAATGCAGTCATTTAAATATAAATAGCAAGAATTTTTCAAAAAATTATTCACCCTTAGTAGGTGCAGCAAGTGCCGTATCGCTGTAGAAAGTCTTTCACCTAAGGTAGGTGCAGCGAGTGCCGTATCTCTGGACACGTGTTTCTGGCTTTCGGCCGTCATCAGCAGAGAGCGTATGTAACTGAAGGGGTCGCTTGAAATGCCGCCAAACGTCTTCACAGGTTTTTGTACCACTCAGTAGGCACACAGGTGCATCGCCAGTGCTCGTCAGCAAGAGGCTCACGGGAGCCGTCATTTAGACATCCAAAAAGAAAAAGGGAGCACACTGCCTTGCATTCAAGCGGAAAATAGCCCCAAGGCATCATGGTAAATGCAGTCATTTAAATATAAATAGCAAGAATTTTTCAAAAAATTATTCACCCTTAGTAGGTGCAGCAAGTGCCGTATCGCTGTAGAAAGTCTTTCACCTAAGGTAGGTGCAGCGAGTGCCGTATCTCTGGACACGTGTTTCTGGCTTTCGGCCGTCATCAGCAGAGAGCGTATGTAACTGAAGGGGTCGCTTGAAATGCCGCCAAACGTCTTCACAGGTTTTTGTACCACTCAGTAGGCACACAGGTGCATCGCCAGTGCTCGTCAGCAAGAGGCTCAAGGGAGCCGTCATTTAGACATCCAAAAAGAAAAAGGGAGCACACTGCCTTGCATTCAAGCGGAAAATAGCCCCAAGGCATCATGGTAAATGCAGTCATTTAAATATAAATAGCAAGAATTTTTCAAAAAATTATTCACCCTTAGTAGGTGCAGCAAGTGCCGTATCGCTGTAGAAAGTCTTTCACCTAAGGTAGGTGCAGCGAGTGCCGTATCTCTGGACACGTGTTTCTGGCTTTCGGCCGTCATCAGCAGAGAGCGTATGTATCTGAAGGGGTCGCTTGAAATGCCGCCAAACGTCTTCACAGGTTTTTGTACCACTCAGTAGGCACACAGGTGCATCGCCAGTGCTCGTCAGCAAGAGGCTCACGGGAGCCGTCATTTAGACATCCAAAAAGAAAAAGGGAGCACACTGCCTTGCATTCAAGCGGAAAATAGCCCCAAGGCATCATGGTAAATGCAGTCATTTAAATATAAATAGCAAGAATTTTTCAAAAAATTATTCACCCTTAGTAGGTGCAGCAAGTGCTGTATCGCTGTAGAAAGTCTTTCACCTAAGGTAGGTGCAGCAAGTGCCGTATCTCTGGACACGTGTTTCTGGCTTTCGGCCGTCATCAGCAGAGAGCGTATGTATCTGAAGGGGTCGCTTGAAATGCCGCCAAACGTCTTCACAGGTTTTTGTACCACTCAGTAGGCACACAGGTGCATCGCCAGTGCTCGTCAGCAAGAGGCTCACGGGAGCCGTCATTTAGACATCCAAAAAGAAAAAGGGAGCACACTGCCTTGCATTCAAGCGGAAAATAGCCCCAAGGCATCATGGTAAATGCAGTCATTTAAATATAAATAGCAAGAATTTTTCAAAAAATTATTCACCCTTAGTAGGTGCAGCAAGTGCCGTATCGCTGTAGAAAGTCTTTCTCCTAAGGTAGGTGCAGCGAGTGCCGTATCTCTGGACACGTGTTTCTGGCTTTCGGCCGTCATCAGCAGAGAGCGTATGTAACTGAATGGGTCGCTTGAAATGCCGCCAAACGTCTTCACAGGTTTTTGTACCACTCAGTAGGCACACAGGTGAATCGCCAGGGCTTGGCAGCAAGAGGCTCACGGGAGCCGTCATTTAGACATCCAAAAAGAAAAAGGGAGCACACTCCCTTGCATTCAAGCGGAAAATAGCCCCAAGGCATCATGGTAAATGCAGTCATTTAAATATAAATAGCAAGAATTTTTCAAAAAATTATTCACCCTTAGTAGGTGCAGCAAGTGCCGTATCGCTGTAGAAAGTCTTTCACCTAAGGTAGGTGCAGCGAGTGCCGTATCTCTGGACACGTGTTTCTGGCTTTCGGCCGTCATCAGCAGAGAGCGTATGTAACTGAAGGGGTCGCTTGAAATGCCGCCAAACGTCTTCACAGGTTTTTGTACCACTCAGTAGGCACACAGGTGCATCGCCAGTGCTCGTCAGCAAGAGGCTCACGGGAGCCGTCATTTAGACATCCAAAAAGAAAAAGGGAGCACACTGCCTTGCATTCAAGCGGAAAATAGCCCCAAGGCATCATGGTAAATGCAGTCATTTAAATATAAATAGCAAGAATTTTTCAAAAAATTATTCACCCTTAGTAGGTGCAGCAAGTGCCGTATCGCTGTAGAAAGTCTTTCACCTAAGGTAGGTGCAGCGAGTGCCGTATCTCTGGACACGTGTTTCTGGCTTTCGGCCGTCATCAGCAGAGAGCGTATGTAACTGAAGGGGTCGCTTGAAATGCCGCCAAACGTCTTCACAGGTTTTTGTACCACTCAGTAGGCACACAGGTGCATCGCCAGTGCTCGTCAGCAAGAGGCTCAAGGGAGCCGTCATTTAGACATCCAAAAAGAAAAAGGGAGCACACTGCCTTGCATTCAAGCGGAAAATACCCCAAGGCATCATGGTAAATGCAGTCATTTAAATCTAAATAGCAAGAATTTTTCAAAAAATTATTCACCCTTAGTAGGTGCAGCAAGTGCCGTATCGCTGTAGAAAGTCTTTCACCTAAGGTAGGTGCAGCGAGTGCCGTATCTCTGGACACGTGTTTCTGGCTTTCGGCCGTCATCAGCAGAGAGCGTATGTAACTGAAGGGGTCGCTTGAAATGCCGCCAAACGTCTTCACAGGTTTTTGTACCACTCAGTAGGCACACAGGTGCATCGCCAGTGCTCGTCAGCAAGAGGCTCACGGGAGCCGTCATTTAGACATCCAAAAAGAAAAAGGGAGCACACTGCCTTGCATTCAAGCGGAAAATAGCCCCAAGGCATCATGGTAAATGCAGTCATTTAAATATAAATAGCAAGAATTTTTCAAAAAATTATTCACCCTTAGTAGGTGCAGCAAGTGCCGTATCGCTGTAGAAAGTCTTTCACCTAAGGTAGGTGCAGCGAGTGCCGTATCTCTGGACACGTGTTTCTGGCTTTCGGCCGTCATCAGCAGAGAGCGTATGTAACTGAAGGGGTCGCTTGAAATGCCGCCAAACGTCTTCACAGGTTTTTGTACCACTCAGTAGGCACACAGGTGCATCGCCAGTGCTCGTCAGCAAGAGGCTCACGGGAGCCGTCATTTAGACATCCAAAAAGAAAAAGGGAGCACACTGCCTTGCATTCAAGCGGAAAATAGCCCCAAGGCATCATGGTAAATGCAGTCATTTAAATATAAATAGCAAGAATTTTTCAAAAAAATATTCAACCTTAGTAGGTGCAGCAAGTGCCGTATCGCTGTAGAAAGTCTTTCACCTAAGGTAGGTGCAGTGAGTGCCGTATCTCTGGACACGTGTTTCTGGCTTTCGGCTGTCATCAGCAGAGAGCGTATGTAACTGAAGGGGTCGCTTGAAATGCCGCCAAACGTCTTCACAGGTTTTTGTACCACTCAGTAGGCACACAGGTGCATCGCCAGTGCTCGTCAGCAAGAGGCTCACGGGAGCCGTCATTTAGACATCCAAAAAGAAAAAGGGAGCACACTGCCTTGCATTCAAGCGGAAAATAGCCCCAAGGCATCATGGTAAATGCAGTCATTTAAATATAAATAGCAAGAATTTTTCAAAAAATTATTCACCCTTAGTAAGTGCAGCAAGTGCCGTATCGCTGTAGAAAGTCTTTCACCTAAGGTAGGTGCAGCGAGTGCCGTATCTCTGGACACGTGTTTCTGGCTTTCGGCTGTCATCAGCAGAGAGCGTATGTAACTGAAGGGGTCGCTTGAAATGCCGCCAAACGTCTTCACAGGTTTTTGTACCACTCAGTAGGCACACAGGTGCATCGCCAGTGCTCGTCAGCAAGAGGCTCACGGGAGCCGTCATTTAGACATCCAAAAAGAAAAAGGGAGCACACTGCCTTGCATTCAAGCGGAAAATAGCCCCAAGGCATCATGGTAAATGCAGTCATTTAAATATAAATAGCAAGAATTTTTCAAAAAATTATTCACCCTTAGTAGGTGCAGCAAGTGCCGTATCGCTGTAGAAAGTCTTTCACCTAAGGTAGGTGCAGCGAGTGCCGTATCTCTGGACACGTGTTTCTGGCTTTCGGCCGTCATCAGCAGAGAGCGTATGTAACTGAAGGGGTCGCTTGAAATGGCGCCAAACGTCTTCACAGGTTTTTGTACCACTCAGTAGGCACACAGGTGCATCGCCAGTGCTCGTCAGCAAGAGGCTCACGGGAGCCGTCATTTAGACATCCAAAAAGAAAAAGGGAGCACACTGCCTTGCATTCAAGCGGAAAATAGCCCCAAGGTATCATGGTAAATGCAGTCATTTAAATATAAATAGCAAGAATTTTTCAAAAAATTATTCACCCTTAGTAGGTGCAGCAAGTGCTGTATCGCTGTAGAAAGTCTTTCACCTAAGGTAGGTGCAGCGAGTGCCGTATCTCTGGACACGTGTTTCTGGCTTTCGGCCGTCATCAGCAGAGAGCGTATGTAACTGAAGGGGTCGCTTGAAATGCCGCCAAACGTCTTCACAGGTTTTTGTACCACTCAGTAGGCACACAGGTGCATCGCCAGTGCTCGTCAGCAAGAGGCTCACGGGAGCCGTCATTTAGACATCCAAAAAGAAAAAGGGAGCACACTGCCTTGCATTCAAGCGGAAAATAGCCCCAAGGCATCATGGTAAATGCAGTCATTTAAATATAAATAGCAAGAATTTTTCAAAAAATTATTCACCCTTAGTAGGTGCAGCAAGTGCCGTATCGCTGTAGAAAGTCTTTCACCTAAGGTAGGTGCAGCGAGTGCCGAATCTCTGGACACGTGTTTCTGGCTTTCGGCCGTCATCAGCAGAGAGCGTATGTAACTGAAGGGGTCGCTTGAAATGCCGCCAAACGTCTTCACAGGTTTTTGTACCACTCAGTAGGCACACAGGTGCATCGCCAGTGCTCGTCAGCAAGAGGCTCACGGGAGCCGTCATTTAGACATCCAAAAAGAAAAAGGGAGAACACACTGCCTTGCATTCAAGCGGAAAATAGCCCCAAGGCATCATGGTAAATGCAGTCATTTAAATATAAATAGCAAAAAAAATTCAAAAAATTATTCACCCTTAGTAGGTGCAGCAAGTGCTGTATCGCTGTAGAAAGTCTTTCACCTAAGGTAGGTGCAGCGAGTGCCGTATCTCTGGACACGTGTTTCTGGCTTTCGGCCGTCATCAGCAGAGAGCGTATGTAACTGAAGGGGTCGCTTGAAATGCCACCAAACGTCTTCACAGGTTTTTGTACCACTCAGTAGGCACACAGGTGAATCGCCAGGGCTTGTCAGCAAGAGGCTCACGGGAGCCGTCATTTAGACATCCAAAAAGAAAAAGGGAGCACACTACCTTGCATTCAAGCGGAAAATAGCCCCAAGGCATCATGGTAAATGCAGTCATTTAAATATAAATAGCAAGAATTTTTCAAAAAATTATTCACCCTTAGTAGGTGCAGCAAGTGCCGTATCGCTGTAGAAAGTCTTTCACCTAAGGTAGGTGCAGCGAGTGCCGTATCTCTGGACACGTGTTTCTGGCTTTCGGCCGTCATCAGCAGAGAGCGTATGTAACTGAAGGGGTCGCTTGAAATGCCGCCAAACGTCTTCACAGGTTTTTGTACCACTCAGTAGGCACACAGGTGCATCGCCAGTGCTCGTCAGCAAGAGGCTCACGGGAGCCGTCATTTAGACATCCAAAAAGAAAAAGGGAGCACACTGCCTTGCATTCAAGCGGAAAATAGCCCCAAGGCATCATGGTAAATGCAGTCATTTAAATATAAATAGCAAGAATTTTTCAAAAAATTATTCACCCTTAGTAGGTGCAGCAAGTGTCGTATCGCTGTAGAAAGTCTTTCGCCTAAGGTAGGTGCAGCGAGTGCCGTATCTCTGGACACGTGTTTCTGGCTTTTGGCCGTCATTAGCAGAGAGCGTATGTAACTGAAGGGGTCGCTTGAAATGCCGCCAAACGTCTTCACAGGTTTTTGTACCACTCAGTAGGCACACAGGTGCATCGCCAGTGCTCGTCAGCAAGAGGCTCACGGGAGCCGTCATTTAGACATCCAAAAAGAAAAAGGGAGCACACTGCCTTGCATTCAAGCGGAAAATAGCCCCAAGGCATCATGGTAAATGCAGTCATTTAAATATAAATAGCAAGAATTTTTCAAAAAATTATTCACCCTTAGTAGGTGCAGCAAGTGCCGTATCGCTGTAGAAAGTCTTTCACCTAAGGTAGGTGCAGCGAGTGCCGTATCTCTGGACACGTGTTTGTGGCTTTCGGCCGTCATCAGCAGAGAGCGTATGTAACTGAAGGGGTCGCTTGAAATGCCGCCAAACGTCTTCACAGGTTTTTGTACCACTCAGTAGGCACACAGGTGCATCGCCAGTGCTCGTCAGCAAGAGGCTCACGGGAGCCGTCATTTAGACATCCAAAAAGAAAAAGGGAGCACACTGCCTTGCATTCAAGCGGAAAATAGCCCCAAGGCATCATGGTAAATGCAGTCATTTAAATATAAATAGCAAGAATTTTTCAAAAAATTATTCACCCTTAGTAGGTGCAGCAAGTGCCGTATCGCTGTAGAAAGTCTTTCACCTAAGGTAGGTGCAGCGAGTGCCGTATCTCTGGACACGTGTTTCTGGCTTTCGGCCGTCATCAGCAGAGAGCGTATGTAACTGAAGGGGTCGCTTGAAATGCCGCCAAACGTCTTCACAGGTTTTTGTACCACTCTGTAGGCACACAGGTGCATCGCCAGTGCTCGTCAGCAAGAGGCTCACAGGAGCCGTCATTTAGACATCCAAAAAGAAAAAGGGAGCACACTGCCTTGCATTCAAGCGGAAAATAGCCCCAAGGCATCATGGTAAATGCAGTCATTTAAATATATATAGCAAGAATTTTTCAAAAAATTATTCACCCTTAGTAGGTGCAGCAAGTGCCGTATCGCTGTAGAAAGTCTTTCACCTAAGGTAGGTGCAGCGAGTGCCGTATCTCTGGACACGTGTTTCTGGCTTTCGGCCGTCATCAGCAGAGAGCGTACGTAACTGAAGGGGTCGCTTGAAATGCCGCCAAACGTCTTCACAGGTTTTTGTGCCACTCAGTAGGCACACAGGTGAATCGCCAGGGCTTGTCAGCAAGAGGCTCACGGGAGCCGTCATTTAGACATCCAAAAAGAAAAAGGGAGCACACTGCCTTGCATTCAAGCGGAAAATAGCCCCAAGGCATCATGGTAAATGCAGTCATTTAAATATAAATAGCAAGAATTTTTCCAAAAATTATTCACCCTTAGTAGGTGCAGCAAGTGCCGTATCGCTGTAGAAAGTCTTTCACCTAAGGTAGGTGCAGCGAGTGCCGTATCTCTGGACACGTGTTTCTGGCTTTCGGCAGTCATCAGCAGAGAGCGTATGTAACTGAAGGGGTCGCTTGAAATGCCGCCAAACGTCTTCACAGGTTTTTGTACCACTCAGTAGGCACACAGGTGCATCGCCAGTGCTCGTCAGCAAGAGGCTCACGGGAGCCGTCATTTAGACATCCAAAAAGAAAAAGGGAGCACACTGCCTTGCATTCAAGCGGAAAATAGCCCCAAGGCATCATGGTAAATGCAGTCATTTAAATATAAATATCAAGAATTTTTCAAAAAATTATTCACCCTTAGTAGGTGCAGCAAGTGCCGTATCGCTGTAGAAAGTCTTTCACCTAAGGTAGGTGCAGCGAGTGCCGTATCTCTGGACACGTGTTTCTGGCTTTCGGCCGTCATCAGCAGAGAGCGTATGTAACTGAAGGGGTCGCTTGAAATGCCGCCAAACGTCTTCACAGGTTTTTATACCACTCAGTAGGCACACAGGTGCATCGCCAGTGCTCGTCAGCAAGAGGCTCACGGGAGCCGTCATTTAGACATCCAAAAAGAAAAAGGGAGCACACTGCCTTGCATTCAAGCGGAAAATAGCCCCAAGGCATCATGGTAAATGCAGTCATTTAAATATAAATAGCAAGAATTTTTAAAAAAATTATTCACCCTTAGTAGGTGCAGCAAGTGCCGTATCGCTGTAGAAAGTCTTTCACCTAAGGTAGGTGCAGCGAGTGCCGTATCTCTGGACACGTGTTTCTGGCTTTCGGCCGTCATCAGCAGAGAGCGTATGTAACTGAAGGGGTCGCTTGAAATGCCACCAAACGTCTTCACAGGTTTTTGTACCACTCAGTAGGCACACAGGTGAATCGCCAGGGCTTGTCAGCAAGAGGCTCACGGGAGCCGTCATTTAGACATCCAAAAAGAAAAAGGGAGCACACTGCCTTGCATTCAAGCGGAAAATAGCCCCAAGGCATCATGGTAAATGCAGTCATTTAAATATAAATAGCAAGAATTTTTCAAAAAATTATTCACCCTTAGTAGGTGCAGCAAGTGCCGTATCGCTGTAGAAAGTCTTTCACCTAAGGTAGGTGCAGCGAGTGCCGTATCTCTGGACACGTGTTTCTGGCTTTCGGCCGTCATCAGCAGAGAGCGTATGTAACTGAAGGGGTCGCTTGAAATGCCGCCAAACGTCTTCACAGGTTTTTGTACCACTCAGTAGGCACACAGGTGCATCGCCAGTGCTCGTCAGCAAGAGGCTCACGGGAGCCGTCATTTAGACATCCAAAAAGAAAAAGGGAGCACACTGCCTTGCATTCAAGCGGAAAATAGCCCCAAGGCATCATGGTAAATGCAGTCATTTAAATATAAATAGCAAGAATTTTTCAAAAAATTATTCACCCTTAGTAGGTGCAGCAAGTGTCGTATCGCTGTAGAAAGTCTTTCGCCTAAGGTAGGTGCAGCGAGTGCCGTATCTCTGGACACGTGTTTCTGGCTTTTGGCCGTCATTAGCAGAGAGCGTATGTAACTGAAGGGGTCGCTTGAAATGCCACCAAACGTCTTCACAGGTTTTTGTACCACTCAGTAGGCACACAGGTGCATCGCCAGTGCTCGTCAGCAAGAGGCTCACGGGAGCCGTCATTTAGACATCCAAAAAGAAAAAGGGAGCACACTGCCTTGCATTCAAGCGGAAAATAGCCCCAAGGCATCATGGTAAATGCAGTCATTTAAATATAAATAGCAAGAATTTTTCAAAAAATTATTCACCCTTAGTAGGTGCAGCAAGTGCCGTATCGCTGTAGAAAGTCTTTCACCTAAGGTAGGTGCAGCGAGTGCCGTATCTCTGGACACGTGTTTCTGGCTTTCGGCCGTCATCAGCAGAGAGCGTATGTAACTGAAGGGGTCGCTTGAAATGCCGCCAAACGTCTTCACAGGTTTTTGTACCACTCAGTAGGCACACAGGTGCATCGCCAGTGCTCGTCAGCAAGAGGCTCACGGGAGCCGTCATTTAGACATCCAAAAAGAAAAAGGGAGCACACTGCCTTGCATTCAAGCGGAAAATAGCCCCAAGGCATCATGGTAAATGCAGTCATTTAAATATAAATAGCAAGAATTTTTCAAAAAAATATTCAACCTTAGTAGGTGCAGCAAGTGCCGTATCGCTGTAGAAAGTCTTTCACCTAAGGTAGGTGCAGTGAGTGCCGTATCTCTGGACACGTGTTTCTGGCTTTCGGCTGTCATCAGCAGAGAGCGTATGTAACTGAAGGGGTCGCTTGAAATGCCGCCAAACGTCTTCACAGGTTTTTGTACCACTCAGTAGGCACACAGGTGCATCGCCAGTGCTCGTCAGCAAGAGGCTCACGGGAGCCGTCATTTAGACATCCAAAAAGAAAAAGGGAGCACACTGCCTTGCATTCAAGCGGAAAATAGCCCCAAGGCATCATGGTAAATGCAGTCATTTAAATATAAATAGCAAGAATTTTTCAAAAAATTATTCACCCTTAGTAAGTGCAGCAAGTGCCGTATCGCTGTAGAAAGTCTTTCACCTAAGGTAGGTGCAGCGAGTGCCGTATCTCTGGACACGTGTTTCTGGCTTTCGGCTGTCATCAGCAGAGAGCGTATGTAACTGAAGGGGTCGCTTGAAATGCCGCCAAACGTCTTCACAGGTTTTTGTACCACTCAGTAGGCACACAGGTGCATCGCCAGTGCTCGTCAGCAAGAGGCTCACGGGAGCCGTCATTTAGACATCCAAAAAGAAAAAGGGAGCACACTGCCTTGCATTCAAGCGGAAAATAGCCCCAAGGCATCATGGTAAATGCAGTCATTTAAATATAAATAGCAAGAATTTTTCAAAAAATTATTCACCCTTAGTAGGTGCAGCAAGTGCCGTATCGCTGTAGAAAGTCTTTCACCTAAGGTAGGTGCAGCGAGTGCCGTATCTCTGGACACGTGTTTCTGGCTTTCGGCCGTCATCAGCAGAGAGCGTATGTAACTGAAGGGGTCGCTTGAAATGGCGCCAAACGTCTTCACAGGTTTTTGTACCACTCAGTAGGCACACAGGTGCATCGCCAGTGCTCGTCAGCAAGAGGCTCACGGGAGCCGTCATTTAGACATCCAAAAAGAAAAAGGGAGCACACTGCCTTGCATTCAAGCGGAAAATAGCCCCAAGGTATCATGGTAAATGCAGTCATTTAAATATAAATAGCAAGAATTTTTCAAAAAATTATTCACCCTTAGTAGGTGCAGCAAGTGCTGTATCGCTGTAGAAAGTCTTTCACCTAAGGTAGGTGCAGCGAGTGCCGTATCTCTGGACACGTGTTTCTGGCTTTCGGCCGTCATCAGCAGAGAGCGTATGTAACTGAAGGGGTCGCTTGAAATGCCGCCAAACGTCTTCACAGGTTTTTGTACCACTCAGTAGGCACACAGGTGCATCGCCAGTGCTCGTCAGCAAGAGGCTCACGGGAGCCGTCATTTAGACATCCAAAAAGAAAAAGGGAGCACACTGCCTTGCATTCAAGCGGAAAATAGCCCCAAGGCATCATGGTAAATGCAGTCATTTAAATATAAATAGCAAGAATTTTTCAAAAAATTATTCACCCTTAGTAGGTGCAGCAAGTGCCGTATCGCTGTAGAAAGTCTTTCACCTAAGGTAGGTGCAGCGAGTGCCGAATCTCTGGACACGTGTTTCTGGCTTTCGGCCGTCATCAGCAGAGAGCGTATGTAACTGAAGGGGTCGCTTGAAATGCCGCCAAACGTCTTCACAGGTTTTTGTACCACTCAGTAGGCACACAGGTGCATCGCCAGTGCTCGTCAGCAAGAGGCTCACGGGAGCCGTCATTTAGACATCCAAAAAGAAAAAGGGAGAACACACTGCCTTGCATTCAAGCGGAAAATAGCCCCAAGGCATCATGGTAAATGCAGTCATTTAAATATAAATAGCAAAAAAAATTCAAAAAATTATTCACCCTTAGTAGGTGCAGCAAGTGCTGTATCGCTGTAGAAAGTCTTTCACCTAAGGTAGGTGCAGCGAGTGCCGTATCTCTGGACACGTGTTTCTGGCTTTCGGCCGTCATCAGCAGAGAGCGTATGTAACTGAAGGGGTCGCTTGAAATGCCACCAAACGTCTTCACAGGTTTTTGTACCACTCAGTAGGCACACAGGTGAATCGCCAGGGCTTGTCAGCAAGAGGCTCACGGGAGCCGTCATTTAGACATCCAAAAAGAAAAAGGGAGCACACTACCTTGCATTCAAGCGGAAAATAGCCCCAAGGCATCATGGTAAATGCAGTCATTTAAATATAAATAGCAAGAATTTTTCAAAAAATTATTCACCCTTAGTAGGTGCAGCAAGTGCCGTATCGCTGTAGAAAGTCTTTCACCTAAGGTAGGTGCAGCGAGTGCCGTATCTCTGGACACGTGTTTCTGGCTTTCGGCCGTCATCAGCAGAGAGCGTATGTAACTGAAGGGGTCGCTTGAAATGCCGCCAAACGTCTTCACAGGTTTTTGTACCACTCAGTAGGCACACAGGTGCATCGCCAGTGCTCGTCAGCAAGAGGCTCACGGGAGCCGTCATTTAGACATCCAAAAAGAAAAAGGGAGCACACTGCCTTGCATTCAAGCGGAAAATAGCCCCAAGGCATCATGGTAAATGCAGTCATTTAAATATAAATAGCAAGAATTTTTCAAAAAATTATTCACCCTTAGTAGGTGCAGCAAGTGTCGTATCGCTGTAGAAAGTCTTTCGCCTAAGGTAGGTGCAGCGAGTGCCGTATCTCTGGACACGTGTTTCTGGCTTTTGGCCGTCATTAGCAGAGAGCGTATGTAACTGAAGGGGTCGCTTGAAATGCCGCCAAACGTCTTCACAGGTTTTTGTACCACTCAGTAGGCACACAGGTGCATCGCCAGTGCTCGTCAGCAAGAGGCTCACGGGAGCCGTCATTTAGACATCCAAAAAGAAAAAGGGAGCACACTGCCTTGCATTCAAGCGGAAAATAGCCCCAAGGCATCATGGTAAATGCAGTCATTTAAATATAAATAGCAAGAATTTTTCAAAAAATTATTCACCCTTAGTAGGTGCAGCAAGTGCCGTATCGCTGTAGAAAGTCTTTCACCTAAGGTAGGTGCAGCGAGTGCCGTATCTCTGGACACGTGTTTGTGGCTTTCGGCCGTCATCAGCAGAGAGCGTATGTAACTGAAGGGGTCGCTTGAAATGCCGCCAAACGTCTTCACAGGTTTTTGTACCACTCAGTAGGCACACAGGTGCATCGCCAGTGCTCGTCAGCAAGAGGCTCACGGGAGCCGTCATTTAGACATCCAAAAAGAAAAAGGGAGCACACTGCCTTGCATTCAAGCGGAAAATAGCCCCAAGGCATCATGGTAAATGCAGTCATTTAAATATAAATAGCAAGAATTTTTCAAAAAATTATTCACCCTTAGTAGGTGCAGCAAGTGCCGTATCGCTGTAGAAAGTCTTTCACCTAAGGTAGGTGCAGCGAGTGCCGTATCTCTGGACACGTGTTTCTGGCTTTCGGCCGTCATCAGCAGAGAGCGTATGTAACTGAAGGGGTCGCTTGAAATGCCGCCAAACGTCTTCACAGGTTTTTGTACCACTCTGTAGGCACACAGGTGCATCGCCAGTGCTCGTCAGCAAGAGGCTCACAGGAGCCGTCATTTAGACATCCAAAAAGAAAAAGGGAGCACACTGCCTTGCATTCAAGCGGAAAATAGCCCCAAGGCATCATGGTAAATGCAGTCATTTAAATATATATAGCAAGAATTTTTCAAAAAATTATTCACCCTTAGTAGGTGCAGCAAGTGCCGTATCGCTGTAGAAAGTCTTTCACCTAAGGTAGGTGCAGCGAGTGCCGTATCTCTGGACACGTGTTTCTGGCTTTCGGCCGTCATCAGCAGAGAGCGTACGTAACTGAAGGGGTCGCTTGAAATGCCGCCAAACGTCTTCACAGGTTTTTGTGCCACTCAGTAGGCACACAGGTGAATCGCCAGGGCTTGTCAGCAAGAGGCTCACGGGAGCCGTCATTTAGACATCCAAAAAGAAAAAGGGAGCACACTGCCTTGCATTCAAGCGGAAAATAGCCCCAAGGCATCATGGTAAATGCAGTCATTTAAATATAAATAGCAAGAATTTTTCCAAAAATTATTCACCCTTAGTAGGTGCAGCAAGTGCCGTATCGCTGTAGAAAGTCTTTCACCTAAGGTAGGTGCAGCGAGTGCCGTATCTCTGGACACGTGTTTCTGGCTTTCGGCAGTCATCAGCAGAGAGCGTATGTAACTGAAGGGGTCGCTTGAAATGCCGCCAAACGTCTTCACAGGTTTTTGTACCACTCAGTAGGCACACAGGTGCATCGCCAGTGCTCGTCAGCAAGAGGCTCACGGGAGCCGTCATTTAGACATCCAAAAAGAAAAAGGGAGCACACTGCCTTGCATTCAAGCGGAAAATAGCCCCAAGGCATCATGGTAAATGCAGTCATTTAAATATAAATATCAAGAATTTTTCAAAAAATTATTCACCCTTAGTAGGTGCAGCAAGTGCCGTATCGCTGTAGAAAGTCTTTCACCTAAGGTAGGTGCAGCGAGTGCCGTATCTCTGGACACGTGTTTCTGGCTTTCGGCCGTCATCAGCAGAGAGCGTATGTAACTGAAGGGGTCGCTTGAAATGCCGCCAAACGTCTTCACAGGTTTTTATACCACTCAGTAGGCACACAGGTGCATCGCCAGTGCTCGTCAGCAAGAGGCTCACGGGAGCCGTCATTTAGACATCCAAAAAGAAAAAGGGAGCACACTGCCTTGCATTCAAGCGGAAAATAGCCCCAAGGCATCATGGTAAATGCAGTCATTTAAATATAAATAGCAAGAATTTTTAAAAAAATTATTCACCCTTAGTAGGTGCAGCAAGTGCCGTATCGCTGTAGAAAGTCTTTCACCTAAGGTAGGTGCAGCGAGTGCCGTATCTCTGGACACGTGTTTCTGGCTTTCGGCCGTCATCAGCAGAGAGCGTATGTAACTGAAGGGGTCGCTTGAAATGCCACCAAACGTCTTCACAGGTTTTTGTACCACTCAGTAGGCACACAGGTGAATCGCCAGGGCTTGTCAGCAAGAGGCTCACGGGAGCCGTCATTTAGACATCCAAAAAGAAAAAGGGAGCACACTGCCTTGCATTCAAGCGGAAAATAGCCCCAAGGCATCATGGTAAATGCAGTCATTTAAATATAAATAGCAAGAATTTTTCAAAAAATTATTCACCCTTAGTAGGTGCAGCAAGTGCCGTATCGCTGTAGAAAGTCTTTCACCTAAGGTAGGTGCAGCGAGTGCCGTATCTCTGGACACGTGTTTCTGGCTTTCGGCCGTCATCAGCAGAGAGCGTATGTAACTGAAGGGGTCGCTTGAAATGCCGCCAAACGTCTTCACAGGTTTTTGTACCACTCAGTAGGCACACAGGTGCATCGCCAGTGCTCGTCAGCAAGAGGCTCACGGGAGCCGTCATTTAGACATCCAAAAAGAAAAAGGGAGCACACTGCCTTGCATTCAAGCGGAAAATAGCCCCAAGGCATCATGGTAAATGCAGTCATTTAAATATAAATAGCAAGAATTTTTCAAAAAATTATTCACCCTTAGTAGGTGCAGCAAGTGTCGTATCGCTGTAGAAAGTCTTTCGCCTAAGGTAGGTGCAGCGAGTGCCGTATCTCTGGACACGTGTTTCTGGCTTTCGGCCGTCATTAGCAGAGAGCGTATGTAACTGAAGGGGTCGCTTGAAATGCCGCCAAACGTCTTCACAGGTTTTTGTACCACTCAGTAGGCACACAGGTGCATCGCCAGTGCTCGTCAGCAAGAGGCTCACGGGAGCCGTCATTTAGCCATCCAAAAAGAAAAAGGGAGCACACTGCCTTGCATTCAAGCGGAAAATAGCCCCAAGGCATCATGGTAAATGCAGTCATTTAAATATAAATAGCAAGAATTTTTCAAAAAATTATTCACCCTTAGTAGGTGCAGCAAGTGCCGTATCGCTGTAGAAAGTCTTTCACCTAAGGTAGGTGCAGCGAGTGCCGTATCTCTGGACACGTGTTTCTGGCTTTCGGCCGTCATCAGCAGAGAGCGGATGTAACTGAAGGGGTCGCTTGAAATGCCGCCAAACGTCTTCACAGGTTTTTGTACCACTCAGTAGGCACACAGGTGCATCGCCAGTGCTCGTCAGCAAGAGGCTCACGGGAGCCGTCATTTAGACATCCAAAAAGAAAAAGGGAGCACACTGCCTTGCATTCAAGCGGAAAATAGCCCCAAGGCATCATGGTAAATGCAGTCATTTAAATATAAATAGCAAGAATTTTTCTAAAAATTATTCACCCTTAGTAGGTGCAGCAAGTGCCGTATCGCTGTAGAAAGTCTTTCACCTAAGGTAGGTGCAGCGAGTGCCGTATCTCTGGACACGTGTTTCTGGCTTTCGGCCGTCATCAGCAGAGAGCGTATGTAACTGAAGGGGTCGCTTGAAATGCCGCCAAACGTCTTCACAGGTTTTTGTACCACTCTGTAGGCACACAGGTGCATCGCCAGTGCTCGTCAGCAAGAGGCTCACAGGAGCCGTCATTTAGACATCCAAAAAGAAAAAGGGAGCACACTGCCTTGCATTCAAGCGGAAAATAGCCCCAAGGCATCATGGTAAATGCAGTCATTTAAATATAAATAGCAAGAATTTTTCAAAAAATTATTCACCCTTAGTAGGTGCAGCAAGTGCCGTATCGCTGTAGAAAGTCTTTCACCTAAGGTAGGTGCAGCGAGTGCCGTATCTCTGGACACGTGTTTCTGGCTTTCGGCCGTCATCAGCAGAGAGCGTATGTAACTGAAGGGGTCGCTTGAAATGCCGCCAAACGTCTTCAAAGGTTTTTGTACCACTCAGTAGGCACACAGGTGCATCGCCAGTGCTCATCAGCAAGAGGCTCACGGGAGCCGTCATTTAGACATCCAAAAAGAAAAAGGGAGCACACTGCCTTGCATTCAAGCGGAAAATAGCCCCAAGGCATCATGGTAAATGCAGTCATTTAAATATAAATAGCAAGAATTTTTCAAAAAATTATTCACCCTTAGTAGGTGCAGCAAGTGCCGTATCGCTGTAGAAAGTCTTTCACCTAAGGTAGGTGCAGCGAGTGCCGTATCTCTGGACACGTGTTTCTGGCTTTCGGCCGTCATCAGCAGAGAGCGTATGTAACTGAAGGGGTCGCTTGAAATGCCGCCAAACGTCTTCACAGGTTTTTGTACCACTCAGTAGGCACACAGGTGCATCGCCAGTGCTCGTCAGCAAGAGGCTCACGGGAGCCGTCATTTAGACATCCAAAAAGAAAAAGGGAGCACACTGCCTTGCATTCAAGCGGAAAATAGCCCCAAGGCATCATGGTAAATGCAGTCATTTAAATATAAATAGCAAGAATTTTTCAAAAAATTATTCACCCTTAGTAGGTGCAGCAAGTGCCGTATCGCTGTAGAAAGTCTTTCACCTAAGGTAGGTGCAGCGAGTGCCGTATCTCTGGACACGTGTTTCTGGCTTTCCGCCGTCATCAGCAGAGAGCGTATGTAACTGAAGGGGTCGCTTGAAATGCCGCCAAACGTCTTCACAGGTTTTTGTACCACTCAGTAGGCACACAGGTGCATCGCCAGTGCTCGTCAGCAAGAGGCTCACGGGAGCCGTCATTTAGACATCCAAAAAGAAAAAGGGAGCACACTGCCTTGCATTCAAGCGGAAAATAGCCCCAAGGCATCATGGTAAATGCAGTCATTTAAATATAAATAGCAAGAATTTTTCAAAAAATTATTCACCCTTAGTAGGTGCAGCAAGTGCCGTATCGCTGTAGAAAGTCTTTCACCTAAGGTAGGTGCAGCGAGTGCCGTATCTCTGGACACGTGTTTGTGGCTTTCGGCCGTCATCAGCAGAGAGCGTATGTAACTGAAGGGGTCGCTTGAAATGCCGCCAAACGTCTTCACAGGTTTTTGTACCACTCAGTAGGCACACAGGTGCATCGCCAGTGCTCGTCAGCAAGAGGCTCACGGGAGCCGTCATTTAGACATCCAAAAAGAAAAAGGGAGCACACTGCCTTGCATTCAAGCGGAAAATAGCCCCAAGGCATCATGGTAAATGCAGTCATTTAAATATAAATAGCAAGAATTTTTCAAAAAATTATTCACCCTTAGTAGGTGCAGCAAGTGCCGTATCGCTGTAGAAAGTCTTTCACCTAAGGTAGGTGCAGCGAGTGCCGTATCTCTGGACACGTGTTTCTGGCTTTCGGCCGTCATCAGCAGAGAGCGTATGTAACTGAAGGGGTCGCTTGAAATGCCGCCAAACGTCTTCACAGGTTTTTGTACCACTCTGTAGGCACACAGGTGCATCGCCAGTGCTCGTCAGCAAGAGGCTCACAGGAGCCGTCATTTAGACATCCAAAAAGAAAAAGGGAGCACACTGCCTTGCATTCAAGCGGAAAATAGCCCCAAGGCATCATGGTAAATGCAGTCATTTAAATATATATAGCAAGAATTTTTCAAAAAATTATTCACCCTTAGTAGGTGCAGCAAGTGCCGTATCGCTGTAGAAAGTCTTTCACCTAAGGTAGGTGCAGCGAGTGCCGTATCTCTGGACACGTGTTTCTGGCTTTCGGCCGTCATCAGCAGAGAGCGTACGTAACTGAAGGGGTCGCTTGAAATGCCGCCAAACGTCTTCACAGGTTTTTGTGCCACTCAGTAGGCACACAGGTGAATCGCCAGGGCTTGTCAGCAAGAGGCTCACGGGAGCCGTCATTTAGACATCCAAAAAGAAAAAGGGAGCACACTGCCTTGCATTCAAGCGGAAAATAGCCCCAAGGCATCATGGTAAATGCAGTCATTTAAATATAAATAGCAAGAATTTTTCCAAAAATTATTCACCCTTAGTAGGTGCAGCAAGTGCCGTATCGCTGTAGAAAGTCTTTCACCTAAGGTAGGTGCAGCGAGTGCCGTATCTCTGGACACGTGTTTCTGGCTTTCGGCAGTCATCAGCAGAGAGCGTATGTAACTGAAGGGGTCGCTTGAAATGCCGCCAAACGTCTTCACAGGTTTTTGTACCACTCAGTAGGCACACAGGTGCATCGCCAGTGCTCGTCAGCAAGAGGCTCACGGGAGCCGTCATTTAGACATCCAAAAAGAAAAAGGGAGCACACTGCCTTGCATTCAAGCGGAAAATAGCCCCAAGGCATCATGGTAAATGCAGTCATTTAAATATAAATATCAAGAATTTTTCAAAAAATTATTCACCCTTAGTAGGTGCAGCAAGTGCCGTATCGCTGTAGAAAGTCTTTCACCTAAGGTAGGTGCAGCGAGTGCCGTATCTCTGGACACGTGTTTCTGGCTTTCGGCTGTCATCAGCAGAGAGCGTATGTAACTGAAGGGGTCGCTTGAAATGCCGCCAAACGTCTTCACAGGTTTTTATACCACTCAGTAGGCACACAGGTGCATCGCCAGTGCTCGTCAGCAAGAGGCTCACGGGAGCCGTCATTTAGACATCCAAAAAGAAAAAGGGAGCACACTGCCTTGCATTCAAGCGGAAAATAGCCCCAAGGCATCATGGTAAATGCAGTCATTTAAATATAAATAGCAAGAATTTTTAAAAAAATTATTCACCCTTAGTAGGTGCAGCAAGTGCCGTATCGCTGTAGAAAGTCTTTCACCTAAGGTAGGTGCAGCGAGTGCCGTATCTCTGGACACGTGTTTCTGGCTTTCGGCCGTCATCAGCAGAGAGCGTATGTAACTGAAGGGGTCGCTTGAAATGCCACCAAACGTCTTCACAGGTTTTTGTACCACTCAGTAGGCACACAGGTGAATCGCCAGGGCTTGTCAGCAAGAGGCTCACGGGAGCCGTCATTTAGACATCCAAAAAGAAAAAGGGAGCACACTGCCTTGCATTCAAGCGGAAAATAGCCCCAAGGCATCATGGTAAATGCAGTCATTTAAATATAAATAGCAAGAATTTTTCAAAAAATTATTCACCCTTAGTAGGTGCAGCAAGTGCCGTATCGCTGTAGAAAGTCTTTCACCTAAGGTAGGTGCAGCGAGTGCCGTATCTCTGGACACGTGTTTCTGGCTTTCGGCCGTCATCAGCAGAGAGCGTATGTAACTGAAGGGGTCGCTTGAAATGCCGCCAAACGTCTTCACAGGTTTTTGTACCACTCAGTAGGCACACAGGTGCATCGCCAGTGCTCGTCAGCAAGAGGCTCACGGGAGCCGTCATTTAGACATCCAAAAAGAAAAAGGGAGCACACTGCCTTGCATTCAAGCGGAAAATAGCCCCAAGGCATCATGGTAAATGCAGTCATTTAAATATAAATAGCAAGAATTTTTCAAAAAATTATTCACCCTTAGTAGGTGCAGCAAGTGTCGTATCGCTGTAGAAAGTCTTTCGCCTAAGGTAGGTGCAGCGAGTGCCGTATCTCTGGACACGTGTTTCTGGCTTTCGGCCGTCATTAGCAGAGAGCGTATGTAACTGAAGGGGTCGCTTGAAATGCCGCCAAACGTCTTCACAGGTTTTTGTACCACTCAGTAGGCACACAGGTGCATCGCCAGTGCTCGTCAGCAAGAGGCTCACGGGAGCCGTCATTTAGCCATCCAAAAAGAAAAAGGGAGCACACTGCCTTCCATTCAAGCGGAAAATAGCCCCAAGGCATCATGGTAAATGCAGTCATTTAAATATAAATAGCAAGAATTTTTCAAAAAATTATTCACCCTTAGTAGGTGCAGCAAGTGCCGTATCGCTGTAGAAAGTCTTTCACCTAAGGTAGGTGCAGCGAGTGCCGTATCTCTGGACACGTGTTTCTGGCTTTCGGCCGTCATCAGCAGAGAGCGGATGTAACTGAAGGGGTCGCTTGAAATGCCGCCAAACGTCTTCACAGGTTTTTGTACCACTCAGTAGGCACACAGGTGCATCGCCAGTGCTCGTCAGCAAGAGGCTCACGGGAGCCGTCATTTAGACATCCAAAAAGAAAAAGGGAGCACACTGCCTTGCATTCAAGCGGAAAATAGCCCCAAGGCATCATGGTAAATGCAGTCATTTAAATATAAATAGCAAGAATTTTTCTAAAAATTATTCACCCTTAGTAGGTGCAGCAAGTGCCGTATCGCTGTAGAAAGTCTTTCACCTAAGGTAGGTGCAGCGAGTGCCGTATCTCTGGACACGTGTTTCTGGCTTTCGGCCGTCATCAGCAGAGAGCGTATGTAACTGAAGGGGTCGCTTGAAATGCCGCCAAACGTCTTCACAGGTTTTTGTACCACTCTGTAGGCACACAGGTGCATCGCCAGTGCTCGTCAGCAAGAGGCTCACAGGAGCCGTCATTTAGACATCCAAAAAGAAAAAGGGAGCACACTGCCTTGCATTCAAGCGGAAAATAGCCCCAAGGCATCATGGTAAATGCAGTCATTTAAATATAAATAGCAAGAATTTTTCAAAAAATTATTCACCCTTAGTAGGTGCAGCAAGTGCCGTATCGCTGTAGAAAGTCTTTCACCTAAGGTAGGTGCAGCGAGTGCCGTATCTCTGGACACGTGTTTCTGGCTTTCGGCCGTCATCAGCAGAGAGCGTATGTAACTGAAGGGGTCGCTTGAAATGCCGCCAAACGTCTTCAAAGGTTTTTGTACCACTCAGTAGGCACACAGGTGCATCGCCAGTGCTCATCAGCAAGAGGCTCACGGGAGCCGTCATTTAGACATCCAAAAAGAAAAAGGGAGCACACTGCCTTGCATTCAAGCGGAAAATAGCCCCAAGGCATCATGGTAAATGCAGTCATTTAAATATAAATAGCAAGAATTTTTCTAAAAATTATTCACCCTTAGTAGGTGCAGCAAGTGCCGTATCGCTGTAGAAAGTCTTTCACCTAAGGTAGGTGCAGCGAGTGCCGTATCTCTGGACACGTGTTTCTGGCTTTCGGCCGTCATCAGCAGAGAGCGTATGTAACTGAAGGGGTCGCTTGAAATGCCGCCAAACGTCTTCACAGGTTTTTGTACCACTCAGTAGGCACACAGGTGCATCGCCAGTGCTCGTCAGCAAGAGGCTCACGGGAGCCGTCATTTAGACATCCAAAAAGAAAAAGGGAGCACACTGCCTTGCATTCAAGCGGAAAATAGCCCCAAGGCATCATGGTAAATGCAGTCATTTAAATATAAATAGCAAGAATTTTTCAAAAAATTATTCACCCTTAGTAGGTGCAGCAAGTGCCGTATCGCTGTAGAAAGTCTTTCACCTAAGGTAGGTGCAGCGAGTGCCGTATCTCTGGACACGTGTTTCTGGCTTTCCGCCGTCATCAGCAGAGAGCGGATGTAACTGAAGGGGTCGCTTGAAATGCCGCCAAACGTCTTCACAGGTTTTTGTACCACTCAGTAGGCACACAGGTGCATCGCCAGTGCTCGTCAGCAAGAGGCTCACGGGAGCCGTCATTTAGACATCCAAAAAGAAAAAGGGAGCACACTGCCTTGCATTCAAGCGGAAAATAGCCCCAAGGCATCATGGTAAATGCAGTCATTTAAATATAAATAGCAAGAATTTTTCAAAAAATTATTCACCCTTAGTAGGTGCAGCAAGTGCCGTATCGCTGTAGAAAGTCTTTCACCTAAGGTAGGTGCAGCGAGTGCCGTATCTCTGGACACGTGTTTCTGGCTTTCGGCCGTCATCAGCAGAGAGCGTATGTAACTGAAGGGGTCGCTTGAAATGCCGCCAAACGTCTTCACAGGTTTTTGTACCACTCAGTAGGCACACAGGTGCATCGCCAGTGCTCGTCAGCAAGAGGCTCACGGGAGCCGTCATTTAGACATCCAAAAAGAAAAAGGGAGCACACTGCCTTGCATTCAAGCAGAAAATAGCCCCAAGGCATCATGGTAAATGCAGTCATTTAAATTTAAATAGCAAGAATTTTTCAAAAAATTATTCACCCTTAGTAGGTGCAGCAAGTGCCGTATCGCTGTAGAAAGTCTTTCACCTAAGGTAGGTGCAGCGAGTGCTGTATCTCTGGACACGTGTTTCTGGCTTTCGGCCGTCATCAGCAGAGAGCGTATGTAACTGAAGGGGTCGCTTGAAATGCCGCCAAACGTCTTCACAGGTTTTTGTACCACTCTGTAGGCACACAGGTGCATCGCCAGTGCTCGTCAGCAAGAGGCTCACGGGAGCCGTCATTTAGACATCCAAAAAGAAAAAGGGAGCACACTGCCTTGCATTCAAGCGGAAAATAGCCCCAAGGCATCATGGTAAATGCAGTCATTTAAATATAAATAGCAAGAATTTTTCAAAAAATTATTCACCCTTAGTAGGTGCAGCAAGTGCCGTATCGCTGTAGAAAGTCTTTCACCTAAGGTAGGTGCAGCGAGTGCCGTATCTCTGGACACGTGTTTCTGGCTTTCCGCCGTCATCAGCAGAGAGCGTATGTAACTGAAGGGGTCGCTTGAAATGCCGCCAAACGTCTTCACAGGTTTTTGTACCACTCAGTAGGCACACAGGTGCATCGCCAGTGCTCGTCAGCAAGAGGCTCACGGGAGCCGTCATTTAGACATCCAAAAAGAAAAAGGGAGCACACTGCCTTGCATTCAAGCGGAAAATAGCCCCAAGGCATCATGGTAAATGCAGTCATTTAAATATAAATAGCAAGAATTTTTCAAAAAATTATTCACCCTTAGTAGGTGCAGCAAGTGCCGTATCGCTGTAGAAAGTCTTTCACCTAAGGTAGGTGCAGCGAGTGCCGTATCTCTGGACACGTGTTTCTGGCTTTCGGCTGTCATCAGCAGAGAGCGTATGTAACTGAAGGGGTCGCTTGAAATGCCGCCAAACGTCTTCACAGGTTTTTGTACCACTCAGTAGGCACACAGGTGCATCGCCAGTGCTCGTCAGCAAGAGGCTCACGGGAGCCGTCATTTAGACCTCCAAAAAGAAAAAGGGAGCACACTGCCTTGCATTCAAGCGGAAAATAGCCCCAAGGCATCATGGTAAATGCAGTCATTTAAATATAAATAGCAAGAATTTTTCAAAAAATTATTCACCCTTAGTAGGTGCAGCAAGTGCCGTATCGCTGTAGAAAGTCTTTCACCTAAGGTAGGTGCAGCGAGTGCCGTATCTCTGGACACGTGTTTCTGGCTATCGGCCGTCATCAGCAGAGAGCGTATGTAACTGAAGGGGTCGCTTGAAATGCCGCCAAACGTCTTCACAGGTTTTTGTACCACTCAGTAGGCACACAGGTGCATCGCCAGTGCTCGTCAGCAAGAGGCTCACGGGAGCCGTCATTTAGACATCCAAAAAGAAAAAGGGAGCACACTGCCTTGCATTCAAGCGGAAAATAGCCCCAAGGCATCATGGTAAATGCAGTCATTTAAATATAAATAGCAAGAATTTTTCAAAAAATTATTCACCCTTAGTAGGTGCAGCAAGTGCCGTATCGCTGTAGAAAGTCTTTCACCTAAGGTAGGTGCAGCGAGTGCCGTATCTCTGGACACGTGTTTCTGGCTTTCGGCCGTCATCAGCAGAGAGCGTATGTAACTGAAGGGGTCGCTTGAAATGCCGCCAAACGTCTTCACAGGTTTTTGTACCACTCAGTAGGCACACAGGTGCATCGCCAGTGCTCGTCAGCAAGAGGCTCACGGGAGCCGTCATTTAGACATCCAAACAGAAAAAGGGAGCACACTGCCTTGCATTCAAGCGGAAAATAGCCCCAAGACATCATGGTAAATGCAGTCATTTAAATATAAATAGCAAGAATTTTTCAAAAAATTATTCACCCTTAGTAGGTGCAGCAAGTGCCGTATCGCTGTAGAAAGTCTTTCACCTAAGGTAGGTGCAGCGAGTGCCGTATCTCTGGACACGTGTTTCTGGCTTTCGGCAGTCATCAGCAGAGAGCGTATGTAACTGAAGGGGTCGCTTGAAATGCCGCCAAACATCTTCACAGGTTTTTGTACCACTCAGTAGGCACACAGGTGCATCGCCAGTGCTCGTCAGCAAGAGGCTCACGGGAGCCGTCATTTAGGCATCCAAAAAGAAAAAGGGAGCACACTGCCTTGCATTCAAGCGGAAAATAGCCCCAAGGCATCATGGTAAATGCAGTCATTTAAATATAAATAGCAAGAATTTTTCTAAAAATTATTCACCCTTAGTAGGTGCAGCAAGTGCCGTATCGCTGTAGAAAGTCTTTCACCTAAGGTAGGTGCAGCGAGTGCCGTATCTCTGGACACGTGTTTCTGGCTTTCGGCCGTCATCAGCAGAGAGCGTATGTAACTGAAGGGGTCGCTTGAAATGCCGCCAAACGTCTTCACAGGTTTTTGTACCACTCAGTAGGCACACAGGTGCATCGCCAGTGCTCGTCAGCAAGAGGCTCACGGGAGCCGTCATTTAGACATCCAAAAAGAAAAAGGGAGCACACTGCCTTGCATTCAAGCGGAAAATAGCCCCAAGGCATCATGGTAAATGCAGTCATTTAAATATAAATAGCAAGAATTTTTCAAAAAATTATTCACCCTTAGTAGGTGCAGCAAGTGCTGTATCGCTGTAGAAAGTCTTTCACCTAAGGTAGGTGCAGCGAGTGCCGTATCTCTGGACACGTGTTTCTGGCTTTCGGTCGTCATCAGCAGAGAGCGTATGTAACTGAAGGGGTCGCTTGAAATGCCGCCAAACGTCTTCAAAGGTTTTTGTACCACTCAGTAGGCACACAGGTGCATCGCCAGTGCTCATCAGCAAGAGGCTCACGGGAGCCGTCATTTAGACATCCAAAAAGAAAAAGGGAGCACACTGCCTTGCATTCAAGCGGAAAATAGCCCCAAGGCATCATGGTAAATGCAGTCATTTAAATATAAATAGCAAGAATTTTTCTAAAAATTATTCACCCTTAGTAGGTGCAGCAAGTGCCGTATCGCTGTAGAAAGTCTTTCACCTAAGGTAGGTGCAGCGAGTGCCGTATCTCTGGACACGTGTTTCTGGCTTTCGGCCGTCATCAGCAGAGAGCGTATGTAACTGAAGGGGTCGCTTGAAATGCCGCCAAACGTCTTCACAGGTTTTTGTACCACTCAGTAGGCACACAGGTGCATCGCCAGTGCTCGTCAGCAAGAGGCTCACGGGAGCCGTCATTTAGACATCCAAAAAGAAAAAGGGAGCACACTGCCTTGCATTCAAGCGGAAAATAGCCCCAAGGCATCATGGTAAATGCAGTCATTTAAATATAAATAGCAAGAATTTTTCAAAAAATTATTCACCCTTAGTAGGTGCAGCAAGTGCCGTATCGCTGTAGAAAGTCTTTCACCTAAGGTAGGTGCAGCGAGTGCCGTATCTCTGGACACGTGTTTCTGGCTATCGGCCGTCATCAGCAGAGAGCGTATGTAACTGAAGGGGTCGCTTGAAATGCCGCCAAACGTCTTCACAGGTTTTTGTACCACTCAGTAGGCACACAGGTGCATCGCCAGTGCTCGTCAGCAAGAGGCTCACGGGAGCCGTCATTTAGACATCCAAAAAGAAAAAGGGAGCACACTGCCTTGCATTCAAGCGGAAAATAGCCCCAAGGCATCATGGTAAATGCAGTCATTTAAATATAAATAGCAAGAATTTTTCAAAAAATTATTCACCCTTAGTAGGTGCAGCAAGTGCCGTATCGCTGTAGAAAGTCTTTCACCTAAGGTAGGTGCAGCGAGTGCCGTATCTCTGGACACGTGTTTCTGGCTTTCGGCCGTCATCAGCAGAGAGCGTATGTAACTGAAGGGGTCGCTTGAAATGCCGCCAAACGTCTTCACAGGTTTTTGTACCACTCAGTAGGCACACAGGTGCATCGCCAGTGCTCGTCAGCAAGAGGCTCACGGGAGCCGTCATTTAGACATCCAAAAAGAAAAAGGGAGCACACTGCCTTGCATTCAAGCGGAAAATAGCCCCAAGACATCATGGTAAATGCAGTCATTTAAATATAAATAGCAAGAATTTTTCAAAAAATTATTCACCCTTAGTAGGTGCAGCAAGTGCCGTATCGCTGTAGAAAGTCTTTCACCTAAGGTAGGTGCAGCGAGTGCCGTATCTCTGGACACGTGTTTCTGGCTTTCGGCAGTCATCAGCAGAGAGCGTATGTAACTGAAGGGGTCGCTTGAAATGCCGCCAAACATCTTCACAGGTTTTTGTACCACTCAGTTGGCACACAGGTGCATCGCCAGTGCTCGTCAGCAAGAGGCTCACGGGAGCCGTCATTTAGACATCCAAAAAGAAAAAGGGAGCACACTGCCTTGCATTCAAGCGGAAAATAGCCCCAAGGCATCATGGTAAATGCAGTCATTTAAATATAAATAGCAAGAATTTTTCTAAAAATTATTCACCCTTAGTAGGTGCAGCAAGTGCCGTATCGCTGTAGAAAGTCTTTCACCTAAGGTAGGTGCAGCGAGTGCCGTATCTCTGGACACGTGTTTCTGGCTTTCGGCCGTCATCAGCAGAGAGCGTATGTAACTGAAGGGGTCGCTTGAAATGCCGCCAAACGTCTTCACAGGTTTTTGTACCACTCAGTAGGCACACAGGTGCATCGCCAGTGCTCGTCAGCAAGAGGCTCACGGGAGCCGTCATTTAGACATCCAAAAAGAAAAAGGGAGCACACTGCCTTGCATTCAAGCGGAAAATAGCCCCAAGGCATCATGGTAAATGCAGTCATTTAAATATAAATAGCAAGAATTTTTCAAAAAATTATTCACCCTTAGTAGGTGCAGCAAGTGCTGTATCGCTGTAGAAAGTCTTTCACCTAAGGTAGGTGCAGCGAGTGCCGTATCTCTGGACACGTGTTTCTGGCTTTCGGCCGTCATCAGCAGAGAGCGTATGTAACTGAAGGGGTCGCTTGAAATGCCGCCAAACGTCTTCAAAGGTTTTTGTACCACTCAGTAGGCACACAGGTGCATCGCCAGTGCTCATCAGCAAGAGGCTCACGGGAGCCGTCATTTAGACATCCAAAAAGAAAAAGGGAGCACACTGCCTTGCATTCAAGCGGAAAATAGCCCCAAGGCATCATGGTAAATGCAGTCATTTAAATATAAATAGCAAGAATTTTTCTAAAAATTATTCACCCTTAGTAGGTGCAGCAAGTGCCGTATCGCTGTAGAAAGTCTTTCACCTAAGGTAGGTGCAGCGAGTGCCGTATCTCTGGACACGTGTTTCTGGCTTTCGGCCGTCATCAGCAGAGAGCGTATGTAACTGAAGGGGTCGCTTGAAATGCCGCCAAACGTCTTCACAGGTTTTTGTACCACTCAGTAGGCACACAGGTGCATCGCCAGTGCTCGTCAGCAAGAGGCTCATGGGAGCCGTCATTTAGACATCCAAAAAGAAAAAGGGAGCACACTGCCTTGCATTCAAGCGGAAAATAGCCCCAAGGCATCATGGTAAATGCAGTCATTTAAATATAAATAGCAAGAATTTTTCAAAAAATTATTCACCCTTAGTAGGTGCAGCAAGTGCCGTATCGCTGTAGAAAGTCTTTCACCTAAGGTAGGTGCAGCGAGTGCCGTATCTCTGGACACGTGTTTCTGGCTTTCGGCCGTCATCAGCAGAGAGCGTATGTAACTGAAGGGGTCGCTTGAAATGCCGCCAAACGTCTTCACAGGTTTTTGTACCACTCAGTAGGCACACAGGTGCATCGCCAGTGCTCGTCAGCAAGAGGCTCAAGGGAGCCGTCATTTAGACATCCAAAAAGAAAAAGGGAGCACACTGCCTTGCATTCAAGCGGAAAATACCCCAAGGCATCATGGTAAATGCAGTCATTTAAATATAAATAGCAAGAATTTTTCAAAAAATTATTCACCCTTAGTAGGTGCAGCAAGTGCCGTATCGCTGTAGAAAGTCTTTCACCTAAGGTAGGTGCAGCGAGTGCCGTATCTCTGGACACGTGTTTCTGGCTTTCGGCCGTCATCAGCAGAGAGCGTATGTAACTGAAGGGGTCGCTTGAAATGCCGCCAAACGTCTTCACAGGTTTTTGTACCACTCAGTAGGCACACAGGTGCATCGCCAGTGCTCGTCAGCAAGAGGCTCACGGGAGCCGTCATTTAGACATCCAAAAAGAAAAAGGGAGCACACTGCCTTGCATTCAAGCGGAAAATAGCCCCAAGGCATCATGGTAAATGCAGTCATTTAAATATAAATAGCAAGAATTTTTCAAAAAATTATTCACCCTTAGTAGGTGCAGCAAGTGCCGTATCGCTGTAGAAAGTCTTTCACCTAAGGTAGGTGCAGCGAGTGCCGCATCTCTGGACACGTGTTTCTGGCATTCGGCTGTCATCAGCAGAGAGCGTATGTAACTGAAGGGGTCGCTTGAAATGCCGCCAAACGTCTTCACAGGTTTTTGTACCACTCAGTAGGCACACAGGTGCATCGCCAGTGCTCGTCAGCAAGAGGCTCACGGGAGCCGTCATTTAGACATCCAAAAAGAAAAAGGGAGCACACTGCCTTGCATTCAAGCGGAAAATAGCCCCAAGGCATCATGGTAAATGCAGTCATTTAAATATAAATAGCAAGAATTTTTCAAAAAATTATTCACCCTTAGTAGGTGCAGAAAGTGCCGTATCGCTGTAGAAAGTCTTTCACCTAAGGTAGGTGCAGCGAGTGCCGTATCTCTGGACACGTGTTTCTGGCTTTCGGCCGTCATCAGCAGAGAGCGTATGTAACTGAAGGGGTCGCTTGAAATGGCGCCAAACATCTTCACAGGTTTTTGTACCACTCAGTAGGCACACAGGTGCATCGCCAGTGCTCGTCAGCAAGAGGCTCACGGGAGCCGTCATTTAGACATCCAAAAAGAAAAAGGGAGCACACTGCCTTGCATTCAAGCGGAAAATAGCCCCAAGGTATCATGGTAAATGCAGTCATTTAAATATAAATAGCAAGAATTTTTCAAAAAATTATTCACCCTTAGTAGGTGCAGCAAGTGCCGTATCGCTGTAGAAAGTCTTTCACCTAAGGTAGGTGCAGCGAGTGCCGTATCTCTGGACACGTGTTTCTGGCTTTCGGCCGTCATCAGCAGAGAGCGTATGTAACTGAAGGGGTCGCTTGAAATGCCGCCAAACGTCTTCACAGGTTTTTGTACCACTCAGTAGGCACACAGGTGCATCGCCAGTGCTCGTCAGCAAGAGGCTCACGGGAGCCGTCATTTAGACATCCAAAAAGAAAAAGGGAGCACACTGCCTTGCATTCAAGCGGAAAATAGCCCCAAGGCATCATGGTAAATGCAGTCATTTAAATATAAATAGCAAGAATTTTTCAAAAAATTATTCACCCTTAGTAGGTGCAGCAAGTGCCGTATCGCTGTAGAAAGTCTTTCACCTAAGGTAGGTGCAGCGAGTGCCGAATCTCTGGACACGTGTTTCTGGCTTTCGGCCGTCATCAGCAGAGAGCGTATGTAACTGAAGGGGTCGCTTGAAATGCCGCCAAACGTCTTCACAGGTTTTTGTACCACTCAGTAGGCACACAGGTGCATCGCCAGTGCTCGTCAGCAAGAGGCTCACGGGAGCCGTCATTTAGACATCCAAAAAGAAAAAGGGAGCACACTGCCTTGCATTCAAGCGGAAAATAGCCCCAAGGCATCATGGTAAATGCAGTCATTTAAATATAAATAGCAAAAAAAATTCAAAAAATTATTCACCCTTAGTAGGTGCAGCAAGTGCTGTATCGCTGTAGAAAGTCTTTCACCTAAGGTAGGTGCAGCGAGTGCCGTATCTCTGGACACGTGTTTCTGGCTTTCGGCCGTCATCAGCAGAGAGCGTATGTAACTGAAGGGGTCGCTTGAAATGCCGCCAAACGTCTTCACAGGTTTTTGTACCACTCAGTAGGCACACAGGTGCATCGCCAGTGCTCGTCAGCAAGAGGCTCACGGGAGCCGTCATTTAGACATCCAAACAGAAAAAGGGAGCACACTGCCTTGCATTCAAGCGGAAAATAGCCCCAAGACATCATGGTAAATGCAGTCATTTAAATATAAATAGCAAGAATTTTTAAAAAAATTATTCACCCTTAGTAGGTGCAGCAAGTGCCGTATCGCTGTAGAAAGTCTTTCACCTAAGGTAGGTGCAGCGAGTGCCGTATCTCTGGACACGTGTTTCTGGCTTTCGGCAGTCATCAGCAGAGAGCGTATGTAACTGAAGGGGTCGCTTGAAATGCCGCCAAACTACTTCACAGGTTTTTGTACCACTCAGTAGGCACACAGGTGCATCGCCAGTGCTCGTCAGCAAGAGGCTCACGGGAGCCGTCATTTAGACATCCAAAAAGAAAAAGGGAGCACACTGCCTTGCATTCAAGCGGAAAATAGCCCCAAGGCATCATGGTAAATGCAGTCATTTAAATATAAATAGCAAGAATTTTTCTAAAAATTATTCACCCTTAGTAGGTGCAGCAAGTGCCGTATCGCTGTAGAAAGTCTTTCACCTAAGGTAGGTGCAGCGAGTGCCGTATCTCTGGACACGTGTTTCTGGCTTTCGGCCGTCATCAGCAGAGAGCGTATGTAACTGAAGGGGTCGCTTGAAATGCCGCCAAACGTCTTCACAGGTTTTTGTACCACTCAGTAGGCACACAGGTGCATCGCCAGTGCTCGTCAGCAAGAGGCTCACGGGAGCCGTCATTTAGACATCCAAAAAGAAAAAGGGAGCACACTGCCTTGCATTCAAGCGGAAAATAGCCCCAAGGCATCATGGTAAATGCAGTCATTTAAATATAAATAGCAAGAATTTTTCAAAAAATTATTCACCCTTAGTAGGTGCAGCAAGTGCTGTATCGCTGTAGAAAGTCTTTCACCTAAGGTAGGTGCAGCGAGTGCCGTATCTCTGGACACGTGTTTCTGGCTTTCGGCCGTCATCAGCAGAGAGCGTATGTAACTGAAGGGGTCGCTTGAAATGCCGCCAAACGTCTTCAAAGGTTTTTGTACCACTCAGTAGGCACACAGGTGCATCGCCAGTGCTCATCAGCAAGAGGCTCACGGGAGCCGTCATTTAGACATCCAAAAAGAAAAAGGGAGCACACTGCCTTGCATTCAAGCGGAAAATAGCCCCAAGGCATCATGGTAAATGCAGTCATTTAAATATAAATAGCAAGAATTTTTCTAAAAATTATTCACCCTTAGTAGGTGCAGCAAGTGCCGTATCGCTGTAGAAAGTCTTTCACCTAAGGTAGGTGCAGCGAGTGCCGTATCTCTGGACACGTGTTTCTGGCTTTCGGCCGTCATCAGCAGAGAGCGTATGTAACTGAAGGGGTCGCTTGAAATGCCGCCAAACGTCTTCACAGGTTTTTGTACCACTCAGTAGGCACACAGGTGCATCGCCAGTGCTCGTCAGCAAGAGGCTCACGGGAGCCGTCATTTAGACATCCAAAAAGAAAAAGGGAGCACACTGCCTTGCATTCAAGCGGAAAATAGCCCCAAGGCATCATGGTAAATGCAGTCATTTAAATATAAATAGCAAGAATTTTTCAAAAAATTATTCACCCTTAGTAGGTGCAGCAAGTGCCGTATCGCTGTAGAAAGTCTTTCACCTAAGGTAGGTGCAGCGAGTGCCGTATCTCTGGACACGTGTTTCTGGCTATCGGCCGTCATCAGCAGAGAGCGTATGTAACTGAAGGGGTCGCTTGAAATGCCGCCAAACGTCTTCACAGGTTTTTGTACCACTCAGTAGGCACACAGGTGCATCGCCAGTGCTCGTCAGCAAGAGGCTCACGGGAGCCGTCATTTAGACATCCAAAAAGAAAAAGGGAGCACACTGCCTTGCATTCAAGCGGAAAATAGCCCCAAGGCATCATGGTAAATGCAGTCATTTAAATATAAATAGCAAGAATTTTTCAAAAAATTATTCACCCTTAGTAGGTGCAGCAAGTGCCGTATCGCTGTAGAAAGTCTTTCACCTAAGGTAGGTGCAGCGAGTGCCGTATCTCTGGACACGTGTTTCTGGCTATCGGCCGTCATCAGCAGAGAGCGTATGTAACTGAAGGGGTCGCTTGAAATGCCGCCAAACGTCTTCACAGGTTTTTGTACCACTCAGTAGGCACACAGGTGCATCGCCAGTGCTCGTCAGCAAGAGGCTCACGGGAGCCGTCATTTAGACATCCAAAAAGAAAAAGGGAGCACACTGCCTTGCATTCAAGCGGAAAATAGCCCCAAGGCATCATGGTAAATGCAGTCATTTAAATATAAATAGCAAGAATTTTTCAAAAAATTATTCACCCTTAGTAGGTGCAGCAAGTGCCGTATCGCTGTAGAAAGTCTTTCACCTAAGGTAGGTGCAGCGAGTGCCGTATCTCTGGACACGTGTTTCTGGCTTTCGGCCGTCATCAGCAGAGAGCGTATGTAACTGAAGGGGTCGCTTGAAATGCCGCGAAACGTCTTCACAGGTTTTTGTACCACTCAGTAGGCACACAGGTGCATCGCCAGTGCTCGTCAGCAAGAGGCTCACGGGAGCCGTCATTTAGACATCCAAACAGAAAAAGGGAGCACACTGCCTTGCATTCAAGCGGAAAATAGCCCCAAGACATCATGGTAAATGCAGTCATTTAAATATAAATAGCAAGAATTTTTCAAAAAATTATTCACCCTTAGTAGGTGCAGCAAGTGCCGTATCGCTGTAGAAAGTCTTTCACCTAAGGTAGGTGCAGCGAGTGCCGTATCTCTGGACACGTGTTTCTGGCTTTCGGCAGTCATCAGCAGAGAGCGTATGTAACAGAAGGGGTCGCTTGAAATGCCGCCAAACATCTTCACAGGTTTTTGTACCACTCAGTAGGCACACAGGTGCATCGCCAGTGCTCGTCAGCAAGAGGCTCACGGGAGCCGTCATTTAGACATCCAAAAAGAAAAAGGGAGCACACTGCCTTGCATTCAAGCGGAAAATAGCCCCAAGGCATCATGGTAAATGCAGTCATTTAAATATAAATAGCAAGAATTTTTCAAAAAATTATTCACCCTTAGTAGGTGCAGCAAGTGCCGTATCGCTGTAGAAAGTCTTTCACCTAAGGTAGGTGCAGCGAGTGCCGAATCTCTGGACACGTGTTTCTGGCTTTCGGCCGTCATCAGCAGAGAGCGTATGTAACTGAAGGGGTCGCTTGAAATGCCGCCAAACGTCTTCACAGGTTTTTGTACCACTCAGTAGGCACACAGGTGCATCGCCAGTGCTCGTCAGCAAGAGGCTCACGGGAGCCGTCATTTAGACATCCAAAAAGAAAAAGGGAGCACACTGCCTTGCATTCAAGTGGAAAATAGCCCCAAGGCATCATGGTAAATGCAGTCATTTAAATATAAATAGCAAAAAAAATTCAAAAAATTATTCACCCTTAGTAGGTGCAGCAAGTGCTGTATCGCTGTAGAAAGTCTTTCACCTAAGGTAGGTGCAGCGAGTGCCGTATCTCTGGACACGTGTTTCTGGCTTTCGGCCGTCATCAGCAGAGAGCGTATGTAACTGAAGGGGTCGCTTGAAATGCCGCCAAACGTCTTCACAGGTTTTTGTACCACTCAGTAGGCACACAGGTGCATCGCCAGTGCTCGTCAGCAAGAGGCTCACGGGAGCCGTCATTTAGACATCCAAACAGAAAAAGGGAGCACACTGCCTTGCATTCAAGCGGAAAATAGCCCCAAGACATCATGGTAAATGCAGTCATTTAAATATAAATAGCAAGAATTTTTAAAAAAATTATTCACCCTTAGTAGGTGCAGCAAGTGCCGTATCGCTGTAGAAAGTCTTTCACCTAAGGTAGGTGCAGCGAGTGCCGTATCTCTGGACACGTGTTTCTGGCTTTCGGCAGTCATCAGCAGAGAGCGTATGTAACTGAAGGGGTCGCTTGAAATGCCGCCAAACTACTTCACAGGTTTTTGTACCACTCAGTAGGCACACAGGTGCATCGCCAGTGCTCGTCAGCAAGAGGCTCACGGGAGCCGTCATTTAGACATCCAAAAAGAAAAAGGGAGCACACTGCCTTGCATTCAAGCGGAAAATAGCCCCAAGGCATCATGGTAAATGCAGTCATTTAAATATAAATAGCAAGAATTTTTCTAAAAATTATTCACCCTTAGTAGGTGCAGCAAGTGCCGTATCGCTGTAGAAAGTCTTTCACCTAAGGTAGGTGCAGCGAGTGCCGTATCTCTGGACACGTGTTTCTGGCTTTCGGCCGTCATCAGCAGAGAGCGTATGTAACTGAAGGGGTCGCTTGAAATGCCGCCAAACGTCTTCACAGGTTTTTGTACCACTCAGTAGGCACACAGGTGCATCGCCAGTGCTCGTCAGCAAGAGGCTCACGGGAGCCGTCATTTAGACATCCAAAAAGAAAAAGGGAGCACACTGCCTTGCATTCAAGCGGAAAATAGCCCCAAGGCATCATGGTAAATGCAGTCATTTAAATATAAATAGCAAGAATTTTTCAAAAAATTATTCACCCTTAGTAGGTGCAGCAAGTGCTGTATCGCTGTAGAAAGTCTTTCACCTAAGGTAGGTGCAGCGAGTGCCGTATCTCTGGACACGTGTTTCTGGCTTTCGGCCGTCATCAGCAGAGAGCGTATGTAACTGAAGGGGTCGCTTGAAATGCCGCCAAACGTCTTCAAAGGTTTTTGTACCACTCAGTAGGCACACAGGTGCATCGCCAGTGCTCATCAGCAAGAGGCTCACGGGAGCCGTCATTTAGACATCCAAAAAGAAAAAGGGAGCACACTGCCTTGCATTCAAGCGGAAAATAGCCCCAAGGCATCATGGTAAATGCAGTCATTTAAATATAAATAGCAAGAATTTTTCTAAAAATTATTCACCCTTAGTAGGTGCAGCAAGTGCCGTATCGCTGTAGAAAGTCTTTCACCTAAGGTAGGTGCAGCGAGTGCCGTATCTCTGGACACGTGTTTCTGGCTTTCGGCCGTCATCAGCAGAGAGCGTATGTAACTGAAGGGGTCGCTTGAAATGCCGCCAAACGTCTTCACAGGTTTTTGTACCACTCAGTAGGCACACAGGTGCATCGCCAGTGCTCGTCAGCAAGAGGCTCACGGGAGCCGTCATTTAGACATCCAAAAAGAAAAAGGGAGCACACTGCCTTGCATTCAAGCGGAAAATAGCCCCAAGGCATCATGGTAAATGCAGTCATTTAAATATAAATAGCAAGAATTTTTCAAAAAATTATTCACCCTTAGTAGGTGCAGCAAGTGCCGTATCGCTGTAGAAAGTCTTTCACCTAAGGTAGGTGCAGCGAGTGCCGTATCTCTGGACACGTGTTTCTGGCTATCGGCCGTCATCAGCAGAGAGCGTATGTAACTGAAGGGGTCGCTTGAAATGCCGCCAAACGTCTTCACAGGTTTTTGTACCACTCAGTAGGCACACAGGTGCATCGCCAGTGCTCGTCAGCAAGAGGCTCACGGGAGCCGTCATTTAGACATCCAAAAAGAAAAAGGGAGCACACTGCCTTGCATTCAAGCGGAAAATAGCCCCAAGGCATCATGGTAAATGCAGTCATTTAAATATAAATAGCAAGAATTTTTCAAAAAATTATTCACCCTTAGTAGGTGCAGCAAGTGCCGTATCGCTGTAGAAAGTCTTTCACCTAAGGTAGGTGCAGTGAGTGCCGTATCTCTGGACACGTGTTTCTGGCTTTCGGCCGTCATCAGCAGAGAGCGTATGTAACTGAAGGGGTCGCTTGAAATGCCGCCAAACGTCTTCACAGGTTTTTGTACCACTCAGTAGGCACACAGGTGCATCGCCAGTGCTCGTAAGCAAGAGGCTCACGGGAGCCGTCATTTAGACATCCAAAAAGAAAAAGGGAGCACACTGCCTTGCATTCAAGCGGAAAATAGCCCCAAGGCATCATGGTAAATGCAGTCATTTAAATTTCAATAGCAAGAATTTTTCAAAAAATTATTCACCCTTAGTAGGTGCAGCAAGTGCCGTATCGCTGTAGAAAGTCTTTCACCTAAGGTAGGTGCAGCGAGTGCTGTATCTCTGGACACGTGTTTCTGGCTTTCGGCCGTCATCAGCAGAGAGCGTATGTAACTGAAGGGGTCGCTTGAAATGCCGCCAAACGTCTTCACAGGTTTTTGTACCACTCTGTAGGCACACAGGTGCATCGCCAGTGCTCGTCAGCAAGAGGCTCACGGGAGCCGTCATTTAGACATCCAAAAAGAAAAAGGGAGCACACTGCCTTGCATTCAAGCGGAAAATAGCCCCAAGGCATCATGGTAAATGCAGTCATTTAAATATAAATAGCAAGAATTTTTCAAAAAATTATTCACCCTTAGTAGGTGCAGCAAGTGCCGTATCGCTGTAGAAAGTCTTTCACCTAAGGTAGGTGCAGCGAGTGCCGTATCTCTGGACACGTGTTTCTGGCTTTCCGCCGTCATCAGCAGAGAGCGTATGTAACTGAAGGGGTCGCTTGAAATGCCGCCAAACGTCTTCACAGGTTTTTGTACCACTCAGTAGGCACACAGGTGCATCGCCAGTGCTCGTCAGCAAGAGGCTCACGGGAGCCGTCATTTAGACATCCAAAAAGAAAAAGGGAGCACACTGCCTTGCATTCAAGCGGAAAATAGCCCCAAGGCATCATGGTAAATGCAGTCATTTAAATATAAATAGCAAGAATTTTTCAAAAAATTATTCACCCTTAGTAGGTGCAGCAAGTGCCGTATCGCTGTAGAAAGTCTTTCACCTAAGGTAGGTGCAGCGAGTGCCGTATCTCTGGACACGTGTTTCTGGCTTTCGGCTGTCATCAGCAGAGAGCGTATGTAACTGAAGGGGTCGCTTGAAATGCCGCCAAACGTCTTCACAGGTTTTTGTACCACTCAGTAGGCACACAGGTGCATCGCCAGTGCTCGTCAGCAAGAGGCTCACGGGAGCCGTCATTTAGACCTCCAAAAAGAAAAAGGGAGCACACTGCCTTGCATTCAAGCGGAAAATAGCCCCAAGGCATCATGGTAAATGCAGTCATTTAAATATAAATAGCAAGAATTTTTCAAAAAATTATTCACCCTTAGTAGGTGCAGCAAGTGCCGTATCGCTGTAGAAAGTCTTTCACCTAAGGTAGGTGCAGCGAGTGCCGTATCTCTGGACACGTGTTTCTGGCTATCGGCCGTCATCAGCAGAGAGCGTATGTAACTGAAGGGGTCGCTTGAAATGCCGCCAAACGTCTTCACAGGTTTTTGTACCACTCAGTAGGCACACAGGTGCATCGCCAGTGCTCGTCAGCAAGAGGCTCACGGGAGCCGTCATTTAGACATCCAAAAAGAAAAAGGGAGCACACTGCCTTGCATTCAAGCGGAAAATAGCCCCAAGGCATCATGGTAAATGCAGTCATTTAAATATAAATAGCAAGAATTTTTCAAAAAATTATTCACCCTTAGTAGGTGCAGCAAGTGCCGTATCGCTGTAGAAAGTCTTTCACCTAAGGTAGGTGCAGCGAGTGCCGTATCTCTGGACACGTGTTTCTGGCTTTCGGCCGTCATCAGCAGAGAGCGTATGTAACTGAAGGGGTCGCTTGAAATGCCGCGAAACGTCTTCACAGGTTTTTGTACCACTCAGTAGGCACACAGGTGCATCGCCAGTGCTCGTCAGCAAGAGGCTCACGGGAGCCGTCATTTAGACATCCAAACAGAAAAAGGGAGCACACTGCCTTGCATTCAAGCGGAAAATAGCCCCAAGACATCATGGTAAATGCAGTCATTTAAATATAAATAGCAAGAATTTTTCAAAAAATTATTCACCCTTAGTAGGTGCAGCAAGTGCCGTATCGCTGTAGAAAGTCTTTCACCTAAGGTAGGTGCAGCGAGTGCCGTATCTCTGGACACGTGTTTCTGGCTTTCGGCAGTCATCAGCAGAGAGCGTATGTAACAGAAGGGGTCGCTTGAAATGCCGCCAAACATCTTCACAGGTTTTTGTACCACTCAGTAGGCACACAGGTGCATCGCCAGTGCTCGTCAGCAAGAGGCTCACGGGAGCCGTCATTTAGACATCCAAAAAGAAAAAGGGAGCACACTGCCTTGCATTCAAGCGGAAAATAGCCCCAAGGCATCATGGTAAATGCAGTCATTTAAATATAAATAGCAAGAATTTTTCTAAAAATTATTCACCCTTAGTAGGTGCAGCAAGTGCCGTATCGCTGTAGAAAGTCTTTCACCTAAGGTAGGTGCAGCGAGTGCCGTATCTCTGGACACGTGTTTCTGGCTTTCGGCCGTCATCAGCAGAGAGCGTATGTAACTGAAGGGGTCGCTTGAAATGCCGCCAAACGTCTTCACAGGTTTTTGTACCACTCAGTAGGCACACAGGTGCATCGCCAGTGCTCGTCAGCAAGAGGCTCACGGGAGCCGTCATTTAGACATCCAAAAAGAAAAAGGGAGCACACTGCCTTGCATTCAAGCGGAAAATAGCCCCAAGGCATCATGGTAAATGCAGTCATTTAAATATAAATAGCAAGAATTTTTCAAAAAATTATTCACCCTTAGTAGGTGCAGCAAGTGCTGTATCGCTGTAGAAAGTCTTTCACCTAAGGTAGGTGCAGCGAGTGCCGTATCTCTGGACACGTGTTTCTGGCTTTCGGCCGTCATCAGCAGAGAGCGTATGTAACTGAAGGGGTCGCTTGAACTGCCGCCAAACGTCTTCAAAGGTTTTTGTACCACTCAGTAGGCACACAGGTGCATCGCCAGTGCTCATCAGCAAGAGGCTCACGGGAGCCGTCATTTAGACATCCAAAAAGAAAAAGGGAGCACACTGCCTTGCATTCAAGCGGAAAATAGCCCCAAGGCATCATGGTAAATGCAGTCATTTAAATATAAATAGCAAGAATTTTTCTAAAAATTATTCACCCTTAGGAGGTGCAGCAAGTGCCGTATCGCTGTAGAAAGTCTTTCACCTAAGGTAGGTGCAGCGAGTGCCGTATCTCTGGACACGTGTTTCTGGCTTTCGGCCGTCATCAGCAGAGAGCGTATGTAACTGAAGGGGTCGCTTGAAATGCCGCCAAACGTCTTCACAGGTTTTTGTACCACTCAGTAGGCACACAGGTGCATCGCCAGTGCTCGTCAGCAAGAGGCTCACGGGAGCCGTCATTTAGACATCCAAAAAGAAAAAGGGAGCACACTGCCTTGCATTCAAGCGGAAAATAGCCCCAAGGCATCATGGTAAATGCAGTCATTTAAATATAAATAGCAAGAATTTTTCAAAAAATTATTCACCCTTAGTAGGTGCAGCAAGTGCCGTATCGCTGTAGAAAGTCTTTCACCTAAGGTAGGTGCAGCGAGTGCCGTATCTCTGGACACGTGTTTCTGGCTATCGGCCGTCATCAGCAGAGAGCGTATGTAACTGAAGGGGTCGCTTGAAATGCCGCCAAACGTCTTCACAGGTTTTTGTACCACTCAGTAGGCACACAGGTGCATCGCCAGTGCTCGTCAGCAAGAGGCTCACGGGAGCCGTCATTTAGACATCCAAAAAGAAAAAGGGAGCACACTGCCTTGCATTCAAGCGGAAAATAGCCCCAAGGCATCATGGTAAATGCAGTCATTTAAATATAAATAGCAAGAATTTTTCAAAAAATTATTCACCCTTAGTAGGGGCAGCAAGTGCCGTATCGCTGTAGAAAGTCTTTCACCTAAGGTAGGTGCAGCGAGTGCCGTATCTCTGGACACGTGTTTCTGGCTTTCGGCCGTCATCAGCAGAGAGCGTATGTAACTGAAGGGGTCGCTTGAAATGCCGCCAAACGTCTTCACAGGTTTTTGTACCACTCAGTAGGCACACAGGTGCATCGCCAGTGCTCGTCAGCAAGAGGCTCACGGGAGCCGTCATTTAGACATCCAAACAGAAAAAGGGAGCACACTGCCTTGCATTCAAGCGGAAAATAGCCCCAAGACATCATGGTAAATGCAGTCATTTAAATATAAATAGCAAGAATTTTTCAAAAAATTATTCACCCTTAGTAGGTGCAGCAAGTGCCGTATCGCTGTAGAAAGTCTTTCACCTAAGGTAGGTGCAGCGAGTGCCGTATCTCTGGACACGTGTTTCTGGCTTTCGGCAGTCATCAGCAGAGAGCGTATGTAACTGAAGGGGTCGCTTGAAATGCCGCCAAACATCTTCACAGGTTTTTGTACCACTCAGTAGGCACACAGGTGCATCGCCAGTGCTCGTCAGCAAGAGGCTCACGGGAGCCGTCATTTAGACATCCAAAAAGAAAAAGGGAGCACACTGCCTTGCATTCAAGCGGAAAATAGCCCCAAGGCATCATGGTAAATGCAGTCATTTAAATATAAATAGCAAGAATTTTTCTAAAAATTATTCACCCTTAGTAGGTGCAGCAAGTGCCGTATCGCTGTAGAAAGTCTTTCACCTAAGGTAGGTGCAGCGAGTGCCGTATCTCTGGACACGTGTTTCTGGCTTTCGGCCGTCATCAGCAGAGAGCGTATGTAACTGAAGGGGTCGCTTGAAATGCCGCCAAACGTCTTCACAGGTTTTTGTACCACTCAGTAGGCACACAGGTGCATCGCCAGTGCTCGTCAGCAAGAGGCTCACGGGAGCCGTCATTTAGACATCCAAAAAGAAAAAGGGAGCACACTGCCTTGCATTCAAGCGGAAAATAGCCCCAAGGCATCATGGTAAATGCAGTCATTTAAATATAAATAGCAAGAATTTTTCAAAAAATTATTCACCCTTAGTAGGTGCAGCAAGTGCTGTATCGCTGTAGAAAGTCTTTCACCTAAGGTAGGTGCAGCGAGTGCCGTATCTCTGGACACGTGTTTCTGGCTTTCGGCCGTCATCAGCAGAGAGCGTATGTAACTGAAGGGGTCGCTTGAAATGCCGCCAAACGTCTTCAAAGGTTTTTGTACCACTCAGTAGGCACACAGGTGCATCGCCAGTGCTCATCAGCAAGAGGCTCACGGGAGCCGTCATTTAGACATCCAAAAAGAAAAAGGGAGCACACTGCCTTGCATTCAAGCGGAAAATAGCCCCAAGGCATCATGGTAAATGCAGTCATTTAAATATAAATAGCAAGAATTTTTCTAAAAATTATTCACCCTTAGTAGGTGCAGCAAGTGCCGTATCGCTGTAGAAAGTCTTTCACCTAAGGTAGGTGCAGCGAGTGCCGTATCTCTGGACACGTGTTTCTGGCTTTCGGCCGTCATCAGCAGAGAGCGTATGTAACTGAAGGGGTCGCTTGAAATGCCGCCAAACGTCTTCACAGGTTTTTGTACCACTCAGTAGGCACACAGGTGCATCGCCAGTGCTCGTCAGCAAGAGGCTCATGGGAGCCGTCATTTAGACATCCAAAAAGAAAAAGGGAGCACACTGCCTTGCATTCAAGCGGAAAATAGCCCCAAGGCATCATGGTAAATGCAGTCATTTAAATATAAATAGCAAGAATTTTTCAAAAAATTATTCACCCTTAGTAGGTGCAGCAAGTGCCGTATCGCTGTAGAAAGTCTTTCACCTAAGGTAGGTGCAGCGAGTGCCGTATCTCTGGACACGTGTTTCTGGCTTTCGGCCGTCATCAGCAGAGAGCGTATGTAACTGAAGGGGTCGCTTGAAATGCCGCCAAACGTCTTCACAGGTTTTTGTACCACTCAGTAGGCACACAGGTGCATCGCCAGTGCTCGTCAGCAAGAGGCTCAAGGGAGCCGTCATTTAGACATCCAAAAAGAAAAAGGGAGCACACTGCCTTGCATTCAAGCGGAAAATACCCCAAGGCATCATGGTAAATGCAGTCATTTAAATATAAATAGCAAGAATTTTTCAAAAAATTATTCACCCTTAGTAGGTGCAGCAAGTGCCGTATCGCTGTAGAAAGTCTTTCACCTAAGGTAGGTGCAGCGAGTGCCGTATCTCTGGACACGTGTTTCTGGCTTTCGGCCGTCATCAGCAGAGAGCGTATGTAACTGAAGGGGTCGCTTGAAATGCCGCCAAACGTCTTCACAGGTTTTTGTACCACTCAGTAGGCACACAGGTGCATCGCCAGTGCTCGTCAGCAAGAGGCTCACGGGAGCCGTCATTTAGACATCCAAAAAGAAAAAGGGAGCACACTGCCTTGCATTCAAGCGGAAAATAGCCCCAAGGCATCATGGTAAATGCAGTCATTTAAATATAAATAGCAAGAATTTTTCAAAAAATTATTCACCCTTAGTAGGTGCAGCAAGTGCTGTATCGCTGTAGAAAGTCTTTCACCTAAGGTAGGTGCAGCGAGTGCCGTATCTCTGGACACGTGTTTCTGGCTTTCGGCAGTCATCAGCAGAGAGCGTATGTAACTGAAGGGGTCGCTTGAAATGCCGCCAAACGTCTTCACAGGTTTTTGTACCACTCAGTAGGCACACAGGTGCATCGCCAGTGCTCGTCAGCAAGAGGCTCACGGGAGCCGTCATTTAGACATCCAAAAAGAAAAAGGGAGCACACTGCCTTGCATTCAAGCGGAAAATAGCCCCAAGGCATCATGGTAAATGCAGTCATTTAAATATAAATAGCAAGAATTTTTCAAAAAATTATTCAACCTTAGTAGGTGCAGCAAGTGCCGTATCGCTGTAGAAAGTCTTTCACCTAAGGTAGGTGCAGCGAGTGCCGTATCTCTGGACACGTGTTTCTGGCTTTCGGCTGTCATCAGCAGAGAGCGTATGTAACTGAAGGGGTCGCTTGAAATGCCGCCAAACGTCTTCACAGGTTTTTGTACCACTCAGTAGGCACACAGGTGCATCGCCAGTGCTCGTCAGCAAGAGGCTCACGGGAGCCGTCATTTAGACATCCAAAAAGAAAAAGGGAGCACACTGCCTTGCATTCAAGCGGAAAATAGCCCCAAGGCATCATGGTAAATGCAGTCATTTAAATATAAATAGCAAGAATTTTTCAAAAAATTATTCACCCTTAGTAGGTGCAGCAAGTGCCGTATCGCTGTAGAAAGTCTTTCACCTAAGGTAGGTGCAGCGAGTGCCGTATCTCTGGACACGTGTTTCTGGCTTTCGGCTGTCATCAGCAGAGAGCGTATGTAACTGAAGGGGTCGCTTGAAATGCCGCCAAACGTCTTCACAGGTTTTTGTACCACTCAGTAGGCACACAGGTGCATCGCCAGTGCTCGTCAGCAAGAGGCTCACGGGAGCCGTCATTTAGACATCCAAAAAGAAAAAGGGAGCACACTGCCTTGCATTCAAGCGGAAAATAGCCCCAAGGCATCATGGTAAATGCAGTCATTTAAATATAAATAGCAAGAATTTTTCAAAAAATTATTCACCCTTAGTAGGTGCAGCAAGTGCCGTATCGCTGTAGAAAGTCTTTCACCTAAGGTAGGTGCAGCGAGTGCCGTATCTCTGGACACGTGTTTCTGGCTTTCGGCCGTCATCAGCAGAGAGCGTATGTAACTGAAGGGGTCGCTTGAAATGGCGCCAAACGTCTTCACAGGTTTTTGTACCACTCAGTAGGCACACAGGTGCATCGCCAGTGCTCGTCAGCAAGAGGCTCACGGGAGCCGTCATTTAGACATCCAAAAAGAAAAAGGGAGCACACTGCCTTGCATTCAAGCGGAAAATAGCCCCAAGGTATCATGGTAAATGCAGTCATTTAAATATAAATAGCAAGAATTTTTCAAAAAATTATTCACCCTTAGTAGGTGCAGCAAGTGCCGTATCGCTGTAGAAAGTCTTTCACCTAAGGTAGGTGCAGCGAGTGCCGTATCTCTGGACACGTGTTTCTGGCTTTCGGCCGTCATCAGCAGAGAGCGTATGTAACTGAAGGGGTCGCTTGAAATGCCGCCAAACGTCTTCACAGGTTTTTGTACCACTCAGTAGGCACACAGGTGCATCGCCAGTGCTCGTCAGCAAGAGGCTCACGGGAGCCGTCATTTAGACATCCAAAAAGAAAAAGGGAGCACACTGCCTTGCATTCAAGCGGAAAATAGCCCCAAGGCATCATGGTAAATGCAGTCATTTAAATATAAATAGCAAGAATTTTTCAAAAAATTATTCACCCTTAGTAGGTGCAGCAAGTGCCGTATCGCTGTAGAAAGTCTTTCACCTAAGGTAGGTGCAGCGAGTGCCGAATCTCTGGACACGTGTTTCTGGCTTTCGGCCGTCATCAGCAGAGAGCGTATGTAACTGAAGGGGTCGCTTGAAATGCCGCCAAACGTCTTCACAGGTTTTTGTACCACTCAGTAGGCACACAGGTGCATCGCCAGTGCTCGTCAGCAAGAGGCTCACGGGAGCCGTCATTTAGACATCCAAAAAGAAAAAGGGAGCACACTGCCTTGCATTCAAGCGGAAAATAGCCCCAAGGCATCATGGTAAATGCAGTCATTTAAATATAAATAGCAAAAAAAATTCAAAAAATTATTCACCCTTAGTAGGTGCAGCAAGTGCTGTATCACTGTAGAAAGTCTTTCACCTAAGGTAGGTGCAGCGAGTGCCGTATCTCTGGACACGTGTTTCTGGCTTTCGGCCGTCATCAGCAGAGAGCGTATGTAACTGAAGGGGTCGCTTGAAATGCCGCCAAACGTCTTCACAGGTTTTTGTACCACTCAGTAGGCACACAGGTGCATCGCCAGTGCTCGTCAGCAAGAGGCTCACGGGAGCCGTCATTTAGACATCCAAACAGAAAAAGGGAGCACACTGCCTTGCATTCAAGCGGAAAATAGCCCCAAGACATCATGGTAAATGCAGTCATTTAAATATAAATAGCAAGAATTTTTAAAAAAATTATTCACCCATAGTAGGTGCAGCAAGTGCCGTATCGCTGTAGAAAGTCTTTCACCTAAGGTAGGTGCAGCGAGTGCCGTATCTCTGGACACGTGTTTCTGGCTTTCGGCAGTCATCAGCAGAGAGCGTATGTAACTGAAGGGGTCGCTTGAAATGCCGCCAAACATCTTCACAGGTTTTTGTACCACTCAGTAGGCACACAGGTGCATCGCCAGTGCTCGTCAGCAAGAGGCTCACGGGAGCCGTCATTTAGACATCCAAAAAGAAAAAGGGAGCACACTGCCTTGCATTCAAGCGGAAAATAGCCCCAAGGCATCATGGTAAATGCAGTCATTTAAATATAAATAGCAAGAATTTTTCTAAAAATTATTCACCCTTAGTAGGTGCAGCAAGTGCCGTATCGCTGTAGAAAGTCTTTCACCTAAGGTAGGTGCAGCGAGTGCCGTATCTCTGGACACGTGTTTCTGGCTTTCGGCCGTCATCAGCAGAGAGCGTATGTAACTGAAGGGGTCGCTTGAAATGCCGCCAAACGTCTTCACAGGTTTTTGTACCACTCAGTAGGCACACAGGTGCATCGCCAGTGCTCGTCAGCAAGAGGCTCACGGGAGCCGTCATTTAGACATCCAAAAAGAAAAAGGGAGCACACTGCCTTGCATTCAAGCGGAAAATAGCCCCAAGGCATCATGGTAAATGCAGTCATTTAAATATAAATAGCAAGAATTTTTCAAAAAATTATTCACCCTTAGTAGGTGCAGCAAGTGCTGTATCGCTGTAGAAAGTCTTTCACCTAAGGTAGGTGCAGCGAGTGCCGTATCTCTGGACACGTGTTTCTGGCTTTCGGCCGTCATCAGCAGAGAGCGTATGTAACTGAAGGGGTCGCTTGAAATGCCGCCAAACGTCTTCAAAGGTTCTTGTACCACTCAGTAGGCACACAGGTGCATCGCCAGTGCTCATCAGCAAGAGGCTCACGGGAGCCGTCATTTAGACATCCAAAAAGAAAAAGGGAGCACACTGCCTTGCATTCAAGCGGAAAATAGCCCCAAGGCATCATGGTAAATGCAGTCATTTAAATATAAATAGCAAGAATTTTTCTAAAAATTATTCACCCTTAGTAGGTGCAGCAAGTGCCGTATCGCTGTAGAAAGTCTTTCACCTAAGGTAGGTGCAGCGAGTGCCGTATCTCTGGACACGTGTTTCTGGCTTTCGGCCGTCATCAGCAGAGAGCGTATGTAACTGAAGGGGTCGCTTGAAATGCCGCCAAACGTCTTCACAGGTTTTTGTACCACTCAGTAGGCACACAGGTGCATCGCCAGTGCTCGTCAGCAAGAGGCTCACGGGAGCCGTCATTTAGACATCCAAAAAGAAAAAGGGAGCACACTGCCTTGCATTCAAGCGGAAAATAGCCCCAAGGCATCATGGTAAATGCAGTCATTTAAATATAAATAGCAAGAATTTTTCAAAAAATTATTCACCCTTAGTAGGTGCAGCAAGTGCCGTATCGCTGTAGAAAGTCTTTCACCTAAGGTAGGTGCAGCGAGTGCCGTATCTCTGGACACGTGTTTCTGGCTATCGGCCGTCATCAGCAGAGAGCGTATGTAACTGAAGGGGTCGCTTGAAATGCCGCCAAACGTCTTCACAGGTTTTTGTACCACTCAGTAGGCACACAGGTGCATCGCCAGTGCTCGTCAGCAAGAGGCTCACGGGAGCCGTCATTTAGACATCCAAAAAGAAAAAGGGAGCACACTGCCTTGCATTCAAGCGGAAAATAGCCCCAAGGCATCATGGTAAATGCAGTCATTTAAATATAAATAGCAAGAATTTTTCAAAAAATTATTCACCCTTAGTAGGTGCAGCAAGTGCCGTATCGCTGTAGAAAGTCTTTCACCTAAGGTAGGTGCAGCGAGTGCCGTATCTCTGGACACGTGTTTCTGGCTTTCGGCCGTCATCAGCAGAGAGCGTATGTAACTGAAGGGGTCGCTTGAAATGCCGCCAAACGTCTTCACAGGTTTTTGTACCACTCAGTAGGCACACAGGTGCATCGCCAGTGCTCGTCAGCAAGAGGCTCACGGGAGCCGTCATTTAGACATCCAAAAAGAAAAAGGGAGCACACTGCCTTGCATTCAAGCGGAAAATAGCCCCAAGGCATCATGGTAAATGCAGTCATTTAAATATAAATAGCTAAAAAATTTCAAAAAATTATTCACCCTTAGTAGGTGCAGCAAGTGCTGTATCGCTGTAGAAAGTCTTTCACCTAAGGTAGGTGCAGCGAGTGCCGTATCTCTGGACACGTGTTTCTGGCTTTCGGCCGTCATCAGCAGAGAGCGTATGTAACTGAAGGGGTCGCTTGAAATGCCGCCAAACGTCTTCACAGGTTTTTGTACCACTCAGTAGGCTCACAGGTGAATCGCCAGGGCTTGTCAGCAAGAGGCTCACGGGAGCCGTCATTTAGACATCCAAAAAGAAAAAGGGAGCACACTGCCTTGCATTCAAGCAGAAAATAGCCCCAAGGCATCATGGTAAATGCAGTCATTTAAATATAAATAGCAAGAATTTTTCAAAAAATTATTCACCCTTAGTAGGTGCAGCAAGTGCCGTATCGCTGTAGAAAGTCTTTCACCTAAGGTAGGTGCAGCGAGTGCCGTATCTCTGGACACGTGTTTCTGGCTTTCGGCCGTCATCAGCAGAGAGCGTATGTAACTGAAGGGGTCGCTTGAAATGCCGCCAAACGTCTTCACAGGTTTTTGTACCACTCAGTAGGCACACAGGTGCATCGCCAGTGCTCGTCAGCAAGAGGCTCACGGGAGCCGTCATTTAGACATCCAAAAAGAAAAAGGGAGCACACTGCCTTGCATTCAAGCGGAAAATAGCCCCAAGGCATCATGGTAAATGCAGTCATTTAAATATAAATAGCAAGAATTTTTCAAAAAATTATTCACCCTTAGTAGGTGCAGCAAGTGTCGTATCGCTGTAGAAAGTCTTTCGCCTAAGGTAGGTGCAGCGAGTGCCGTATCTCTGGACACGTGTTTCTGGCTTTTGGCCGTCATTAGCAGAGAGCGTATGTAACTGAAGGGGTCGCTTGAAATGCCGCCAAACGTCTTCACAGGTTTTTGTACCACTCAGTAGGCACACAGGTGCATCGCCAGTGCTCGTCAGCAAGAGGCTCACGGGAGCCGTCATTTAGACATCCAAAAAGAAAAAGGGAGCACACTGCCTTGCATTCAAGCGGAAAATAGCCCCAAGGCATCATGGTAAATGCAGTCATTTAAATATAAATAGCAAGAATTTTTCAAAAAATTATTCACCCTTAGTAGGTGCAGCAAGTGCCGTATCGCTGTAGAAAGTCTTTCACCTAAGGTAGGTGCAGCGAGTGCCGTATCTCTGGACACGTGTTTCTGGCTTTCGGCCGTCATCAGCAGAGAGCGTATGTAACTGAAGGGGTCGCTTGAAATGCCGCCAAACGTCTTCACAGGTTTTTGTACCACTCAGTAGGCACACAGGTGCATCGCCAGTGCTCGTCAGCAAGAGGCTCACGGGAGCCGTCATTTAGACATCCAAAAAGAAAAAGGGAGCACACTGCCTTGCATTCAAGCGGAAAATAGCCCCAAGGCATCATGGTAAATGCAGTCATTTAAATATAAATAGCAAGAATTTTTCAAAAAATTATTCACCCTTAGTAGGTGCAGCAAGTGCCGTATCGCTGTAGAAAGTCTTTCACCTAAGGTAGGTGCAGCGAGTGCCGTATCTCTGGACACGTGTTTCTGGCTTTCGGCCGTCATCAGCAGAGAGCGTATGTAACTGAAGGGGTCGCTTGAAATGCCGCCAAACGTCTTCACAGGTTTTTGTACCACTCTGTAGGCACACAGGTGCATCGCCAGTGCTCGTCAGCAAGAGGCTCACAGGAGCCGTCATTTAGACATCCAAAAAGAAAAAGGGAGCACACTGCCTTGCATTCAAGCGGAAAATAGCCCCAAGGCATCATGGTAAATGCAGTCATTTAAATATAAATAGCAAGAATTTTTCAAAAAATTATTCACCCTTAGTAGGTGCAGCAAGTGCCGTATCGCTGTAGAAAGTCTTTCACCTAAGGTAGGTGCAGCAAGTGCCGTATCTCTGGACACGTGTTTCTGGCTTTCGGCCGTCATCAGCAGAGAGCGTATGTAACTGAAGGGGTCGCTTGAAATGCCGCCAAACGTCTTCACAGGTTTTTGTACCACTCAGTAGGCACACAGGTGAATCGCCAGGGCTTGTCAGCAAGAGGCTCACGGGAGCCGTCATTTAGACATCCAAAAAGAAAAAGGGAGCACACTGCCTTGCATTCAAGCGGAAAATAGCCCCAAGGCATCATGGTAAATGCAGTCATTTAAATATAAATAGCAAGAATTTTTCAAAAAATTATTCACCCTTAGTAGGTGCAGCAAGTGCCGTATCGCTGTAGAAAGTCTTTCACCTAAGGTAGGTGCAGCGAGTGCCGTATCTCTGGACACGTGTTTCTGGCTTTCGGCCGTCATCAGCAGAGAGCGTATGTAACTGAAGGGGTCGCTTGAAATGCCGCCAAACGTCTTCACAGGTTTTTGTACCACTCAGTAGGCACACAGGTGCATCGCCAGTGCTCGTCAGCAAGAGGCTCACGGGAGCCGTCATTTAGACATCCAAAAAGAAAAAGGGAGCACACTGCCTTGCATTCAAGCGGAAAATAGCCCCAAGGCATCATGGTAAATGCAGTCATTTAAATATAAATATCAAGAATTTTTCAAAAAATTATTCACCCTTAGTAGGTGCAGCAAGTGCCGTATCGCTGTAGAAAGTCTTTCACCTAAGGTAGGTGCAGCGAGTGCCGTATCTCTGGACACGTGTTTCTGGCTTTCGGCCGTCATCAGCAGAGAGCGTATGTAACTGAAGGGGTCGCTTGAAATGCCGCCAAACGTCTTCACAGGTTTTTATACCACTCAGTAGGCACACAGGTGCATCGCCAGTGCTCGTCAGCAAGAGGCTCACGGGAGCCGTCATTTAGACATCCAAAAAGAAAAAGGGAGCACACTGCCTTGCATTCAAGCGGAAAATAGCCCCAAGGCATCATGGTAAATGCAGTCATTTAAATATAAATAGCAAGAATTTTTCAAAAAATTATTCACCCTTAGTAGGTGCAGCAAGTGCCGTATCGCTGTAGAAAGTCTTTCACCTAAGGTAGGTGCAGCGAGTGCCGTATCTCTGGACACGTGTTTCTGGCTTTCGGCCGTCATCAGCAGAGAGCGTATGTAACTGAAGGGGTCGCTTGAAATGCCGCCAAACGTCTTCACAGGTTTTTGTACCACTCAGTAGGCACACAGGTGAATCGCCAGGGCTTGTCAGCAAGAGGCTCACGGGAGCCGTCATTTAGACATCCAAAAAGAAAAAGGGAGCACACTGCCTTGCATTCAAGCGGAAAATAGCCCCAAGGCATCATGGTAAATGCAGTCATTTAAATATAAATAGCAAGAATTTTTCAAAAAATTATTCACCCTTAGTAGGTGCAGCAAGTGCCGTATCGCTGTAGAAAGTCTTTCACCTAAGGTAGGTGCAGCGAGTGCCGTATCTCTGGACACGTGTTTCTGGCTTTCGGCCGTCATCAGCAGAGAGCGTATGTAACTGAAGGGGTCGGTTGAAATGCCGCCAAACGTCTTCACAGGTTTTTGTACCACTCAGTAGGCACACAGGTGCATCGCCAGTGCTCGTCAGCAAGAGGCTCACGGGAGCCGTCATTTAGACATCCAAAAAGAAAAAGGGAGCACACTGCCTTGCATTCAAGCGGAAAATAGCCCCAAGGCATCATGGTAAATGCAGTAATTTAAATATAAATAGCAAGAATTTTTCAAAAAATTATTCACCCTTAGTAGGTGCAGCAAGTGTCGTATCGCTGTAGAAAGTCTTTCGCCTAAGGTAGGTGCAGCGAGTGCCGAATCTCTGGACACGTGTTTCTGGCTTTCGGCCGTCATTAGCAGAGAGTGTATGTAGCTGAAGGGGTCGCTTGAAATGCCGCCAAACGTCTTCACAGGTTTTTGTACCACTCAGTAGGCACACAGGTGCATCGCCAGTGCTCGTCAGCAAGAGGCTCACGGGAGCCGTCATTTAGACATCCAAAAAGAAAAAGGGAGCACACTGCCTTGCATTCAAGCGGAAAATAGCCCCAAGGCATCATGGTAAATGCAGTCATTTAAATATAAATAGCAAGAATTTTTCAAAAAATTATTCACCCTTAGTAGGTGCAGCAAGTGCCGTATCGCTGTAGAAAGTCTTTCACCTAAGGTAGGTGCAGCGAGTGCCGTATCTCTGGACACGTGTTTCTGGCTTTCGGCCGTCATCAGCAGAGAGCGTATGTAACTGAAGGGGTCGCTTGAAATGCCGCCAAACGTCTTCACAGGTTTTTGTACCACTCAGTAGGCACACAGGTGCATCGCCAGTGCTCGTCAGCAAGAGGCTCACGGGAGCCGTCATTTAGACATCCAAAAAGAAAAAGGGAGCACACTGCCTTGCATTCAAGCGGAAAATAGCCCCAAGGCATCATGGTAAATGCAGTCATTTAAATATAAATAGCAAGAATTTTTCTAAAAATTATTCACCCTTAGTAGGTGCAGCAAGTGCCGTATCGCTGTAGAAAGTCTTTCACCTAAGGTAGGTGCAGCGAGTGCCGTATCTCTGGACACGTGTTTCTGGCTTTCGGCCGTCATCAGCAGAGAGCGTATGTAACTGAAGGGGTCGCTTGAAATGCCGCCAAACGTCTTCACAGGTTTTTATACCACTCAGTAGGCACACAGGTGCATCGCCAGTGCTCGTCAGCAAGAGGCTCACGGGAGCCGTCATTTAGACATCCAAAAAGAAAAAGGGAGCACACTGCCTTGCATTCAAGCGGAAAATAGCCCCAAGGCATCATGGTAAATGCAGTCATTTAAATATAAATAGCAAGAATTTTTCAAAAAATTATTCACCCTTAGTAGGTGCAGCAAGTGCCGTATCGCTGTAGAAAGTCTTTCACCTAAGGTAGGTGCAGCGAGTGCCGTATCTCTGGACACGTGTTTCTGGCTTTCGGCCGTCATCAGCAGAGAGCGTATGTAACTGAAGGGGTCGCTTGAAATACCGCCAAACGTCTTCACAGGTTTTTGTACCACTCAGTAGGCACACAGGTGAATCGCCAGGGCTTGTCAGCAAGAGGCTCACGGGAGCCGTCATTTAGACATCCAAAAAGAAAAAGGGAGCACACTGCCTTGCATTCAAGCGGAAAATAGCCCCAAGGCATCATGGTAAATGCAGTCATTTAAATATAAATAGCAAGAATTTTTCAAAAAATTATTCACCCTTAGTAGGTGCAGCAAGTGCCGTATCGCTGTAGAAAGTCTTTCACCTAAGGTAGGTGCAGCGAGTGCCGTATCTCTGGACACGTGTTTCTGGCTTTCGGCCGTCATCAGCAGAGAGCGTATGTAACTGAAGGGGTCGCTTGAAATGCCGCCAAACGTCTTCACAGGTTTTTGTACCACTCAGTAGGCACACAGGTGCATCGCCAGTGCTCGTCAGCAAGAGGCTCACGGGAGCCGTCATTTAGACATCCAAAAAGAAAAAGGGAGCACACTGCCTTGCATTCAAGCGGAAAATAGCCCCAAGGCATCATGGTAAATGCAGTCATTTAAATATAAATAGCAAGAATTTTTCAAAAAATTATTCACCCTTAGTAGGTGCAGCAAGTGCTGTATCGCTGTAGAAAGTCTTTCGCCTAAGGTAGGTGCAGCGAGTGCCGTATCTCTGGACACGTGTTTCTGGCTTTCGGCCGTCATTAGCAGAGAGCGTATGTAACTGAAGGGGTCGCTTGAAATGCCGCCAAACGTCTTCACAGGTTTTTGTACCACTCAGTAGGCACACAGGTGCATCGCCAGTGCTCGTCAGCAAGAGGCTCACGGGAGCCGTCATTTAGACATCCAAAAAGAAAAAGGGAGCACACTGCCTTGCATTCAAGCGGAAAATAGCCCCAAGGCATCATGGTAAATGCAGTCATTTAAATATAAATAGCAAGAATTTTTCAAAAAATTATTCACCCTTAGTAGGTGCAGCAAGTGCCGTATCGCTGTAGAAAGTCTTTCACCTAAGGTAGGTGCAGCGAGTGCCGTATCTCTGGACACGTGTTTCTGGCTTTCGGCCGTCATCAGCAGAGAGCGTATGTAACTGAAGGGGTCGCTTGAAATGCCGCCAAACGTCTTCACAGGTTTTTGTACCACTCAGTAGGCACACAGGTGCATCGCCAGTGCTCGTCAGCAAGAGGCTCACGGGAGCCGTCATTTAGACATCCAAAAAGAAAAAGGGAGCACACTGCCTTGCATTCAAGCGGAAAATAGCCCCAAGGCATCATGGTAAATGCAGTCATTTAAATATAAATAGCAAGAATTTTTCTAAAAATTATTCACCCTTAGTAGGTGCAGCAAGTGCCGTATCGCTGTAGAAAGTCTTTCACCTAAGGTAGGTGCAGCGAGTGCCGTATCTCTGGACACGTGTTTCTGGCTTTCGGCCGTCATCAGCAGAGAGCGTATGTAACTGAAGGGGTCGCTTGAAATGCCGCCAAACGTCTTCACAGGTTTTTGTACCACTCTGTAGGCACACAGGTGCATCGCCAGTGCTCGTCAGCAAGAGGCTCACAGGAGCCGTCATTTAGACATCCAAAAAGAAAAAGGGAGCACACTGCCTTGCATTCAAGCGGAAAATAGCCCCAAGGCATCATGGTAAATGCAGTCATTTAAATATAAATAGCAAGAATTTTTCAAAAAATTATTCACCCTTAGTAGGTGCAGCAAGTGCTGTATCGCTGTAGAAAGTCTTTCACCTAAGGTAGGTGCAGCGAGTGCCGTATCTCTGGACACGTGTTTCTGGCTTTCGGCCGTCATCAGCAGAGAGCGTATGTAACTGAAGGGGTCGCTTGAAATGCCGCCAAACGTCTTCAAAGGTTTTTGTACCACTCAGTAGGCACACAGGTGCATCGCCAGTGCTCATCAGCAAGAGGCTCACGGGAGCCGTCATTTAGACATCCAAAAAGAAAAAGGGAGCACACTGCCTTGCATTCAAGCGGAAAATAGCCCCAAGGCATCATGGTAAATGCAGTCATTTAAATATAAATAGCAAGAATTTTTCTAAAAATTATTCACCCTTAGTAGGTGCAGCAAGTGCCGTATCGCTGTAGAAAGTCTTTCACCTAAGGTAGGTGCAGCGAGTGCCGTATCTCTGGACACGTGTTTCTGGCTTTCGGCCGTCATCAGCAGAGAGCGTATGTAACTGAAGGGGTCGCTTAAAATGCCGCCAAACGTCTTCACAGGTTTTTGTACCACTCAGTAGGCACACAGGTGCATCGCCAGTGCTCGTCAGCAAGAGGCTCACGGGAGCCGTCATTTAGACATCCAAAAAGAAAAAGGGAGCACACTGCCTTGCATTCAAGCGGAAAATAGCCCCAAGGCATCATGGTAAATGCAGTCATTTAAATATAAATAGCAAGAATTTTTCAAAAAATTATTCACCCTTAGTAGGTGCAGCAAGTGCCGTATCGCTGTAGAAAGTCTTTCACCTAAGGTAGGTGCAGCGAGTGCCGTATCTCTGGACACGTGTTTCTGGCTTTCGGCCGTCATCAGCAGAGAGCGTATGTAACTGAAGGGGTCGCTTGAAATGCCGCCAAACGTCTTCACAGGTTTTTGTACCACTCAGTAGGCACACAGGTGCATCGCCAGTGCTCGTCAGCAAGAGGCTCACGGGAGCCGTCATTTAGACATCCAAAAAGAAAAAGGGAGCACACTGCCTTGCATTCAAGCGGAAAATAGCCCCAAGGCATCATGGTAAATGCAGTCATTTAAATATAAATAGCAAGAATTTTTCAAAAAATTATTCACCCTTAGTAGGTGCAGCAAGTGCCGTATCGCTGTAGAAAGTCTTTCACCTAAGGTAGGTGCAGCGAGTGCCGTATCTCTGGACACGTGTTTCTGGCTTTCGGCCGTCATCAGCAGAGAGCGTATGTAACTGAAGGGGTCGCTTGAAATGCCGCCAAACGTCTTCACAGGTTTTTGTACCACTCAGTAGGCACACAGGTGCATCGCCAGTGCTCGTCAGCAAGAGGCTCACGGGAGCCGTCATTTAGACATCCAAAAAGAAAAAGGGAGCACACTGCCTTGCATTCAAGCGGAAAATAGCCCCAAGGCATCATGGTAAATGCAGTCATTTAAATATAAATAGCAAGAATTTTTCAAAAAATTATTCACCCTTAGTAGGTGCAGCAAGTGCCGTATCGCTGTAGAAAGTCTTTCACCTAAGGTAGGTGCAGCGAGTGCCGTATCTCTGGACACGTGTTTCTGGCTTTCGGCCGTCATCAGCAGAGAGCGTATGTAACTGAAGGGGTCGCTTGAAATGCCGCCAAACGTCTTCACAGGTTTTTGTACCACTCAGTAGGCACACAGGTGCATCGCCAGTGCTCGTCAGCAAGAGGCTCACGGGAGCCGTCATTTAGACATCCAAAAAGAAAAAGGGAGCACACTGCCTTGCATTCAAGCGGAAAATAGCCCCAAGGCATCATGGTAAATGCAGTCATTTAAATTTAAATAGCAAGAATTTTTCAAAAAATTATTCACCCTTAGTAGGTGCAGCAAGTGCCGTATCGCTGTAGAAAGTCTTTCACCTAAGGTAGGTGCAGCGAGTGCTGTATCTCTGGACACGTGTTTCTGGCTTTCGGCCGTCATCAGCAGAGAGCGTATGTAACTGAAGGGGTCGCTTGAAATGCCGCCAAACGTCTTCACAGGTTTTTGTACCACTCTGTAGGCACACAGGTGCATCGCCAGTGCTCGTCAGCAAGAGGCTCACGGGAGCCGTCATTTAGACATCCAAAAAGAAAAAGGGAGCACACTGCCTTGCATTCAAGCGGAAAATAGCCCCAAGGCATCATGGTAAATGCAGTCATTTAAATATAAATAGCAAGAATTTTTCAAAAAATTATTCACCCTTAGTAGGTGCAGCAAGTGCCGTATCGCTGTCGAAAGTCTTTCACCTAAGGTAGGTGCAGCGAGTGCCGTATCTCTGGACACGTGTTTCTGGCTTTCCGCCGTCATCAGCAGAGAGCGTATGTAACTGAAGGGGTCGCTTGAAATGCCGCCAAACGTCTTCACAGGTTTTTGTACCACTCAGTAGGCACACAGGTGCATCGCCAGTGCTCGTCAGCAAGAGGCTCACGGGAGCCGTCATTTAGACATCCAAAAAGAAAAAGGGAGCACACTGCCTTGCATTCAAGCGGAAAATAGCCCCAAGGCATCATGGTAAATGCAGTCATTTAAATATAAATAGCAAGAATTTTTCAAAAAATTATTCACCCTTAGTAGGTGCAGCAAGTGCCGTATCGCTGTAGAAAGTCTTTCACCTAAGGTAGGTGCAGCGAGTGCCGTATCTCTGGACACGTGTTTCTGGCTTTCGGCTGTCATCAGCAGAGAGCGTATGTAACTGAAGGGGTCGCTTGAAATGCCGCCAAACGTCTTCACAGGTTTTTGTACCACTCAGTAGGCACACAGGTGCATCGCCAGTGCTCGTCAGCAAGAGGCTCACGGGAGCCGTCATTTAGACATCCAAAAAGAAAAAGGGAGCACACTGCCTTGCATTCAAGCGGAAAATAGCCCCAAGGCATCATGGTAAATGCAGTCATTTAAATATAAATAGCAAGAATTTTTCAAAAAATTATTCACCCTTAGTAGGTGCAGCAAGTGCCGTATCGCTGTAGAAAGTCTTTCACCTAAGGTAGGTGCAGCGAGTGCCGTATCTCTGGACACGTGTTTCTGGCTATCGGCCGTCATCAGCAGAGAGCGTATGTAACTGAAGGGGTCGCTTGAAATGCCGCCAAACGTCTTCACAGGTTTTTGTACCACTCAGTAGGCACACAGGTGCATCGCCAGTGCTCGTCAGCAAGAGGCTCACGGGAGCCGTCATTTAGACATCCAAAAAGAAAAAGGGAGCACACTGCCTTGCATTCAAGCGGAAAATAGCCCTAAGGCATCATGGTAAATGCAGTCATTTAAATATAAATAGCAAGAATTTTTCAAAAAATTATTCACCCTTAGTAGGTGCAGCAAGTGCCGTATCGCTGTAGAAAGTCTTTCACCTAAGGTAGGTGCAGCGAGTGCCGTATCTCTGGACACGTGTTTCTGGCTTTCGGCCGTCATCAGCAGAGAGCGTATGTAACTGAAGGGGTCGCTTGAAATGCCGCCAAACGTCTTCACAGGTTTTTGTACCACTCAGTAGGCACACAGGTGCATCGCCAGTGCTCGTCAGCAAGAGGCTCACGGGAGCCGTCATTTAGACATCCAAACAGAAAAAGGGAGCACACTGCCTTGCATTCAAGCGGAAAATAGCCCCAAGACATCATGGTAAATGCAGTCATTTAAATATAAATAGCAAGAATTTTTCAAAAAATTATTCACCCTTGGTAGGTGCAGCAAGTGCCGTATCGCTGTAGAAAGTCTTTCACCTAAGGTAGGTGCAGCGAGTGCCGTATCTCTGGACACGTGTTTCTGGCTTTCGGCAGTCATCAGCAGAGAGCGTATGTAACTGAAGGGGTCGCTTGAAATGCCGCCAAACATCTTCACAGGTTTTTGTACCACTCAGTAGGCACACAGGTGCATCGCCAGTGCTCGTCAGCAAGAGGCTCACGGGAGCCGTCATTTAGACATCCAAAAAGAAAAAGGGAGCACACTGCCTTGCATTCAAGCGGAAAATAGCCCCAAGGCATCATGGTAAATGCAGTCATTTAAATATAAATAGCAAGAATTTTTCTAAAAATTATTCACCCTTAGTAGGTGCAGCAAGTGCCGTATCGCTGTAGAAAGTCTTTCACCTAAGGTAGGTGCAGCGAGTGCCGTATCTCTGGACACGTGTTTCTGGCTTTCGGCCGTCATCAGCAGAGAGCGTATGTAACTGAAGGGGTCGCTTGAAATGCCGCCAAACGTCTTCACAGGTTTTTGTACCACTCAGTAGGCACACAGGTGCATCGCCAGTGCTCGTCAGCAAGAGGCTCACGGGAGCCGTCATTTAGACATCCAAAAAGAAAAAGGGAGCACACTGCCTTGCATTCAAGCGGAAAATAGCCCCAAGGCATCATGGTAAATGCAGTCATTTAAATATAAATAGCAAGAATTTTTCAAAAAATTATTCACCCTTAGTAGGTGCAGCAAGTGCTGTATCGCTGTAGAAAGTCTTTCACCTAAGGTAGGTGCAGCGAGTGCCGTATCTCTGGACACGTGTTTCTGGCTTTCGGCCGTCATCAGCAGAGAGCGTATGTAACTGAAGGGGTCGCTTGAAATGCCGCCAAACGTCTTCAAAGGTTTTTGTACCACTCAGTAGGCACACAGGTGCATCGCCAGTGCTCATCAGCAAGAGGCTCACGGGAGCCGTCATTTAGACATCCAAAAAGAAAAAGGGAGCACACTGCCTTGCATTCAAGCGGAAAATAGCCCCAAGGCATCATGGTAAATGCAGTCATTTAAATATAAATAGCAAGAATTTTTCTAAAAATTATTCACCCTTAGTAGGTGCAGCAAGTGCCGTATCGCTGTAGAAAGTCTTTCACCTAAGGTAGGTGCAGCGAGTGCCGTATCTCTGGACACGTGTTTCTGGCTTTCGGCCGTCATCAGCAGAGAGCGTATGTAACTGAAGGGGTCGCTTGAAATGCCGCCAAACGTCTTCACAGGTTTTTGTACCACTCAGTAGGCACACAGGTGCATCGCCAGTGCTCGTCAGCAAGAGGCTCACAGGAGCCGTCATTTAGACATCCAAAAAGAAAAAGGGAGCACACTGCCTTGCATTCAAGCGGAAAATAGCCCCAAGGCATCATGGTAAATGCAGTCATTTAAATATAAATAGCAAGAATTTTTCAAAAAATTATTCACCCTTAGTAGGTGCAGCAAGTGCCGTATCGCTGTAGAAAGTCTTTCACCTAAGGTAGGTGCAGCGAGTGCCGTATCTCTGGACACGTGTTTCTGGCTATCGGCCGTCATCAGCAGAGAGCGTATGTAACTGAAGGGGTCGCTTGAAATGCCGCCAAACGTCTTCACAGGTTTTTGTACCACTCAGTAGGCACACAGGTGCATCGCCAGTGCTCGTCAGCAAGAGGCTCACGGGAGCCGTCATTTAGACATCCAAAAAGAAAAAGGGAGCACACTGCCTTGCATTCAAGCGGAAAATAGCCCCAAGGCATCATGGTAAATGCAGTCATTTAAATATAAATAGCAAGAATTTTTCAAAAAATTATTCACCCTTAGTAGGTGCAGCAAGTGCCGTATCGCTGTAGAAAGTCTTTCACCTAAGGTAGGTGCAGCGAGTGCCGTATCTCTGGACACGTGTTTCTGGCTTTCGGCCGTCATCAGCAGAGAGCGTATGTAACTGAAGGGGTCGCTTGAAATGCCGCCAAACGTCTTCACAGGTTTTTGTACCACTCAGTAGGCACACAGGTGCATCGCCAGTGCTCGTCAGCAAGAGGCTCACGGGAGCCGTCATTTAGACATCCAAACAGAAAAAGGGAGCACACTGCCTTGCATTCAAGCGGAAAATAGCCCCAAGACATCATGGTAAATGCAGTCATTTAAATATAAATAGCAAGAATTTTTCAAAAAATTATTCACCCTTAGTAGATGCAGCAAGTGCCGTATCGCTGTAGAAAGTCTTTCACCTAAGGTAGGTGCAGCGAGTGCCGTATCTCTGGACACGTGTTTCTGGCTTTCGGCAGTCATCAGCAGAGAGCGTATGTAACTGAAGGGGTCGCTTGAAATGCCGCCAAACATCTTCACAGGTTTTTGTACCACTCAGTAGGCACACAGGTGCATCGCCAGTGCTCGTCAGCAAGAGGCTCACGGGAGCCGTCATTTAGACATCCAAAAAGAAAAAGGGAGCACACTGCCTTGCATTCAAGCGGAAAATAGCCCCAAGGCATCATGGTAAATGCAGTCATTTAAATATAAATAGCAAGAATTTTTCTAAAAATTATTCACCCTTAGTAGGTGCAGCAAGTGCCGTATCGCTGTAGAAAGTCTTTCACCTAAGGTAGGTGCAGCGAGTGCCGTATCTCTGGACACGTGTTTCTGGCTTTCGGCCGTCATCAGCAGAGAGCGTATGTAACTGAAGGGGTCGCTTGAAATGCCGCCAAACGTCTTCACAGGTTTTTGTACCACTCAGTAGGCACACAGGTGCATCGCCAGTGCTCGTCAGCAAGAGGCTCACGGGAGCCGTCATTTAGACATCCAAAAAGAAAAAGGGAGCACACTGCCTTGCATTCAAGCGGAAAATAGCCCCAAGGCATCATGGTAAATGCAGTCATTTAAATATAAATAGCAAGAATTTTTCAAAAAATTATTCACCCTTAGTAGGTGCAGCAAGTGCTGTATCGCTGTAGAAAGTCTTTCACCTAAGGTAGGTGCAGCGAGTGCCGTATCTCTGGACACGTGTTTCTGGCTTTCGGCCGTCATCAGCAGAGAGCGTATGTAACTGAAGGGGTCGCTTGAAATGCCGCCAAACGTCTTCAAAGGTTTTTGTACCACTCAGTAGGCACACAGGTGCATCGCCAGTGCTCATCAGCAAGAGGCTCACGGGAGCCGTCATTTAGACATCCAAAAAGAAAAAGGGAGCACACTGCCTTGCATTCAAGCGGAAAATAGCCCCAAGGCATCATGGTAAATGCAGTCATTTAAATATAAATAGCAAGAATTTTTCTAAAAATTATTCACCCTTAGTAGGTGCAGCAAGTGCCGTATCGCTGTAGAAAGTCTTTCACCTAAGGTAGGTGCAGCGAGTGCCGTATCTCTGGACACGTGTTTCTGGCTTTCGGCCGTCATCAGCAGAGAGCGTATGTAACTGAAGGGGTCGCTTGAAATGCCGCCAAACGTCTTCACAGGTTTTTGTACCACTCAGTAGGCACACAGGTGCATCGCCAGTGCTCGTCAGCAAGAGGCTCATGGGAGCCGTCATTTAGACATCCAAAAAGAAAAAGGGAGCACACTGCCTTGCATTCAAGCGGAAAATAGCCCCAAGGCATCATGGTAAATGCAGTCATTTAAATATAAATAGCAAGAATTTTTCAAAAAATTATTCACCCTTAGTAGGTGCAGCAAGTGCCGTATCGCTGTAGAAAGTCTTTCACCTAAGGTAGGTGCAGCGAGTGCCGTATCTCTGGACACGTGTTTCTGGCTTTCGGCCGTCATCAGCAGAGAGCGTATGTAACTGAAGGGGTCGCTTGAAATGCCGCCAAACGTCTTCACAGGTTTTTGTACCACTCAGTAGGCACACAGGTGCATCGCCAGTGCTCGTCAGCAAGAGGCTCAAGGGAGCCGTCATTTAGACATCCAAAAAGAAAAAGGGAGCACACTGCCTTGCATTCAAGCGGAAAATACCCCAAGGCATCATGGTAAATGCAGTCATTTAAATATAAATAGCAAGAATTTTTCAAAAAATTATTCACCCTTAGTAGGTGCAGCAAGTGCCGTATCGCTGTAGAAAGTCTTTCACCTAAGGTAGGTGCAGCGAGTGCCGTATCTCTGGACACGTGTTTCTGGCTTTCGGCCGTCATCAGCAGAGAGCGTATGTAACTGAAGGGGTCGCTTGAAATGCCGCCAAACGTCTTCACAGGTTTTTGTACCACTCAGTAGGCACACAGGTGCATCGCCAGTGCTCGTCAGCAAGAGGCTCACGGGAGCCGTCATTTAGACATCCAAAAAGAAAAAGGGAGCACACTGCCTTGCATTCAAGCGGAAAATAGCCCCAAGGCATCATGGTAAATGCAGTCATTTAAATATAAATAGCAAGAATTTTTCTAAAAATTATTCACCCTTAGTAGGTGCAGCAAGTGCCGTATCGCTGTAGAAAGTCTTTCACCTAAGGTAGGTGCAGCGAGTGCCGTATCTCTGGACACGTGTTTCTGGCTTTCGGCCGTCATCAGCAGAGAGCGTATGTAACTGAAGGGGTCGCTTGAAATGCCGCCAAACGTCTTCACAGGTTTTTGTACCACTCAGTAGGCACACAGGTGCATCGCCAGTGCTCGTCAGCAAGAGGCTCACGGGAGCCGTCATTTAGACATCCAAAAAGAAAAAGGGAGCACACTGCCTTGCATTCAAGCGGAAAATAGCCCCAAGGCATCGTGGTAAATGCAGTCATTTAAATATAAATAGCAAGAATTTTTCAAAAAATTATTCAACCTTAGTAGGTGCAGCAAGTGCCGTATCGCTGTAGAAAGTCTTTCACCTAAGGTAGGTGCAGCGAGTGCCGTATCTCTGGACACGTGTTTCTGGCTTTCGGCTGTCATCAGCAGAGAGCGTATGTAACTGAAGGGGTCACTTGAAATGCCGCCAAACGTCTTCACAGGTTTTTGTACCACTCAGTAGGCACACAGGTGCATCGCCAGTGCTCGTCAGCAAGAGGCTCACGGGAGCCGTCATTTAGACATCCAAAAAGAAAAAGGGAGCACACTGCCTTGCATTCAAGCGGAAAATAGCCCCAAGGCATCATGGTAAATGCAGTCATTTAAATATAAATAGCAAGAATTTTTCAAAAAATTATTCACCCTTAGTAGGTGCAGCAAGTGCCGTATCGCTGTAGAAAGTCTTTCACCTAAGGTAGGTGCAGCGAGTGCCGTATCTCTGGACACGTGTTTCTGGCTTTCGGCTGTCATCAGCAGAGAGCGTATGTAACTGAAGGGGTCGCTTGAAATGCAGCCAAACGTCTTCACAGGTTTTTGTACCACTCAGTAGGCACACAGGTGCATCGCCAGTGCTCGTCAGCAAGAGGCTCACGGGAGCCGTCATTTAGACATCCAAAAAGAAAAAGGGAGCACACTGCCTTGCATTCAAGCGGAAAATAGCCCCAAGGCATCATGGTAAATGCAGTCATTTAAATATAAATAGCAAGAATTTTTCAAAAAATTATTCACCCTTAGTAGGTGCAGCAAGTGCCGTATCGCTGTAGAAAGTCTTTCACCTAAGGTAGGTGCAGCGAGTGCCGTATCTCTGGACACGTGTTTCTGGCTTTCGGCCGTCATCAGCAGAGAGCGTATGTAACTGAAGGGGTCGCTTGAAATGGCGCCAAACGTCTTCACAGGTTTTTGTACCACTCAGTAGGCACACAGGTGCATCGCCAGTGCTCGTCAGCAAGAGGCTCACGGGAGCCGTCATTTAGACATCCAAAAAGAAAAAGGGAGCACACTGCCTTGCATTCAAGCGGAAAATAGCCCCAAGGTATCATGGTAAATGCAGTCATTTAAATATAAATAGCAAGAATTTTTCAAAAAATTATTCACCCTTAGTAGGTGCAGCAAGTGCCGTATCGCTGTAGAAAGTCTTTCACCTAAGGTAGGTGCAGCGAGTGCCGTATCTCTGGACACGTGTTTCTGGCTTTCGGCCGTCATCAGCAGAGAGCGTATGTAACTGAAGGGGTCGCTTGAAATGCCGCCAAACGTCTTCACAGGTTTTTGTACCACTCAGTAGGCACACAGGTGCATCGCCAGTGCTCGTCAGCAAGAGGCTCACGGGAGCCGTCATTTAGACATCCAAAAAGAAAAAGGGAGCACACTGCCTTGCATTCAAGCGGAAAATAGCCCCAAGGCATCATGGTAAATGCAGTCATTTAAATATAAATAGCAAGAATTTTTCAAAAAATTATTCACCCTTAGTAGGTGCAGCAAGTGCCGTATCGCTGTAGAAAGTCTTTCACCTAAGGTAGGTGCAGCGAGTGCCGAATCTCTGGACACGTGTTTCTGGCTTTCGGCCGTCATCAGCAGAGAGCGTATGTAACTGAAGGGGTCGCTTGAAATGCCGCCAAACGTCTTCACAGGTTTTTGTACCACTCAGTAGGCACACAGGTGCATCGCCAGTGCTCGTCAGCAAGAGGCTCACGGGAGCCGTCATTTAGACATCCAAAAAGAAAAAGGGAGCACACTGCCTTGCATTCAAGCGGAAAATAGCCCCAAGGCATCATGGTAAATGCAGTCATTTAAATATAAATAGCAAAAAAAATTCAAAAAATTATTCACCCTTAGTAGGTGCAGCAAGTGCTGTATCGCTGTAGAAAGTCTTTCACCTAAGGTAGGTGCAGCGAGTGCCGTATCTCTGGACACGTGTTTCTGGCTTTCGGCCGTCATCAGCAGGGAGCGTATGTAACTGAAGGGGTCGCTTGAAATGCCGCCAAACGTCTTCACAGGTTTTTGTACCACTCAGTAGGCACACAGGTGCATCGCCAGTGCTCGTCAGCAAGAGGCTCACGGGAGCCGTCATTTAGACATCCAAACAGAAAAAGGGAGCACACTGCCTTGCATTCAAGCGGAAAATAGCCCCAAGACATCATGGTAAATGCAGTCATTTAAATATAAATAGCAAGAATTTTTAAAAAAATTATTCACCCTTAGTAGGTGCAGCAAGTGCCGTATCGCTGTAGAAAGTCTTTCACCTAAGGTAGGTGCAGCGAGTGCCGTATCTCTGGACACGTGTTTCTGGCTTTCGGCAGTCATCAGCAGAGAGCGTATGTAACTGAAGGGGTCGCTTGAAATGCCGCCAAACATCTTCACAGGTTTTTGTACCACTCAGTAGGCACACAGGTGCATCGCCAGTGCTCGTCAGCAAGAGGCTCACGGGAGCCGTCATTTAGACATCCAAAAAGAAAAAGGGAGCACACTGCCTTGCATTCAAGCGGAAAATAGCCCCAAGGCATCATGGTAAATGCAGTCATTTAAATATAAATAGCAAGAATTTTTCTAAAAATTATTCACCCTTAGTAGGTGCAGCAAGTGCCGTATCGCTGTAGAAAGTCTTTCACCTAAGGTAGGTGCAGCGAGTGCCGTATCTCTGGACACGTGTTTCTGGCTTTCGGCCGTCATCAGCAGAGAGCGTATGTAACTGAAGGGGTCGCTTGAAATGCCGCCAAACGTCTTCACAGGTTTTTGTACCACTCAGTAGGCACACTGGTGCATCGCCAGTGCTCGTCAGCAAGAGGCTCACGGGAGCCGTCATTTAGACATCCAAAAAGAAAAAGGGAGCACACTGCCTTGCATTCAAGCGTAAAATAGCCCCAAGGCATCATGGTAAATGCAGTCATTTAAATATAAATAGCAAGAATTTTTCAAAAAATTATTCACCCTTAGTAGGTGCAGCAAGTGCTGTATCGCTGTAGAAAGTCTTTCACCTAAGGTAGGTGCAGGGAGTGCCGTATCTCTGGACACGTGTTTCTGGCTTTCGGCCGTCATCAGCAGAGAGCGTATGTAACTGAAGGGGTCGCTTGAAATGCCGCCAAACGTCTTCAAAGGTTTTTGTACCACTCAGTAGGCACACAGGTGCATCGCCAGTGCTCATCAGCAAGAGGCTCACAGGAGCCGTCATTTAGACATCCAAAAAGAAAAAGGGAGCACACTGCCTTGCATTCAAGCGGAAAATAGCCCCAAGGCATCATGGTAAATGCAGTCATTTAAATATAAATAGCAAGAATTTTTCTAAAAATTGTTCACCCTTAGTAGGTGCAGCAAGTGCCGTATCGCTGTAGAAAGTCTTTCACCTAAGGTAGGTGCAGCGAGTGCCGTATCTCTGGACACGTGTTTCTGGCTTTCGGCCGTCATCAGCAGAGAGCGTATGTAACTGAAGGGGTCGCTTGAAATGCCGCCAAACGTCTTCACAGGTTTTTGTACCACTCAGTAGGCACACAGGTGCATCGCCAGTGCTCGTCAGCAAGAGGCTCACGGGAGCCGTCATTTAGACATCCAAAAAGAAAAAGGGAGCACACTGCCTTGCATTCAAGCGGAAAATAGCCCCAAGGCATCATGGTAAATGCAGTCATTTAAATATAAATAGCAAGAATTTTTCAAAAAATTATTCACCCTTAGTAGGTGCAGCAAGTGCCGTATTGCTGTAGAAAGTCTTTCACCTAAGGTAGGTGCAGCGAGTGCCGTATCTCTGGACACGTGTTTCTGGCTATCGGCCGTCATCAGCAGAGAGCGTATGTAACTGAAGGGGTCGCTTGAAATGCCGCCAAACGTCTTCACAGGTTTTTGTACCACTCAGTAGGCACACAGGTGCATCGCCAGTGCTCGTCAGCAAGAGGCTCACGGGAGCCGTCATTTAGACATCCAAAAAGAAAAAGGGAGCACACTGCCTTGCATTCAAGCGGAAAATAGCCCCAAGGCATCATGGTAAATGCAGTCATTTAAATATAAATAGCAAGAATTTTTCAAAAAATTATTCACCCTTAGTAGGTGCAGCAAGTGCCGTATCGCTGTAGAAAGTCTTTCACCTAAGGTAGGTGCAGCGAGTGCCGTATCTCTGGACACGTGTTTCTGGCTTTCGGCCGTCATCAGCAGAGAGCGTATGTAACTGAAGGGGTCGCTTGAAATGCCGCCAAACGTCTTCACAGGTTTTTGTACCACTCAGTAGGCACACAGGTGCATCACCAGTGCTCGTCAGCAAGAGGCTCACGGGAGCCGTCATTTAGACATCCAAACAGAAAAAGGGAGCACACTGCCTTGCATTCAAGCGGAAAATAGCCCCAAGACATCATGGTAAATGCAGTCATTTAAATATAAATAGCAAGAATTTTTCAAAAAATTATTCACCCTTAGTAGGTGCAGCAAGTGCCGTATCGCTGTAGAAAGTCTTTCACCTAAGGTAGGTGCAGCGAGTGCCGTATCTCTGGACACGTGTTTCTGGCTTTCGGCAGTCATCAGCAGAGAGCGTATGTAACTGAAGGGGTCGCTTGAAATGCCGCCAAACATCTTCACAGGTTTTTGTACCACTCAGTAGGCACACAGGTGCATCGCCAGTGCTCGTCAGCAAGAGGCTCACGGGAGCCGTCATTTAGACATCCAAAAAGAAAAAGGGAGCACACTGCCTTGCATTCAAGCGGAAAATAGCCCCAAGGCATCATGGTAAATGCAGTCATTTAAATATAAATAGCAAGAATTTTTCTAAAAATTATTCACCCTTAGTAGGTGCAGCAAGTGCCGTATCGCTGTAGAAAGTCTTTCACCTAAGGTAGGTGCAGCGAGTGCCGTATCTCTGGACACGTGTTTCTGGCTTTCGGCCGTCATCAGCAGAGAGCGTATGTAACTGAAGGGGTCGCTTGAAATGCCGCCAAACGTCTTCACAGGTTTTTGTACCACTCAGTAGGCACACAGGTGCATCGCCAGTGCTCGTCAGCAAGAGGCTCACGGGAGCCGTCATTTAGACATCCAAAAAGAAAAAGGGAGCACACTGCCTTGCATTCAAGCGGAAAATAGCCCCAAGGCATCATGGTAAATGCAGTCATTTAAATATAAATAGCAAGAATTTTTCAAAAAATTATTCACCCTTAGTAGGTGCAGCAAGTGCTGTATCGCTGTAGAAAGTCTTTCACCTAAGGTAGGTGCAGCGAGTGCCGTATCTCTGGACACGTGTTTCTGGCTTTCGGCCGTCATCAGCAGAGAGCGTATGTAACTGAAGGGGTCGCTTGAAATGCCGCCAAACGTCTTCAAAGGTTTTTGTACCACTCAGTAGGCACACAGGTGCATCGCCAGTGCTCATCAGCAAGAGGCTCACGGGAGCCGTCATTTAGACATCCAAAAAGAAAAAGGGAGCACACTGCGTTGCATTCAAGCGGAAAATAGCCCCAAGGCATCATGGTAAATGCAGTCATTTAAATATAAATAGCAAGAATTTTTCTAAAAATTATTCACCCTTAGTAGGTGCAGCAAGTGCCGTATCGCTGTAGAAAGTCTTTCACCTAAGGTAGGTGCAGCGAGTGCCGTATCTCTGGACACGTGTTTCTGGCTTTCGGCCGTCATCAGCAGAGAGCGTATGTAACTGAAGGGGTCGCTTGAAATGCCGCCAAACGTCTTCACAGGTTTTTGTACCACTCAGTAGGCACACAGGTGCATCGCCAGTGCTCGTCAGCAAGAGGCTCATGGGAGCCGTCATTTAGACATCCAAAAAGAAAAAGGGAGCACACTGCCTTGCATTCAAGCGGAAAATAGCCCCAAGGCATCATGGTAAATGCAGTCATTTAAATATAAATAGCAAGAATTTTTCAAAAAATTATTCACCCTTAGTAGGTGCAGCAAGTGCCGTATCGCTGTAGAAAGTCTTTCACCTAAGGTAGGTGCAGCGAGTGCCGTATCTCTGGACACGTGTTTCTGGCTTTCGGCCGTCATCAGCAGAGAGCGTATGTAACTGAAGGGGTCGCTTGAAATGCCGCCAAACGTCTTAACAGGTTTTTGTACCACTCAGTAGGCACACAGGTGCATCGCCAGTGCTCGTCAGCAAGAGGCTCAAGGGAGCCGTCATTTAGACATCCAAAAAGAAAAAGGGAGCACACTGCCTTGCATTCAAGCGGAAAATACCCCAAGGCATCATGGTAAATGCAGTCATTTAAATATAAATAGCAAGAATTTTTCAAAAAATTATTCACCCTTAGTAGGTGCAGCAAGTGCCGTATCGCTGTAGAAAGTCTTTCACCTAAGGTAGGTGCAGCGAGTGCCGTATCTCTGGACACGTGTTTCTGGCTTTCGGCCGTCATCAGCAGAGAGCGTATGTAACTGAAGGGGTCGCTTGAAATGCCGCCAAACGTCTTCACAGGTTTTTGTACCACTCAGTAGGCACACAGGTGCATCGCCAGTGCTCGTCAGCAAGAGGCTCACGGGAGCCGTCATTTAGACATCCAAAAAGAAAAAGGGAGCACACTGCCTTGCATTCAAGCGGAAAATAGCCCCAAGGCATCATGGTAAATGCAGTCATTTAAATATAAATAGCAAGAATTTTTCAAAAAATTATTCACCCTTAGTAGGTGCAGCAAGTGCCGTATCGCTGTAGAAAGTCTTTCACCTAAGGTAGGTGCAGCGAGTGCCGTATCTCTGGACACGTGTTTCTGGCTTTCGGCCGTCATCAGCAGAGAGCGTATGTAACTGAAGGGGTCGCTTGAAATGCCGCCAAACGTCTTCACAGGTTTTTGTACCACTCAGTAGGCACACAGGTGCATCGCCAGTGCTCGTCAGCAAGAGGCTCACGGGAGCCGTCATTTAGACATCCAAAAAGAAAAAGGGAGCACACTGCCTTGCATTCAAGCGGAAAATAGCCCCAAGGCATCATGGTAAATGCAGTCATTTAAATATAAATAGCAAGAATTTTTCAAAAAATTATTCAACCTTAGTAGGTGCAGCAAGTGCCGTATCGCTGTAGAAAGTCTTTCACCTAAGGTAGGTGCAGCGAGTGCCGTATCTCTGGACACGTGTTTCTGGCTTTCGGCTGTCATCAGCAGAGAGCGTATGTAACTGAAGGGGTCGCTTGAAATGCCGCCAAACGTCTTCACAGGTTTTTGTACCACTCAGTAGGCACACAGGTGCATCGCCAGTGCTCGTCAGCAAGAGGCTCACGGGAGCCGTCATTTAGACATCCAAAAAGAAAAAGGGAGCACACTGCCTTGCATTCAAGCGGAAAATAGCCCCAAGGCATCATGGTAAATGCAGTCATTTAAATATAAATAGCAAGAATTTTTCAAAAAATTATTCACCCTTAGTAGGTGCAGCAAGTGCCGTATCGCTGTAGAAAGTCTTTCACCTAAGGTAGGTGCAGCGAGTGCCGTATCTCTGGACACGTGTTTCTGGCTTTCAGCTGTCATCAGCAGAGAGCGTATGTAACTGAAGGGGTCGCTTGAAATGCCGCCAAACGTCTTCACAGGTTTTTGTACCACTCAGTAGGCACACAGGTGCATCGCCAGTGCTCGTCAGCAAGAGGCTCACGGGAGCCGTCATTTAGACATCCAAAAAGAAAAAGGGAGCACACTGCCTTGCATTCAAGCGGAAAATAGCCCCAAGGCATCATGGTAAATGCAGTCATTTAAATATAAATAGCAAGAATTTTTCAAAAAATTATTCACCCTTAGTAGGTGCAGCAAGTGCCGTATCGCTGTAGAAAGTCTTTCACCTAAGGTAGGTGCAGCGAGTGCCGTATCTCTGGACACGTGTTTCTGGCTTTCGGCCGTCATCAGCAGAGAGCGTATGTAACTGAAGGGGTCGCTTGAAATGGCGCCAAACGTCTTCACAGGTTTTTGTACCACTCAGTAGGCACACAGGTGCATCGCCAGTGCTCGTCAGCAAGAGGCTCACGGGAGCCGTCATTTAGACATCCAAAAAGAAAAAGGGAGCACACTGCCTTGCATTCAAGCGGAAAATAGCCCCAAGGTATCATGGTAAATGCAGTCATTTAAATATAAATAGCAAGAATTTTTCAAAAAATTATTCACCCTTAGTAGGTGCAGCAAGTGCCGTATCGCTGTAGAAAGTCTTTCACCTAAGGTAGGTGCAGCGAGTGCCGTATCTCTGGACACGTGTTTCTGGCTTTCGGCCGTCATCAGCAGAGAGCGTATGTAACTGAAGGGGTCGCTTGAAATGCCGCCAAACGTCTTCACAGGTTTTTGTACCACTCAGTAGGCACACAGGTGCATCGCCAGTGCTCGTCAGCAAGAGGCTCACGGGAGCCGTCATTTAGACATCCAAAAAGAAAAAGGGAGCACACTGCCTTGCATTCAAGCGGAAAATAGCCCCAAGGCATCATGGTAAATGCAGTCATTTAAATATAAATAGCAAGAATTTTTCAAAAAATTATTCACCCTTAGTAGGTGCAGCAAGTGCCGTATCGCTGTAGAAAGTCTTTCACCTAAGGTAGGTGCAGCGAGTGCCGAATCTCTGGACACGTGTTTCTGGCTTTCGGCCGTCATCAGCAGAGAGCGTATGTAACTGAAGGGGTCGCTTGAAATGCCGCCAAACGTCTTCACAGGTTTTTGTACCACTCAGTAGGCACACAGGTGCATCGCCAGTGCTCGTCAGCAAGAGGCTCACGGGAGCCGTCATTTAGACATCCAAAAAGAAAAAGGGAGCACACTGCCTTGCATTCAAGCGGAAAATAGCCCCAAGGCATCATGGTAAATGCAGTCATTTAAATATAAATAGCAAAAAAAAATCAAAAAATTATTCACCCTTAGTAGGTGCAGCAAGTGCTGTATCGCTGTAGAAAGTCTTTCACCTAAGGTAGGTGCAGCGAGTGCCGTATCTCTGGACACGTGTTTCTGGCTTTCGGCCGTCATCAGCAGAGAGCGTATGTAACTGAAGGGGTCGCTTGAAATGCCGCCAAACGTCTTCACAGGTTTTTGTACCACTCAGTAGGCACACAGGTGCATCGCCAGTGCTCATCAGCAAGAGGCTCACGGGAGCCGTCATTTAGACATCCAAAAAGAAAAAGGGAGCACACTGCCTTGCATTCAAGCGGAAAATAGCCCCAAGGCATCATGGTAAATGCAGTCATTTAAATATAAATATCAAGAATTTTTCAAAAAATTATTCACCCTTAGTAGGTGCAGCAAGTGCCATATCGCTGTAGAAAGTCTTTCACCTAAGGTAGGTGCAGCGAGTGCCGTATCTCTGGACACGTGTTTCTGGCTTTCCGCCGTCATCAGCAGAGAGCGTATGTAACTGAAGGGGTCGCTTGAAATGCCGCCAAACGTCTTCACAGGTTTTTATACCACTCAGTAGGCACACAGGTGCATCGCCAGTGCTCGTCAGCAAGAGGCTCACGGGAGCCGTCATTTAGACATCCAAAAAGAAAAAGGGAGCACACTGCCTTGCATTCAAGCGGAAAATAGCCCCAAGGCATCATGGTAAATGCAGTCATTTAAATATAAATAGCAAGAATTTTTCAAAAAATTATTCACCCTTAGTAGGTGCAGCAAGTGCCGTATCGCTGTAGAAAGTCTTTCACCTAAGGTAGGTGCAGCGAGTGCCGTATCTCTGGACACGTGTTTCTGGCTTTTGGCCGTCATCAGCAGAGAGCGTATGTAACTGAAGGGGTCGCTTGAAATGCCGCCAAACGTCTTCACAGGTTTTTGTACCACTCAGTAGGCACACAGGTGCATCGCCAGTGCTCGTCAGCAAGAGGCTCACGGGAGCCGTCATTTAGACATCCAAAAAGAAAAAGGGAGCACACTGCCTTGCATTCAAGCGGAAAATAGCCCCAAGGCATCATGGTAAATGCAGTCATTTAAATATAAATAGCAAGAATTTTTCAAAAAATTATTCACCCTTAGTAGGTGCAGCAAGTGCCGTATCGCTGTAGAAAGTCTTTCACCTAAGGTAGGTGCAGCGAGTGCCGTATCTCTGGACACGTGTTTCTGGCTTTCGGCCGTCATCAGCAGAGAGCGTATGTAACTGAAGGGGTCGCTTGAAATGCCGCCAAACGTCTTCACAGGTTTTTGTACCACTCAGTAGGCACACAGGTGAATCGCCAGGGCTTGTCAGCAAGAGGCTCACGGGAGCCGTCATTTAGACATCCAAAAAGAAAAAGGGAGCACACTGCCTTGCATTCAAGCGGAAAATAGCCCCAAGGCATCATGGTAAATGCAGTCATTTAAATATAAATAGCAAGAATTTTTCAAAAAATTATTCACCCTTAGTAGGTGCAGCAAGTGCCGTATCGCTGTAGAAAGTCTTTCACCTAAGGTAGGTGCAGCGAGTGCCGTATCTCTGGACACGTGTTTCTGGCTTTCGGCCGTCATCAGCAGAGAGCGTATGTAACTGAAGGGGTCGCTTGAAATGCCGCCAAACGTCTTCACAGGTTTTTGTACCACTCAGTAGGCACACAGGTGCATCGCCAGTGCTCGTCAGCAAGAGGCTCACGGGAGCCGTCATTTAGACATCCAAAAAGAAAAAGGGAGCACACTGCCTTGCATTCAAGCGGAAAATAGCCCCAAGGCATCATGGTAAATGCAGTCATTTAAATATAAATAGCAAGAATTTTTCAAAAAATTATTCACCCTTAGTAGGTGCAGCAAGTGTCGTATCGCTGTAGAAAGTCTTTCGCCTAAGGTAGGTGCAGCGAGTGCCGTATCTCTGGACACGTGTTTCTGGCTTTCGGCCGTCATCAGCAGAGAGCGTATGTAACTGAAGGGGTCGCTTGAAATGCCGCCAAACGTCTTCACAGGTTTTTGTACCACTCAGTAGGCACACAGGTGCATCGCCAGTGCTCGTCAGCAAGAGGCTCACGGGAGCCGTCATTTAGACATCCAAAAAGAAAAAGGGAGCACACTGCCTTGCATTCAAGCGGAAAATAGCCCCAAGGCATCATGGTAAATGCAGTCATTTAAATATAAATAGCAAGAATTTTTCAAAAAATTATTCACCCTTAGTAGGTGCAGCAAGTGCCGTATCGCTGTAGAAAGTCTTTCACCTAAGGTAGGTGCAGCGAGTGCCGTATCTCTGGACACGTGTTTCTGGCTTTCGGCCGTCATCAGCAGAGAGCGTATGTAACTGAAGGGGTCGCTTGAAATGCCGCCAAACGTCTTCACAGGTTTTTGTACCACTCAATAGGCACACAGGTGCATCGCCAGTGCTCGTCAGCAAGAGGCTCACGGGAGCCGTCATTTAGACATCCAAAAAGAAAAAGGGAGCACACTGCCTTGCATTCAAGCGGAAAATAGCCCCAAGGCATCATGGTAAATGCAGTCATTTAAATATAAATAGCAAGAATTTTTCAAAAAATTATTCAACCTTAGTAGGTGCAGCAAGTGGCGTATCGCTGTAGAAAGTCTTTCACCTAAGGTAGGTGCAGCGAGTGCCGTATCTCTGGACACGTGTTTCTGGCTTTCGGCTGTCATCAGCAGAGAGCGTATGTAACTGAAGGGGTCGCTTGAAATGCCGCCAAACGTTTTCACAGGTTTTTGAACCACTCAGTAGGCACACAGGTGCATCGCCAGTGCTCGTCAGCAAGAGGCTCACGGGAGCCGTCATTTAGACATCCAAAAAGAAAAAGGGAGCACACTGCCTTGCATTCAAGCGGAAAATAGCCCCAAGGCATCATGGTAAATGCAGTCATTTAAATATAAATAGCAAGAATTTTTCAAAAAATTATTCACCCTTAGTAGGTGCAGCAAGTGCCGTATCGCTGTAGAAAGTCTTTCACCTAAGGTAGGTGCAGCGAGTGCCGTATCTCTGGACACGTGTTTCTGGCTTTCGGCCGTCATCAGCAGAGAGCGTATGTAACTGAAGGGGTCGCTTGAAATGCCGCCAAACGTCTTCACAGGTTTTTGTACCACTCAGTAGGCACACAGGTGCATCGCCAGTGCTCGTCAGCAAGAGGCTCACGGGAGCCGTCATTTAGACATCCAAAAAGAAAAAGGGAGCACACTGCCTTGCATTCAAGCGGAAAATAGCCCCAAGGCATCATGGTAAATGCAGTCATTTAAATATAAATAGCAAGAATTTTTCAAAAAATTATTCACCCTTAGTAGGTGCAGCAAGTGTCGTATCGCTGTAGAAAGTCTTTCGCCTAAGGTAGGTGCAGCGAGTGCCGTATCTCTGGACACGTGTTTCTGGCTTTCGGCCGTCATCAGCAGAGAGCGTATGTAACTGAAGGGGTCGCTTGAAATGCCGCCAAACGTCTTCACAGGTTTTTGTACCACTCAGTAGGCACACAGGTGCATCGCCAGTGCTCGTCAGCAAGAGGCTCACGGGAGCCGTCATTTAGACATCCAAAAAGAAAAAGGGAGCACACTGCCTTGCATTCAAGCGGAAAATAGCCCCAAGGCATCATGGTAAATGCAGTCATTTAAATATAAATAGCAAGAATTTTTCAAAAAATTATTCACCCTTAGTAGGTGCAGCAAGTGCCGTATCGCTGTAGAAAGTCTTTCACCTAAGGTAGGTGCAGCGAGTGCCGTATCTCTGGACACGTGTTTCTGGCTTTCGGCCGTCATCAGCAGAGAGCGTATGTAACTGAAGGGGTCGCTTGAAATGCCGCCAAACGTCTTCACAGGTTTTTGTACCACTCAATAGGCACACAGGTGCATCGCCAGTGCTCGTCAGCAAGAGGCTCACGGGAGCCGTCATTTAGACATCCAAAAAGAAAAAGGGAGCACACTGCCTTGCATTCAAGCGGAAAATAGCCCCAAGGCATCATGGTAAATGCAGTCATTTAAATATAAATAGCAAGAATTTTTCAAAAAATTATTCAACCTTAGTAGGTGCAGCAAGTGGCGTATCGCTGTAGAAAGTCTTTCACCTAAGGTAGGTGCAGCGAGTGCCGTATCTCTGGACACGTGTTTCTGGCTTTCGGCTGTCATCAGCAGAGAGCGTATGTAACTGAAGGGGTCGCTTGAAATGCCGCCAAACGTTTTCACAGGTTTTTGTACCACTCAGTAGGCACACAGGTGCATCGCCAGTGCTCGTCAGCAAGAGGCTCACGGGAGCCGTCATTTAGACATCCAAAAAGAAAAAGGGAGCACACTGCCTTGCATTCAAGCGGAAAATAGCCCCAAGGCATCATGGTAAATGCAGTCATTTAAATATAAATAGCAAGAATTTTTCAAAAAATTATTCACCCTTAGTAGGTGCAGCAAGTGCCGTATCGCTGTAGAAAGTCTTTCACCTAAGGTAGGTGCAGCGAGTGCCGTATCTCTGGACACGTGTTTCTGGCTTTCGGCTGTCATCAGCAGAGAGCGTATGTAACTGAAGGGGTCGCTTGAAATGCCGCCAAACGTCTTCACAGGTTTTTGTACCACTCAGTAGGCACACAGGTGCATCGCCAGTGCTCGTCAGCAAGAGGCTCACGGGAGCCGTCATTTAGACATCCAAAAAGAAAAAGGGAGCACACTGCCTTGCATTCAAGCGGAAAATAGCCCCAAGGCATCATGGTAAATGCAATCATTTAAATATAAATAGCAAGAATTTTTCAAAAAATTATTCACCCTTAGTAGGTGCAGCAAGTGCCGTATCGCTGTAGAAAGTCTTTCACCTAAGGTAGGTGCAGCGAGTGCCGTATCTCTGGACACGTGTTTCTGGCTTTCGGCCGTCATCAGCAGAGAGCGTATGTAACTGAAGGGGTCGCTTGAAATGCCGCCAAACGTCTTCACAGGTTTTTGTACCACTCAGTAGGCACACAGGTGCATCGCCAGTGCTCGTCAGCAAGAGGCTCACGGGAGCCGTCATTTAGACATCCAAAAAGAAAAAGGGAGCACACTGCCTTGCATTCAAGCGGAAAATAGCCCCAAGGCATCATGGTAAATGCAGTCATTTAAATATAAATAGCAAGAATTTTTCAAAAAATTATTCACCCTTAGTAGGTGCAGCAAGTGCCGTATCGCTGTAGAAAGTCTTTCACCTAAGGTAGGTGCAGCGAGTGCCGAATCTCTGGACACGTGTTTCTGGCTTTCGGCCGTCATCAGCAGAGAGCGTATGTAACTGAAGGGGTCGCTTGAAATGCCGCCAAACGTCTTCACAGGTTTTTGTACCACTCAGTAGGCACACAGGTGCATCGCCAGTGCTCGTCAGCAAGAGGCTCACGGGAGCCGTCATTTAGACATCCAAAAAGAAAAAGGGAGCACACTGCCTTGCATTCAAGCGGAAAATAGCCCCAAGGCATCATGGTAAATGCAGTCATTTAAATATAAATAGCAAAAAAAATTCAAAAAATTATTCACCCTTAGTAGGTGCAGCAAGTGCTGTATCGCTGTAGAAAGTCTTTCACCTAAGGTAGGTGCAGCGAGTGCCGTATCTCTGGACACGTGTTTCTGGCTTTCGGCCGTCATCAGCAGAGAGCGTATGTAACTGAAGCGGTCGCTTGAAATGCCGCCAAACGTCTTCACAGGTTTTTGTACCACTCAGTAGGCACACAGGTGCATCGCCAGTGCTCATCAGCAAGAGGCTCACGGGAGCCGTCATTTAGACATCCAAAAAGAAAAAGGGAGCACACTGCCTTGCATTCAAGCGGAAAATAGCCCCAAGGCATCATGGTAAATGCAGTCATTTAAATATAAATATCAATAATTTTTCAAAAAATTATTCACCCTTAGTAGGTGCAGCAAGTGCCGTATCGCTGTAGAAAGTCTTTCACCTAAGGTAGGTGCAGCGAGTGCCGTATCTCTGGACACGTGTTTCTGGCTTTCCGCCGTCATCAGCAGAGAGCGTATGTAACTGAAGGGGTCGCTTGAAATGCCGCCAAACGTCTTCACAGGTTTTTATACCACTCAGTAGGCACACAGGTGCATCGCCAGTGCTCGTCAGCAAGAGGCTCACGGGAGCCGTCATTTAGACATCCAAAAAGAAAAAGGGAGCACACTGCCTTGCATTCAAGCGGAAAATAGCCCCAAGGCATCATGGTAAATGCAGTCATTTAAATATAAATAGCAAGAATTTTTCAAAAAATTATTCACCCTTAGTAGGTGCAGCAAGTGCCGTATCGCTGTAGAAAGTCTTTCACCTAAGGTAGGTGCAGCGAGTGCCGTATCTCTGGACACGTGTTTCTGGCTTTCGGCCGTCATCAGCAGAGAGCGTATGTAACTGAAGGGGTCGCTTGAAATGCCGCCAAACGTCTTCACAGGTTTTTGTACCACTCTGTAGGCACACAGGTGCATCGCCAGTGCTCGTCAGCAAGAGGCTCACAGGAGCCGTCATTTAGACATCCAAAAAGAAAAAGGGAGCACACTGCCTTGCATTCAAGCGGAAAATAGCCCCAAGGCATCATGGTAAATGCAGTCATTTAAATATAAATAGCAAGAATTTTTCAAAAAATTATTCACCCTTAGTAGGTGCAGCAAGTGCCGTATCGCTGTAGAAAGTCTTTCACCTAAGGTAGGTGCAGCGAGTGCCGTATCTCTGGACACGTGTTTCTGGCTTTCGGCCGTCATCAGCAGAGAGCGTATGTAACTGAAGGGGTCGCTTGAAATGCCGCCAAACGTCTTCAAAGGTTTTTGTACCACTCAGTAGGCACACAGGTGCATCGCCAGTGCTCATCAGCAAGAGGCTCACGGGAGCCGTCATTTAGACATCCAAAAAGAAAAAGGGAGCACACTGCCTTGCATTCAAGCGGAAAATAGCCCCAAGGCATCATGGTAAATGCAGTCATTTAAATATAAATAGCAAGAATTTTTCTAAAAATTATTCACCCTTAGTAGGTGCAGCAAGTGCCGTATCGCTGTAGAAAGTCTTTCACCTAAGGTAGGTGCAGCGAGTGCCGTATCTCTGGACACGTGTTTCTGGCTTTCGGCCGTCATCAGCAGAGAGCGTATGTAACTGAAGGGGTCGCTTAAAATGCCGCCAAACGTCTTCACAGGTTTTTGTACCACTCAGTAGGCACACAGGTGCATCGCCAGTGCTCGTCAGCAAGAGGCTCACGGGAGCCGTCATTTAGACATCCAAAAAGAAAAAGGGAGCACACTGCCTTGCATTCAAGCGGAAAATAGCCCCAATGCATCATGGTAAATGCAGTCATTTAAATATAAATAGCAAGAATTTTTCAAAAAATTATTCACCCTTAGTAGGTGCAGCAAGTGCCGTATCGCTGTAGAAAGTCTTTCACCTAAGGTAGGTGCAGCGAGTGCCGTATCTCTGGACACGTGTTTCTGGCTTTCGGCCGTCATCAGCAGAGAGCGTATGTAACTGAAGGGGTCGCTTGAAATGCCGCCAAACGTCTTCACAGGTTTTTGTACCACTCAGTAGGCACACAGGTGCATCGCCAGTGCTCGTCAGCAAGAGGCTCACGGGAGCCGTCATTTAGACATCCAAAAAGAAAAAGGGAGCACACTGCCTTGCATTCAAGCGGAAAATAGCCCCAAGGCATCATGGTAAATGCAGTCATTTAAATATAAATAGCAAGAATTTTTCAAAAAATTATTCACCCTTAGTAGGTGCAGCAAGTGCCGTATCGCTGTAGAAAGTCTTTCACCTAATGTAGGTGCAGCGAGTGCCGTATCTCTGGACACGTGTTTCTGGCTTTCGGCCGTCATCAGCAGAGAGCGTATGTAACTGAAGGGGTCGCTTGAAATGCCGCCAAACGTCTTCACAGGTTTTTGTACCACTCAGTAGGCACACAGGTGCATCGCCAGTGCTCGTCAGCAAGAGGCTCACGGGAGCCGTCATTTAGACATCCAAAAAGAAAAAGGGAGCACACTGCCTTGCATTCAAGCGGAAAATAGCCCCAAGGCATCATGGTAAATGCAGTCATTTAAATATAAATAGCAAGAATTTTTCAAAAAATTATTCACCCTTAGTAGGTGCAGCAAGTGCCGTATCGCTGTAGAAAGTCTTTCACCTAAGGTAGGTGCAGCGAGTGCCGTATCTCTGGACACGTGTTTCTGGCTTTCGGCCGTCATCAGCAGAGAGCGTATGTAACTGAAGGGGTCGCTTGAAATGCCGCCAAACGTCTTCACAGGTTTTTGTACCACTCAGTAGGCACACAGGTGCATCGCCAGTGCTCGTCAGCAAGAGGCTCACGGGAGCCGTCATTTAGACATCCAAAAAGAAAAAGGGAGCACACTGCCTTGCATTCAAGCGGAAAATAGCCCCAAGGCATCATGGTAAATGCAGTCATTTAAATTTAAATAGCAAGAATTTTTCAAAAAATTATTCACCCTTAGTAGGTGCAGCAAGTGCCGTATCGCTGTAGAAAGTCTTTCACCTAAGGTAGGTGCAGCGAGTGCTGTATCTCTGGACACGTGTTTCTGGCTTTCGGCTGTCATCAGCAGAGAGCGTATGTAACTGAAGGGGTCGCTTGAAATGCCGCCAAACGTCTTCACAGGTTTTTGTACCACTCTGTAGGCACACAGGTGCATCGCCAGTGCTCGTCAGCAAGAGGCTCACGGGAGCCGTCATTTAGACATCCAAAAAGAAAAAGGGAGCACACTGCCTTGCATTCAAGCGGAAAATAGCCCCAAGGCATCATGGTAAATGCAGTCATTTAAATATAAATAGCAAGAATTTTTCAAAAAATTATTCACCCTTAGTAGGTGCAGCAAGTGCCGTATCGCTGTAGAAAGTCTTTCACCTAAGGTAGGTGCAGCGAGTGCCGTATCTCTGGACACGTGTTTCTGGCTTTCCGCCGTCATCAGCAGAGAGCGTATGTAACTGAAGGGGTCGCTTGAAATGCCGCCAAACGTCTTCACAGGTTTTTGTACCACTCAGTAGGCACACAGGTGCATCGCCAGTGCTCGTCAGCAAGAGGCTCACGGGAGCCGTCATTTAGACATCCAAAAAGAAAAAGGGAGCACACTGCCTTGCATTCAAGCGGAAAATAGCCCCAAGGCATCATGGTAAATGCAGTCATTTAAATATAAATAGCAAGAATTTTTCAAAAAATTATTCACCCTTAGTAGGTGCAGCAAGTGCCGTATCGCTGTAGAAAGTCTTTCACCTAAGGTAGGTGCAGCGAGTGCCGTATCTCTGGACACGTGTTTCTGGCTTTCGGCTGTCATCAGCAGAGAGCGTATGTAACTGAAGGGGTCGCTTGAAATGCCGCCAAACGTCTTCACAGGTTTTTGTACCACTCAGTAGGCACACAGGTGCATCGCCAGTGCTCGTCAGCAAGAGGCTCACGGGAGCCGTCATTTAGACATCCAAAAAGAAAAAGGGAGCACACTGCCTTGCATTCAAGCGGAAAATAGCCCCAAGGCATCATGGTAAATGCAGTCATTTAAATATAAATAGCAAGAATTTTTCAAAAAATTATTCACCCTTAGTAGGTGCAGCAAGTGCCGTATCGCTGTAGAAAGTCTTTCACCTAAGGTAGGTGCAGCGAGTGCCGTATCTCTGGACACGTGTTTCTGGCTATCGGCCGTCATCAGCAGAGAGCGTATGTAACTGAAGGGGTCGCTTGAAATGCCGCCAAACGTCTTCACAGGTTTTTGTACCACTCAGTAGGCACACAGGTGCATCGCCAGTGCTCGTCAGCAAGAGGCTCACGGGAGCCGTCATTTAGACATCCAAAAAGAAAAAGGGAGCACACTGCCTTGCATTCAAGCGGAAAATAGCCCCAAGGCATCATGGTAAATGCAGTCATTTAAATATAAATAGCAAGAATTTTTCAAAAAATTATTCACCCTTAGTAGGTGCAGCAAGTGCCGTATCGCTGTAGAAAGTCTTTCACCTAAGGTAGGTGCAGCGAGTGCCGTATCTCTGGACACGTGTTTCTGGCTTTCGGCCGTCATCAGCAGAGAGCGTATGTAACTGAAGGGGTCGCTTGAAATGCCGCCAAACGTCTTCACAGGTTTTTGTACCACTCAGTAGGCACACAGGTGCATCGCCAGTGCTCGTCAGCAAGAGGCTCACGGGAGCCGTCATTTAGACATCCAAACAGAAAAAGGGAGCACACTGCCTTGCATTCAAGCGGAAAATAGCCCCAAGACATCATGGTAAATGCAGTCATTTAAATATAAATAGCAAGAATTTTTCAAAAAATTATTCACCCTTGGTAGGTGCAGCAAGTGCCGTATCGCTGTAGAAAGTCTTTCACCTAAGGTAGGTGCAGCGAGTGCCGTATCTCTGGACACGTGTTTCTGGCTTTCGGCAGTCATCAGCAGAGAGCGTATGTAACTGAAGGGGTCGCTTGAAATGCCGCCAAACATCTTCACAGGTTTTTGTACCACTCAGTAGGCACACAGGTGCATCGCCAGTGCTCGTCAGCAAGAGGCTCACGGGAGCCGTCATTTAGACATCCAAAAAGAAAAAGGGAGCACACTGCCTTGCATTCAAGCGGAAAATAGCCCCAAGGCATCATGGTAAATGCAGTCATTTAAATATAAATAGCAAGAATTTTTCTAAAAATTATTCACCCTTAGTAGGTGCAGCAAGTGCCGTATCGCTGTAGAAAGTCTTTCACCTAAGGTAGGTGCAGCGAGTGCCGTATCTCTGGACACGTGTTTCTGGCTTTCGGCCGTCATCAGCAGAGAGCGTATGTAACTGAAGGGGTCGCTTGAAATGCCGCCAAACGTCTTCACAGGTTTTTGTACCACTCAGTAGGCACACAGGTGCATCGCCAGTGCTCGTCAGCAAGAGGCTCACGGGAGCCGTCATTTAGACATCCAAAAAGAAAAAGGGAGCACACTGCCTTGCATTCAAGCGGAAAATAGCCCCAAGGCATCATGGTAAATGCAGTCATTTAAATATAAATAGCAAGAATTTTTCAAAAAATTATTCACCCTTAGTAGGTGCAGCAAGTGCTGTATCGCTGTAGAAAGTCTTTCACCTAAGGTAGGTGCAGCGAGTGCCGTATCTCTGGACACGTGTTTCTGGCTTTCGGCCGTCATCAGCAGAGAGCGTATGTAACTGAAGGGGTCGCTTGAAATGCCGCCAAACGTCTTCAAAGGTTTTTGTACCACTCAGTAGGCACACAGGTGCATCGCCAGTGCTCATCAGCAAGAGGCTCACGGGAGCCGTCATTTAGACATCCAAAAAGAAAAAGGGAGCACACTGCCTTGCATTCAAGCGGAAAATAGCCCCAAGGCATCATGGTAAATGCAGTCATTTAAATATAAATAGCAAGAATTTTTCTAAAAATTATTCACCCTTAGTAGGTGCAGCAAGTGCCGTATCGCTGTAGAAAGTCTTTCACCTAAGGTAGGTGCAGCGAGTGCCGTATCTCTGGACACGTGTTTCTGGCTTTCGGCCGTCATCAGCAGAGAGCGTATGTAACTGAAGGGGTCGCTTGAAATGCCGCCAAACGTCTTCACAGGTTTTTGTACCACTCAGTAGGCACACAGGTGCATCGCCAGTGCTCGTCAGCAAGAGGCTCACAGGAGCCGTCATTTAGACATCCAAAAAGAAAAAGGGAGCACACTGCCTTGCATTCAAGCGGAAAATAGCCCCAAGGCATCATGGTAAATGCAGTCATTTAAATATAAATAGCAAGAATTTTTCAAAAAATTATTCACCCTTAGTAGGTGCAGCAAGTGCCGTATCGCTGTAGAAAGTCTTTCACCTAAGGTAGGTGCAGCGAGTGCCGTATCTCTGGACACGTGTTTCTGGCTATCGGCCGTCATCAGCAGAGAGCGTATGTAACTGAAGGGGTCGCTTGAAATGCCGCCAAACGTCTTCACAGGTTTTTGTACCACTCAGTAGGCACAGAGGTGCATCGCCAGTGCTCGTCAGCAAGAGGCTCACGGGAGCCGTCATTTAGACATCCAAAAAGAAAAAGGGAGCACACTGCCTTGCATTCAAGCGGAAAATAGCCCCAAGGCATCATGGTAAATGCAGTCATTTAAATATAAATAGCAAGAATTTTTCAAAAAATTATTCACCCTTAGTAGGTGCAGCAAGTGCCGTATCGCTGTAGAAAGTCTTTCACCTAAGGTAGGTGCAGCGAGTGCCGTATCTCTGGACACGTGTTTCTGGCTTTCGGCCGTCATCAGCAGAGAGCGTATGTAACTGAAGGGGTCGCTTGAAATGCCGCCAAACGTCTTCACAGGTTTTTGTACCACTCAGTAGGCACACAGGTGCATCGCCAGTGCTCGTCAGCAAGAGGCTCACGGGAGCCGTCATTTAGACATCCAAACAGAAAAAGGGAGCACACTGCCTTGCATTCAAGCGGAAAATACCCCCAAGACATCATGGTAAATGCAGTCATTTAAATATAAATAGCAAGAATTTTTCAAAAAATTATTCACCCTTAGTAGGTGCAGCAAGTGCCGTATCGCTGTAGAAAGTCTTTCATCTAAGGTAGGTGCAGCGAGTGCCGTATCTCTGGACACGTGTTTCTGGCTTTCGGCAGTCATCAGCAGAGAGCGTATGTAACTGAAGGGGTCGCTTGAAATGCCGCCAAACATCTTCACAGGTTTTTGTACCACTCAGTAGGCACACAGGTGCATCGCCAGTGCTCGTCAGCAAGAGGCTCACGGGAGCCGTCATTTAGACATCCAAAAAGAAAAAGGGAGCACACTGCCTTGCATTCAAGCGGAAAATAGCCCCAAGGCATCATGGTAAATGCAGTCATTTAAATATAAATAGCAAGAATTTTTCAAAAAATTATTCAACCTTAGTAGGTGCAGCAAGTGCCGTATCGCTGTAGAAAGTCTTTCACCTAAGGTAGGTGCAGCGAGTGCCGTATCTCTGGACACGTGTTTCTGGCTTTCGGCTGTCATCAGCAGAGAGCGTATGTAACTGAAGGGGTCGCTTGAAATGCCGCCAAACGTCTTCACAGGTTTTTGTACCACTCAGTAGGCACACAGGTGCATCGCCAGTGCTCGTCAGCAAGAGGCTCACGGGAGCCGTCATTTAGACATCCAAAAAGAAAAAGGGAGCACACTGCCTTGCATTCAAGCGGAAAATAGCCCCAAGGCATCATGGTAAATGCAGTCATTTAAATATAAATAGCAAGAATTTTTCAAAAAATTATTCACCCTTAGTAGGTGCAGCAAGTGCCGTATCGCTGTAGAAAGTCTTTCACCTAAGGTAGGTGCAGCGAGTGCCGTATCTCTGGACACGTGTTTCTGGCTTTCAGCTGTCATCAGCAGAGAGCGTATGTAACTGAAGGGGTCGCTTGAAATGCCGCCAAACGTCTTCACAGGTTTTTGTACCACTCAGTAGGCACACAGGTGCATCGCCAGTGCTCGTCAGCAAGAGGCTCACGGGAGCCGTCATTTAGACATCCAAAAAGAAAAAGGGAGCACACTGCCTTGCATTCAAGCGGAAAATAGCCCCAAGGCATCATGGTAAATGCAGTCATTTAAATATAAATAGCAAGAATTTTTCAAAAAATTATTCACCCTTAGTAGGTGCAGCAAGTGCCGTATCGCTGTAGAAAGTCTTTCACCTAAGGTAGGTGCAGCGAGTGCCGTATCTCTGGACACGTGTTTCTGGCTTTCGGCCGTCATCAGCAGAGAGCGTATGTAACTGAAGGGGTCGCTTGAAATGGCGCCAAACGTCTTCACAGGTTTTTGTACCACTCAGTAGGCACACAGGTGCATCGCCAGTGCTCGTCAGCAAGAGGCTCACGGGAGCCGTCATTTAGACATCCAAAAAGAAAAAGGGAGCACACTGCCTTGCATTCAAGCGGAAAATAGCCCCAAGGTATCATGGTAAATGCAGTCATTTAAATATAAATAGCAAGAATTTTTCAAAAAATTATTCACCCTTAGTAGGTGCAGCAAGTGCCGTATCGCTGTAGAAAGTCTTTCACCTAAGGTAGGTGCAGCGAGTGCCGTATCTCTGGACACGTGTTTCTGGCTTTCGGCCGTCATCAGCAGAGAGCGTATGTAACTGAAGGGGTCGCTTGAAATGCCGCCAAACGTCTTCACAGGTTTTTGTACCACTCAGTAGGCACACAGGTGCATCGCCAGTGCTCGTCAGCAAGAGGCTCACGGGAGCCGTCATTTAGACATCCAAAAAGAAAAAGGGAGCACACTGCCTTGCATTCAAGCGGAAAATAGCCCCAAGGCATCATGGTAAATGCAGTCATTTAAATATAAATAGCAAGAATTTTTCAAAAAATTATTCACCCTTAGTAGGTGCAGCAAGTGCCGTATCGCTGTAGAAAGTCTTTCACCTAAGGTAGGTGCAGCGAGTGCCGAATCTCTGGACACGTGTTTCTGGCTTTCGGCCGTCATCAGCAGAGAGCGTATGTAACTGAAGGGGTCGCTTGAAATGCCGCCAAACGTCTTCACAGGTTTTTGTACCACTCAGTAGGCACACAGGTGCATCGCCAGTGCTCGTCAGCAAGAGGCTCACGGGAGCCGTCATTTAGACATCCAAAAAGAAAAAGGGAGCACACTGCCTTGCATTCAAGCGGAAAATAGCCCCAAGGCATCATGGTAAATGCAGTCATTTAAATATAAATAGCAAAAAAATTTCAAAAAATTATTCACCCTTAGTAGGTGCAGCAAGTGCTGTATCGCTGTAGAAAGTCTTTCACCTAAGGTAGGTGCAGCGAGTGCCGTATCTCTGGACACGTGTTTCTGGCTTTCGGCCGTCATCAGCAGAGAGCGTATGTAACTGAAGGGGTCGCTTGAAATGCCGCCAAACGTCTTCACAGGTTTTTGTACCACTCAGTAGGCACACAGGTGCATCGCCAGTGCTCATCAGCAAGAGGCTCACGGGAGCCGTCATTTAGACATCCAAAAAGAAAAAGGGAGCACACTGCCTTGCATTCAAGCGGAAAATAGCCCCAAGGCATCATGGTAAATGCAGTCATTTAAATATAAATATCAAGAATTTTTCAAAAAATTATTCACCCTTAGTAGGTGCAGCAAGTGCCATATCGCTGTAGAAAGTCTTTCACCTAAGGTAGGTGCAGCGAGTGCCGTATCTCTGGACACGTGTTTCTGGCTTTCCGCCGTCATCAGCAGAGAGCGTATGTAACTGAAGGGGTCGCTTGAAATGCCGCCAAACGTCTTCACAGGTTTTTATACCACTCAGTAGGCACACAGGTGCATCGCCAGTGCTCGTCAGCAAGAGGCTCACGGGAGCCGTCATTTAGACATCCAAAAAGAAAAAGGGAGCACACTGCCTTGCATTCAAGCGGAAAATAGCCCCAAGGCATCATGGTAAATGCAGTCATTTAAATATAAATAGCAAGAATTTTTCAAAAAATTATTCACCCTTAGTAGGTGCAGCAAGTGCCGTATCGCTGTAGAAAGTCTTTCACCTAAGGTAGGTGCAGCGAGTGCCGTATCTCTGGACACGTGTTTCTGGCTTTTGGCCGTCATCAGCAGAGAGCGTATGTAACTGAAGGGGTCGCTTGAAATGCCGCCAAACGTCTTCACAGGTTTTTGTACCACTCAGTAGGCACACAGGTGCATCGCCAGTGCTCGTCAGCAAGAGGCTCACGGGAGCCGTCATTTAGACATCCAAAAAGAAAAAGGGAGCACACTGCCTTGCATTCAAGCGGAAAATAGCCCCAAGGCATCATGGTAAATGCAGTCATTTAAATATAAATAGCAAGAATTTTTCAAAAAATTATTCACCCTTAGTAGGTGCAGCAAGTGCCGTATCGCTGTAGAAAGTCTTTCACCTAAGGTAGGTGCAGCGAGTGCCGTATCTCTGGACACGTGTTTCTGGCTTTCGGCCGTCATCAGCAGAGAGCGTATGTAACTGAAGGGGTCGCTTGAAATGCCGCCAAACGTCTTCACAGGTTTTTGTACCACTCAGTAGGCACACAGGTGAATCGCCAGGGCTTGTCAGCAAGAGGCTCACGGGAGCCGTCATTTAGACATCCAAAAAGAAAAAGGGAGCACACTGCCTTGCATTCAAGCGGAAAATAGCCCCAAGGCATCATGGTAAATGCAGTCATTTAAATATAAATAGCAAGAATTTTTCAAAAAATTATTCACCCTTAGTAGGTGCAGCAAGTGCCGTATCGCTGTAGAAAGTCTTTCACCTAAGGTAGGTGCAGCGAGTGCCGTATCTCTGGACACGTGTTTCTGGCTTTCGGCCGTCATCAGCAGAGAGCGTATGTAACTGAAGGGGTCGCTTGAAATGCCGCCAAACATCTTCACAGGTTTTTGTACCACTCAGTAGGCACACAGGTGCATCGCCAGTGCTCGTCAGCAAGAGGCTCACGGGAGCCGTCATTTAGACATCCAAAAAGAAAAAGGGAGCACACTGCCTTGCATTCAAGCGGAAAATAGCCCCAAGGCATCATGGTAAATGCAGTCATTTAAATATAAATAGCAAGAATTTTTCAAAAAATTATTCACCCTTAGTAGGTGCAGCAAGTGCCGTATCGCTGTAGAAAGTCTTTCACCTAAGGTAGGTGCAGCGAGTGCCGTATCTCTGGACACGTGTTTCTGGCTTTCGGCCGTCATCAGCAGAGAGCGTATGTAACTGAAGGGGTCGCTTGAAATGCCGCCAAACGTCTTCACAGGTTTTTGTACCACTCAATAGGCACACAGGTGCATCGCCAGTGCTCGTCAGCAAGAGGCTCACGGGAGCCGTCATTTAGACATCCAAAAAGAAAAAGGGAGCACACTGCCTTGCATTCAAGCGGAAAATAGCCCCAAGGCATCATGGTAAATGCAGTCATTTAAATATAAATAGCAAGAATTTTTCAAAAAATTATTCAACCTTAGTAGGTGCAGCAAGTGGCGTATCGCTGTAGAAAGTCTTTCACCTAAGGTAGGTGCAGCGAGTGCCGTATCTCTGGACACGTGTTTCTGGCTTTCGGCTGTCATCAGCAGAGAGCGTATGTAACTGAAGGGGTCGCTTGAAATGCCGCCAAACGTTTTCACAGGTTTTTGTACCACTCAGTAGGCACACAGGTGCATCGCCAGTGCTCGTCAGCAAGAGGCTCACGGGAGCCGTCATTTAGACATCCAAAAAGAAAAAGGGAGCACACTGCCTTGCATTCAAGCGGAAAATAGCCCCAAGGCATCATGGTAAATGCAGTCATTTAAATATAAATAGCAAGAATTTTTCAAAAAATTATTCACCCTTAGTAGGTGCAGCAAGTGCCGTATCGCTGTAGAAAGTCTTTCACCTAAGGTAGGTGCAGCGAGTGCCGTATCTCTGGACACGTGTTTCTGGCTTTCGGCTGTCATCAGCAGAGAGCGTATGTAACTGAAGGGGTCGCTTGAAATGCCGCCAAACGTCTTCACAGGTTTTTGTACCACTCAGTAGGCACACAGGTGCATCGCCAGTGCTCGTCAGCAAGAGGCTCACGGGAGCCGTCATTTAGACATCCAAAAAGAAAAAGGGAGCACACTGCCTTGCATTCAAGCGGAAAATAGCCCCAAGGCATCATGGTAAATGCAGTCATTTAAATATAAATAGCAAGAATTTTTCAAAAAATTATTCACCCTTAGTAGGTGCAGCAAGTGCCGTATCGCTGTAGAAAGTCTTTCACCTAAGGTAGGTGCAGCGAGTGCCGTATCTCTGGACACGTGTTTCTGGCTTTCGGCCGTCATCAGCAGAGAGCGTATGTAACTGAAGGGGTCGCTTGAAATGCCGCCAAACGTCTTCACAGGTTTTTGTACCACTCAGTAGGCACACAGGTGCATCGCCAGTGCTCGTCAGCAAGAGGCTCACGGGAGCCGTCATTTAGACATCCAAAAAGAAAAAGGGAGCACACTGCCTTGCATTCAAGCGGAAAATAGCCCCAAGGCATCATGGTAAATGCAGTCATTTAAATATAAATAGCAAGAATTTTTCAAAAAATTATTCACCCTTAGTAGGTGCAGCAAGTGTCGTATCGCTGTAGAAAGTCTTTCGCCTAAGGTAGGTGCAGCGAGTGCCGTATCTCTGGACACGTGTTTCTGGCTTTCGGCCGTCATCAGCAGAGAGCGTATGTAACTGAAGGGGTCGCTTGAAATGCCGCCAAACGTCTTCACAGGTTTTTGTACCACTCAGTAGGCACACAGGTGCATCGCCAGTGCTCGTCAGCAAGAGGCTCACGGGAGCCGTCATTTAGACATCCAAAAAGAAAAAGGGAGCACACTGCCTTGCATTCAAGCGGAAAATAGCCCCAAGGCATCATGGTAAATGCAGTCATTTAAATATAAATAGCAAGAATTTTTCAAAAAATTATTCACCCTTAGTAGGTGCAGCAAGTGCCGTATCGCTGTAGAAAGTCTTTCACCTAAGGTAGGTGCAGCGAGTGCCGTATCTCTGGACACGTGTTTCTGGCTTTCGGCCGTCATCAGCAGAGAGCGTATGTAACTGAAGGGGTCGCTTGAAATGCCGCCAAACGTCTTCACAGGTTTTTGTACCACTCAATAGGCACACAGGTGCATCGCCAGTGCTCGTCAGCAAGAGGCTCACGGGAGCCGTCATTTAGACATCCAAAAAGAAAAAGGGAGCACACTGCCTTGCATTCAAGCGGAAAATAGCCCCAAGGCATCATGGTAAATGCAGTCATTTAAATATAAATAGCAAGAATTTTTCAAAAAATTATTCAACCTTAGTAGGTGCAGCAAGTGGCGTATCGCTGTAGAAAGTCTTTCACCTAAGGTAGGTGCAGCGAGTGCCGTATCTCTGGACACGTGTTTCTGGCTTTCGGCTGTCATCAGCAGAGAGCGTATGTAACTGAAGGGGTCGCTTGAAATGCCGCCAAACGTTTTCACAGGTTTTTGTACCACTCAGTAGGCACACAGGTGCATCGCCAGTGCTCGTCAGCAAGAGGCTCACGGGAGCCGTCATTTAGACATCCAAAAAGAAAAAGGGAGCACACTGCCTTGCATTCAAGCGGAAAATAGCCCCAAGGCATCATGGTAAATGCAGTCATTTAAATATAAATAGCAAGAATTTTTCAAAAAATTATTCACCCTTAGTAGGTGCAGCAAGTGCCGTATCGCTGTAGAAAGTCTTTCACCTAAGGTAGGTGCAGCGAGTGCCGTATCTCTGGACACGTGTTTCTGGCTTTCGGCTGTCATCAGCAGAGAGCGTATGTAACTGAAGGGGTCGCTTGAAATGCCGCCAAACGTCTTCACAGGTTTTTGTACCACTCAGTAGGCACACAGGTGCATCGCCAGTGCTCGTCAGCAAGAGGCTCACGGGAGCCGTCATTTAGACATCCAAAAAGAAAAAGGGAGCACACTGCCTTGCATTCAAGCGGAAAATAGCCCCAAGGCATCATGGTAAATGCAGTCATTTAAATATAAATAGCAAGAATTTTTCAAAAAATTATTCACCCTTAGTAGGTGCAGCAAGTGCCGTATCGCTGTAGAAAGTCTTTCACCTAAGGTAGGTGCAGCGAGTGCCGTATCTCTGGACACGTGTTTCTGGCTTTCGGCCGTCATCAGCAGAGAGCGTATGTAACTGAAGGGGTCGCTTGAAATGCCGCCAAACGTCTTCACAGGTTTTTGTACCACTCAGTAGGCACACAGGTGCATCGCCAGTGCTCGTCAGCAAGAGGCTCACGGGAGCCGTCATTTAGACATCCAAAAAGAAAAAGGGAGCACACTGCCTTGCATTCAAGCGGAAAATAGCCCCAAGGCATCATGGTAAATGCAGTCATTTAAATATAAATAGCAAGAATTTTTCAAAAAATTATTCACCCTTAGTAGGTGCAGCAAGTGCCGTATCGCTGTAGAAAGTCTTTCACCTAAGGTAGGTGCAGCGAGTGCCGAATCTCTGGACACGTGTTTCTGGCTTTCGGCCGTCATCAGCAGAGAGCGTATGTAACTGAAGGGGTCGCTTGAAATGCCGCCAAACGTCTTCACAGGTTTTTGTACCACTCAGTAGGCACACAGGTGCATCGCCAGTGCTCGTCAGCAAGAGGCTCACGGGAGCCGTCATTTAGACATCCAAAAAGAAAAAGGGAGCACACTGCCTTGCATTCAAGCGGAAAATAGCCCCAAGGCATCATGGTAAATGCAGTCATTTAAATATAAATAGCAAAAAAAATTCAAAAAATTATTCACCCTTAGTAGGTGCAGCAAGTGCTGTATCGCTGTAGAAAGTCTTTCACCTAAGGTAGGTGCAGCGAGTGCCGTATCTCTGGACACGTGTTTCTGGCTTTCGGCCGTCATCAGCAGAGAGCGTATGTAACTGAAGGGGTCGCTTGAAATGCCGCCAAACGTCTTCACAGGTTTTTGTACCACTCAGTAGGCACACAGGTGCATCGCCAGTGCTCATCAGCAAGAGGCTCACGGGAGCCGTCATTTAGACATCCAAAAAGAAAAAGGGAGCACACTGCCTTGCATTCAAGCGGAAAATAGCCCCAAGGCATCATGGTAAATGCAGTCATTTAAATATAAATATCAATAATTTTTCAAAAAATTATTCACCCTTAGTAGGTGCAGCAAGTGCCGTATCGCTGTAGAAAGTCTTTCACCTAAGGTAGGTGCAGCGAGTGCCGTATCTCTGGACACGTGTTTCTGGCTTTCCGCCGTCATCAGCAGAGAGCGTATGTAACTGAAGGGGTCGCTTGAAATGCCGCCAAACGTCTTCACAGGTTTTTATACCACTCAGTAGGCACACAGGTGCATCGCCAGTGCTCGTCAGCAAGAGGCTCACGGGAGCCGTCATTTAGACATCCAAAAAGAAAAAGGGAGCACACTGCCTTGCATTCAAGCGGAAAATAGCCCCAAGGCATCATGGTAAATGCAGTCATTTAAATATAAATAGCAAGAATTTTTCAAAAAATTATTCACCCTTAGTAGGTGCAGCAAGTGCCGTATCGCTGTAGAAAGTCTTTCACCTAAGGTAGGTGCAGCGAGTGCCGTATCTCTGGACACGTGTTTCTGGCTTTCGGCCGTCATCAGCAGAGAGCGTATGTAACTGAAGGGGTCGCTTGAAATGCCGCCAAACGTCTTCACAGGTTTTTGTACCACTCTGTAGGCACACAGGTGCATCGCCAGTGCTCGTCAGCAAGAGGCTCACAGGAGCCGTCATTTAGACATCCAAAAAGAAAAAGGGAGCACACTGCCTTGCATTCAAGCGGAAAATAGCCCCAAGGCATCATGGTAAATGCAGTCATTTAAATATAAATAGCAAGAATTTTTCAAAAAATTATTCACCCTTAGTAGGTGCAGCAAGTGCCGTATCGCTGTAGAAAGTCTTTCACCTAAGGTAGGTGCAGCGAGTGCCGTATCTCTGGACACGTGTTTCTGGCTTTCGGCCGTCATCAGCAGAGAGCGTATGTAACTGAAGGGGTCGCTTGAAATGCCGCCAAACGTCTTCAAAGGTTTTTGTACCACTCAGTAGGCACACAGGTGCATCGCCAGTGCTCATCAGCAAGAGGCTCACGGGAGCCGTCATTTAGACATCCAAAAAGAAAAAGGGAGCACACTGCCTTGCATTCAAGCGGAAAATAGCCCCAAGGCATCATGGTAAATGCAGTCATTTAAATATAAATAGCAAGAATTTTTCTAAAAATTATTCACCCTTAGTAGGTGCAGCAAGTGCCGTATCGCTGTAGAAAGTCTTTCACCTAAGGTAGGTGCAGCGAGTGCCGTATCTCTGGACACGTGTTTCTGGCTTTCGGCCGTCATCAGCAGAGAGCGTATGTAACTGAAGGGGTCGCTTAAAATGCCGCCAAACGTCTTCACAGGTTTTTGTACCACTCAGTAGGCACACAGGTGCATCGCCAGTGCTCGTCAGCAAGAGGCTCACGGGAGCCGTCATTTAGACATCCAAAAAGAAAAAGGGAGCACACTGCCTTGCATTCAAGCGGAAAATAGCCCCAAGGCATCATGGTAAATGCAGTCATTTAAATATAAATAGCAAGAATTTTTCAAAAAATTATTCACCCTTAGTAGGTGCAGCAAGTGCCGTATCGCTGTAGAAAGTCTTTCACCTAAGGTAGGTGCAGCGAGTGCCGTATCTCTGGACACGTGTTTCTGGCTTTCGGCCGTCATCAGCAGAGAGCGTATGTAACTGAAGGGGTCGCTTGAAATGCCGCCAAACGTCTTCACAGGTTTTTGTACCACTCAGTAGGCACACAGGTGCATCGCCAGTGCTCGTCAGCAAGAGGCTCACGGGAGCCGTCATTTAGACATCCAAAAAGAAAAAGGGAGCACACTGCCTTGCATTCAAGCGGAAAATAGCCCCAAGGCATCATGGTAAATGCAGTCATTTAAATATAAATAGCAAGAATTTTTCAAAAAATTATTCACCCTTAGTAGGTGCAGCAAGTGCCGTATCGCTGTAGAAAGTCTTTCACCTAAGGTAGGTGCAGCGAGTGCCGTATCTCTGGACACGTGTTTCTGGCTTTCGGCCGTCATCAGCAGAGAGCGTATGTAACTGAAGGGGTCGCTTGAAATGCCGCCAAACGTCTTCACAGGTTTTTGTACCACTCAGTAGGCACACAGGTGCATCGCCAGTGCTCGTCAGCAAGAGGCTCACGGGAGCCGTCATTTAGACATCCAAAAAGAAAAAGGGAGCACACTGCCTTGCATTCAAGCGGAAAATAGCCCCAAGGCATCATGGTAAATGCAGTCATTTAAATATAAATAGCAAGAATTTTTCAAAAAATTATTCACCCTTAGTAGGTGCAGCAAGTGCCGTATCGCTGTAGAAAGTCTTTCACCTAAGGTAGGTGCAGCGAGTGCCGTATCTCTGGACACGTGTTTCTGGCTTTCGGCCGTCATCAGCAGAGAGCGTATGTAACTGAAGGGGTCGCTTGAAATGCCGCCAAACGTCTTCACAGGTTTTTGTACCACTCAGTAGGCACACAGGTGCATCGCCAGTGCTCGTCAGCAAGAGGCTCACGGGAGCCGTCATTTAGACATCCAAAAAGAAAAAGGGAGCACACTGCCTTGCATTCAAGCGGAAAATAGCCCCAAGGCATCATGGTAAATGCAGTCATTTAAATTTAAATAGCAAGAATTTTTCAAAAAATTATTCACCCTTAGTAGGTGCAGCAAGTGCCGTATCGCTGTAGAAAGTCTTTCACCTAAGGTAGGTGCAGCGAGTGCTGTATCTCTGGACACGTGTTTCTGGCTTTCGGCCGTCATCAGCAGAGAGCGTATGTAACTGAAGGGGTCGCTTGAAATGCCGCCAAACGTCTTCACAGGTTTTTGTACCACTCTGTAGGCACACAGGTGCATCGCCAGTGCTCGTCAGCAAGAGGCTCACGAGAGCCGTCATTTAGACATCCAAAAAGAAAAAGGGAGCACACTGCCTTGCATTCAAGCGGAAAATAGCCCCAAGGCATCATGGTAAATGCAGTCATTTAAATATAAATAGCAAGAATTTTTCAAAAAATTATTCACCCTTAGTAGGTGCAGCAAGTGCCGTATCGCTGTAGAAAGTCTTTCACCTAAGGTAGGTGCAGCGAGTGCCGTATCTCTGGACACGTGTTTCTGGCTTTCCGCCGTCATCAGCAGAGAGCGTATGTAACTGAAGGGGTCGCTTGAAATGCCGCCAAACGTCTTCACAGGTTTTTGTACCACTCAGTAGGCACACAGGTGCATCGCCAGTGCTCGTCAGCAAGAGGCTCACGGGAGCCGTCATTTAGACATCCAAAAAGAAAAAGGGAGCACACTGCCTTGCATTCAAGCGGAAAATAGCCCCAAGGCATCATGGTAAATGCAGTCATTTAAATATAAATAGCAAGAATTTTTCAAAAAATTATTCACCCTTAGTAGGTGCAGCAAGTGCCGTATCGCTGTAGAAAGTCTTTCACCTAAGGTAGGTGCAGCGAGTGCCGTATCTCTGGACACGTGTTTCTGGCTTTCGGCTGTCATCAGCAGAGAGCGTATGTAACTGAAGGGGTCGCTTGAAATGCCGCCAAACGTCTTCACAGGTTTTTGTACCACTCAGTAGGCACACAGGTGCATCGCCAGTGCTCGTCAGCAAGAGGCTCACGGGAGCCGTCATTTAGACATCCAAAAAGAAAAAGGGAGCACACTGCCTTGCATTCAAGCGGAAAATAGCCCCAAGGCATCATGGTAAATGCAGTCATTTAAATATAAATAGCAAGAATTTTTCAAAAAATTATTCACCCTTAGTAGGTGCAGCAAGTGCCGTATCGCTGTAGAAAGTCTTTCACCTAAGGTAGGTGCAGCGAGTGCCGTATCTCTGGACACGTGTTTCTGGCTATCGGCCGTCATCAGCAGAGAGCGTATGTAACTGAAGGGGTCGCTTGAAATGCCGCCAAACGTCTTCACAGGTTTTTGTACCACTCAGTAGGCACACAGGTGCATCGCCAGTGCTCGTCAGCAAGAGGCTCACGGGAGCCGTCATTTAGACATCCAAAAAGAAAAAGGGAGCACACTGCCTTGCATTCAAGCGGAAAATAGCCCCAAGGCATCATGGTAAATGCAGTCATTTAAATATAAATAGCAAGAATTTTTCAAAAAATTATTCACCCTTAGTAGGTGCAGCAAGTGCCGTATCGCTGTAGAAAGTCTTTCACCTAAGGTAGGTGCAGCGAGTGCCGTATCTCTGGACACGTGTTTCTGGCTTTCGGCCGTCATCAGCAGAGAGCGTATGTAACTGAAGGGGTCGCTTGAAATGCCGCCAAACGTCTTCACAGGTTTTTGTACCACTCAGTAGGCACACAGGTGCATCGCCAGTGCTCGTCAGCAAGAGGCTCACGGGAGCCGTCATTTAGACATCCAAACAGAAAAAGGGAGCACACTGCCTTGCATTCAAGCGGAAAATAGCCCCAAGACATCATGGTAAATGCAGTCATTTAAATATAAATAGCAAGAATTTTTCAAAAAATTATTCACCCTTGGTAGGTGCAGCAAGTGCCGTATCGCTGTAGAAAGTCTTTCACCTAAGGTAGGTGCAGCGAGTGCCGTATCTCTGGACACGTGTTTCTGGCTTTCGGCAGTCATCAGCAGAGAGCGTATGTAACTGAAGGGGTCGCTTGAAATGCCGCCAAACATCTTCACAGGTTTTTGTACCACTCAGTAGGCACACAGGTGCATCGCCAGTGCTCGTCAGCAAGAGGCTCACGGGAGCCGTCATTTAGACATCCAAAAAGAAAAAGGGAGCACACTGCCTTGCATTCAAGCGGAAAATAGCCCCAAGGCATCATGGTAAATGCAGTCATTTAAATATAAATAGCAAGAATTTTTCTAAAAATTATTCACCCTTAGTAGGTGCAGCAAGTGCCGTATCGCTGTAGAAAGTCTTTCACCTAAGGTAGGTGCAGCGAGTGCCGTATCTCTGGACACGTGTTTCTGGCTTTCGGCCGTCATCAGCAGAGAGCGTATGTAACTGAAGGGGTCGCTTGAAATGCCGCCAAACGTCTTCACAGGTTTTTGTACCACTCAGTAGGCACACAGGTGCATCGCCAGTGCTCGTCAGCAAGAGGCTCACGGGAGCCGTCATTTAGACATCCAAAAAGAAAAAGGGAGCACACTGCCTTGCATTCAAGCGGAAAATAGCCCCAAGGCATCATGGTAAATGCAGTCATTTAAATATAAATAGCAAGAATTTTTCAAAAAATTATTCACCCTTAGTAGGTGCAGCAAGTGCTGTATCGCTGTAGAAAGTCTTTCACCTAAGGTAGGTGCAGCGAGTGCCGTATCTCTGGACACGTGTTTCTGGCTTTCGGCCGTCATCAGCAGAGAGCGTATGTAACTGAAGGGGTCGCTTGAAATGCCGCCAAACGTCTTCAAAGGTTTTTGTACCACTCAGTAGGCACACAGGTGCATCGCCAGTGCTCATCAGCAAGAGGCTCACGGGAGCCGTCATTTAGACATCCAAAAAGAAAAAGGGAGCACACTGCCTTGCATTCAAGCGGAAAATAGCCCCAAGGCATCATGGTAAATGCAGTCATTTAAATATAAATAGCAAGAATTTTTCTAAAAATTATTCACCCTTAGTAGGTGCAGCAAGTGCCGTATCGCTGTAGAAAGTCTTTCACCTAAGGTAGGTGCAGCGAGTGCCGTATCTCTGGACACGTGTTTCTGGCTTTCGGCCGTCATCAGCAGAGAGCGTATGTAACTGAAGGGGTCGCTTGAAATGCCGCCAAACGTCTTCACAGGTTTTTGTACCACTCAGTAGGCACACAGGTGCATCGCCAGTGCTCGTCAGCAAGAGGCTCACAGGAGCCGTCATTTAGACATCCAAAAAGAAAAAGGGAGCACACTGCCTTGCATTCAAGCGGAAAATAGCCCCAAGGCATCATGGTAAATGCAGTCATTTAAATATAAATAGCAAGAATTTTTCAAAAAATTATTCACCCTTAGTAGGTGCAGCAAGTGCCGTATCGCTGTAGAAAGTCTTTCACCTAAGGTAGGTGCAGCGAGTGCCGTATCTCTGGACACGTGTTTCTGGCTATCGGCCGTCATCAGCAGAGAGCGTATGTAACTGAAGGGGTCGCTTGAAATGCCGCCAAACGTCTTCACAGGTTTTTGTACCACTCAGTAGGCACACAGGTGCATCGCCAGTGCTCGTCAGCAAGAGGCTCACGGGAGCCGTCATTTAGACATCCAAAAAGAAAAAGGGAGCACACTGCCTTGCATTCAAGCGGAAAATAGCCCCAAGGCATCATGGTAAATGCAGTCATTTAAATATAAATAGCAAGAATTTTTCAAAAAATTATTCACCCTTAGTAGGTGCAGCAAGTGCCGTATCGCTGTAGAAAGTCTTTCACCTAAGGTAGGTGCAGCGAGTGCCGTATCTCTGGACACGTGTTTCTGGCTTTCGGCCGTCATCAGCAGAGAGCGTATGTAACTGAAGGGGTCGCTTGAAATGCCGCCAAACGTCTTCACAGGTTTTTGTACCACTCAGTAGGCACACAGGTGCATCGCCAGTGCTCGTCAGCAAGAGGCTCACGGGAGCCGTCATTTAGACATCCAAACAGAAAAAGGGAGCACACTGCCTTGCATTCAAGCGGAAAATAGCCCCAAGACATCATGGTAAATGCAGTCATTTAAATATAAATAGCAAGAATTTTTAAAAAAATTATTCACCCTTAGTAGGTGCAGCAAGTGCCGTATCGCTGTAGAAAGTCTTTCACCTAAGGTAGGTGCAGCGAGTGCCGTATCTCTGGACACGTGTTTCTGGCTTTCGGCAGTCATCAGCAGAGAGCGTATGTAACTGAAGGGGTCGCTTGAAATGCCGCCAAACATCTTCACAGGTTTTTGTACCACTCAGTAGGCACACAGGTGCATCGCCAGTGCTCGTCAGCAAGAGGCTCACGGGAGCCGTCATTTAGACATCCAAAAAGAAAAAGGGAGCACACTGCCTTGCATTCAAGCGGAAAATAGCCCCAAGGCATCATGGTAAATGCAGTCATTTAAATATAAATAGCAAGAATTTTTCTAAAAATTATTCACCCTTAGTAGGTGCAGCAAGTGCCGTATCGCTGTAGAAAGTCTTTCACCTAAGGTAGGTGCAGCGAGTGCCGTATCTCTGGACACGTGTTTCTGGCTTTCGGCCGTCATCAGCAGAGAGCGTATGTAACTGAAGGGGTCGCTTGAAATGCCGCCAAACGTCTTCACAGGTTTTTGTACCACTCAGTAGGCACACAGGTGCATCGCCAGTGCTCGTCAGCAAGAGGCTCACGGGAGCCGTCATTTAGACATCCAAAAAGAAAAAGGGAGCACACTGCCTTGCATTCAAGCGGAAAATAGCCCCAAGGCATCATGGTAAATGCAGTCATTTAAATATAAATAGCAAGAATTTTTCAAAAAATTATTCACCCTTAGTAGGTGCAGCAAGTGCTGTATCGCTGTAGAAAGTCTTTCACCTAAGGTAGGTGCAGCGAGTGCCGTATCTCTGGACACGTGTTTCTGGCTTTCGGCCGTCATCAGCAGAGAGCGTATGTAACTGAAGGGGTCGCTTGAAATGCCGCCAAACGTCTTCAAAGGTTTTTGTACCACTCAGTAGGCACACAGGTGCATCGCCAGTGCTCATCAGCAAGAGGCTCACGGGAGCCGTCATTTAGACATCCAAAAAGAAAAAGGGAGCACACTGCCTTGCATTCAAGCGGAAAATAGCCCCAAGGCATCATGGTAAATGCAGTCATTTAAATATAAATAGCAAGAATTTTTCTAAAAATTATTCACCCTTAGTAGGTGCAGCAAGTGCCGTATCGCTGTAGAAAGTCTTTCACCTAAGGTAGGTGCAGCGAGTGCCGTATCTCTGGACACGTGTTTCTGGCTTTCGGCCGTCATCAGCAGAGAGCGTATGTAACTGAAGGGGTCGCTTGAAATGCCGCCAAACGTCTTCACAGGTTTTTGTACCACTCAGTAGGCACACAGGTGCATCGCCAGTGCTCGTCAGCAAGAGGCTCATGGGAGCCGTCATTTAGACATCCAAAAAGAAAAAGGGAGCACACTGCCTTGCATTCAAGCGGAAAATAGCCCCAAGGCATCATGGTAAATGCAGTCATTTAAATATAAATAGCAAGAATTTTTCAAAAAATTATTCACCCTTAGTAGGTGCAGCAAGTGCCGTATCGCTGTAGAAAGTCTTTCACCTAAGGTAGGTGCAGCGAGTGCCGTATCTCTGGACACGTGTTTCTGGCTTTCGGCCGTCATCAGCAGAGAGCGTATGTAACTGAAGGGGTCGCTTGAAATGCCGCCAAACGTCTTCACAGGTTTTTGTACCACTCAGTAGGCACACAGGTGCATCGCCAGTGCTCGTCAGCAAGAGGCTCAAGGGAGCCGTCATTTAGACATCCAAAAAGAAAAAGGGAGCACACTGCCTTGCATTCAAGCGGAAAATACCCCAAGGCATCATGGTAAATGCAGTCATTTAAATATAAATAGCAAGAATTTTTCAAAAAATTATTCACCCTTAGTAGGTGCAGCAAGTGCCGTATCGCTGTAGAAAGTCTTTCACCTAAGGTAGGTGCAGCGAGTGCCGTATCTCTGGACACGTGTTTCTGGCTTTCGGCCGTCATCAGCAGAGAGCGTATGTAACTGAAGGGGTCGCTTGAAATGCCGCCAAACGTCTTCACAGGTTTTTGTACCACTCAGTAGGCACACAGGTGCATCGCCAGTGCTCGTCAGCAAGAGGCTCACGGGAGCCGTCATTTAGACATCCAAAAAGAAAAAGGGAGCACACTGGCTTGCATTCAAGCGGAAAATAGCCCCAAGGCATCATGGTAAATGCAGTCATTTAAATATAAATAGCAAGAATTTTTCTAAAAATTATTCACCCTTAGTAGGTGCAGCAAGTGCCGTATCGCTGTAGAAAGTCTTTCACCTAAGGTAGGTGCAGCGAGTGCCGTATCTCTGGACACGTGTTTCTGGCTTTCGGCCGTCATCAGCAGAGAGCGTATGTAACTGAAGGGGTCGCTTGAAATGCCGCCAAACGTCTTCACAGGTTTTTGTACCACTCAGTAGGCACACAGGTGCATCGCCAGTGCTCGTCAGCAAGAGGCTCACGGGAGCCGTCATTTAGACATCCAAAAAGAAAAAGGGAGCACACTGCCTTGCATTCAAGCGGAAAATAGCCCCAAGGCATCATGGTAAATGCAGTCATTTAAATATAAATAGCAAGAATTTTTCAAAAAATTATTCAACCTTAGTAGGTGCAGCAAGTGCCGTATCGCTGTAGAAAGTCTTTCACCTAAGGTAGGTGCAGCGAGTGCCGTATCTCTGGACACGTGTTTCTGGCTTTCGGCTGTCATCAGCAGAGAGCGTATGTAACTGAAGGGGTCACTTGAAATGCCGCCAAACGTCTTCACAGGTTTTTGTACCACTCAGTAGGCACACAGGTGCATCGCCAGTGCTCGTCAGCAAGAGGCTCACGGGAGCCGTCATTTAGACATCCAAAAAGAAAAAGGGAGCACACTGCCTTGCATTCAAGCGGAAAATAGCCCCAAGGCATCATGGTAAATGCAGTCATTTAAATATAAATAGCAAGAATTTTTCAAAAAATTATTCACCCTTAGTAGGTGCAGCAAGTGCCGTATCGCTGTAGAAAGTCTTTCACCTAAGGTAGGTGCAGCGAGTGCCGTATCTCTGGACACGTGTTTCTGGCTTTCGGCTGTCATCAGCAGAGAGCGTATGTAACTGAAGGGGTCGCTTGAAATGCAGCCAAACGTCTTCACAGGTTTTTGTACCACTCAGTAGGCACACAGGTGCATCGCCAGTGCTCGTCAGCAAGAGGCTCACGGGAGCCGTCATTTAGACATCCAAAAAGAAAAAGGGAGCACACTGCCTTGCATTCAAGCGGAAAATAGCCCCAAGGCATCATGGTAAATGCAGTCATTTAAATATAAATAGCAAGAATTTTTCAAAAAATTATTCACCCTTAGTAGGTGCAGCAAGTGCCGTATCGCTGTATAAAGTCTTTCACCTAAGGTAGGTGCAGCGAGTGCCGTATCTCTGGACACGTGTTTCTGGCTTTCGGCCGTCATCAGCAGAGAGCGTATGTAACTGAAGGGGTCGCTTGAAATGGCGCCAAACGTCTTCACAGGTTTTTGTACCACTCAGTAGGCACACAGGTGCATCGCCAGTGCTCATCAGCAAGAGGCTCACGGGAGCCGTCATTTAGACATCCAAAAAGAAAAAGGGAGCACACTGCCTTGCATTCAAGCGGAAAATAGCCCCAAGGTATCATGGTAAATGCAGTCATTTAAATATAAATAGCAAGAATTTTTCAAAAAATTATTCACCCTTAGTAGGTGCAGCAAGTGCCGTATCGCTGTAGAAAGTCTTTCACCTAAGGTAGGTGCAGCGAGTGCCGTATCTCTGGACACGTGTTTCTGGCTTTCGGCCGTCATCAGCAGAGAGCGTATGTAACTGAAGGGGTCGCTTGAAATGCCGCCAAACGTCTTCACAGGTTTTTGTACCACTCAGTAGGCACACAGGTGCATCGCCAGTGCTCGTCAGCAAGAGGCTCACGGGAGCCGTCATTTAGACATCCAAAAAGAAAAAGGGAGCACACTGCCTTGCATTCAAGCGGAAAATAGCCCCAAGGCATCATGGTAAATGCAGTCATTTAAATATAAATAGCAAGAATTTTTCAAAAAATTATTCACCCTTAGTAGGTGCAGCAAGTGCCGTATCGCTGTAGAAAGTCTTTCACCTAAGGTAGGTGCAGCGAGTGCCGAATCTCTGGACACGTGTTTCTGGCTTTCGGCCGTCATCAGCAGAGAGCGTATGTAACTGAAGGGGTCGCTTGAAATGCCGCCAAACGTCTTCACAGGTTTTTGTACCACTCAGTAGGCACACAGGTGCATCGCCAGTGCTCGTCAGCAAGAGGCTCACGGGAGCCGTCATTTAGACATCCAAAAAGAAAAAGGGAGCACACTGCCTTGCATTCAAGCGGAAAATAGCCCCAAGGCATCATGGTAAATGCAGTCATTTAAATATAAATAGCAAAAAAAATTCAAAAAATTATTCACCCTTAGTAGGTGCAGCAAGTGCTGTATCGCTGTAGAAAGTCTTTCACCTAAGGTAGGTGCAGCGAGTGCCGTATCTCTGGACACGTGTTTCTGGCTTTCGGCCGTCATCAGCAGGGAGCGTATGTAACTGAAGGGGTCGCTTGAAATGCCGCCAAACGTCTTCACAGGTTTTTGTACCACTCAGTAGGCACACAGGTGCATCGCCAGTGCTCGTCAGCAAGAGGCTCACGGGAGCCGTCATTTAGACATCCAAACAGAAAAAGGGAGCACACTGCCTTGCATTCAAGCGGAAAATAGCCCCAAGACATCATGGTAAATGCAGTCATTTAAATATAAATAGCAAGAATTTTTAAAAAAATTATTCACCCTTAGTAGGTGCAGCAAGTGCCGTATCGCTGTAGAAAGTCTTTCACCTAAGGTAGGTGCAGCGAGTGCCGTATCTCTGGACACGTGTTTCTGGCTTTCGGCAGTCATCAGCAGAGAGCGTATGTAACTGAAGGGGTCGCTTGAAATGCCGCCAAACGTCTTCAAAGGTTTTTGTACCACTCAGTAGGCACACAGGTGCATCGCCAGTGCTCATCAGCAAGAGGCTCACGGGAGCCGTCATTTAGACATCCAAAAAGAAAAAGGGAGCACACTGCCTTGCATTCAAGCGGAAAATAGCCCCAAGGCATCATGGTAAATGCAGTCATTTAAATATAAATAGCAAGAATTTTTCTAAAAATTATTCACCCTTAGTAGGTGCAGCAAGTGCCGTATCGCTGTAGAAAGTCTTTCACCTAAGGTAGGTGCAGCGAGTGCCGTATCTCTGGACACGTGTTTCTGGCTTTCGGCCGTCATCAGCAGAGAGCGTATGTAACTGAAGGGGTCGCTTGAAATGCCGCCAAACGTCTTCACAGGTTTTTGTACCACTCAGTAGGCACACAGGTGCATCGCCAGTGCTCGTCAGCAAGAGGCTCATGGGAGCCGTCATTTAGACATCCAAAAAGAAAAAGGGAGCACACTGCCTTGCATTCAAGCGGAAAATAGCCCCAAGGCATCATGGTAAATGCAGTCATTTAAATATAAATAGCAAGAATTTTTCAAAAAATTATTCACCCTTAGTAGGTGCAGCAAGTGCCGTATCGCTGTAGAAAGTCTTTCACCTAAGGTAGGTGCAGCGAGTGCCGTATCTCTGGACACGTGTTTCTGGCTTTCGGCCGTCATCAGCAGAGAGCGTATGTAACTGAAGGGGTCGCTTGAAATGCCGCCAAACGTCTTCACAGGTTTTTGTACCACTCAGTAGGCACACAGGTGCATCGCCAGTGCTCGTCAGCAAGAGGCTCAAGGGAGCCGTCATTTAGACATCCAAAAAGAAAAAGGGAGCACACTGCCTTGCATTCAAGCGGAAAATACCCCAAGGCATCATGGTAAATGCAGTCATTTAAATATAAATAGCAAGAATTTTTCAAAAAATTATTCACCCTTAGTAGGTGCAGCAAGTGCCGTATCGCTGTAGAAAGTCTTTCACCTAAGGTAGGTGCAGCGAGTGCCGTATCTCTGGACACGTGTTTCTGGCTTTCGGCCGTCATCAGCAGAGAGCGTATGTAACTGAAGGGGTCGCTTGAAATGCCGCCAAACGTCTTCACAGGTTTTTGTACCACTCAGTAGGCACACAGGTGCATCGCCAGTGCTCGTCAGCAAGAGGCTCACGGGAGCCGTCATTTAGACATCCAAAAAGAAAAAGGGAGCACACTGCCTTGCATTCAAGCGGAAAATAGCCCCAAGGCATCATGGTAAATGCAGTCATTTAAATATAAATAGCAAGAATTTTTCTAAAAATTATTCACCCTTAGTAGGTGCAGCAAGTGCCGTATCGCTGTAGAAAGTCTTTCACCTAAGGTAGGTGCAGCGAGTGCCGTATCTCTGGACACGTGTTTCTGGCTTTCGGCCGTCATCAGCAGAGAGCGTATGTAACTGAAGGGGTCGCTTGAAATGCCGCCAAACGTCTTCACAGGTTTTTGTACCACTCAGTAGGCACACAGGTGCATCGCCAGTGCTCGTCAGCAAGAGGCTCACGGGAGCCGTCATTTAGACATCCAAAAAGAAAAAGGGAGCACACTGCCTTGCATTCAAGCGGAAAATAGCCCCAAGGCATCATGGTAAATGCAGTCATTTAAATATAAATAGCAAGAATTTTTCAAAAAATTATTCAACCTTAGTAGGTGCAGCAAGTGCCGTATCGCTGTAGAAAGTCTTTCACCTAAGGTAGGTGCAGCGAGTGCCGTATCTCTGGACACGTGTTTCTGGCTTTCGGCTGTCATCAGCAGAGAGCGTATGTAACTGAAGGGGTCACTTGAAATGCCGCCAAACGTCTTCACAGGTTTTTGTACCACTCAGTAGGCACACAGGTGCATCGCCAGTGCTCGTCAGCAAGAGGCTCACGGGAGCCGTCATTTAGACATCCAAAAAGAAAAAGGGAGCACACTGCCTTGCATTCAAGCGGAAAATAGCCCCAAGGCATCAAGGTAAATGCAGTCATTTAAATATAAATAGCAAGAATTTTTCAAAAAATTATTCACCCTTAGTAGGTGCAGCAAGTGCCGTATCGCTGTAGAAAGTCTTTCACCTAAGGTAGGTGCAGCGAGTGCCGTATCTCTGGACACGTGTTTCTGGCTTTCGGCTGTCATCAGCAGAGAGCGTATGTAACTGAAGGGGTCGCTTGAAATGCAGCCAAACGTCTTCACAGGTTTTTGTACCACTCAGTAGGCACACAGGTGCATCGCCAGTGCTCGTCAGCAAGAGGCTCACGGGAGCCGTCATTTAGACATCCAAAAAGAAAAAGGGAGCACACTGCCTTGCATTCAAGCGGAAAATAGCCCCAAGGCATCATGGTAAATGCAGTCATTTAAATATAAATAGCAAGAATTTTTCAAAAAATTATTCACCCTTAGTAGGTGCAGCAAGTGCCGTATCGCTGTAGAAAGTCTTTCACCTAAGGTAGGTGCAGCGAGTGCCGTATCTCTGGACACGTGTTTCTGGCTTTCGGCCGTCATCAGCAGAGAGCGTATGTAACTGAAGGGGTCGCTTGAAATGGCGCCAAACGTCTTCACAGGTTTTTGTACCACTCAGTAGGCACACAGGTGCATCGCCAGTGCTCGTCAGCAAGAGGCTCACGGGAGCCGTCATTTAGACATCCAAAAAGAAAAAGGGAGCACACTGCCTTGCATTCAAGCGGAAAATAGCCCCAAGGTATCATGGTAAATGCAGTCATTTAAATATAAATAGCAAGAATTTTTCAAAAAATTATTCACCCTTAGTAGGTGCAGCAAGTGCCGTATCGCTGTAGAAAGTCTTTCACCTAAGGTAGGTGCAGCGAGTGCCGTATCTCTGGACACGTGTTTCTGGCTTTCGGCCGTCATCAGCAGAGAGCGTATGTAACTGAAGGGGTCGCTTGAAATGCCGCCAAACGTCTTCACAGGTTTTTGTACCACTCAGTAGGCACACAGGTGCATCGCCAGTGCTCGTCAGCAAGAGGCTCACGGGAGCCGTCATTTAGACATCCAAAAAGAAAAAGGGAGCACACTGCCTTGCATTCAAGCGGAAAATAGCCCCAAGGCATCATGGTAAATGCAGTCATTTAAATATAAATAGCAAGAATTTTTCAAAAAATTATTCACCCTTAGTAGGTGCAGCAAGTGCCGTATCGCTGTAGAAAGTCTTTCACCTAAGGTAGGTGCAGCGAGTGCCGAATCTCTGGACACGTGTTTCTGGCTTTCGGCCGTCATCAGCAGAGAGCGTATGTAACTGAAGGGGTCGCTTGAAATGCCGCCAAACGTCTTCACAGGTTTTTGTACCACTCAGTAGGCACACAGGTGCATCGCCAGTGCTCGTCAGCAAGAGGCTCACGGGAGCCGTCATTTAGACATCCAAAAAGAAAAAGGGAGCACACTGCCTTGCATTCAAGCGGAAAATAGCCCCAAGGCATCATGGTAAATGCAGTCATTTAAATATAAATAGCAAGAATTTTTCAAAAAATTATTCACCCTTAGTAGGTGCAGCAAGTGCCGTATCGCTGTAGAAAGTCTTTCACCTAAGGTAGGTGCAGCGAGTGCCGTATCTCTGGACACGTGTTTCTGGCTTTCGGCCGTCATCAGCAGAGAGCGTATGTAACTGAAGGGGTCGCTTGAAATGCCGCCAAACGTCTTCACAGGTTTTTGTACCACTCAGTAGGCACACAGGTGCATCGCCAGTGCTCGTCAGCAAGAGGCTCACGGGAGCCGTCATTTAGACATCCAAAAAGAAAAAGGGAGCACACTGCCTTGCATTCAAGCGGAAAATAGCCCCAAGGCATCATGGTAAATGCAGTCATTTAAATATAAATAGCAAGAATTTTTCAAAAAAATATTCAACCTTAGTAGGTGCAGCAAGTGCCGTATCGCTGTAGAAAGTCTTTCACCTAAGGTAGGTGCAGTGAGTGCCGTATCTCTGGACACGTGTTTCTGGCTTTCGGCTGTCATCAGCAGAGAGCGTATGTAACTGAAGGGGTCGCTTGAAATGCCGCCAAACGTCTTCACAGGTTTTTGTACCACTCAGTAGGCACACAGGTGCATCGCCAGTGCTCGTCAGCAAGAGGCTCACGGGAGCCGTCATTTAGACATCCAAAAAGAAAAAGGGAGCACACTGCCTTGCATTCAAGCGGAAAATAGCCCCAAGGCATCATGGTAAATGCAGTCATTTAAATATAAATAGCAAGAATTTTTCAAAAAATTATTCACCCTTAGTAAGTGCAGCAAGTGCCGTATCGCTGTAGAAAGTCTTTCACCTAAGGTAGGTGCAGCGAGTGCCGTATCTCTGGACACGTGTTTCTGGCTTTCGGCTGTCATCAGCAGAGAGCGTATGTAACTGAAGGGGTCGCTTGAAATGCCGCCAAACGTCTTCACAGGTTTTTGTACCACTCAGTAGGCACACAGGTGCATCGCCAGTGCTCGTCAGCAAGAGGCTCACGGGAGCCGTCATTTAGACATCCAAAAAGAAAAAGGGAGCACACTGCCTTGCATTCAAGCGGAAAATAGCCCCAAGGCATCATGGTAAATGCAGTCATTTAAATATAAATAGCAAGAATTTTTCAAAAAATTATTCACCCTTAGTAGGTGCAGCAAGTGCCGTATCGCTGTAGAAAGTCTTTCACCTAAGGTAGGTGCAGCGAGTGCCGTATCTCTGGACACGTGTTTCTGGCTTTCGGCCGTCATCAGCAGAGAGCGTATGTAACTGAAGGGGTCGCTTGAAATGGCGCCAAACGTCTTCACAGGTTTTTGTACCACTCAGTAGGCACACAGGTGCATCGCCAGTGCTCGTCAGCAAGAGGCTCACGGGAGCCGTCATTTAGACATCCAAAAAGAAAAAGGGAGCACACTGCCTTGCATTCAAGCGGAAAATAGCCCCAAGGTATCATGGTAAATGCAGTCATTTAAATATAAATAGCAAGAATTTTTCAAAAAATTATTCACCCTTAGTAGGTGCAGCAAGTGCTGTATCGCTGTAGAAAGTCTTTCACCTAAGGTAGGTGCAGCGAGTGCCGTATCTCTGGACACGTGTTTCTGGCTTTCGGCCGTCATCAGCAGAGAGCGTATGTAACTGAAGGGGTCGCTTGAAATGCCGCCAAACGTCTTCACAGGTTTTTGTACCACTCAGTAGGCACACAGGTGCATCGCCAGTGCTCGTCAGCAAGAGGCTCACGGGAGCCGTCATTTAGACATCCAAAAAGAAAAAGGGAGCACACTGCCTTGCATTCAAGCGGAAAATAGCCCCAAGGCATCATGGTAAATGCAGTCATTTAAATATAAATAGCAAGAATTTTTCAAAAAATTATTCACCCTTAGTAGGTGCAGCAAGTGCCGTATCGCTGTAGAAAGTCTTTCACCTAAGGTAGGTGCAGCGAGTGCCGAATCTCTGGACACGTGTTTCTGGCTTTCGGCCGTCATCAGCAGAGAGCGTATGTAACTGAAGGGGTCGCTTGAAATGCCGCCAAACGTCTTCACAGGTTTTTGTACCACTCAGTAGGCACACAGGTGCATCGCCAGTGCTCGTCAGCAAGAGGCTCACGGGAGCCGTCATTTAGACATCCAAAAAGAAAAAGGGAGCACACTGCCTTGCATTCAAGCGGAAAATAGCCCCAAGGCATCATGGTAAATGCAGTCATTTAAATATAAATAGCAAAAAAAATTCAAAAAATTATTCACCCTTAGTAGGTGCAGCAAGTGCTGTATCGCTGTAGAAAGTCTTTCACCTAAGGTAGGTGCAGCGAGTGCCGTATCTCTGGACACGTGTTTCTGGCTTTCGGCCGTCATCAGCAGAGAGCGTATGTAACTGAAGGGGTCGCTTGAAATGCCACCAAACGTCTTCACAGGTTTTTGTACCACTCAGTAGGCACACAGGTGAATCGCCAGGGCTTGTCAGCAAGAGGCTCACGGGAGCCGTCATTTAGACATCCAAAAAGAAAAAGGGAGCACACTACCTTGCATTCAAGCGGAAAATAGCCCCAAGGCATCATGGTAAATGCAGTCATTTAAATATAAATAGCAAGAATTTTTCAAAAAATTATTCACCCTTAGTAGGTGCAGCAAGTGCCGTATCGCTGTAGAAAGTCTTTCACCTAAGGTAGGTGCAGCGAGTGCCGTATCTCTGGACACGTGTGTCTGGCTTTCGGCCGTCATCAGCAGAGAGCGTATGTAACTGAAGGGGTCGCTTGAAATGCCGCCAAACGTCTTCACAGGTTTTTGTACCACTCAGTAGGCACACAGGTGCATCGCCAGTGCTCGTCAGCAAGAGGCTCACGGGAGCCGTCATTTAGACATCCAAAAAGAAAAAGGGAGCACACTGCCTTGCATTCAAGCGGAAAATAGCCCCAAGGCATCATGGTAAATGCAGTCATTTAAATATAAATAGCAAGAATTTTTCAAAAAATTATTCACCCTTAGTAGGTGCAGCAAGTGTCGTATCGCTGTAGAAAGTCTTTCGCCTAAGGTAGGTGCAGCGAGTGCCGTATCTCTGGACACGTGTTTCTGGCTTTTGGCCGTCATTAGCAGAGAGCGTATGTAACTGAAGGGGTCGCTTGAAATGCCGCCAAACGTCTTCACAGGTTTTTGTACCACTCAGTAGGCACACAGGTGCATCGCCAGTGCTCGTCAGCAAGAGGCTCACGGGAGCCGTCATTTAGACATCCAAAAAGAAAAAGGGAGCACACTGCCTTGCATTCAAGCGGAAAATAGCCCCAAGGCATCATGGTAAATGCAGTCATTTAAATATAAATAGCAAGAATTTTTCAAAAAATTATTCACCCTTAGTAGGTGCAGCAAGTGCCGTATCGCTGTAGAAAGTCTTTCACCTAAGGTAGGTGCAGCGAGTGCCGTATCTCTGGACACGTGTTTGTGGCTTTCGGCCGTCATCAGCAGAGAGCGTATGTAACTGAAGGGGTCGCTTGAAATGCCGCCAAACGTCTTCACAGGTTTTTGTACCACTCAGTAGGCACACAGGTGCATCGCCAGTGCTCGTCAGCAAGAGGCTCACGGGAGCCGTCATTTAGACATCCAAAAAGAAAAAGGGAGCACACTGCCTTGCATTCAAGCGGAAAATAGCCCCAAGGCATCATGGTAAATGCAGTCATTTAAATATAAATAGCAAGAATTTTTCAAAAAATTATTCACCCTTAGTAGGTGCAGCAAGTGCCGTATCGCTGTAGAAAGTCTTTCACCTAAGGTAGGTGCAGCGAGTGCCGTATCTCTGGACACGTGTTTCTGGCTTTCGGCCGTCATCAGCAGAGAGCGTATGTAACTGAAGGGGTCGCTTGAAATGCCGCCAAACGTCTTCACAGGTTTTTGTACCACTCTGTAGGCACACAGGTGCATCGCCAGTGCTCGTCAGCAAGAGGCTCACAGGAGCCGTCATTTAGACATCCAAAAAGAAAAAGGGAGCACACTGCCTTGCATTCAAGCGGAAAATAGCCCCAAGGCATCATGGTAAATGCAGTCATTTAAATATATATAGCAAGAATTTTTCAAAAAATTATTCACCCTTAGTAGGTGCAGCAAGTGCCGTATCGCTGTAGAAAGTCTTTCACCTAAGGTAGGTGCAGCGAGTGCCGTATCTCTGGACACGTGTTTCTGGCTTTCGGCCGTCATCAGCAGAGAGCGTACGTAACTGAAGGGGTCGCTTGAAATGCCGCCAAACGTCTTCACAGGTTTTTGTGCCACTCAGTAGGCACACAGGTGAATCGCCAGGGCTTGTCAGCAAGAGGCTCACGGGAGCCGTCATTTAGACATCCAAAAAGAAAAAGGGAGCACACTGCCTTGCATTCAAGCGGAAAATAGCCCCAAGGCATCATGGTAAATGCAGTCATTTAAATATAAATAGCAAGAATTTTTCCAAAAATTATTCACCCTTAGTAGGTGCAGCAAGTGCCGTATCGCTGTAGAAAGTCTTTCACCTAAGGTAGGTGCAGCGAGTGCCGTATCTCTGGACACGTGTTTCTGGCTTTCGGCAGTCATCAGCAGAGAGCGTATGTAACTGAAGGGGTCGCTTGAAATGCCGCCAAACGTCTTCACAGGTTTTTGTACCACTCAGTAGGCACACAGGTGCATCGCCAGTGCTCGTCAGCAAGAGGCTCACGGGAGCCGTCATTTAGACATCCAAAAAGAAAAAGGGAGCACACTGCCTTGCATTCAAGCGGAAAATAGCCCCAAGGCATCATGGTAAATGCAGTCATTTAAATATAAATATCAAGAATTTTTCAAAAAATTATTCACCCTTAGTAGGTGCAGCAAGTGCCGTATCGCTGTAGAAAGTCTTTCACCTAAGGTAGGTGCAGCGAGTGCCGTATCTCTGGACACGTGTTTCTGGCTTTCGGCCGTCATCAGCAGAGAGCGTATGTAACTGAAGGGGTCGCTTGAAATGCCGCCAAACGTCTTCACAGGTTTTTATACCACTCAGTAGGCACACAGGTGCATCGCCAGTGCTCGTCAGCAAGAGGCTCACGGGAGCCGTCATTTAGACATCCAAAAAGAAAAAGGGAGCACACTGCCTTGCATTCAAGCGGAAAATAGCCCCAAGGCATCATGGTAAATGCAGTCATTTAAATATAAATAGCAAGAATTTTTAAAAAAATTATTCACCCTTAGTAGGTGCAGCAAGTGCCGTATCGCTGTAGAAAGTCTTTCACCTAAGGTAGGTGCAGCGAGTGCCGTATCTCTGGACACGTGTTTCTGGCTTTCGGCCGTCATCAGCAGAGAGCGTATGTAACTGAAGGGGTCGCTTGAAATGCCACCAAACGTCTTCACAGGTTTTTGTACCACTCAGTAGGCACACAGGTGAATCGCCAGGGCTTGTCAGCAAGAGGCTCACGGGAGCCGTCATTTAGACATCCAAAAAGAAAAAGGGAGCACACTGCCTTGCATTCAAGCGGAAAATAGCCCCAAGGCATCATGGTAAATGCAGTCATTTAAATATAAATAGCAAGAATTTTTCAAAAAATTATTCACCCTTAGTAGGTGCAGCAAGTGCCGTATCGCTGTAGAAAGTCTTTCACCTAAGGTAGGTGCAGCGAGTGCCGTATCTCTGGACACGTGTTTCTGGCTTTCGGCCGTCATCAGCAGAGAGCGTATGTAACTGAAGGGGTCGCTTGAAATGCCGCCAAACGTCTTCACAGGTTTTTGTACCACTCAGTAGGCACACAGGTGCATCGCCAGTGCTCGTCAGCAAGAGGCTCACGGGAGCCGTCATTTAGACATCCAAAAAGAAAAAGGGAGCACACTGCCTTGCATTCAAGCGGAAAATAGCCCCAAGGCATCATGGTAAATGCAGTCATTTAAATATAAATAGCAAGAATTTTTCAAAAAATTATTCACCCTTAGTAGGTGCAGCAAGTGTCGTATCGCTGTAGAAAGTCTTTCGCCTAAGGTAGGTGCAGCGAGTGCCGTATCTCTGGACACGTGTTTCTGGCTTTCGGCCGTCATTAGCAGAGAGCGTATGTAACTGAAGGGGTCGCTTGAAATGCCGCCAAACGTCTTCACAGGTTTTTGTACCACTCAGTAGGCACACAGGTGCATCGCCAGTGCTCGTCAGCAAGAGGCTCACGGGAGCCGTCATTTAGCCATCCAAAAAGAAAAAGGGAGCACACTGCCTTGCATTCAAGCGGAAAATAGCCCCAAGGCATCATGGTAAATGCAGTCATTTAAATATAAATAGCAAGAATTTTTCAAAAAATTATTCACCCTTAGTAGGTGCAGCAAGTGCCGTATCGCTGTAGAAAGTCTTTCACCTAAGGTAGGTGCAGCGAGTGCCGTATCTCTGGACACGTGTTTCTGGCTTTCGGCCGTCATCAGCAGAGAGCGGATGTAACTGAAGGGGTCGCTTGAAATGCCGCCAAACGTCTTCACAGGTTTTTGTACCACTCAGTAGGCACACAGGTGCATCGCCAGTGCTCGTCAGCAAGAGGCTCACGGGAGCCGTCATTTAGACATCCAAAAAGAAAAAGGGAGCACACTGCCTTGCATTCAAGCGGAAAATAGCCCCAAGGCATCATGGTAAATGCAGTCATTTAAATATAAATAGCAAGAATTTTTCTAAAAATTATTCACCCTTAGTAGGTGCAGCAAGTGCCGTATCGCTGTAGAAAGTCTTTCACCTAAGGTAGGTGCAGCGAGTGCCGTATCTCTGGACACGTGTTTCTGGCTTTCGGCCGTCATCAGCAGAGAGCGTATGTAACTGAAGGGGTCGCTTGAAATGCCGCCAAACGTCTTCACAGGTTTTTGTACCACTCTGTAGGCACACAGGTGCATCGCCAGTGCTCGTCAGCAAGAGGCTCACAGGAGCCGTCATTTAGACATCCAAAAAGAAAAAGGGAGCACACTGCCTTGCATTCAAGCGGAAAATAGCCCCAAGGCATCATGGTAAATGCAGTCATTTAAATATAAATAGCAAGAATTTTTCAAAAAATTATTCACCCTTAGTAGGTGCAGCAAGTGCCGTATCGCTGTAGAAAGTCTTTCACATAAGGTAGGTGCAGCGAGTGCCGTATCTCTGGACACGTGTTTCTGGCTTTCGGCCGTCATCAGCAGAGAGCGTATGTAACTGAAGGGGTCGCTTGAAATGCCGCCAAACGTCTTCAAAGGTTTTTGTACCACTCAGTAGGCACACAGGTGCATCGCCAGTGCTCATCAGCAAGAGGCTCACGGGAGCCGTCATTTAGACATCCAAAAAGAAAAAGGGAGCACACTGCCTTGCATTCAAGCGGAAAATAGCCCCAAGGCATCATGGTAAATGCAGTCATTTAAATATAAATAGCAAGAATTTTTCTAAAAATTATTCACCCTTAGTAGGTGCAGCAAGTGCCGTATCGCTGTAGAAAGTCTTTCACCTAAGGTAGGTGCAGCGAGTGCCGTATCTCTGGACACGTGTTTCTGGCTTTCGGCCGTCATCAGCAGAGAGCGTATGTAACTGAAGGGGTCGCTTGAAATGCCGCCAAACGTCTTCACAGGTTTTTGTACCACTCAGTAGGCACACAGGTGCATCGCCAGTGCTCGTCAGCAAGAGGCTCACGGGAGCCGTCATTTAGACATCCAAAAAGAAAAAGGGAGCACACTGCCTTGCATTCAAGCGGAAAATAGCCCCAAGGCATCATGGTAAATGCAGTCATTTAAATATAAATAGCAAGAATTTTTCAAAAAATTATTCACCCTTAGTAGGTGCAGCAAGTGCCGTATCGCTGTAGAAAGTCTTTCACCTAAGGTAGGTGCAGCGAGTGCCGTATCTCTGGACACGTGTTTCTGGCTTTCCGCCGTCATCAGCAGAGAGCGTATGTAACTGAAGGGGTCGCTTGAAATGCCGCCAAACGTCTTCACAGGTTTTTGTACCACTCAGTAGGCACACAGGTGCATCGCCAGTGCTCGTCAGCAAGAGGCTCACGGGAGCCGTCATTTAGACATCCAAAAAGAAAAAGGGAGCACACTGCCTTGCATTCAAGCGGAAAATAGCCCCAAGGCATCATGGTAAATGCAGTCATTTAAATATAAATAGCAAGAATTTTTCAAAAAATTATTCACCCTTAGTAGGTGCAGCAAGTGCCGTATCGCTGTAGAAAGTCTTTCACCTAAGGTAGGTGCAGCGAGTGCCGTATCTCTGGACACGTGTTTCTGGCTTTCGGCCGTCATCAGCAGAGAGCGTATGTAACTGAAGGGGTCGCTTGAAATGCCGCCAAACGTCTTCACAGGTTTTTGTACCACTCAGTAGGCACACAGGTGCATCGCCAGTGCTCGTCAGCAAGAGGCTCACGGGAGCCGTCATTTAGACATCCAAAAAGAAAAAGGGAGCACACTGCCTTGCATTCAAGCAGAAAATAGCCCCAAGGCATCATGGTAAATGCAGTCATTTAAATTTAAATAGCAAGAATTTTTCAAAAAATTATTCACCCTTAGTAGGTGCAGCAAGTGCCGTATCGCTGTAGAAAGTCTTTCACCTAAGGTAGGTGCAGCGAGTGCTGTATCTCTGGACACGTGTTTCTGGCTTTCGGCCGTCATCAGCAGAGAGCGTATGTAACTGAAGGGGTCGCTTGAAATGCGGCCAAACGTCTTCACAGGTTTTTGTACCACTCTGTAGGCACACAGGTGCATCGCCAGTGCTCGTCAGCAAGAGGCTCACGGGAGCCGTCATTTAGACATCCAAAAAGAAAAAGGGAGCACACTGCCTTGCATTCAAGCGGAAAATAGCCCCAAGGCATCATGGTAAATGCAGTCATTTAAATATAAATAGCAAGAATTTTTCAAAAAATTATTCACCCTTAGTAGGTGCAGCAAGTGCCGTATCGCTGTAGAAAGTCTTTCACCTAAGGTAGGTGCAGCGAGTGCCGTATCTCTGGACACGTGTTTCTGGCTTTCCGCCGTCATCAGCAGAGAGCGTATGTAACTGAAGGGGTCGCTTGAAATGCCGCCAAACGTCTTCACAGGTTTTTGTACCACTCAGTAGGCACACAGGTGCATCGCCAGTGCTCGTCAGCAAGAGGCTCACGGGAGCCGTCATTTAGACATCCAAAAAGAAAAAGGGAGCACACTGCCTTGCATTCAAGCGGAAAATAGCCCCAAGGCATCATGGTAAATGCAGTCATTTAAATATAAATAGCAAGAATTTTTCAAAAAATTATTCACCCTTAGTAGGTGCAGCAAGTGCCGTATCGCTGTAGAAAGTCTTTCACCTAAGGTAGGTGCAGCGAGTGCCGTATCTCTGGACACGTGTTTCTGGCTTTCGGCTGTCATCAGCAGAGAGCGTATGTAACTGAAGGGGTCGCTTGAAATGCCGCCAAACGTCTTCACAGGTTTTTGTACCACTCAGTAGGCACACAGGTGCATCGCCAGTGCTCGTCAGCAAGAGGCTCACGGGAGCCGTCATTTAGACCTCCAAAAAGAAAAAGGGAGCACACTGCCTTGCATTCAAGCGGAAAATAGCCCCAAGGCATCATGGTAAATGCAGTCATTTAAATATAAATAGCAAGAATTTTTCAAAAAATTATTCACCCTTAGTAGGTGCAGCAAGTGCCGTATCGCTGTAGAAAGTCTTTCACCTAAGGTAGGTGCAGCGAGTGCCGTATCTCTGGACACGTGTTTCTGGCTATCGGCCGTCATCAGCAGAGAGCGTATGTAACTGAAGGGGTCGCTTGAAATGCCGCCAAACGTCTTCACAGGTTTTTGTACCACTCAGTAGGCACACAGGTGCATCGCCAGTGCTCGTCAGCAAGAGGCTCACGGGAGCCGTCATTTAGACATCCAAAAAGAAAAAGGGAGCACACTGCCTTGCATTCAAGCGGAAAATAGCCCCAAGGCATCATGGTAAATGCAGTCATTTAAATATAAATAGCAAGAATTTTTCAAAAAATTATTCACCCTTAGTAGGTGCAGCAAGTGCCGTATCGCTGTAGAAAGTCTTTCACCTAAGGTAGGTGCAGCGAGTGCCGTATCTCTGGACACGTGTTTCTGGCTTTCGGCCGTCATCAGCAGAGAGCGTATGTAACTGAAGGGGTCGCTTGAAATGCCGCCAAACGTCTTCACAGGTTTTTGTACCACTCAGTAGGCACACAGGTGCATCGCCAGTGCTCGTCAGCAAGAGGCTCACGGGAGCCGTCATTTAGACATCCAAACAGAAAAAGGGAGCACACTGCCTTGCATTCAAGCGGAAAATAGCCCCAAGACATCATGGTAAATGCAGTCATTTAAATATAAATAGCAAGAATTTTTCAAAAAATTATTCACCCTTAGTAGGTGCAGCAAGTGCCGTATCGCTGTAGAAAGTCTTTCACCTAAGGTAGGTGCAGCGAGTGCCGTATCTCTGGACACGTGTTTCTGGCTTTCGGCAGTCATCAGCAGAGAGCGTATGTAACTGAAGGGGTCGCTTGAAATGCCGCCAAACATCTTCACAGGTTTTTGTACCACTCAGTAGGCACACAGGTGCATCGCCAGTGCTCGTCAGCAAGAGGCTCACGGGAGCCGTCATTTAGGCATCCAAAAAGAAAAAGGGAGCACACTGCCTTGCATTCAAGCGGAAAATAGCCCCAAGGCATCATGGTAAATGCAGTCATTTAAATATAAATAGCAAGAATTTTTCTAAAAATTATTCACCCTTAGTAGGTGCAGCAAGTGCCGTATCGCTGTAGAAAGTCTTTCACCTAAGGTAGGTGCAGCGAGTGCCGTATCTCTGGACACGTGTTTCTGGCTTTCGGCCGTCATCAGCAGAGAGCGTATGTAACTGAAGGGGTCGCTTGAAATGCCGCCAAACGTCTTCACAGGTTTTTGTACCACTCAGTAGGCACACAGGTGCATCGCCAGTGCTCGTCAGCAAGAGGCTCACGGGAGCCGTCATTTAGACATCCAAAAAGAAAAAGGGAGCACACTGCCTTGCATTCAAGCGGAAAATAGCCCCAAGGCATCATGGTAAATGCAGTCATTTAAATATAAATAGCAAGAATTTTTCAAAAAATTATTCACCCTTAGTAGGTGCAGCAAGTGCTGTATCGCTGTAGAAAGTCTTTCACCTAAGGTAGGTGCAGCGAGTGCCGTATCTCTGGACACGTGTTTCTGGCTTTCGGTCGTCATCAGCAGAGAGCGTATGTAACTGAAGGGGTCGCTTGAAATGCCGCCAAACGTCTTCAAAGGTTTTTGTACCACTCAGTAGGCACACAGGTGCATCGCCAGTGCTCATCAGCAAGAGGCTCACGGGAGCCGTCATTTAGACATCCAAAAAGAAAAAGGGAGCACACTGCCTTGCATTCAAGCGGAAAATAGCCCCAAGGCATCATGGTAAATGCAGTCATTTAAATATAAATAGCAAGAATTTTTCTAAAAATTATTCACCCTTAGTAGGTGCAGCAAGTGCCGTATCGCTGTAGAAAGTCTTTCACCTAAGGTAGGTGCAGCGAGTGCTGTATCTCTGGACACGTGTTTCTGGCTTTCGGCCGTCATCAGCAGAGAGCGTATGTAACTGAAGGGGTCGCTTGAAATGCCGCCAAACGTCTTCACAGGTTTTTGTACCACTCAGTAGGCACACAGGTGCATCGCCAGTGCTCGTCAGCAAGAGGCTCACGGGAGCCGTCATTTAGACATCCAAAAAGAAAAAGGGAGCACACTGCCTTGCATTCAAGCGGAAAATAGCCCCAAGGCATCATGGTAAATGCAGTCATTTAAATATAAATAGCAAGAATTTTTCAAAAAATTATTCACCCTTAGTAGGTGCAGCAAGTGCCGTATCGCTGTAGAAAGTCTTTCACCTAAGGTAGGTGCAGCGAGTGCCGTATCTCTGGACACGTGTTTCTGGCTATCGGCCGTCATCAGCAGAGAGCGTATGTAACTGAAGGGGTCGCTTGAAATGCCGCCAAACGTCTTCACAGGTTTTTGTACCACTCAGTAGGCACACAGGTGCATCGCCAGTGCTCGTCAGCAAGAGGCTCACGGGAGCCGTCATTTAGACATCCAAAAAGAAAAAGGGAGCACACTGCCTTGCATTCAAGCGGAAAATAGCCCCAAGGCATCATGGTAAATGCAGTCATTTAAATATAAATAGCAAGAATTTTTCAAAAAATTATTCACCCTTAGTAGGTGCAGCAAGTGCCGTATCGCTGTAGAAAGTCTTTCACCTAAGGTAGGTGCAGCGAGTGCCGTATCTCTGGACACGTGTTTCTGGCTTTCGGCCGTCATCAGCAGAGAGCGTATGTAACTGAAGGGGTCGCTTGAAATGCCGCCAAACGTCTTCACAGGTTTTTGTACCACTCAGTAGGCACACAGGTGCATCGCCAGTGCTCGTCAGCAAGAGGCTCACGGGAGCCGTCATTTAGACATCCAAAAAGAAAAAGGGAGCACACTGCCTTGCATTCAAGCGGAAAATAGCCCCAAGACATCATGGTAAATGCAGTCATTTAAATATAAATAGCAAGAATTTTTCAAAAAATTATTCACCCTTAGTAGGTGCAGCAAGTGCCGTATCGCTGTAGAAAGTCTTTCACCTAAGGTAGGTGCAGCGAGTGCCGTATCTCTGGACACGTGTTTCTGGCTTTCGGCAGTCATCAGCAGAGAGCGTATGTAACTGAAGGGGTCGCTTGAAATGCCGCCAAACATCTTCACAGGTTTTTGTACCACTCAGTTGGCACACAGGTGCATCGCCAGTGCTCGTCAGCAAGAGGCTCACGGGAGCCGTCATTTAGACATCCAAAAAGAAAAAGGGAGCACACTGCCTTGCATTCAAGCGGAAAATAGCCCCAAGGCATCATGGTAAATGCAGTCATTTAAATATAAATAGCAAGAATTTTTCTAAAAATTATTCACCCTTAGTAGGTGCAGCAAGTGCCGTATCGCTGTAGAAAGTCTTTCACCTAAGGTAGGTGCAGCGAGTGCCGTATCTCTGGACACGTGTTTCTGGCTTTCGGCCGTCATCAGCAGAGAGCGTATGTAACTGAAGGGGTCGCTTGAAATGCCGCCAAACGTCTTCACAGGTTTTTGTACCACTCAGTAGGCACACAGGTGCATCGCCAGTGCTCGTCAGCAAGAGGCTCACAGGAGCCGTCATTTAGACATCCAAAAAGAAAAAGGGAGCACACTGCCTTGCATTCAAGCGGAAAATAGCCCCAAGGCATCATGGTAAATGCAGTCATTTAAATATAAATAGCAAGAATTTTTCAAAAAATTATTCACCCTTAGTAGGTGCAGCAAGTGCTGTATCGCTGTAGAAAGTCTTTCACCTAAGGTAGGTGCAGCGAGTGCCGTATCTCTGGACACGTGTTTCTGGCTTTCGGCCGTCATCAGCAGAGAGCGTATGTAACTGAAGGGGTCGCTTGAAATGCCGCCAAACGTCTTCAAAGGTTTTTGTACCACTCAGTAGGCACACAGGTGCATCGCCAGTGCTCATCAGCAAGAGGCTCACGGGAGCCGTCATTTAGACATCCAAAAAGAAAAAGGGAGCACACTGCCTTGCATTCAAGCGGAAAATAGCCCCAAGGCATCATGGTAAATGCAGTCATTTAAATATAAATAGCAAGAATTTTTCTAAAAATTATTCACCCTTAGTAGGTGCAGCAAGTGCCGTATCGCTGTAGAAAGTCTTTCACCTAAGGTAGGTGCAGCGAGTGCCGTATCTCTGGACACGTGTTTCTGGCTTTCGGCCGTCATCAGCAGAGAGCGTATGTAACTGAAGGGGTCGCTTGAAATGCCGCCAAACGTCTTCACAGGTTTTTGTACCACTCAGTAGGCACACAGGTGCATCGCCAGTGCTCGTCAGCAAGAGGCTCATGGGAGCCGTCATTTAGACATCCAAAAAGAAAAAGGGAGCACACTGCCTTGCATTCAAGCGGAAAATAGCCCCAAGGCATCATGGTAAATGCAGTCATTTAAATATAAATAGCAAGAATTTTTCAAAAAATTATTCACCCTTAGTAGGTGCAGCAAGTGCCGTATCGCTGTAGAAAGTCTTTCACCTAAGGTAGGTGCAGCGAGTGCCGTATCTCTGGACACGTGTTTCTGGCTTTCGGCCGTCATCAGCAGAGAGCGTATGTAACTGAAGGGGTCGCTTGAAATGCCGCCAAACGTCTTCACAGGTTTTTGTACCACTCAGTAGGCACACAGGTGCATCGCCAGTGCTCGTCAGCAAGAGGCTCAAGGGAGCCGTCATTTAGACATCCAAAAAGAAAAAGGGAGCACACTGCCTTGCATTCAAGCGGAAAATACCCCAAGGCATCATGGTAAATGCAGTCATTTAAATATAAATAGCAAGAATTTTTCAAAAAATTATTCACCCTTAGTAGGTGCAGCAAGTGCCGTATCGCTGTAGAAAGTCTTTCACCTAAGGTAGGTGCAGCGAGTGCCGTATCTCTGGACACGTGTTTCTGGCTTTCGGCCGTCATCAGCAGAGAGCGTATGTAACTGAAGGGGTCGCTTGAAATGCCGCCAAACGTCTTCACAGGTTTTTGTACCACTCAGTAGGCACACAGGTGCATCGCCAGTGCTCGTCAGCAAGAGGCTCACGGGAGCCGTCATTTAGACATCCAAAAAGAAAAAGGGAGCACACTGCCTTGCATTCAAGCGGAAAATAGCCCCAAGGCATCATGGTAAATGCAGTCATTTAAATATAAATAGCAAGAATTTTTCAAAAAATTATTCACCCTTAGTAGGTGCAGCAAGTGCCGTATCGCTGTAGAAAGTCTTTCACCTAAGGTAGGTGCAGCGAGTGCCGCATCTCTGGACACGTGTTTCTGGCATTCGGCTGTCATCAGCAGAGAGCGTATGTAACTGAAGGGGTCGCTTGAAATGCCGCCAAACGTCTTCACAGGTTTTTGTACCACTCAGTAGGCACACAGGTGCATCGCCAGTGCTCGTCAGCAAGAGGCTCACGGGAGCCGTCATTTAGACATCCAAAAAGAAAAAGGGAGAACACTGCCTTGCATTCAAGCGGAAAATAGCCCCAAGGCATCATGGTAAATGCAGTCATTTAAATATAAATAGCAAGAATTTTTCAAAAAATTATTCACCCTTAGTAGGTGCAGCAAGTGCCGTATCGCTGTAGAAAGTCTTTCACCTAAGGTAGGTGCAGCGAGTGCCGTATCTCTGGACACGTGTTTCTGGCTTTCGGCCGTCATCAGCAGAGAGCGTATGTAACTGAAGGGGTCGCTTGAAATGGCGCCAAACATCTTCACAGGTTTTTGTACCACTCAGTAGGCACACAGGTGCATCGCCAGTGCTCGTCAGCAAGAGGCTCACGGGAGCCGTCATTTAGACATCCAAAAAGAAAAAGGGAGCACACTGCCTTGCATTCAAGCGGAAAATAGCCCCAAGGTATCATGGTAAATGCAGTCATTTAAATATAAATAGCAAGAATTTTTCAAAAAATTATTCACCCTTAGTAGGTGCAGCAAGTGCCGTATCGCCGTAGAAAGTCTTTCACCTAAGGTAGGTGCAGCGAGTGCCGTATCTCTGGACACGTGTTTCTGGCTTTCGGCCGTCATCAGCAGAGAGCGTATGTAACTGAAGGGGTCGCTTGAAATGCCGCCAAACGTCTTCACAGGTTTTTGTACCACTCAGTAGGCACACAGGTGCATCGCCAGTGCTCGTCAGCAAGAGGCTCACGGGAGCCGTCATTTAGACATCCAAAAAGAAAAAGGGAGCACACTGCCTTGCATTCAAGCGGAAAATAGCCCCAAGGCATCATGGTAAATGCAGTCATTTAAATATAAATAGCAAGAATTTTTCAAAAAATTATTCACCCTTAGTAGGTGCAGCAAGTGCCGTATCGCTGTAGAAAGTCTTTCACCTAAGGTAGGTGCAGCGAGTGCCGAATCTCTGGACACGTGTTTCTGGCTTTCGGCCGTCATCAGCAGAGAGCGTATGTAACTGAAGGGGTCGCTTGAAATGCCGCCAAACGTCTTCACAGGTTTTTGTACCACTCAGTAGGCACACAGGTGCATCGCCAGTGCTCGTCAGCAAGAGGCTCACGGGAGCCGTCATTTAGACATCCAAAAAGAAAAAGGGAGCACACTGCCTTGCATTCAAGCGGAAAATAGCCCCAAGGCATCATGGTAAATGCAGTCATTTAAATATAAATAGCAAAAAAAATTAAAAAAATTATTCACCCTTAGTAGGTGCAGCAAGTGCTGTATCGCTGTAGAAAGTCTTTCACCTAAGGTAGGTGCAGCGAGTGCCGTATCTCTGGACACGTGTTTCTGGCTTTCGGCCGTCATCAGCAGAGAGCGTATGTAACTGAAGGGGTCGCTTGAAATGCCGCCAAACGTCTTCACAGGTTTTTGTACCACTCAGTAGGCACACAGGTGCATCGCCAGTGCTCGTCAGCAAGAGGCTCACGGGAGCCGTCATTTAGACATCCAAACAGAAAAAGGGAGCACACTGCCTTGCATTCAAGCGGAAAATAGCCCCAAGACATCATGGTAAATGCAGTCATTTAAATATAAATAGCAAGAATTTTTAAAAAAATTATTCACCCTTAGTAGGTGCAGCAAGTGCCGTATCGCTGTAGAAAGTCTTTCACCTAAGGTAGGTGCAGCGAGTGCCGTATCTCTGGACACGTGTTTCTGGCTTTCGGCAGTCATCAGCAGAGAGCGTATGTAACTGAAGGGGTCGCTTGAAATGCCGCCAAACTACTTCACAGGTTTTTGTACCACTCAGTAGGCACACAGGTGCATCGCCAGTGCTCGTCAGCAAGAGGCTCACGGGAGCCGTCATTTAGACATCCAAAAAGAAAAAGGGAGCACACTGCCTTGCATTCAAGCGGAAAATAGCCCCAAGGCATCATGGTAAATGCAGTCATTTAAATATAAATAGCAAGAATTTTTCTAAAAATTATTCACCCTTAGTAGGTGCAGCAAGTGCCGTATCGCTGTAGAAAGTCTTTCACCTAAGGTAGGTGCAGCGAGTGCCGTATCTCTGGACACGTGTTTCTGGCTTTCGGCCGTCATCAGCAGAGAGCGTATGTAACTGAAGGGGTCGCTTGAAATGCCGCCAAACGTCTTCACAGGTTTTTGTACCACTCAGTAGGCACACAGGTGCATCGCCAGTGCTCGTCAGCAAGAGGCTCACGGGAGCCGTCATTTAGACATCCAAAAAGAAAAAGGGAGCACACTGCCTTGCATTCAAGCGGAAAATAGCCCCAAGGCATCATGGTAAATGCAGTCATTTAAATATAAATAGCAAGAATTTTTCAAAAAATTATTCACCCTTAGTAGGTGCAGCAAGTGCTGTATCGCTGTAGAAAGTCTTTCACCTAAGGTAGGTGCAGCGAGTGCCGTATCTCTGGACACGTGTTTCTGGCTTTCGGCCGTCATCAGCAGAGAGCGTATGTAACTGAAGGGGTCGCTTGAAATGCCGCCAAACGTCTTCAAAGGTTTTTGTACCACTCAGTAGGCACACAGGTGCATCGCCAGTGCTCATCAGCAAGAGGCTCACGGGAGCCGTCATTTAGACATCCAAAAAGAAAAAGGGAGCACACTGCCTTGCATTCAAGCGGAAAATAGCCCCAAGGCATCATGGTAAATGCAGTCATTTAAATATAAATAGCAAGAATTTTTCTAAAAATTATTCACCCTTAGTAGGTGCAGCAAGTGCCGTATCGCTGTAGAAAGTCTTTCACCTAAGGTAGGTGCAGCGAGTGCCGTATCTCTGGACACGTGTTTCTGGCTTTCGGCCGTCATCAGCAGAGAGCGTATGTAACTGAAGGGGTCGCTTGAAATGCCGCCAAACGTCTTCACAGGTTTTTGTACCACTCAGTAGGCACACAGGTGCATCGCCAGTGCTCGTCAGCAAGAGGCTCACGGGAGCCGTCATTTAGACATCCAAAAAGAAAAAGGGAGCACACTGCCTTGCATTCAAGCGGAAAATAGCCCCAAGGCATCATGGTAAATGCAGTCATTTAAATATAAATAGCAAGAATTTTTCAAAAAATTATTCACCCTTAGTAGGTGCAGCAAGTGCCGTATCGCTGTAGAAAGTCTTTCACCTAAGGTAGGTGCAGCGAGTGCCGTATCTCTGGACACGTGTTTCTGGCTATCGGCCGTCATCAGCAGAGAGCGTATGTAACTGAAGGGGTCGCTTGAAATGCCGCCAAACGTCTTCACAGGTTTTTGTACCACTCAGTAGGCACACAGGTGCATCGCCAGTGCTCGTCAGCAAGAGGCTCACGGGAGCCGTCATTTAGACATCCAAAAAGAAAAAGGGAGCACACTGCCTTGCATTCAAGCGGAAAATAGCCCCAAGGCATCATGGTAAATGCAGTCATTTAAATATAAATAGCAAGAATTTTTCAACAAATTATTCACCCTTAGTAGGTGCAGCAAGTGCCGTATCGCTGTAGAAAGTCTTTCACCTAAGGTAGGTGCAGTGAGTGCCGTATCTCTGGACACGTGTTTCTGGCTTTCGGCCGTCATCAGCAGAGAGCGTATGTAACTGAAGGGGTCGCTTGAAATGCCGCCAAACGTCTTCACAGGTTTTTGTACCACTCAGTAGGCACACAGGTGCATCGCCAGTGCTCGTAAGCAAGAGGCTCACGGGAGCCGTCATTTAGACATCCAAAAAGAAAAAGGGAGCACACTGCCTTGCATTCAAGCGGAAAATAGCCCCAAGGCATCATGGTAAATGCAGTCATTTAAATTTAAATAGCAAGAATTTTTCAAAAAATTATTCACCCTTAGTAGGTGCAGCAAGTGCCGTATCGCTGTAGAAAGTCTTTCACCTAAGGTAGGTGCAGCGAGTGCTGTATCTCTGGACACGTGTTTCTGGCTTTCGGCCGTCATCAGCAGAGAGCGTATGTAACTGAAGGGGTCGCTTGAAATGCCGCCAAACGTCTTCACAGGTTTTTGTACCACTCTGTAGGCACACAGGTGCATCGCCAGTGCTCGTCAGCAAGAGGCTCACGGGAGCCGTCATTTAGACATCCAAAAAGAAAAAGGGAGCACACTGCCTTGCATTCAAGCGGAAAATAGCCCCAAGGCATCATGGTAAATGCAGTCATTTAAATATAAATAGCAAGAATTTTTCAAAAAATTATTCACCCTTAGTAGGTGCAGCAAGTGCCGTATCGCTGTAGAAAGTCTTTCACCTAAGGTAGGTGCAGCGAGTGCCGTATCTCTGGACACGTGTTTCTGGCTTTCCGCCGTCATCAGCAGAGAGCGTATGTAACTGAAGGGGTCGCTTGAAATGCCGCCAAATGTCTTCACAGGTTTTTGTACCACTCAGTAGGCACACAGGTGCATCGCCAGTGCTCGTCAGCAAGAGGCTCACGGGAGCCGTCATTTAGACATCCAAAAAGAAAAAGGGAGCACACTGCCTTGCATTCAAGCGGAAAATAGCCCCAAGGCATCATGGTAAATGCAGTCATTTAAATATAAATAGCAAGAATTTTTCAAAAAATTATTCACCCTTAGTAGGTGCAGCAAGTGCCGTATCGCTGTAGAAAGTCTTTCACCTAAGGTAGGTGCAGCGAGTGCCGTATCTCTGGACACGTGTTTCTGGCTTTCGGCTGTCATCAGCAGAGAGCGTATGTAACTGAAGGGGTCGCTTGAAATGCCGCCAAACGTCTTCACAGGTTTTTGTACCACTCAGTAGGCACACAGGTGCATCGCCAGTGCTCGTCAGCAAGAGGCTCACGGGAGCCGTCATTTAGACCTCCAAAAAGAAAAAGGGAGCACACTGCCTTGCATTCAAGCGGAAAATAGCCCCAAGGCATCATGGTAAATGCAGTCATTTAAATATAAATAGCAAGAATTTTTCAAAAAATTATTCACCCTTAGTAGGTGCAGCAAGTGCCGTATCGCTGTAGAAAGTCTTTCACCTAAGGTAGGTGCAGCGAGTGCCGTATCTCTGGACACGTGTTTCTGGCTATCGGCCGTCATCAGCAGAGAGCGTATGTAACTGAAGGGGTCGCTTGAAATGCCGCCAAACGTCTTCACAGGTTTTTGTACCACTCAGTAGGCACACAGGTGCATCGCCAGTGCTCGTCAGCAAGAGGCTCACGGGAGCCGTCATTTAGACATCCAAAAAGAAAAAGGGAGCACACTGCCTTGCATTCAAGCGGAAAATAGCCCCAAGGCATCATGGTAAATGCAGTCATTTAAATATAAATAGCAAGAATTTTTCAAAAAATTATTCACCCTTAGTAGGTGCAGCAAGTGCCGTATCGCTGTAGAAAGTCTTTCACCTAAGGTAGGTGCAGCGAGTGCCGTATCTCTGGACACGTGTTTCTGGCTTTCGGCCGTCATCAGCAGAGAGCGTATGTAACTGAAGGGGTCGCTTGAAATGCCGCGAAACGTCTTCACAGGTTTTTGTACCACTCAGTAGGCACACAGGTGCATCGCCAGTGCTCGTCAGCAAGAGGCTCACGGGAGCCGTCATTTAGACATCCAAACAGAAAAAGGGAGCACACTGCCTTGCATTCAAGCGGAAAATAGCCCCAAGACATCATGGTAAATGCAGTCATTTAAATATAAATAGCAAGAATTTTTCAAAAAATTATTCACCCTTAGTAGGTGCAGCAAGTGCCGTATCGCTGTAGAAAGTCTTTCACCTAAGGTAGGTGCAGCGAGTGCCGTATCTCTGGACACGTGTTTCTGGCTTTCGGCAGTCATCAGCAGAGAGCGTATGTAACAGAAGGGGTCGCTTGAAATGCCGCCAAACATCTTCACAGGTTTTTGTACCACTCAGTAGGCACACAGGTGCATCGCCAGTGCTCGTCAGCAAGAGGCTCACGGGAGCCGTCATTTAGACATCCAAAAAGAAAAAGGGAGCACACTGCCTTGCATTCAAGCGGAAAATAGCCCCAAGGCATCATGGTAAATGCAGTCATTTAAATATAAATAGCAAGAATTTTTCTAAAAATTATTCACCCTTAGTAGGTGCAGCAAGTGCCGTATCGCTGTAGAAAGTCTTTCACCTAAGGTAGGTGCAGCGAGTGCCGTATCTCTGGACACGTGTTTCTGGCTTTCGGCCGTCATCAGCAGAGAGCGTATGTAACTGAAGGGGTCGCTTGAAATGCCGCCAAACGTCTTCACAGGTTTTTGTACCACTCAGTAGGCACACAGGTGCATCGCCAGTGCTCGTCAGCAAGAGGCTCACGGGAGCCGTCATTTAGACATCCAAAAAGAAAAAGGGAGCACACTGCCTTGCATTCAAGCGGAAAATAGCCCCAAGGCATCATGGTAAATGCAGTCATTTAAATATAAATAGCAAGAATTTTTCAAAAAATTATTCACCCTTAGTAGGTGCAGCAAGTGCTGTATCGCTGTAGAAAGTCTTTCACCTAAGGTAGGTGCAGCGAGTGCCGTATCTCTGGACACGTGTTTCTGGCTTTCGGCCGTCATCAGCAGAGAGCGTATGTAACTGAAGGGGTCGCTTGAACTGCCGCCAAACGTCTTCAAAGGTTTTTGTACCACTCAGTAGGCACACAGGTGCATCGCCAGTGCTCATCAGCAAGAGGCTCACGGGAGCCGTCATTTAGACATCCAAAAAGAAAAAGGGAGCACACTGCCTTGCATTCAAGCGGAAAATAGCCCCAAGGCATCATGGTAAATGCAGTCATTTAAATATAAATAGCAAGAATTTTTCTAAAAATTATTCACCCTTAGGAGGTGCAGCAAGTGCCGTATCGCTGTAGAAAGTCTTTCACCTAAGGTAGGTGCAGCGAGTGCCGTATCTCTGGACACGTGTTTCTGGCTTTCGGCCGTCATCAGCAGAGAGCGTATGTAACTGAAGGGGTCGCTTGAAATGCCGCCAAACGTCTTCACAGGTTTTTGTACCACTCAGTAGGCACACAGGTGCATCGCCAGTGCTCGTCAGCAAGAGGCTCACGGGAGCCGTCATTTAGACATCCAAAAAGAAAAAGGGAGCACACTGCCTTGCATTCAAGCGGAAAATAGCCCCAAGGCATCATGGTAAATGCAGTCATTTAAATATAAATAGCAAGAATTTTTCAAAAAATTATTCACCCTTAGTAGGTGCAGCAAGTGCCGTATCGCTGTAGAAAGTCTTTCACCTAAGGTAGGTGCAGCGAGTGCCGTATCTCTGGACACGTGTTTCTGGCTATCGGCCGTCATCAGCAGAGAGCGTATGTAACTGAAGGGGTCGCTTGAAATGCCGCCAAACGTCTTCACAGGTTTTTGTACCACTCAGTAGGCACACAGGTGCATCGCCAGTGCTCGTCAGCAAGAGGCTCACGGGAGCCGTCATTTAGACATCCAAAAAGAAAAAGGGAGCACACTGCCTTGCATTCAAGCGGAAAATAGCCCCAAGGCATCATGGTAAATGCAGTCATTTAAATATAAATAGCAAGAATTTTTCAAAAAATTATTCACCCTTAGTAGGTGCAGCAAGTGCCGTATCGCTGTAGAAAGTCTTTCACCTAAGGTAGGTGCAGCGAGTGCCGTATCTCTGGACACGTGTTTCTGGCTTTCGGCCGTCATCAGCAGAGAGCGTATGTAACTGAAGGGGTCGCTTGAAATGCCGCCAAACGTCTTCACAGGTTTTTGTACCACTCAGTAGGCACACAGGTGCATCGCCAGTGCTCGTCAGCAAGAGGCTCACGGGAGCCGTCATTTAGACATCCAAACAGAAAAAGGGAGCACACTGCCTTGCATTCAAGCGGAAAATAGCCCCAAGACATCATGGTAAATGCAGTCATTTAAATATAAATAGCAAGAATTTTTCAAAAAATTATTCACCCTTAGTAGGTGCAGCAAGTGCCGTATCGCTGTAGAAAGTCTTTCACCTAAGGTAGGTGCAGCGAGTGCCGTATCTCTGGACACGTGTTTCTGGCTTTCGGCAGTCATCAGCAGAGAGCGTATGTAACTGAAGGGGTCGCTTGAAATGCCGCCAAACATCTTCACAGGTTTTTGTACCACTCAGTAGGCACACAGGTGCATCGCCAGTGCTCGTCAGCAAGAGGCTCACGGGAGCCGTCATTTAGACATCCAAAAAGAAAAAGGGAGCACACTGCCTTGCATTCAAGCGGAAAATAGCCCCAAGGCATCATGGTAAATGCAGTCATTTAAATATAAATAGCAAGAATTTTTCTAAAAATTATTCACCCTTAGTAGGTGCAGCAAGTGCCGTATCGCTGTAGAAAGTCTTTCACCTAAGGTAGGTGCAGCGAGTGCCGTATCTCTGGACACGTGTTTCTGGCTTTCGGCCGTCATCAGCAGAGAGCGTATGTAACTGAAGGGGTCGCTTGAAATGCCGCCAAACGTCTTCACAGGTTTTTGTACCACTCAGTAGGCACACAGGTGCATCGCCAGTGCTCGTCAGCAAGAGGCTCACGGGAGCCGTCATTTAGACATCCAAAAAGAAAAAGGGAGCACACTGCCTTGCATTCAAGCGGAAAATAGCCCCAAGGCATCATGGTAAATGCAGTCATTTAAATATAAATAGCAAGAATTTTTCAAAAAATTATTCACCCTTAGTAGGTGCAGCAAGTGCTGTATCGCTGTAGAAAGTCTTTCACCTAAGGTAGGTGCAGCGAGTGCCGTATCTCTGGACACGTGTTTCTGGCTTTCGGCCGTCATCAGCAGAGAGCGTATGTAACTGAAGGGGTCGCTTGAAATGCCGCCAAACGTCTTCAAAGGTTTTTGTACCACTCAGTAGGCACACAGGTGCATCGCCAGTGCTCATCAGCAAGAGGCTCACGGGAGCCGTCATTTAGACATCCAAAAAGAAAAAGGGAGCACACTGCCTTGCATTCAAGCGGAAAATAGCCCCAAGGCATCATGGTAAATGCAGTCATTTAAATATAAATAGCAAGAATTTTTCTAAAAATTATTCACCCTTAGTAGGTGCAGCAAGTGCCGTATCGCTGTAGAAAGTCTTTCACCTAAGGTAGGTGCAGCGAGTGCCGTATCTCTGGACACGTGTTTCTGGCTTTCGGCCGTCATCAGCAGAGAGCGTATGTAACTGAAGGGGTCGCTTGAAATGCCGCCAAACGTCTTCACAGGTTTTTGTACCACTCAGTAGGCACACAGGTGCATCGCCAGTGCTCGTCAGCAAGAGGCTCATGGGAGCCGTCATTTAGACATCCAAAAAGAAAAAGGGAGCACACTGCCTTGCATTCAAGCGGAAAATAGCCCCAAGGCATCATGGTAAATGCAGTCATTTAAATATAAATAGCAAGAATTTTTCAAAAAATTATTCACCCTTAGTAGGTGCAGCAAGTGCCGTATCGCTGTAGAAAGTCTTTCACCTAAGGTAGGTGCAGCGAGTGCCGTATCTCTGGACACGTGTTTCTGGCTTTCGGCCGTCATCAGCAGAGAGCGTATGTAACTGAAGGGGTCGCTTGAAATGCCGCCAAACGTCTTCACAGGTTTTTGTACCACTCAGTAGGCACACAGGTGCATCGCCAGTGCTCGTCAGCAAGAGGCTCAAGGGAGCCGTCATTTAGACATCCAAAAAGAAAAAGGGAGCACACTGCCTTGCATTCAAGCGGAAAATACCCCAAGGCATCATGGTAAATGCAGTCATTTAAATATAAATAGCAAGAATTTTTCAAAAAATTATTCACCCTTAGTAGGTGCAGCAAGTGCCGTATCGCTGTAGAAAGTCTTTCACCTAAGGTAGGTGCAGCGAGTGCCGTATCTCTGGACACGTGTTTCTGGCTTTCGGCCGTCATCAGCAGAGAGCGTATGTAACTGAAGGGGTCGCTTGAAATGCCGCCAAACGTCTTCACAGGTTTTTGTACCACTCAGTAGGCACACAGGTGCATCGCCAGTGCTCGTCAGCAAGAGGCTCACGGGAGCCGTCATTTAGACATCCAAAAAGAAAAAGGGAGCACACTGCCTTGCATTCAAGCGGAAAATAGCCCCAAGGCATCATGGTAAATGCAGTCATTTAAATATAAATAGCAAGAATTTTTCAAAAAATTATTCACCCTTAGTAGGTGCAGCAAGTGCTGTATCGCTGTAGAAAGTCTTTCACCTAAGGTAGGTGCAGCGAGTGCCGTATCTCTGGACACGTGTTTCTGGCTTTCGGCAGTCATCAGCAGAGAGCGTATGTAACTGAAGGGGTCGCTTGAAATGCCGCCAAACGTCTTCACAGGTTTTTGTACCACTCAGTAGGCACACAGGTGCATCGCCAGTGCTCGTCAGCAAGAGGCTCACGGGAGCCGTCATTTAGACATCCAAAAAGAAAAAGGGAGCACACTGCCTTGCATTCAAGCGGAAAATAGCCCCAAGGCATCATGGTAAATGCAGTCATTTAAATATAAATAGCAAGAATTTTTCAAAAAATTATTCAACCTTAGTAGGTGCAGCAAGTGCCGTATCGCTGTAGAAAGTCTTTCACCTAAGGTAGGTGCAGCGAGTGCCGTATCTCTGGACACGTGTTTCTGGCTTTCGGCTGTCATCAGCAGAGAGCGTATGTAACTGAAGGGGTCGCTTGAAATGCCGCCAAACGTCTTCACAGGTTTTTGTACCACTCAGTAGGCACACAGGTGCATCGCCAGTGCTCGTCAGCAAGAGGCTCACGGGAGCCGTCATTTAGACATCCAAAAAGAAAAAGGGAGCACACTGCCTTGCATTCAAGCGGAAAATAGCCCCAAGGCATCATGGTAAATGCAGTCATTTAAATATAAATAGCAAGAATTTTTCAAAAAATTATTCACCCTTAGTAGGTGCAGCAAGTGCCGTATCGCTGTAGAAAGTCTTTCACCTAAGGTAGGTGCAGCGAGTGCCGTATCTCTGGACACGTGTTTCTGGCTTTCGGCTGTCATCAGCAGAGAGCGTATGTAACTGAAGGGGTCGCTTGAAATGCCGCCAAACGTCTTCACAGGTTTTTGTACCACTCAGTAGGCACACAGGTGCATCGCCAGTGCTCGTCAGCAAGAGGCTCACGGGAGCCGTCATTTAGACATCCAAAAAGAAAAAGGGAGCACACTGCCTTGCATTCAAGCGGAAAATAGCCCCAAGGCATCATGGTAAATGCAGTCATTTAAATATAAATAGCAAGAATTTTTCAACAAATTATTCACCCTTAGTAGGTGCAGCAAGTGCCGTATCGCTGTAGAAAGTCTTTCACCTAAGGTAGGTGCAGCGAGTGCCGTATCTCTGGACACGTGTTTCTGGCTTTCGGCCGTCATCAGCAGAGAGCGTATGTAACTGAAGGGGTCGCTTGAAATGGCGCCAAACGTCTTCACAGGTTTTTGTACCACTCAGTAGGCACACAGGTGCATCGCCAGTGCTCGTCAGCAAGAGGCTCACGGGAGCCGTCATTTAGACATCCAAAAAGAAAAAGGGAGCACACTGCCTTGCATTCAAGCGGAAAATAGCCCCAAGGTATCATGGTAAATGCAGTCATTTAAATATAAATAGCAAGAATTTTTCAAAAAATTATTCACCCTTAGTAGGTGCAGCAAGTGCCGTATCGCTGTAGAAAGTCTTTCACCTAAGGTAGGTGCAGCGAGTGCCGTATCTCTGGACACGTGTTTCTGGCTTTCGGCCGTCATCAGCAGAGAGCGTATGTAACTGAAGGGGTCGCTTGAAATGCCGCCAAACGTCTTCACAGGTTTTTGTACCACTCAGTAGGCACACAGGTGCATCGCCAGTGCTCGTCAGCAAGAGGCTCACGGGAGCCGTCATTTAGACATCCAAAAAGAAAAAGGGAGCACACTGCCTTGCATTCAAGCGGAAAATAGCCCCAAGGCATCATGGTAAATGCAGTCATTTAAATATAAATAGCAAGAATTTTTCAAAAAATTATTCACCCTTAGTAGGTGCAGCAAGTGCCGTATCGCTGTAGAAAGTCTTTCACCTAAGGTAGGTGCAGCGAGTGCCGAATCTCTGGACACGTGTTTCTGGCTTTCGGCCGTCATCAGCAGAGAGCGTATGTAACTGAAGCGGTCGCTTGAAATGCCGCCAAACGTCTTCACAGGTTTTTGTACCACTCAGTAGGCACACAGGTGCATCGCCAGTGCTCGTCAGCAAGAGGCTCACGGGAGCCGTCATTTAGACATCCAAAAAGAAAAAGGGAGCACACTGCCTTGCATTCAAGCGGAAAATAGCCCCAAGGCATCATGGTAAATGCAGTCATTTAAATATAAATAGCAAAAAAAATTCAAAAAATTATTCACCCTTAGTAGGTGCAGCAAGTGCTGTATCACTGTAGAAAGTCTTTCACCTAAGGTAGGTGCAGCGAGTGCCGTATCTCTGGACACGTGTTTCTGGCTTTCGGCCGTCATCAGCAGAGAGCGTATGTAACTGAAGGGGTCGCTTGAAATGCCGCCAAACGTCTTCACAGGTTTTTGTACCACTCAGTAGGCACACAGGTGCATCGCCAGTGCTCGTCAGCAAGAGGCTCACGGGAGCCGTCATTTAGACATCCAAACAGAAAAAGGGAGCACACTGCCTTGCATTCAAGCGGAAAATAGCCCCAAGACATCATGGTAAATGCAGTCATTTAAATATAAATAGCAAGAATTTTTAAAAAAATTATTCACCCTTAGTAGGTGCAGCAAGTGCCGTATCGCTGTAGAAAGTCTTTCACCTAAGGTAGGTGCAGCGAGTGCCGTATCTCTGGACACGTGTTTCTGGCTTTCGGCAGTCATCAGCAGAGAGCGTATGTAACTGAAGGGGTCGCTTGAAATGCCGCCAAACATCTTCACAGGTTTTTGTACCACTCAGTAGGCACACAGGTGCATCGCCAGTGCTCGTCAGCAAGAGGCTCACGGGAGCCGTCATTTAGACATCCAAAAAGAAAAAGGGAGCACACTGCCTTGCATTCAAGCGGAAAATAGCCCCAAGGCATCATGGTAAATGCAGTCATTTAAATATAAATAGCAAGAATTTTTCTAAAAATTATTCACCCTTAGTAGGTGCAGCAAGTGCCGTATCGCTGTAGAAAGTCTTTCACCTAAGGTAGGTGCAGCGAGTGCCGTATCTCTGGACACGTGTTTCTGGCTTTCGGCCGTCATCAGTAGAGAGCGTATGTAACTGAAGGGGTCGCTTGAAATGCCGCCAAACGTCTTCACAGGTTTTTGTACCACTCAGTAGGCACACAGGTGCATCGCCAGTGCTCGTCAGCAAGAGGCTCACGGGAGCCGTCATTTAGACATCCAAAAAGAAAAAGGGAGCACACTGCCTTGCATTCAAGCGGAAAATAGCCCCAAGGCATCATGGTAAATGCAGTCATTTAAATATAAATAGCAAGAATTTTTCAAAAAATTATTCACCCTTAGTAGGTGCAGCAAGTGCTGTATCGCTGTAGAAAGTCTTTCACCTAAGGTAGGTGCAGCGAGTGCCGTATCTCTGGACACGTGTTTCTGGCTTTCGGCCGTCATCAGCAGAGAGCGTATGTACTGAAGGGGTCGCTTGAAATGCCGCCAAACGTCTTCAAAGGTTTTTGTACCACTCAGTAGGCACACAGGTGCATCGCCAGTGCTCATCAGCAAGAGGCTCACGGGAGCCGTCATTTAGACATCCAAAAAGAAAAAGGGAGCACACTGCCTTGCATTCAAGCGGAAAATAGCCCCAAGGCATCATGGTAAATGCAGTCATTTAAATATAAATAGCAAGAATTTTTCTAAAAATTATTCACCCTTAGTAGGTGCAGCAAGTGCCGTATCGCTGTAGAAAGTCTTTCACCTAAGGTAGGTGCAGCGAGTGCCGTATCTCTGGACACGTGTTTCTGGCTTTCGGCCGTCATCAGCAGAGAGCGTATGTAACTGAAGGGGTCGCTTGAAATGCCGCCAAACGTCTTCACAGGTTTTTGTACCACTCAGTAGGCACACAGGTGCATCGCCAGTGCTCGTCAGCAAGAGGCTCACGGGAGCCGTCATTTAGACATCCAAAAAGAAAAAGGGAGCACACTGCCTTGCATTCAAGCGGAAAATAGCCCCAAGGCATCATGGTAAATGCAGTCATTTAAATATAAATAGCAAGAATTTTTCAAAAAATTATTCACCCTTAGTAGGTGCAGCAAGTGCCGTATCGCTGTAGAAAGTCTTTCACCTAAGGTAGGTGCAGCGAGTGCCGTATCTCTGGACACGTGTTTCTGGCTATCGGCCGTCATCAGCAGAGAGCGTATGTAACTGAAGGGGTCGCTTGAAATGCCGCCAAACGTCTTCACAGGTTTTTGTACCACTCAGTAGGCACACAGGTGCATCGCCAGTGCTCGTCAGCAAGAGGCTCACGGGAGCCGTCATTTAGACATCCAAAAAGAAAAAGGGAGCACACTGCCTTGCATTCAAGCGGAAAATAGCCCCAAGGCATCATGGTAAATGCAGTCATTTAAATATAAATAGCAAGAATTTTTCAAAAAATTATTCACCCTTAGTAGGTGCAGCAAGTGCCGTATCGCTGTAGAAAGTCTTTCACCTAAGGTAGGTGCAGCGAGTGCCGTATCTCTGGACACGTGTTTCTGGCTTTCGGCCGTCATCAGCAGAGAGCGTATGTAACTGAAGGGGTCGCTTGAAATGCCGCCAAACGTCTTCACAGGTTTTTGTACCACTCAGTAGGCACACAGGTGCATCGCCAGTGCTCGTCAGCAAGAGGCTCACGGGAGCCGTCATTTAGACATCCAAAAAGAAAAAGGGAGCACACTGCCTTGCATTCAAGCGGAAAATAGCCCCAAGGCATCATGGTAAATGCAGTCATTTAAATATAAATAGCTAAAAAATTTCAAAAAATTATTCACCCTTAGTAGGTGCAGCAAGTGCTGTATCGCTGTAGAAAGTCTTTCACCTAAGGTAGGTGCAGCGAGTGCCGTATCTCTGGACACGTGTTTCTGGCTTTCGGCCGTCATCAGCAGAGAGCGTATGTAACTGAAGGGGTCGCTTGAAATGCCGCCAAACGTCTTCACAGGTTTTTGTACCACTCAGTAGGCTCACAGGTGAATCGCCAGGGCTTGTCAGCAAGAGGCTCACGGGAGCCGTCATTTAGACATCCAAAAAGAAAAAGGGAGCACACTGCCTTGCATTCAAGCAGAAAATAGCCCCAAGGCATCATGGTAAATGCAGTCATTTAAATATAAATAGCAAGAATTTTTCAAAAAATTATTCACCCTTAGTAGGTGCAGCAAGTGCCGTATCGCTGTAGAAAGTCTTTCACCTAAGGTAGGTGCAGCGAGTGCCGTATCTCTGGACACGTGTTTCTGGCTTTCGGCCGTCATCAGCAGAGAGCGTATGTAACTGAAGGGGTCGCTTGAAATGCCGCCAAACGTCTTCACAGGTTTTTGTACCACTCAGTAGGCACACAGGTGCATCGCCAGTGCTCGTCAGCAAGAGGCTCACGGGAGCCGTCATTTAGACATCCAAAAAGAAAAAGGGAGCACACTGCCTTGCATTCAAGCGGAAAATAGCCCCAAGGCATCATGGTAAATGCAGTCATTTAAATATAAATAGCAAGAATTTTTCAAAAAATTATTCACCCTTAGTAGGTGCAGCAAGTGTCGTATCGCTGTAGAAAGTCTTTCGCCTAAGGTAGGTGCAGCGAGTGCCGTATCTCTGGACACGTGTTTCTGGCTTTTGGCCGTCATTAGCAGAGAGCGTATGTAACTGAAGGGGTCGCTTGAAATGCCGCCAAACGTCTTCACAGGTTTTTGTACCACTCAGTAGGCACACAGGTGCATCGCCAGTGCTCGTCAGCAAGAGGCTCACGGGAGCCGTCATTTAGACATCCAAAAAGAAAAAGGGAGCACACTGCCTTGCATTCAAGCGGAAAATAGCCCCAAGGCATCATGGTAAATGCAGTCATTTAAATATAAATAGCAAGAATTTTTCAAAAAATTATTCACCCTTAGTAGGTGCAGCAAGTGCCGTATCGCTGTAGAAAGTCTTTCACCTAAGGTAGGTGCAGCGAGTGCCGTATCTCTGGACACGTGTTTCTGGCTTTCGGCCGTCATCAGCAGAGAGCGTATGTAACTGAAGGGGTCGCTTGAAATGCCGCCAAACGTCTTCACAGGTTTTTGTACCACTCAGTAGGCACACAGGTGCATCGCCAGTGCTCGTCAGCAAGAGGCTCACGGGAGCCGTCATTTAGACATCCAAAAAGAAAAAGGGAGCACACTGCCTTGCATTCAAGCGGAAAATAGCCCCAAGGCATCATGGTAAATGCAGTCATTTAAATATAAATAGCAAGAATTTTTCAAAAAATTATTCACCCTTAGTAGGTGCAGCAAGTGCCGTATCGCTGTAGAAAGTCTTTCACCTAAGGTAGGTGCAGCGAGTGCCGTATCTCTGGACACGTGTTTCTGGCTTTCGGCCGTCATCAGCAGAGAGCGTATGTAACTGAAGGGGTCGCTTGAAATGCCGCCAAACGTCTTCACAGGTTTTTGTACCACTCTGTAGGCACACAGGTGCATCGCCAGTGCTCGTCAGCAAGAGGCTCACAGGAGCCGTCATTTAGACATCCAAAAAGAAAAAGGGAGCACACTGCCTTGCATTCAAGCGGAAAATAGCCCCAAGGCATCATGGTAAATGCAGTCATTTAAATATAAATAGCAAGAATTTTTCAAAAAATTATTCACCCTTAGTAGGTGCAGCAAGTGCCGTATCGCTGTAGAAAGTCTTTCACCTAAGGTAGGTGCAGCAAGTGCCGTATCTCTGGACACGTGTTTCTGGCTTTCGGCCGTCATCAGCAGAGAGCGTATGTAACTGAAGGGGTCGCTTGAAATGCCGCCAAACGTCTTCACAGGTTTTTGTACCACTCAGTAGGCACACAGGTGAATCGCCAGGGCTTGTCAGCAAGAGGCTCACGGGAGCCGTCATTTAGACATCCAAAAAGAAAAAGGGAGCACACTGCCTTGCATTCAAGCGGAAAATAGCCCCAAGGCATCATGGTAAATGCAGTCATTTAAATATAAATAGCAAGAATTTTTCAAAAAATTATTCACCCTTAGTAGGTGCAGCAAGTGCCGTATCGCTGTAGAAAGTCTTTCACCTAAGGTAGGTGCAGCGAGTGCCGTATCTCTGGACACGTGTTTCTGGCTTTCGCCCGTCATCAGCAGAGAGCGTATGTAACTGAAGGGGTCGCTTGAAATGCCGCCAAACGTCTTCACAGGTTTTTGTACCACTCAGTAGGCACACAGGTGCATCGCCAGTGCTCGTCAGCAAGAGGCTCACGGGAGCCGTCATTTAGACATCCAAAAAGAAAAAGGGAGCACACTGCCTTGCATTCAAGCGGAAAATAGCCCCAAGGCATCATGGTAAATGCAGTCATTTAAATATAAATATCAAGAATTTTTCAAAAAATTATTCACCCTTAGTAGGTGCAGCAAGTGCCGTATCGCTGTAGAAAGTCTTTCACCTAAGGTAGGTGCAGCGAGTGCCGTATCTCTGGACACGTGTTTCTGGCTTTCGGCCGTCATCAGCAGAGAGCGTATGTAACTGAAGGGGTCGCTTGAAATGCCGCCAAACGTCTTCACAGGTTTTTATACCACTCAGTAGGCACACAGGTGCATCGCCAGTGCTCGTCAGCAAGAGGCTCACGGGAGCCGTCATTTAGACATCCAAAAAGAAAAAGGGAGCACACTGCCTTGCATTCAAGCGGAAAATAGCCCCAAGGCATCATGGTAAATGCAGTCATTTAAATATAAATAGCAAGAATTTTTCAAAAAATTATTCACCCTTAGTAGGTGCAGCAAGTGCCGTATCGCTGTAGAAAGTCTTTCACCTAAGGTAGGTGCAGCGAGTGCCGTATCTCTGGACACGTGTTTCTGGCTTTCGGCCGTCATCAGCAGAGAGCGTATGTAACTGAAGGGGTCGCTTGAAATGCCGCCAAACGTCTTCACAGGTTTTTGTACCACTCAGTAGGCACACAGGTGAATCGCCAGGGCTTGTCAGCAAGAGGCTCACGGGAGCCGTCATTTAGACATCCAAAAAGAAAAAGGGAGCACACTGCCTTGCATTCAAGCGGAAAATAGCCCCAAGGCATCATGGTAAATGCAGTCATTTAAATATAAATAGCAAGAATTTTTCAAAAAATTATTCACCCTTAGTAGGTGCAGCAAGTGCCGTATCGCTGTAGAAAGTCTTTCACCTAAGGTAGGTGCAGCGAGTGCCGTATCTCTGGACACGTGTTTCTGGCTTTCGGCCGTCATCAGCAGAGAGCGTATGTAACTGAAGGGGTCGCTTGAAATGCCGCCAAACGTCTTCACAGGTTTTTGTACCACTCAGTAGGCACACAGGTGCATCGCCAGTGCTCGTCAGCAAGAGGCTCACGGGAGCCGTCATTTAGACATCCAAAAAGAAAAAGGGAGCACACTGCCTTGCATTCAAGCGGAAAATAGCCCCAAGGCATCATGGTAAATGCAGTAATTTAAATATAAATAGCAAGAATTTTTCAAAAAATTATTCACCCTTAGTAGGTGCAGCAAGTGTCGTATCGCTGTAGAAAGTCTTTCGCCTAAGGTAGGTGCAGCGAGTGCCGTATCTCTGGACACGTGTTTCTGGCTTTCGGCCGTCATTAGCAGAGAGTGTATGTAGCTGAAGGGGTCGCTTGAAATGCCGCCAAACGTCTTCACAGGTTTTTGTACCACTCAGTAGGCACACAGGTGCATCGCCAGTGCTCGTCAGCAAGAGGCTCACGGGAGCCGTCATTTAGACATCCAAAAAGAAAAAGGGAGCACACTGCCTTGCATTCAAGCGGAAAATAGCCCCAAGGCATCATGGTAAATGCAGTCATTTAAATATAAATAGCAAGAATTTTTCTAAAAATTATTCACCCTTAGTAGGTGCAGCAAGTGCCGTATCGCTGTAGAAAGTCTTTCACCTAAGGTAGGTGCAGCGAGTGCCGTATCTCTGGACACGTGTTTCTGGCTTTCGGCCGTCATCAGCAGAGAGCGTATGTAACTGAAGGGGTCGCTTGAAATGCCGCCAAACGTCTTCACAGGTTTTTGTACCACTCAGTAGGCACACAGGTGCATCGCCAGTGCTCGTCAGCAAGAGGCTCACGGGAGCCGTCATTTAGACATCCAAAAAGAAAAAGGGAGCACACTGCCTTGCATTCAAGCGGAAAATAGCCCCAAGGCATCATGGTAAATGCAGTCATTTAAATATAAATAGCAAGAATTTTTCTAAAAATTATTCACCCTTAGTAGGTGCAGCAAGTGCCGTATCGCTGTAGAAAGTCTTTCACCTAAGGTAGGTGCAGCGAGTGCCGTATCTCTGGACACGTGTTTCTGGCTTTCGGCCGTCATCAGCAGAGAGCGTATGTAACTGAAGGGGTCGCTTGAAATGCCGCCAAACGTCTTCACAGGTTTTTATACCACTCAGTAGGCACACAGGTGCATCGCCAGTGCTCGTCAGCAAGAGGCTCACGGGAGCCGTCATTTAGACATCCAAAAAGAAAAAGGGAGCACACTGCCTTGCATTCAAGCGGAAAATAGCCCCAAGGCATCATGGTAAATGCAGTCATTTAAATATAAATAGCAAGAATTTTTCAAAAAATTATTCACCCTTAGTAGGTGCAGCAAGTGCCGTATCGCTGTAGAAAGTCTTTCACCTAAGGTAGGTGCAGCGAGTGCCGTATCTCTGGACACGTGTTTCTGGCTTTCGGCCGTCATCAGCAGAGAGCGTATGTAACTGAAGGGGTCGCTTGAAATGCCGCCAAACGTCTTCACAGGTTTTTGTACCACTCAGTAGGCACACAGGTGAATCGCCAGGGCTTGTCAGCAAGAGGCTCACGGGAGCCGTCATTTAGACATCCAAAAAGAAAAAGGGAGCACACTGCCTTGCATTCAAGCGGAAAATAGCCCCAAGGCATCATGGTAAATGCAGTCATTTAAATATAAATAGCAAGAATTTTTCAAAAAATTATTCACCCTTAGTAGGTGCAGCAAGTGCCGTATCGCTGTAGAAAGTCTTTCACCTAAGGTAGGTGCAGCGAGTGCCGTATCTCTGGACACGTGTTTCTGGCTTTCGGCCGTCATCAGCAGAGAGCGTATGTAACTGAAGGGGTCGCTTGAAATGCCGCCAAACGTCTTCACAGGTTTTTGTACCACTCAGTAGGCACACAGGTGCATCGCCAGTGCTCGTCAGCAAGAGGCTCACGGGAGCCGTCATTTAGACATCCAAAAAGAAAAAGGGAGCACACTGCCTTGCATTCAAGCGGAAAATAGCCCCAAGGCATCATGGTAAATGCAGTCATTTAAATATAAATAGCAAGAATTTTTCAAAAAATTATTCACCCTTAGTAGGTGCAGCAAGTGCCGTATCGCTGTAGAAAGTCTTTCGCCTAAGGTAGGTGCAGCGAGTGCCGTATCTCTGGACACGTGTTTCTGGCTTTCGGCCGTCATTAGCAGAGAGCGTATGTAACTGAAGGGGTCGCTTGAAATGCCGCCAAACGTCTTCACAGGTTTTTGTACCACTCAGTAGGCACACAGGTGCATCGCCAGTGCTCGTCAGCAAGAGGCTCACGGGAGCCGTCATTTAGACATCCAAAAAGAAAAAGGGAGCACACTGCCTTGCATTCAAGCGGAAAATAGCCCCAAGGCATCATGGTAAATGCAGTCATTTAAATATAAATAGCAAGAATTTTTCAAAAAATTATTCACCCTTAGTAGGTGCAGCAAGTGCCGTATCGCTGTAGAAAGTCTTTCACCTAAGGTAGGTGCAGCGAGTGCCGTATCTCTGGACACGTGTTTCTGGCTTGCGGCCGTCATCAGCAGAGAGCGTATGTAACTGAAGGGGTCGCTTGAAATGCCGCCAAACGTCTTCACAGGTTTTTGTACCACTCAGTAGGCACACAGGTGCATCGCCAGTGCTCGTCAGCAAGAGGCTCACGGGAGCCGTCATTTAGACATCCAAAAAGAAAAAGGGAGCACACTGCCTTGCATTCAAGCGGAAAATAGCCCCAAGGCATCATGGTAAATGCAGTCATTTAAATATAAATAGCAAGAATTTTTCTAAAAATTATTCACCCTTAGTAGGTGCAGCAAGTGCCGTATCGCTGTAGAAAGTCTTTCACCTAAGGTAGGTGCAGCGAGTGCCGTATCTCTGGACACGTGTTTCTGGCTTTCGGCCGTCATCAGCAGAGAGCGTATGTAACTGAAGGGGTCGCTTGAAATGCCGCCAAACGTCTTCACAGGTTTTTGTACCACTCTGTAGGCACACAGGTGCATCGCCAGTGCTCGTCAGCAAGAGGCTCACAGGAGCCGTCATTTAGACATCCAAAAAGAAAAAGGGAGCACACTGCCTTGCATTCAAGCGGAAAATAGCCCCAAGGCATCATGGTAAATGCAGTCATTTAAATATAAATAGCAAGAATTTTTCAAAAAATTATTCACCCTTAGTAGGTGCAGCAAGTGCCGTATCGCTGTAGAAAGTCTTTCACCTAAGGTAGGTGCAGCGAGTGCCGTATCTCTGGACACGTGTTTCTGGCTTTCGGCCGTCATCAGCAGAGAGCGTATGTAACTGAAGGGGTCGCTTGAAATGCCGCCAAACGTCTTCAAAGGTTTTTGTACCACTCAGTAGGCACACAGGTGCATCGCCAGTGCTCATCAGCAAGAGGCTCACGGGAGCCGTCATTTAGACATCCAAAAAGAAAAAGGGAGCACACTGCCTTGCATTCAAGCGGAAAATAGCCCCAAGGCATCATGGTAAATGCAGTCATTTAAATATAAATAGCAAGAATTTTTCTAAAAATTATTCACCCTTAGTAGGTGCAGCAAGTGCCGTATCGCTGTAGAAAGTCTTTCACCTAAGGTAGGTGCAGCGAGTGCCGTATCTCTGGACACGTGTTTCTGGCTTTCGGCCGTCATCAGCAGAGAGCGTATGTAACTGAAGGGGTCGCTTAAAATGCCGCCAAACGTCTTCACAGGTTTTTGTACCACTCAGTAGGCACACAGGTGCATCGCCAGTGCTCGTCAGCAAGAGGCTCACGGGAGCCGTCATTTAGACATCCAAAAAGAAAAAGGGAGCACACTGCCTTGCATTCAAGCGGAAAATAGCCCCAAGGCATCATGGTAAATGCAGTCATTTAAATATAAATAGCAAGAATTTTTCAAAAAATTATTCACCCTTAGTAGGTGCAGCAAGTGCCGTATCGCTGTAGAAAGTCTTTCACCTAAGGTAGGTGCAGCGAGTGCCGTATCTCTGGACACGTGTTTCTGGCTTTCGGCCGTCATCAGCAGAGAGCGTATGTAACTGAAGGGGTCGCTTGAAATGCCGCCAAACGTCTTCACAGGTTTTTGTACCACTCAGTAGGCACACAGGTGCATCGCCAGTGCTCGTCAGCAAGAGGCTCACGGGAGCCGTCATTTAGACATCCAAAAAGAAAAAGGGAGCACACTGCCTTGCATTCAAGCGGAAAATAGCCCCAAGGCATCATGGTAAATGCAGTCATTTAAATATAAATAGCAAGAATTTTTCAAAAAATTATTCACCCTTAGTAGGTGCAGCAAGTGCCGTATCGCTGTAGAAAGTCTTTCACCTAAGGTAGGTGCAGCGAGTGCCGTATCTCTGGACACGTGTTTCTGGCTTTCGGCCGTCATCAGCAGAGAGCGTATGTAACTGAAGGGGTCGCTTGAAATGCCGCCAAACGTCTTCACAGGTTTTTGTACCACTCAGTAGGCACACAGGTGCATCGCCAGTGCTCGTCAGCAAGAGGCTCACGGGAGCCGTCATTTAGACATCCAAAAAGAAAAAGGGAGCACACTGCCTTGCATTCAAGCGGAAAATAGCCCCAAGGCATCATGGTAAATGCAGTCATTTAAATATAAATAGCAAGAATTTTTCAAAAAATTATTCACCCTTAGTAGGTGCAGCAAGTGCCGTATCGCTGTAGAAAGTCTTTCACCTAAGGTAGGTGCAGCGAGTGCCGTATCTCTGGACACGTGTTTCTGGCTTTCGGCCGTCATCAGCAGAGAGCGTATGTAACTGAAGGGGTCGCTTGAAATGCCGCCAAACGTCTTCACAGGTTTTTGTACCACTCAGTAGGCACACAGGTGCATCGCCAGTGCTCGTCAGCAAGAGGCTCACGGGAGCCGTCATTTAGACATCCAAAAAGAAAAAGGGAGCACACTGCCTTGCATTCAAGCGGAAAATAGCCCCAAGGCATCATGGTAAATGCAGTCATTTAAATTTAAATAGCAAGAATTTTTCAAAAAATTATTCACCCTTAGTAGGTGCAGCAAGTGCCGTATCGCTGTAGAAAGTCTTTCACCTAAGGTAGGTGCAGCGAGTGCTGTATCTCTGGACACGTGTTTCTGGCTTTCGGCCGTCATCAGCAGAGAGCGTATGTAACTGAAGGGGTCGCTTGAAATGCCGCCAAACGTCTTCACAGGTTTTTGTACCACTCTGTAGGCACACAGGTGCATCGCCAGTGCTCGTCAGCAAGAGGCTCACGGGAGCCGTCATTTAGACATCCAAAAAGAAAAAGGGAGCACACTGCCTTGCATTCAAGCGGAAAATAGCCCCAAGGCATCATGGTAAATGCAGTCATTTAAATATAAATAGCAAGAATTTTTCAAAAAATTATTCACCCTTAGTAGGTGCAGCAAGTGCCGTATCGCTGTAGAAAGTCTTTCACCTAAGGTAGGTGCAGCGAGTGCCGTATCTCTGGACACGTGTTTCTGGCTTTCCGCCGTCATCAGCAGAGAGCGTATGTAACTGAAGGGGTCGCTTGAAATGCCGCCAAACGTCTTCACAGGTTTTTGTACCACTCAGTAGGCACACAGGTGCATCGCCAGTGCTCGTCAGCAAGAGGCTCACGGGAGCCGTCATTTAGACATCCAAAAAGAAAAAGGGAGCACACTGCCTTGCATTCAAGCGGAAAATAGCCCCAAGGCATCATGGTAAATGCAGTCATTTAAATATAAATAGCAAGAATTTTTCAAAAAATTATTCACCCTTAGTAGGTGCAGCAAGTGCCGTATCGCTGTAGAAAGTCTTTCACCTAAGGTAGGTGCAGCGAGTGCCGTATCTCTGGACACGTGTTTCTGGCTTTCGGCTGTCATCAGCAGAGAGCGTATGTAACTGAAGGGGTCGCTTGAAATGCCGCCAAACGTCTTCACAGGTTTTTGTACCACTCAGTAGGCACACAGGTGCATCGCCAGTGCTCGTCAGCAAGAGGCTCACGGGAGCCGTCATTTAGACATCCAAAAAGAAAAAGGGAGCACACTGCCTTGCATTCAAGCGGAAAATAGCCCCAAGGCATCATGGTAAATGCAGTCATTTAAATATAAATAGCAAGAATTTTTCAAAAAATTATTCACCCTTAGTAGGTGCAGCAAGTGCCGTATCGCTGTAGAAAGTCTTTCACCTAAGGTAGGTGCAGCGAGTGCCGTATCTCTGGACACGTGTTTCTGGCTATCGGCCGTCATCAGCAGAGAGCGTATGTAACTGAAGGGGTCGCTTGAAATGCCGCCAAACGTCTTCACAGGTTTTTGTACCACTCAGTAGGCACACAGGTGCATCGCCAGTGCTCGTCAGCAAGAGGCTCACGGGAGCCGTCATTTAGACATCCAAAAAGAAAAAGGGAGCACACTGCCTTGCATTCAAGCGGAAAATAGCCCCAAGGCATCATGGTAAATGCAGTCATTTAAATATAAATAGCAAGAATTTTTCAAAAAATTATTCACCCTTAGTAGGTGCAGCAAGTGCCGTATCGCTGTAGAAAGTCTTTCACCTAAGGTAGGTGCAGCGAGTGCCGTATCTCTGGACACGTGTTTCTGGCTTTCGGCCGTCATCAGCAGAGAGCGTATGTAACTGAAGGGGTCGCTTGAAATGCCGCCAAACGTCTTCACAGGTTTTTGTACCACTCAGTAGGCACACAGGTGCATCGCCAGTGCTCGTCAGCAAGAGGCTCACGGGAGCCGTCATTTAGACATCCAAACAGAAAAAGGGAGCACACTGCCTTGCATTCAAGCGGAAAATAGCCCCAAGACATCATGGTAAATGCAGTCATTTAAATATAAATAGCAAGAATTTTTCAAAAAATTATTCACCCTTGGTAGGTGCAGCAAGTGCCGTATCGCTGTAGAAAGTCTTTCACCTAAGGTAGGTGCAGCGAGTGCCGTATCTCTGGACACGTGTTTCTGGCTTTCGGCAGTCATCAGCAGAGAGCGTATGTAACTGAAGGGGTCGCTTGAAATGCCGCCAAACATCTTCACAGGTTTTTGTACCACTCAGTAGGCACACAGGTGCATCGCCAGTGCTCGTCAGCAAGAGGCTCACGGGAGCCGTCATTTAGACATCCAAAAAGAAAAAGGGAGCACACTGCCTTGCATTCAAGCGGAAAATAGCCCCAAGGCATCATGGTAAATGCAGTCATTTAAATATAAATAGCAAGAATTTTTCTAAAAATTATTCACCCTTAGTAGGTGCAGCAAGTGCCGTATCGCTGTAGAAAGTCTTTCACCTAAGGTAGGTGCAGCGAGTGCCGTATCTCTGGACACGTGTTTCTGGCTTTCGGCCGTCATCAGCAGAGAGCGTATGTAACTGAAGGGGTCGCTTGAAATGCCGCCAAACGTCTTCACAGGTTTTTGTACCACTCAGTAGGCACACAGGTGCATCGCCAGTGCTCGTCAGCAAGAGGCTCACGGGAGCCGTCATTTAGACATCCAAAAAGAAAAAGGGAGCACACTGCCTTGCATTCAAGCGGAAAATAGCCCCAAGGCATCATGGTAAATGCAGTCATTTAAATATAAATAGCAAGAATTTTTCAAAAAATTATTCACCCTTAGTAGGTGCAGCAAGTGCTGTATCGCTGTAGAAAGTCTTTCACCTAAGGTAGGTGCAGCGAGTGCCGTATCTCTGGACACGTGTTTCTGGCTTTCGGCCGTCATCAGCAGAGAGCGTATGTAACTGAAGGGGTCGCTTGAAATGCCGCCAAACGTCTTCAAAGGTTTTTGTACCACTCAGTAGGCACACAGGTGCATCGCCAGTGCTCATCAGCAAGAGGCTCACGGGAGCCGTCATTTAGACATCCAAAAAGAAAAAGGGAGCACACTGCCTTGCATTCAAGCGGAAAATAGCCCCAAGGCATCATGGTAAATGCAGTCATTTAAATATAAATAGCAAGAATTTTTCTAAAAATTATTCACCCTTAGTAGGTGCAGCAAGTGCCGTATCGCTGTAGAAAGTCTTTCACCTAAGGTAGGTGCAGCGAGTGCCGTATCTCTGGACACGTGTTTCTGGCTTTCGGCCGTCATCAGCAGAGAGCGTATGTAACTGAAGGGGTCGCTTGAAATGCCGCCAAACGTCTTCACAGGTTTTTGTACCACTCAGTAGGCACACAGGTGCATCGCCAGTGCTCGTCAGCAAGAGGCTCACAGGAGCCGTCATTTAGACATCCAAAAAGAAAAAGGGAGCACACTGCCTTGCATTCAAGCGGAAAATAGCCCCAAGGCATCATGGTAAATGCAGTCATTTAAATATAAATAGCAAGAATTTTTCAAAAAATTATTCACCCTTAGTAGGTGCAGCAAGTGCCGTATCGCTGTAGAAAGTCTTTCACCTAAGGTAGGTGCAGCGAGTGCCGTATCTCTGGACACGTGTTTCTGGCTATCGGCCGTCATCAGCAGAGAGCGTATGTAACTGAAGGGGTCGCTTGAAATGCCGCCAAACGTCTTCACAGGTTTTTGTACCACTCAGTAGGCACACAGGTGCATCGCCAGTGCTCGTCAGCAAGAGGCTCACGGGAGCCGTCATTTAGACATCCAAAAAGAAAAAGGGAGCACACTGCCTTGCATTCAAGCGGAAAATAGCCCCAAGGCATCATGGTAAATGCAGTCATTTAAATATAAATAGCAAGAATTTTTCAAAAAATTATTCACCCTTAGTAGGTGCAGCAAGTGCCGTATCGCTGTAGAAAGTCTTTCACCTAAGGTAGGTGCAGCGAGTGCCGTATCTCTGGACACGTGTTTCTGGCTTTCGGCCGTCATCAGCAGAGAGCGTATGTAACTGAAGGGGTCGCTTGAAATGCCGCCAAACGTCTTCACAGGTTTTTGTACCACTCAGTAGGCACACAGGTGCATCGCCAGTGCTCGTCAGCAAGAGGCTCACGGGAGCCGTCATTTAGACATCCAAACAGAAAAAGGGAGCACACTGCCTTGCATTCAAGCGGAAAATAGCCCCAAGACATCATGGTAAATGCAGTCATTTAAATATAAATAGCAAGAATTTTTCAAAAAATTATTCACCCTTAGTAGATGCAGCAAGTGCCGTATCGCTGTAGAAAGTCTTTCACCTAAGGTAGGTGCAGCGAGTGCCGTATCTCTGGACACGTGTTTCTGGCTTTCGGCAGTCATCAGCAGAGAGCGTATGTAACTGAAGGGGTCGCTTGAAATGCCGCCAAACATCTTCACAGGTTTTTGTACCACTCAGTAGGCACACAGGTGCATCGCCAGTGCTCGTCAGCAAGAGGCTCACGGGAGCCGTCATTTAGACATCCAAAAAGAAAAAGGGAGCACACTGCCTTGCATTCAAGCGGAAAATAGCCCCAAGGCATCATGGTAAATGCAGTCATTTAAATATAAATAGCAAGAATTTTTCTAAAAATTATTCACCCTTAGTAGGTGCAGCAAGTGCCGTATCGCTGTAGAAAGTCTTTCACCTAAGGTAGGTGCAGCGAGTGCCGTATCTCTGGACACGTGTTTCTGGCTTTCGGCCGTCATCAGCAGAGAGCGTATGTAACTGAAGGGGTCGCTTGAAATGCCGCCAAACGTCTTCACAGGTTTTTGTACCACTCAGTAGGCACACAGGTGCATCGCCAGTGCTCGTCAGCAAGAGGCTCACGGGAGCCGTCATTTAGACATCCAAAAAGAAAAAGGGAGCACACTGCCTTGCATTCAAGCGGAAAATAGCCCCAAGGCATCATGGTAAATGCAGTCATTTAAATATAAATAGCAAGAATTTTTCAAAAAATTATTCACCCTTAGTAGGTGCAGCAAGTGCTGTATCGCTGTAGAAAGTCTTTCACCTAAGGTAGGTGCAGCGAGTGCCGTATCTCTGGACACGTGTTTCTGGCTTTCGGCCGTCATCAGCAGAGAGCGTATGTAACTGAAGGGGTCGCTTGAAATGCCGCCAAACGTCTTCAAAGGTTTTTGTACCACTCAGTAGGCACACAGGTGCATCGCCAGTGCTCATCAGCAAGAGGCTCACGGGAGCCGTCATTTAGACATCCAAAAAGAAAAAGGGAGCACACTGCCTTGCATTCAAGCGGAAAATAGCCCCAAGGCATCATGGTAAATGCAGTCATTTAAATATAAATAGCAAGAATTTTTCTAAAAATTATTCACCCTTAGTAGGTGCAGCAAGTGCCGTATCGCTGTAGAAAGTCTTTCACCTAAGGTAGGTGCAGCGAGTGCCGTATCTCTGGACACGTGTTTCTGGCTTTCGGCCGTCATCAGCAGAGAGCGTATGTAACTGAAGGGGTCGCTTGAAATGCCGCCAAACGTCTTCACAGGTTTTTGTACCACTCAGTAGGCACACAGGTGCATCGCCAGTGCTCGTCAGCAAGAGGCTCATGGGAGCCGTCATTTAGACATCCAAAAAGAAAAAGGGAGCACACTGCCTTGCATTCAAGCGGAAAATAGCCCCAAGGCATCATGGTAAATGCAGTCATTTAAATATAAATAGCAAGAATTTTTCAAAAAATTATTCACCCTTAGTAGGTGCAGCAAGTGCCGTATCGCTGTAGAAAGTCTTTCACCTAAGGTAGGTGCAGCGAGTGCCGTATCTCTGGACACGTGTTTCTGGCTTTCGGCCGTCATCAGCAGAGAGCGTATGTAACTGAAGGGGTCGCTTGAAATGCCGCCAAACGTCTTCACAGGTTTTTGTACCACTCAGTAGGCACACAGGTGCATCGCCAGTGCTCGTCAGCAAGAGGCTCAAGGGAGCCGTCATTTAGACATCCAAAAAGAAAAAGGGAGCACACTGCCTTGCATTCAAGCGGAAAATACCCCAAGGCATCATGGTAAATGCAGTCATTTAAATATAAATAGCAAGAATTTTTCAAAAAATTATTCACCCTTAGTAGGTGCAGCAAGTGCCGTATCGCTGTAGAAAGTCTTTCACCTAAGGTAGGTGCAGCGAGTGCCGTATCTCTGGACACGTGTTTCTGGCTTTCGGCCGTCATCAGCAGAGAGCGTATGTAACTGAAGGGGTCGCTTGAAATGCCGCCAAACGTCTTCACAGGTTTTTGTACCACTCAGTAGGCACACAGGTGCATCGCCAGTGCTCGTCAGCAAGAGGCTCACGGGAGCCGTCATTTAGACATCCAAAAAGAAAAAGGGAGCACACTGCCTTGCATTCAAGCGGAAAATAGCCCCAAGGCATCATGGTAAATGCAGTCATTTAAATATAAATAGCAAGAATTTTTCTAAAAATTATTCACCCTTAGTAGGTGCAGCAAGTGCCGTATCGCTGTAGAAAGTCTTTCACCTAAGGTAGGTGCAGCGAGTGCCGTATCTCTGGACACGTGTTTCTGGCTTTCGGCCGTCATCAGCAGAGAGCGTATGTAACTGAAGGGGTCGCTTGAAATGCCGCCAAACGTCTTCACAGGTTTTTGTACCACTCAGTAGGCACACAGGTGCATCGCCAGTGCTCGTCAGCAAGAGGCTCACGGGAGCCGTCATTTAGACATCCAAAAAGAAAAAGGGAGCACACTGCCTTGCATTCAAGCGGAAAATAGCCCCAAGGCATCGTGGTAAATGCAGTCATTTAAATATAAATAGCAAGAATTTTTCAAAAAATTATTCAACCTTAGTAGGTGCAGCAAGTGCCGTATCGCTGTAGAAAGTCTTTCACCTAAGGTAGGTGCAGCGAGTGCCGTATCTCTGGACACGTGTTTCTGGCTTTCGGCTGTCATCAGCAGAGAGCGTATGTAACTGAAGGGGTCACTTGAAATGCCGCCAAACGTCTTCACAGGTTTTTGTACCACTCAGTAGGCACACAGGTGCATCGCCAGTGCTCGTCAGCAAGAGGCTCACGGGAGCCGTCATTTAGACATCCAAAAAGAAAAAGGGAGCACACTGCCTTGCATTCAAGCGGAAAATAGCCCCAAGGCATCATGGTAAATGCAGTCATTTAAATATAAATAGCAAGAATTTTTCAAAAAATTATTCACCCTTAGTAGGTGCAGCAAGTGCCGTATCGCTGTAGAAAGTCTTTCACCTAAGGTAGGTGCAGCGAGTGCCGTATCTCTGGACACGTGTTTCTGGCTTTCGGCTGTCATCAGCAGAGAGCGTATGTAACTGAAGGGGTCGCTTGAAATGCAGCCAAACGTCTTCACAGGTTTTTGTACCACTCAGTAGGCACACAGGTGCATCGCCAGTGCTCGTCAGCAAGAGGCTCACGGGAGCCGTCATTTAGACATCCAAAAAGAAAAAGGGAGCACACTGCCTTGCATTCAAGCGGAAAATAGCCCCAAGGCATCATGGTAAATGCAGTCATTTAAATATAAATAGCAAGAATTTTTCAAAAAATTATTCACCCTTAGTAGGTGCAGCAAGTGCCGTATCGCTGTAGAAAGTCTTTCACCTAAGGTAGGTGCAGCGAGTGCCGTATCTCTGGACACGTGTTTCTGGCTTTCGGCCGTCATCAGCAGAGAGCGTATGTAACTGAAGGGGTCGCTTGAAATGGCGCCAAACGTCTTCACAGGTTTTTGTACCACTCAGTAGGCACACAGGTGCATCGCCAGTGCTCGTCAGCAAGAGGCTCACGGGAGCCGTCATTTAGACATCCAAAAAGAAAAAGGGAGCACACTGCCTTGCATTCAAGCGGAAAATAGCCCCAAGGTATCATGGTAAATGCAGTCATTTAAATATAAATAGCAAGAATTTTTCAAAAAATTATTCACCCTTAGTAGGTGCAGCAAGTGCCGTATCGCTGTAGAAAGTCTTTCACCTAAGGTAGGTGCAGCGAGTGCCGTATCTCTGGACACGTGTTTCTGGCTTTCGGCCGTCATCAGCAGAGAGCGTATGTAACTGAAGGGGTCGCTTGAAATGCCGCCAAACGTCTTCACAGGTTTTTGTACCACTCAGTAGGCACACAGGTGCATCGCCAGTGCTCGTCAGCAAGAGGCTCACGGGAGCCGTCATTTAGACATCCAAAAAGAAAAAGGGAGCACACTGCCTTGCATTCAAGCGGAAAATAGCCCCAAGGCATCATGGTAAATGCAGTCATTTAAATATAAATAGCAAGAATTTTTCAAAAAATTATTCACCCTTAGTAGGTGCAGCAAGTGCCGTATCGCTGTAGAAAGTCTTTCACCTAAGGTAGGTGCAGCGAGTGCCGAATCTCTGGACACGTGTTTCTGGCTTTCGGCCGTCATCAGCAGAGAGCGTATGTAACTGAAGGGGTCGCTTGAAATGCCGCCAAACGTCTTCACAGGTTTTTGTACCACTCAGTAGGCACACAGGTGCATCGCCAGTGCTCGTCAGCAAGAGGCTCACGGGAGCCGTCATTTAGACATCCAAAAAGAAAAAGGGAGCACACTGCCTTGCATTCAAGCGGAAAATAGCCCCAAGGCATCATGGTAAATGCAGTCATTTAAATATAAATAGCAAAAAAAAATCAAAAAATTATTCACCCTTAGTAGGTGCAGCAAGTGCTGTATCGCTGTAGAAAGTCTTTCACCTAAGGTAGGTGCAGCGAGTGCCGTATCTCTGGACACGTGTTTCTGGCTTTCGGCCGTCATCAGCAGGGAGCGTATGTAACTGAAGGGGTCGCTTGAAATGCCGCCAAACGTCTTCACAGGTTTTTGTACCACTCAGTAGGCACACAGGTGCATCGCCAGTGCTCGTCAGCAAGAGGCTCACGGGAGCCGTCATTTAGACATCCAAACAGAAAAAGGGAGCACACTGCCTTGCATTCAAGCGGAAAATAGCCCCAAGACATCATGGTAAATGCAGTCATTTAAATATAAATAGCAAGAATTTTTAAAAAAATTATTCACCCTTAGTAGGTGCAGCAAGTGCCGTATCGCTGTAGAAAGTCTTTCACCTAAGGTAGGTGCAGCGAGTGCCGTATCTCTGGACACGTGTTTCTGGCTTTCGGCAGTCATCAGCAGAGAGCGTATGTAACTGAAGGGGTCGCTTGAAATGCCGCCAAACATCTTCACAGGTTTTTGTACCACTCAGTAGGCACACAGGTGCATCGCCAGTGCTCGTCAGCAAGAGGCTCACGGGAGCCGTCATTTAGACATCCAAAAAGAAAAAGGGAGCACACTGCCTTGCATTCAAGCGGAAAATAGCCCCAAGGCATCATGGTAAATGCAGTCATTTAAATATAAATAGCAAGAATTTTTCTAAAAATTATTCACCCTTAGTAGGTGCAGCAAGTGCCGTATCGCTGTAGAAAGTCTTTCACCTAAGGTAGGTGCAGCGAGTGCCGTATCTCTGGACACGTGTTTCTGGCTTTCGGCCGTCATCAGCAGAGAGCGTATGTAACTGAAGGGGTCGCTTGAAATGCCGCCAAACGTCTTCACAGGTTTTTGTACCACTCAGTAGGCACACTGGTGCATCGCCAGTGCTCGTCAGCAAGAGGCTCACGGGAGCCGTCATTTAGACATCCAAAAAGAAAAAGGGAGCACACTGCCTTGCATTCAAGCGTAAAATAGCCCCAAGGCATCATGGTAAATGCAGTCATTTAAATATAAATAGCAAGAATTTTTCAAAAAATTATTCACCCTTAGTAGGTGCAGCAAGTGCTGTATCGCTGTAGAAAGTCTTTCACCTAAGGTAGGTGCAGGGAGTGCCGTATCTCTGGACACGTGTTTCTGGCTTTCGGCCGTCATCAGCAGAGAGCGTATGTAACTGAAGGGGTCGCTTGAAATGCCGCCAAACGTCTTCAAAGGTTTTTGTACCACTCAGTAGGCACACAGGTGCATCGCCAGTGCTCATCAGCAAGAGGCTCACAGGAGCCGTCATTTAGACATCCAAAAAGAAAAAGGGAGCACACTGCCTTGCATTCAAGCGGAAAATAGCCCCAAGGCATCATGGTAAATGCAGTCATTTAAATATAAATAGCAAGAATTTTTCTAAAAATTATTCACCCTTAGTAGGTGCAGCAAGTGCCGTATCGCTGTAGAAAGTCTTTCACCTAAGGTAGGTGCAGCGAGTGCCGTATCTCTGGACACGTGTTTCTGGCTTTCGGCCGTCATCAGCAGAGAGCGTATGTAACTGAAGGGGTCGCTTGAAATGCCGCCAAACGTCTTCACAGGTTTTTGTACCACTCAGTAGGCACACAGGTGCATCGCCAGTGCTCGTCAGCAAGAGGCTCACGGGAGCCGTCATTTAGACATCCAAAAAGAAAAAGGGAGCACACTGCCTTGCATTCAAGCGGAAAATAGCCCCAAGGCATCATGGTAAATGCAGTCATTTAAATATAAATAGCAAGAATTTTTCAAAAAATTATTCACCCTTAGTAGGTGCAGCAAGTGCCGTATTGCTGTAGAAAGTCTTTCACCTAAGGTAGGTGCAGCGAGTGCCGTATCTCTGGACACGTGTTTCTGGCTATCGGCCGTCATCAGCAGAGAGCGTATGTAACTGAAGGGGTCGCTTGAAATGCCGCCAAACGTCTTCACAGGTTTTTGTACCACTCAGTAGGCACACAGGTGCATCGCCAGTGCTCGTCAGCAAGAGGCTCACGGGAGCCGTCATTTAGACATCCAAAAAGAAAAAGGGAGCACACTGCCTTGCATTCAAGCGGAAAATAGCCCCAAGGCATCATGGTAAATGCAGTCATTTAAATATAAATAGCAAGAATTTTTCAAAAAATTATTCACCCTTAGTAGGTGCAGCAAGTGCCGTATCGCTGTAGAAAGTCTTTCACCTAAGGTAGGTGCAGCGAGTGCCGTATCTCTGGACACGTGTTTCTGGCTTTCGGCCGTCATCAGCAGAGAGCGTATGTAACTGAAGGGGTCGCTTGAAATGCCGCCAAACGTCTTCACAGGTTTTTGTACCACTCAGTAGGCACACAGGTGCATCACCAGTGCTCGTCAGCAAGAGGCTCACGGGAGCCGTCATTTAGACATCCAAACAGAAAAAGGGAGCACACTGCCTTGCATTCAAGCGGAAAATAGCCCCAAGACATCATGGTAAATGCAGTCATTTAAATATAAATAGCAAGAATTTTTCAAAAAATTATTCACCCTTAGTAGGTGCAGCAAGTGCCGTATCGCTGTAGAAAGTCTTTCACCTAAGGTAGGTGCAGCGAGTGCCGTATCTCTGGACACGTGTTTCTGGCTTTCGGCAGTCATCAGCAGAGAGCGTATGTAACTGAAGGGGTCGCTTGAAATGCCGCCAAACATCTTCACAGGTTTTTGTACCACTCAGTAGGCACACAGGTGCATCGCCAGTGCTCGTCAGCAAGAGGCTCACGGGAGCCGTCATTTAGACATCCAAAAAGAAAAAGGGAGCACACTGCCTTGCATTCAAGCGGAAAATAGCCCCAAGGCATCATGGTAAATGCAGTCATTTAAATATAAATAGCAAGAATTTTTCTAAAAATTATTCACCCTTAGTAGGTGCAGCAAGTGCCGTATCGCTGTAGAAAGTCTTTCACCTAAGGTAGGTGCAGCGAGTGCCGTATCTCTGGACACGTGTTTCTGGCTTTCGGCCGTCATCAGCAGAGAGCGTATGTAACTGAAGGGGTCGCTTGAAATGCCGCCAAACGTCTTCACAGGTTTTTGTACCACTCAGTAGGCACACAGGTGCATCGCCAGTGCTCGTCAGCAAGAGGCTCACGGGAGCCGTCATTTAGACATCCAAAAAGAAAAAGGGAGCACACTGCCTTGCATTCAAGCGGAAAATAGCCCCAAGGCATCATGGTAAATGCAGTCATTTAAATATAAATAGCAAGAATTTTTCAAAAAATTATTCACCCTTAGTAGGTGCAGCAAGTGCTGTATCGCTGTAGAAAGTCTTTCACCTAAGGTAGGTGCAGCGAGTGCCGTATCTCTGGACACGTGTTTCTGGCTTTCGGCCGTCATCAGCAGAGAGCGTATGTAACTGAAGGGGTCGCTTGAAATGCCGCCAAACGTCTTCAAAGGTTTTTGTACCACTCAGTAGGCACACAGGTGCATCGCCAGTGCTCATCAGCAAGAGGCTCACGGGAGCCGTCATTTAGACATCCAAAAAGAAAAAGGGAGCACACTGCCTTGCATTCAAGCGGAAAATAGCCCCAAGGCATCATGGTAAATGCAGTCATTTAAATATAAATAGCAAGAATTTTTCTAAAAATTATTCACCCTTAGTAGGTGCAGCAAGTGCCGTATCGCTGTAGAAAGTCTTTCACCTAAGGTAGGTGCAGCGAGTGCCGTATCTCTGGACACGTGTTTCTGGCTTTCGGCCGTCATCAGCAGAGAGCGTATGTAACTGAAGGGGTCGCTTGAAATGCCGCCAAACGTCTTCACAGGTTTTTGTACCACTCAGTAGGCACACAGGTGCATCGCCAGTGCTCGTCAGCAAGAGGCTCATGGGAGCCGTCATTTAGACATCCAAAAAGAAAAAGGGAGCACACTGCCTTGCATTCAAGCGGAAAATAGCCCCAAGGCATCATGGTAAATGCAGTCATTTAAATATAAATAGCAAGAATTTTTCAAAAAATTATTCACCCTTAGTAGGTGCAGCAAGTGCCGTATCGCTGTAGAAAGTCTTTCACCTAAGGTAGGTGCAGCGAGTGCCGTATCTCTGGACACGTGTTTCTGGCTTTCGGCCGTCATCAGCAGAGAGCGTATGTAACTGAAGGGGTCGCTTGAAATGCCGCCAAACGTCTTAACAGGTTTTTGTACCACTCAGTAGGCACACAGGTGCATCGCCAGTGCTCGTCAGCAAGAGGCTCAAGGGAGCCGTCATTTAGACATCCAAAAAGAAAAAGGGAGCACACTGCCTTGCATTCAAGCGGAAAATACCCCAAGGCATCATGGTAAATGCAGTCATTTAAATATAAATAGCAAGAATTTTTCAAAAAATTATTCACCCTTAGTAGGTGCAGCAAGTGCCGTATCGCTGTAGAAAGTCTTTCACCTAAGGTAGGTGCAGCGAGTGCCGTATCTCTGGACACGTGTTTCTGGCTTTCGGCCGTCATCAGCAGAGAGCGTATGTAACTGAAGGGGTCGCTTGAAATGCCGCCAAACGTCTTCACAGGTTTTTGTACCACTCAGTAGGCACACAGGTGCATCGCCAGTGCTCGTCAGCAAGAGGCTCACGGGAGCCGTCATTTAGACATCCAAAAAGAAAAAGGGAGCACACTGCCTTGCATTCAAGCGGAAAATAGCCCCAAGGCATCATGGTAAATGCAGTCATTTAAATATAAATAGCAAGAATTTTTCAAAAAATTATTCACCCTTAGTAGGTGCAGCAAGTGCCGTATCGCTGTAGAAAGTCTTTCACCTAAGGTAGGTGCAGCGAGTGCCGTATCTCTGGACACGTGTTTCTGGCTTTCGGCCGTCATCAGCAGAGAGCGTATGTAACTGAAGGGGTCGCTTGAAATGCCGCCAAACGTCTTCACAGGTTTTTGTACCACTCAGTAGGCACACAGGTGCATCGCCAGTGCTCGTCAGCAAGAGGCTCACGGGAGCCGTCATTTAGACATCCAAAAAGAAAAAGGGAGCACACTGCCTTGCATTCAAGCGGAAAATAGCCCCAAGGCATCATGGTAAATGCAGTCATTTAAATATAAATAGCAAGAATTTTTCAAAAAATTATTCAACCTTAGTAGGTGCAGCAAGTGCCGTATCGCTGTAGAAAGTCTTTCACCTAAGGTAGGTGCAGCGAGTGCCGTATCTCTGGACACGTGTTTCTGGCTTTCGGCTGTCATCAGCAGAGAGCGTATGTAACTGAAGGGGTCGCTTGAAATGCCGCCAAACGTCTTCACAGGTTTTTGTACCACTCAGTAGGCACACAGGTGCATCGCCAGTGCTCGTCAGCAAGAGGCTCACGGGAGCCGTCATTTAGACATCCAAAAAGAAAAAGGGAGCACACTGCCTTGCATTCAAGCGGAAAATAGCCCCAAGGCATCATGGTAAATGCAGTCATTTAAATATAAATAGCAAGAATTTTTCAAAAAATTATTCACCCTTAGTAGGTGCAGCAAGTGCCGTATCGCTGTAGAAAGTCTTTCACCTAAGGTAGGTGCAGCGAGTGCCGTATCTCTGGACACGTGTTTCTGGCTTTCAGCTGTCATCAGCAGAGAGCGTATGTAACTGAAGGGGTCGCTTGAAATGCCGCCAAACGTCTTCACAGGTTTTTGTACCACTCAGTAGGCACACAGGTGCATCGCCAGTGCTCGTCAGCAAGAGGCTCACGGGAGCCGTCATTTAGACATCCAAAAAGAAAAAGGGAGCACACTGCCTTGCATTCAAGCGGAAAATAGCCCCAAGGCATCATGGTAAATGCAGTCATTTAAATATAAATAGCAAGAATTTTTCAAAAAATTATTCACCCTTAGTAGGTGCAGCAAGTGCCGTATCGCTGTAGAAAGTCTTTCACCTAAGGTAGGTGCAGCGAGTGCCGTATCTCTGGACACGTGTTTCTGGCTTTCGGCCGTCATCAGCAGAGAGCGTATGTAACTGAAGGGGTCGCTTGAAATGGCGCCAAACGTCTTCACAGGTTTTTGTACCACTCAGTAGGCACACAGGTGCATCGCCAGTGCTCGTCAGCAAGAGGCTCACGGGAGCCGTCATTTAGACATCCAAAAAGAAAAAGGGAGCACACTGCCTTGCATTCAAGCGGAAAATAGCCCCAAGGTATCATGGTAAATGCAGTCATTTAAATATAAATAGCAAGAATTTTTCAAAAAATTATTCACCCTTAGTAGGTGCAGCAAGTGCCGTATCGCTGTAGAAAGTCTTTCACCTAAGGTAGGTGCAGCGAGTGCCGTATCTCTGGACACGTGTTTCTGGCTTTCGGCCGTCATCAGCAGAGAGCGTATGTAACTGAAGGGGTCGCTTGAAATGCCGCCAAACGTCTTCACAGGTTTTTGTACCACTCAGTAGGCACACAGGTGCATCGCCAGTGCTCGTCAGCAAGAGGCTCACGGGAGCCGTCATTTAGACATCCAAAAAGAAAAAGGGAGCACACTGCCTTGCATTCAAGCGGAAAATAGCCCCAAGGCATCATGGTAAATGCAGTCATTTAAATATAAATAGCAAGAATTTTTCAAAAAATTATTCACCCTTAGTAGGTGCAGCAAGTGCCGTATCGCTGTAGAAAGTCTTTCACCTAAGGTAGGTGCAGCGAGTGCCGAATCTCTGGACACGTGTTTCTGGCTTTCGGCCGTCATCAGCAGAGAGCGTATGTAACTGAAGGGGTCGCTTGAAATGCCGCCAAACGTCTTCACAGGTTTTTGTACCACTCAGTAGGCACACAGGTGCATCGCCAGTGCTCGTCAGCAAGAGGCTCACGGGAGCCGTCATTTAGACATCCAAAAAGAAAAAGGGAGCACACTGCCTTGCATTCAAGCGGAAAATAGCCCCAAGGCATCATGGTAAATGCAGTCATTTAAATATAAATAGCAAAAAAATTTCAAAAAATTATTCACCCTTAGTAGGTGCAGCAAGTGCTGTATCGCTGTAGAAAGTCTTTCACCTAAGGTAGGTGCAGCGAGTGCCGTATCTCTGGACACGTGTTTCTGGCTTTCGGCCGTCATCAGCAGAGAGCGTATGTAACTGAAGGGGTCGCTTGAAATGCCGCCAAACGTCTTCACAGGTTTTTGTACCACTCAGTAGGCACACAGGTGCATCGCCAGTGCTCATCAGCAAGAGGCTCACGGGAGCCGTCATTTAGACATCCAAAAAGAAAAAGGGAGCACACTGCCTTGCATTCAAGCGGAAAATAGCCCCAAGGCATCATGGTAAATGCAGTCATTTAAATATAAATATCAAGAATTTTTCAAAAAATTATTCACCCTTAGTAGGTGCAGCAAGTGCCATATCGCTGTAGAAAGTCTTTCACCTAAGGTAGGTGCAGCGAGTGCCGTATCTCTGGACACGTGTTTCTGGCTTTCCGCCGTCATCAGCAGAGAGCGTATGTAACTGAAGGGGTCGCTTGAAATGCCGCCAAACGTCTTCACAGGTTTTTATACCACTCAGTAGGCACACAGGTGCATCGCCAGTGCTCGTCAGCAAGAGGCTCACGGGAGCCGTCATTTAGACATCCAAAAAGAAAAAGGGAGCACACTGCCTTGCATTCAAGCGGAAAATAGCCCCAAGGCATCATGGTAAATGCAGTCATTTAAATATAAATAGCAAGAATTTTTCAAAAAATTATTCACCCTTAGTAGGTGCAGCAAGTGCCGTATCGCTGTAGAAAGTCTTTCACCTAAGGTAGGTGCAGCGAGTGCCGTATCTCTGGACACGTGTTTCTGGCTTTTGGCCGTCATCAGCAGAGAGCGTATGTAACTGAAGGGGTCGCTTGAAATGCCGCCAAACGTCTTCACAGGTTTTTGTACCACTCAGTAGGCACACAGGTGCATCGCCAGTGCTCGTCAGCAAGAGGCTCACGGGAGCCGTCATTTAGACATCCAAAAAGAAAAAGGGAGCACACTGCCTTGCATTCAAGCGGAAAATAGCCCCAAGGCATCATGGTAAATGCAGTCATTTAAATATAAATAGCAAGAATTTTTCAAAAAATTATTCACCCTTAGTAGGTGCAGCAAGTGCCGTATCGCTGTAGAAAGTCTTTCACCTAAGGTAGGTGCAGCGAGTGCCGTATCTCTGGACACGTGTTTCTGGCTTTCGGCCGTCATCAGCAGAGAGCGTATGTAACTGAAGGGGTCGCTTGAAATGCCGCCAAACGTCTTCACAGGTTTTTGTACCACTCAGTAGGCACACAGGTGAATCGCCAGGGCTTGTCAGCAAGAGGCTCACAGGAGCCGTCATTTAGACATCCAAAAAGAAAAAGGGAGCACACTGCCTTGCATTCAAGCGGAAAATAGCCCCAAGGCATCATGGTAAATGCAGTCATTTAAATATAAATAGCAAGAATTTTTCAAAAAATTATTCACCCTTAGTAGGTGCAGCAAGTGCCGTATCGCTGTAGAAAGTCTTTCACCTAAGGTAGGTGCAGCGAGTGCCGTATCTCTGGACACGTGTTTCTGGCTTTCGGCCGTCATCAGCAGAGAGCGTATGTAACTGAAGGGGTCGCTTGAAATGCCGCCAAACGTCTTCACAGGTTTTTGTACCACTCAGTAGGCACACAGGTGCATCGCCAGTGCTCGTCAGCAAGAGGCTCACGGGAGCCGTCATTTAGACATCCAAAAAGAAAAAGGGAGCACACTGCCTTGCATTCAAGCGGAAAATAGCCCCAAGGCATCATGGTAAATGCAGTCATTTAAATATAAATAGCAAGAATTTTTCAAAAAATTATTCACCCTTAGTAGGTGCAGCAAGTGTCGTATCGCTGTAGAAAGTCTTTCGCCTAAGGTAGGTGCAGCGAGTGCCGTATCTCTGGACACGTGTTTCTGGCTTTCGGCCGTCATCAGCAGAGAGCGTATGTAACTGAAGGGGTCGCTTGAAATGCCGCCAAACGTCTTCACAGGTTTTTGTACCACTCAGTAGGCACACAGGTGCATCGCCAGTGCTCGTCAGCAAGAGGCTCACGGGAGCCGTCATTTAGACATCCAAAAAGAAAAAGGGAGCACACTGCCTTGCATTCAAGCGGAAAATAGCCCCAAGGCATCATGGTAAATGCAGTCATTTAAATATAAATAGCAAGAATTTTTCAAAAAATTATTCACCCTTAGTAGGTGCAGCAAGTGCCGTATCGCTGTAGAAAGTCTTTCACCTAAGGTAGGTGCAGCGAGTGCCGTATCTCTGGACACGTGTTTCTGGCTTTCGGCCGTCATCAGCAGAGAGCGTATGTAACTGAAGGGGTCGCTTGAAATGCCGCCAAACGTCTTCACAGGTTTTTGTACCACTCAATAGGCACACAGGTGCATCGCCAGTGCTCGTCAGCAAGAGGCTCACGGGAGCCGTCATTTAGACATCCAAAAAGAAAAAGGGAGCACACTGCCTTGCATTCAAGCGGAAAATAGCCCCAAGGCATCATGGTAAATGCAGTCATTTAAATATAAATAGCAAGAATTTTTCAAAAAATTATTCAACCTTAGTAGGTGCAGCAAGTGGCGTATCGCTGTAGAACGTCTTTCACCTAAGGTAGGTGCAGCGAGTGCCGTATCTCTGGACACGTGTTTCTGGCTTTCGGCTGTCATCAGCAGAGAGCGTATGTAACTGAAGGGGTCGCTTGAAATGCCGCCAAACGTTTTCACAGGTTTTTGTACCACTCAGTAGGCACACAGGTGCATCGCCAGTGCTCGTCAGCAAGAGGCTCACGGGAGCCGTCATTTAGACATCCAAAAAGAAAAAGGGAGCACACTGCCTTGCATTCAAGCGGAAAATAGCCCCAAGGCATCATGGTAAATGCAGTCATTTAAATATAAATAGCAAGAATTTTTCAAAAAATTATTCACCCTTAGTAGGTGCAGCAAGTGCCGTATCGCTGTAGAAAGTCTTTCACCTAAGGTAGGTGCAGCGAGTGCCGTATCTCTGGACACGTGTTTCTGGCTTTCGGCTGTCATCAGCAGAGAGCGTATGTAACTGAAGGGGTCGCTTGAAATGCCGCCAAACGTCTTCACAGGTTTTTGTACCACTCAGTAGGCACACAGGTGCATCGCCAGTGCTCGTCAGCAAGAGGCTCACGGGAGCCGTCATTTAGACATCCAAAAAGAAAAAGGGAGCACACTGCCTTGCATTCAAGCGGAAAATAGCCCCAAGGCATCATGGTAAATGCAGTCATTTAAATATAAATAGCAAGAATTTTTCAAAAAATTATTCACCCTTAGTAGGTGCAGCAAGTGCCGTATCGCTGTAGAAAGTCTTTCACCTAAGGTAGGTGCAGCGAGTGCCGTATCTCTGGACACGTGTTTCTGGCTTTCGGCCGTCATCAGCAGAGAGCGTATGTAACTGAAGGGGTCGCTTGAAATGCCGCCAAACGTCTTCACAGGTTTTTGTACCACTCAGTAGGCACACAGGTGCATCGCCAGTGCTCGTCAGCAAGAGGCTCACGGGAGCCGTCATTTAGACATCCAAAAAGAAAAAGGGAGCACACTGCCTTGCATTCAAGCGGAAAATAGCCCCAAGGCATCATGGTAAATGCAGTCATTTAAATATAAATAGCAAGAATTTTTCAAAAAATTATTCACCCTTAGTAGGTGCAGCAAGTGTCGTATCGCTGTAGAAAGTCTTTCGCCTAAGGTAGGTGCAGCGAGTGCCGTATCTCTGGACACGTGTTTCTGGCTTTCGGCCGTCATCAGCAGAGAGCGTATGTAACTGAAGGGGTCGCTTGAAATGCCGCCAAACGTCTTCACAGGTTTTTGTACCACTCAGTAGGCACACAGGTGCATCGCCAGTGCTCGTCAGCAAGAGGCTCACGGGAGCCGTCATTTAGACATCCAAAAAGAAAAAGGGAGCACACTGCCTTGCATTCAAGCGGAAAATAGCCCCAAGGCATCATGGTAAATGCAGTCATTTAAATATAAATAGCAAGAATTTTTCAAAAAATTATTCACCCTTAGTAGGTGCAGCAAGTGCCGTATCGCTGTAGAAAGTCTTTCACCTAAGGTAGGTGCAGCGAGTGCCGTATCTCTGGACACGTGTTTCTGGCTTTCGGCCGTCATCAGCAGAGAGCGTATGTAACTGAAGGGGTCGCTTGAAATGCCGCCAAACGTCTTCACAGGTTTTTGTACCACTCAATAGGCACACAGGTGCATCGCCAGTGCTCGTCAGCAAGAGGCTCACGGGAGCCGTCATTTAGACATCCAAAAAGAAAAAGGGAGCACACTGCCTTGCATTCAAGCGGAAAATAGCCCCAAGGCATCATGGTAAATGCAGTCATTTAAATATAAATAGCAAGAATTTTTCAAAAAATTATTCAACCTTAGTAGGTGCAGCAAGTGGCGTATCGCTGTAGAAAGTCTTTCACCTAAGGTAGGTGCAGCGAGTGCCGTATCTCTGGACACGTGTTTCTGGCTTTCGGCTGTCATCAGCAGAGAGCGTATGTAACTGAAGGGGTCGCTTGAAATGCCGCCAAACGTTTTCACAGGTTTTTGTACCACTCAGTAGGCACACAGGTGCATCGCCAGTGCTCGTCAGCAAGAGGCTCACGGGAGCCGTCATTTAGACATCCAAAAAGAAAAAGGGAGCACACTGCCTTGCATTCAAGCGGAAAATAGCCCCAAGGCATCATGGTAAATGCAGTCATTTAAATATAAATAGCAAGAATTTTTCAAAAAATTATTCACCCTTAGTAGGTGCAGCAAGTGCCGTATCGCTGTAGAAAGTCTTTCACCTAAGGTAGGTGCAGCGAGTGCCGTATCTCTGGACACGTGTTTCTGGCTTTCGGCTGTCATCAGCAGAGAGCGTATGTAACTGAAGGGGTCGCTTGAAATGCCGCCAAACGTCTTCACAGGTTTTTGTACCACTCAGTAGGCACACAGGTGCATCGCCAGTGCTCGTCAGCAAGAGGCTCACGGGAGCCGTCATTTAGACATCCAAAAAGAAAAAGGGAGCACACTGCCTTGCATTCAAGCGGAAAATAGCCCCAAGGCATCATGGTAAATGCAGTCATTTAAATATAAATAGCAAGAATTTTTCAAAAAATTATTCACCCTTAGTAGGTGCAGCAAGTGCCGTATCGCTGTAGAAAGTCTTTCACCTAAGGTAGGTGCAGCGAGTGCCGTATCTCTGGACACGTGTTTCTGGCTTTCGGCCGTCATCAGCAGAGAGCGTATGTAACTGAAGGGGTCGCTTGAAATGCCGCCAAACGTCTTCACAGGTTTTTGTACCACTCAGTAGGCACACAGGTGCATCGCCAGTGCTCGTCAGCAAGAGGCTCACGGGAGCCGTCATTTAGACATCCAAAAAGAAAAAGGGAGCACACTGCCTTGCATTCAAGCGGAAAATAGCCCCAAGGCATCATGGTAAATGCAGTCATTTAAATATAAATAGCAAGAATTTTTCAAAAAATTATTCACCCTTAGTAGGTGCAGCAAGTGCCGTATCGCTGTAGAAAGTCTTTCACCTAAGGTAGGTGCAGCGAGTGCCGAATCTCTGGACACGTGTTTCTGGCTTTCGGCCGTCATCAGCAGAGAGCGTATGTAACTGAAGGGGTCGCTTGAAATGCCGCCAAACGTCTTCACAGGTTTTTGTACCACTCAGTAGGCACACAGGTGCATCGCCAGTGCTCGTCAGCAAGAGGCTCACGGGAGCCGTCATTTAGACATCCAAAAAGAAAAAGGGAGCACACTGCCTTGCATTCAAGCGGAAAATAGCCCCAAGGCATCATGGTAAATGCAGTCATTTAAATATAAATAGCAAAAAAAATTCAAAAAATTATTCACCCTTAGTAGGTGCAGCAAGTGCTGTATCGCTGTAGAAAGTCTTTCACCTAAGGTAGGTGCAGCGAGTGCCGTATCTCTGGACACGTGTTTCTGGCTTTCGGCCGTCATCAGCAGAGAGCGTATGTAACTGAAGGGGTCGCTTGAAATGCCGCCAAACGTCTTCACAGGTTTTTGTACCACTCAGTAGGCACACAGGTGCATCGCCAGTGCTCATCAGCAAGAGGCTCACGGGAGCCGTCATTTAGACATCCAAAAAGAAAAAGGGAGCACACTGCCTTGCATTCAAGCGGAAAATAGCCCCAAGGCATCATGGTAAATGCAGTCATTTAAATATAAATATCAATAATTTTTCAAAAAATTATTCACCCTTAGTAGGTGCAGCAAGTGCCGTATCGCTGTAGAAAGTCTTTCACCTAAGGTAGGTGCAGCGAGTGCCGTATCTCTGGACACGTGTTTCTGGCTTTCCGCCGTCATCAGCAGAGAGCGTATGTAACTGAAGGGGTCGCTTGAAATGCCGCCAAACGTCTTCACAGGTTTTTATACCACTCAGTAGGCACACAGGTGCATCGCCAGTGCTCGTCAGCAAGAGGCTCACGGGAGCCATCATTTAGACATCCAAAAAGAAAAAGGGAGCACACTGCCTTGCATTCAAGCGGAAAATAGCCCCAAGGCATCATGGTAAATGCAGTCATTTAAATATAAATAGCAAGAATTTTTCAAAAAATTATTCACCCTTAGTAGGTGCAGCAAGTGCCGTATCGCTGTAGAAAGTCTTTCACCTAAGGTAGGTGCAGCGAGTGCCGTATCTCTGGACACGTGTTTCTGGCTTTCGGCCGTCATCAGCAGAGAGCGTATGTAACTGAAGGGGTCGCTTGAAATGCCGCCAAACGTCTTCACAGGTTTTTGTACCACTCTGTAGGCACACAGGTGCATCGCCAGTGCTCGTCAGCAAGAGGCTCACAGGAGCCGTCATTTAGACATCCAAAAAGAAAAAGGGAGCACACTGCCTTGCATTCAAGCGGAAAATAGCCCCAAGGCATCATGGTAAATGCAGTCATTTAAATATAAATAGCAAGAATTTTTCAAAAAATTATTCACCCTTAGTAGGTGCAGCAAGTGCCGTATCGCTGTAGAAAGTCTTTCACCTAAGGTAGGTGCAGCGAGTGCCGTATCTCTGGACACGTGTTTCTGGCTTTCGGCCGTCATCAGCAGAGAGCGTATGTAACTGAAGGGGTCGCTTGAAATGCCGCCAAACGTCTTCAAAGGTTTTTGTACCACTCAGTAGGCACACAGGTGCATCGCCAGTGCTCATCAGCAAGAGGCTCACGGGAGCCGTCATTTAGACATCCAAAAAGAAAAAGGGAGCACACTGCCTTGCATTCAAGCGGAAAATAGCCCCAAGGCATCATGGTAAATGCAGTCATTTAAATATAAATAGCAAGAATTTTTCTAAAAATTATTCACCCTTAGTAGGTGCAGCAAGTGCCGTATCGCTGTAGAAAGTCTTTCACCTAAGGTAGGTGCAGCGAGTGCCGTATCTCTGGACACGTGTTTCTGGCTTTCGGCCGTCATCAGCAGAGAGCGTATGTAACTGAAGGGGTCGCTTAAAATGCCGCCAAACGTCTTCACAGGTTTTTGTACCACTCAGTAGGCACACAGGTGCATCGCCAGTGCTCGTCAGCAAGAGGCTCACGGGAGCCGTCATTTAGACATCCAAAAAGAAAAAGGGAGCACACTGCCTTGCATTCAAGCGGAAAATAGCCCCAAGGCATCATGGTAAATGCAGTCATTTAAATATAAATAGCAAGAATTTTTCAAAAAATTATTCACCCTTAGTAGGTGCAGCAAGTGCCGTATCGCTGTAGAAAGTCTTTCACCTAAGGTAGGTGCAGCGAGTGCCGTATCTCTGGACACGTGTTTCTGGCTTTCGGCCGTCATCAGCAGAGAGCGTATGTAACTGAAGGGGTCGCTTGAAATGCCGCCAAACGTCTTCACAGGTTTTTGTACCACTCAGTAGGCACACAGGTGCATCGCCAGTGCTCGTCAGCAAGAGGCTCACGGGAGCCGTCATTTAGACATCCAAAAAGAAAAAGGGAGCACACTGCCTTGCATTCAAGCGGAAAATAGCCCCAAGGCATCATGGTAAATGCAGTCATTTAAATATAAATAGCAAGAATTTTTCAAAAAATTATTCACCCTTAGTAGGTGCAGCAAGTGCCGTATCGCTGTAGAAAGTCTTTCACCTAAGGTAGGTGCAGCGAGTGCCGTATCTCTGGACACGTGTTTCTGGCTTTCGGCCGTCATCAGCAGAGAGCGTATGTAACTGAAGGGGTCGCTTGAAATGCCGCCAAACGTCTTCACAGGTTTTTGTACCACTCAGTAGGCACACAGGTGCATCGCCAGTGCTCGTCAGCAAGAGGCTCACGGGAGCCGTCATTTAGACATCCAAAAAGAAAAAGGGAGCACACTGCCTTGCATTCAAGCGGAAAATAGCCCCAAGGCATCATGGTAAATGCAGTCATTTAAATATAAATAGCAAGAATTTTTCAAAAAATTATTCACCCTTAGTAGGTGCAGCAAGTGCCGTATCGCTGTAGAAAGTCTTTCACCTAAGGTAGGTGCAGCGAGTGCCGTATCTCTGGACACGTGTTTCTGGCTTTCGGCCGTCATCAGCAGAGAGCGTATGTAACTGAAGGGGTCGCTTGAAATGCCGCCAAACGTCTTCACAGGTTTTTGTACCACTCAGTAGGCACACAGGTGCATCGCCAGTGCTCGTCAGCAAGAGGCTCACGGGAGCCGTCATTTAGACATCCAAAAAGAAAAAGGGAGCACACTGCCTTGCATTCAAGCGGAAAATAGCCCCAAGGCATCATGGTAAATGCAGTCATTTAAATTTAAATAGCAAGAATTTTTCAAAAAATTATTCACCCTTAGTAGGTGCAGCAAGTGCCGTATCGCTGTAGAAAGTCTTTCACCTAAGGTAGGTGCAGCGAGTGCTGTATCTCTGGACACGTGTTTCTGGCTTTCGGCCGTCATCAGCAGAGAGCGTATGTAACTGAAGGGGTCGCTTGAAATGCCGCCAAACGTCTTCACAGGTTTTTGTACCACTCTGTAGGCACACAGGTGCATCGCCAGTGCTCGTCAGCAAGAGGCTCACGGGAGCCGTCATTTAGACATCCAAAAAGAAAAAGGGAGCACACTGCCTTGCATTCAAGCGGAAAATAGCCCCAAGGCATCATGGTAAATGCAGTCATTTAAATATAAATAGCAAGAATTTTTCAAAAAATTATTCACCCTTAGTAGGTGCAGCAAGTGCCGTATCGCTGTAGAAAGTCTTTCACCTAAGGTAGGTGCAGCGAGTGCCGTATCTCTGGACACGTGTTTCTGGCTTTCCGCCGTCATCAGCAGAGAGCGTATGTAACTGAAGGGGTCGCTTGAAATGCCGCCAAACGTCTTCACAGGTTTTTGTACCACTCAGTAGGCACACAGGTGCATCGCCAGTGCTCGTCAGCAAGAGGCTCACGGGAGCCGTCATTTAGACATCCAAAAAGAAAAAGGGAGCACACTGCCTTGCATTCAAGCGGAAAATAGCCCCAAGGCATCATGGTAAATGCAGTCATTTAAATATAAATAGCAAGAATTTTTCAAAAAATTATTCACCCTTAGTAGGTGCAGCAAGTGCCGTATCGCTGTAGAAAGTCTTTCACCTAAGGTAGGTGCAGCGAGTGCCGTATCTCTGGACACGTGTTTCTGGCTTTCGGCTGTCATCAGCAGAGAGCGTATGTAACTGAAGGGGTCGCTTGAAATGCCGCCAAACGTCTTCACAGGTTTTTGTACCACTCAGTAGGCACACAGGTGCATCGCCAGTGCTCGTCAGCAAGAGGCTCACGGGAGCCGTCATTTAGACATCCAAAAAGAAAAAGGGAGCACACTGCCTTGCATTCAAGCGGAAAATAGCCCCAAGGCATCATGGTAAATGCAGTCATTTAAATATAAATAGCAAGAATTTTTCAAAAAATTATTCACCCTTAGTAGGTGCAGCAAGTGCCGTATCGCTGTAGAAAGTCTTTCACCTAAGGTAGGTGCAGCGAGTGCCGTATCTCTGGACACGTGTTTCTGGCTATCGGCCGTCATCAGCAGAGAGCGTATGTAACTGAAGGGGTCGCTTGAAATGCCGCCAAACGTCTTCACAGGTTTTTGTACCACTCAGTAGGCACACAGGTGCATCGCCAGTGCTCGTCAGCAAGAGGCTCACGGGAGCCGTCATTTAGACATCCAAAAAGAAAAAGGGAGCACACTGCCTTGCATTCAAGCGGAAAATAGCCCCAAGGCATCATGGTAAATGCAGTCATTTAAATATAAATAGCAAGAATTTTTCAAAAAATTATTCACCCTTAGTAGGTGCAGCAAGTGCCGTATCGCTGTAGAAAGTCTTTCACCTAAGGTAGGTGCAGCGAGTGCCGTATCTCTGGACACGTGTTTCTGGCTTTCGGCTGTCATCAGCAGAGAGCGTATGTAACTGAAGGGGTCGCTTGAAATGCCGCCAAACGTCTTCACAGGTTTTTGTACCACTCAGTAGGCACACAGGTGCATCGCCAGTGCTCGTCAGCAAGAGGCTCACGGGAGCCGTCATTTAGACATCCAAAAAGAAAAAGGGAGCACACTGCCTTGCATTCAAGCGGAAAATAGCCCCAAGGCATCATGGTAAATGCAGTCATTTAAATATAAATAGCAAGAATTTTTCAAAAAATTATTCACCCTTAGTAGGTGCAGCAAGTGCCGTATCGCTGTAGAAAGTCTTTCACCTAAGGTAGGTGCAGCGAGTGCCGTATCTCTGGACACGTGTTTCTGGCTATCGGCCGTCATCAGCAGAGAGCGTATGTAACTGAAGGGGTCGCTTGAAATGCCGCCAAACGTCTTCACAGGTTTTTGTACCACTCAGTAGGCACACAGGTGCATCGCCAGTGCTCGTCAGCAAGAGGCTCACGGGAGCCGTCATTTAGACATCCAAAAAGAAAAAGGGAGCACACTGCCTTGCATTCAAGCGGAAAATAGCCCCAAGGCATCATGGTAAATGCAGTCATTTAAATATAAATAGCAAGAATTTTTCAAAAAATTATTCACCCTTAGTAGGTGCAGCAAGTGCCGTATCGCTGTAGAAAGTCTTTCACCTAAGGTAGGTGCAGCGAGTGCCGTATCTCTGGACACGTGTTTCTGGCTTTCGGCCGTCATCAGCAGAGAGCGTATGTAACTGAAGGGGTCGCTTGAAATGCCGCCAAACGTCTTCACAGGTTTTTGTACCACTCAGTAGGCACACAGGTGCATCGCCAGTGCTCGTCAGCAAGAGGCTCACGGGAGCCGTCATTTAGACATCCAAACAGAAAAAGGGAGCACACTGCCTTGCATTCAAGCGGAAAATAGCCCCAAGACATCATGGTAAATGCAGTCATTTAAATATAAATAGCAAGAATTTTTCAAAAAATTATTCACCCTTGGTAGGTGCAGCAAGTGCCGTATCGCTGTAGAAAGTCTTTCACCTAAGGTAGGTGCAGCGAGTGCCGTATCTCTGGACACGTGTTTCTGGCTTTCGGCAGTCATCAGCAGAGAGCGTATGTAACTGAAGGGGTCGCTTGAAATGCCGCCAAACATCTTCACAGGTTTTTGTACCACTCAGTAGGCACACAGGTGCATCGCCAGTGCTCGTCAGCAAGAGGCTCACGGGAGCCGTCATTTAGACATCCAAAAAGAAAAAGGGAGCACACTGCCTTGCATTCAAGCGGAAAATAGCCCCAAGGCATCATGGTAAATGCAGTCATTTAAATATAAATAGCAAGAATTTTTCTAAAAATTATTCACCCTTAGTAGGTGCAGCAAGTGCCGTATCGCTGTAGAAAGTCTTTCACCTAAGGTAGGTGCAGCGAGTGCCGTATCTCTGGACACGTGTTTCTGGCTTTCGGCCGTCATCAGCAGAGAGCGTATGTAACTGAAGGGGTCGCTTGAAATGCCGCCAAACGTCTTCACAGGTTTTTGTACCACTCAGTAGGCACACAGGTGCATCGCCAGTGCTCGTCAGCAAGAGGCTCACGGGAGCCGTCATTTAGACATCCAAAAAGAAAAAGGGAGCACACTGCCTTGCATTCAAGCGGAAAATAGCCCCAAGGCATCATGGTAAATGCAGTCATTTAAATATAAATAGCAAGAATTTTTCAAAAAATTATTCACCCTTAGTAGGTGCAGCAAGTGCTGTATCGCTGTAGAAAGTCTTTCACCTAAGGTAGGTGCAGCGAGTGCCGTATCTCTGGACACGTGTTTCTGGCTTTCGGCCGTCATCAGCAGAGAGCGTATGTAACTGAAGGGGTCGCTTGAAATGCCGCCAAACGTCTTCAAAGGTTTTTGTACCACTCAGTAGGCACACAGGTGCATCGCCAGTGCTCATCAGCAAGAGGCTCACGGGAGCCGTCATTTAGACATCCAAAAAGAAAAAGGGAGCACACTGCCTTGCATTCAAGCGGAAAATAGCCCCAAGGCATCATGGTAAATGCAGTCATTTAAATATAAATAGCAAGAATTTTTCTAAAAATTATTCACCCTTAGTAGGTGCAGCAAGTGCCGTATCGCTGTAGAAAGTCTTTCACCTAAGGTAGGTGCAGCGAGTGCCGTATCTCTGGACACGTGTTTCTGGCTTTCGGCCGTCATCAGCAGAGAGCGTATGTAACTGAAGGGGTCGCTTGAAATGCCGCCAAACGTCTTCACAGGTTTTTGTACCACTCAGTAGGCACACAGGTGCATCGCCAGTGCTCGTCAGCAAGAGGCTCACAGGAGCCGTCATTTAGACATCCAAAAAGAAAAAGGGAGCACACTGCCTTGCATTCAAGCGGAAAATAGCCCCAAGGCATCATGGTAAATGCAGTCATTTAAATATAAATAGCAAGAATTTTTCAAAAAATTATTCACCCTTAGTAGGTGCAGCAAGTGCCGTATCGCTGTAGAAAGTCTTTCACCTAAGGTAGGTGCAGCGAGTGCCGTATCTCTGGACACGTGTTTCTGGCTATCGGCCGTCATCAGCAGAGAGCGTATGTAACTGAAGGGGTCGCTTGAAATGCCGCCAAACGTCTTCACAGGTTTTTGTACCACTCAGTAGGCACACAGGTGCATCGCCAGTGCTTGTCAGCAAGAGGCTCACGGGAGCCGTCATTTAGACATCCAAAAAGAAAAAGGGAGCACACTGCCTTGCATTCAAGCGGAAAATAGCCCCAAGGCATCATGGTAAATGCAGTCATTTAAATATAAATAGCAAGAATTTTTCAAAAAATTATTCACCCTTAGTAGGTGCAGCAAGTGCCGTATCGCTGTAGAAAGTCTTTCACCTAAGGTAGGTGCAGCGAGTGCCGTATCTCTGGACACGTGTTTCTGGCTTTCGGCCGTCATCAGCAGAGAGCGTATGTAACTGAAGGGGTCGCTTGAAATGCCGCCAAACGTCTTCACAGGTTTTTGTACCACTCAGTAGGCACACAGGTGCATCGCCAGTGCTCGTCAGCAAGAGGCTCACGGGAGCCGTCATTTAGACATCCAAACAGAAAAAGGGAGCACACTGCCTTGCATTCAAGCGGAAAATAGCCCCAAGACATCATGGTAAATGCAGTCATTTAAATATAAATAGCAAGAATTTTTCAAAAAATTATTCACCCTTAGTAGGTGCAGCAAGTGCCGTATCGCTGTAGAAAGTCTTTCACCTAAGGTAGGTGCAGCGAGTGCCGTATCTCTGGACACGTGTTTCTGGCTTTCGGCAGTCATCAGCAGAGAGCGTATGTAACTGAAGGGGTCGCTTGAAATGCCGCCAAACATCTTCACAGGTTTTTGTACCACTCAGTAGGCACACAGGTGCATCGCCAGTGCTCGTCAGCAAGAGGCTCACGGGAGCCGTCATTTAGACATCCAAAAAGAAAAAGGGAGCACACTGCCTTGCATTCAAGCGGAAAATAGCCCCAAGGCATCATGGTAAATGCAGTCATTTAAATATAAATAGCAAGAATTTTTCTAAAAATTATTCACCCTTAGTAGGTGCAGCAAGTGCCGTATCGCTGTAGAAAGTCTTTCACCTAAGGTAGGTGCAGCGAGTGCCGTATCTCTGGACACGTGTTTCTGGCTTTCGGCCGTCATCAGCAGAGAGCGTATGTAACTGAAGGGGTCGCTTGAAATGCCGCCAAACGTCTTCACAGGTTTTTGTACCACTCAGTAGGCACACAGGTGCATCGCCAGTGCTCGTCAGCAAGAGGCTCACGGGAGCCGTCATTTAGACATCCAAAAAGAAAAAGGGAGCACACTGCCTTGCATTCAAGCGGAAAATAGCCCCAAGGCATCATGGTAAATGCAGTCATTTAAATATAAATAGCAAGAATTTTTCAAAAAATTATTCACCCTTAGTAGGTGCAGCAAGTGCTGTATCGCTGTAGAAAGTCTTTCACCTAAGGTAGGTGCAGCGAGTGCCGTATCTCTTGACACGTGTTTCTGGCTTTCGGCCGTCATCAGCAGAGAGCGTATGTAACTGAAGGGGTCGCTTGAAATGCCGCCAAACGTCTTCAAAGGTTTTTGTACCACTCAGTAGGCACACAGGTGCATCGCCAGTGCTCATCAGCAAGAGGCTCACGGGAGCCGTCATTTAGACATCCAAAAAGAAAAAGGGAGCACACTGCCTTGCATTCAAGCGGAAAATAGCCCCAAGGCATCATGGTAAATGCAGTCATTTAAATATAAATAGCAAGAATTTTTCTAAAAATTATTCACCCTTAGTAGGTGCAGCAAGTGCCGTATCGCTGTAGAAAGTCTTTCACCTAAGGTAGGTGCAGCGAGTGCCGTATCTCTGGACACGTGTTTCTGGCTTTCGGCCGTCATCAGCAGAGAGCGTATGTAACTGAAGGGGTCGCTTGAAATGCCGCCAAACGTCTTCACAGGTTTTTGTACCACTCAGTAGGCACACAGGTGCATCGCCAGTGCTCGTCAGCAAGAGGCTCATGGGAGCCGTCATTTAGACATCCAAAAAGAAAAAGGGAGCACACTGCCTTGCATTCAAGCGGAAAATAGCCCCAAGGCATCATGGTAAATGCAGTCATTTAAATATAAATAGCAAGAATTTTTCAAAAAATTATTCACCCTTAGTAGGTGCAGCAAGTGCCGTATCGCTGTAGAAAGTCTTTCACCTAAGGTAGGTGCAGCGAGTGCCGTATCTCTGGACACGTGTTTCTGGCTTTCGGCCGTCATCAGCAGAGAGCGTATGTAACTGAAGGGGTCGCTTGAAATGCCGCCAAACGTCTTCACAGGTTTTTGTACCACTCAGTAGGCACACAGGTGCATCGCCAGTGCTCGTCAGCAAGAGGCTCAAGGGAGCCGTCATTTAGACATCCAAAAAGAAAAAGGGAGCACACTGCCTTGCATTCAAGCGGAAAATACCCCAAGGCATCATGGTAAATGCAGTCATTTAAATATAAATAGCAAGAATTTTTCAAAAAATTATTCACCCTTAGTAGGTGCAGCAAGTGCCGTATCGCTGTAGAAAGTCTTTCACCTAAGGTAGGTGCAGCGAGTGCCGTATCTCTGGACACGTGTTTCTGGCTTTCGGCCGTCATCAGCAGAGAGCGTATGTAACTGAAGGGGTCGCTTGAAATGCCGCCAAACGTCTTCACAGGTTTTTGTACCACTCAGTAGGCACACAGGTGCATCGCCAGTGCTCGTCAGCAAGAGGCTCACGGGAGCCGTCATTTAGACATCCAAAAAGAAAAAGGGAGCACACTGCCTTGCATTCAAGCGGAAAATAGCCCCAAGGCATCATGGTAAATGCAGTCATTTAAATATAAATAGCAAGAATTTTTCTAAAAATTATTCACCCTTAGTAGGTGCAGCAAGTGCCGTATCGCTGTAGAAAGTCTTTCACCTAAGGTAGGTGCAGCGAGTGCCGTATCTCTGGACACGTGTTTCTGGCTTTCGGCCGTCATCAGCAGAGAGCGTATGTAACTGAAGGGGTCGCTTGAAATGCCGCCAAACGTCTTCACAGGTTTTTGTACCACTCAGTAGGCACACAGGTGCATCGCCAGTGCTCGTCAGCAAGAGGCTCACGGGAGCCGTCATTTAGACATCCAAAAAGAAAAAGGGAGCACACTGCCTTGCATTCAAGCGGAAAATAGCCCCAAGGCATCATGGTAAATGCAGTCATTTAAATATAAATAGCAAGAATTTTTCAAAAAATTATTCAACCTTAGTAGGTGCAGCAAGTGCCGTATCGCTGTAGAAAGTCTTTCACCTAAGGTAGGTGCAGCGAGTGCCGTATCTCTGGACACGTGTTTCTGGCTTTCGGCTGTCATCAGCAGAGAGCGTATGTAACTGAAGGGGTCACTTGAAATGCCGCCAAACGTCTTCACAGGTTTTTGTACCACTCAGTAGGCACACAGGTGCATCGCCAGTGCTCGTCAGCAAGAGGCTCACGGGAGCCGTCATTTAGACATCCAAAAAGAAAAAGGGAGCACACTGGCTTGCATTCAAGCGGAAAATAGCCCCAAGGCATCATGGTAAATGCAGTCATTTAAATATAAATAGCAAGAATTTTTCAAAAAATTATTCACCCTTAGTAGGTGCAGCAAGTGCCGTATCGCTGTAGAAAGTCTTTCACCTAAGGTAGGTGCAGCGAGTGCCGTATCTCTGGACACGTGTTTCTGGCTTTCGGCTGTCATCAGCAGAGAGCGTATGTAACTGAAGGGGTCGCTTGAAATGCAGCCAAACGTCTTCACAGGTTTTTGTACCACTCAGTAGGCACACAGGTGCATCGCCAGTGCTCGTCAGCAAGAGGCTCACGGGAGCCGTCATTTAGACATCCAAAAAGAAAAAGGGAGCACACTGCCTTGCATTCAAGCGGAAAATAGCCCCAAGGTATCATGGTAAATGCAGTCATTTAAATATAAATAGCAAGAATTTTTCAAAAAATTATTCACCCTTAGTAGGTGCAGCAAGTGCCGTATCGCTGTAGAAAGTCTTTCACCTAAGGTAGGTGCAGCGAGTGCCGTATCTCTGGACACGTGTTTCTGGCTTTCGGCCGTCATCAGCAGAGAGCGTATGTAACTGAAGGGGTCGCTTGAAATGCCGCCAAACGTCTTCACAGGTTTTTGTACCACTCAGTAGGCACACAGGTGCATCGCCAGTGCTCGTCAGCAAGAGGCTCACGGGAGCCGTCATTTAGACATCCAAAAAGAAAAAGGGAGCACACTGCCTTGCATTCAAGCGGAAAATAGCCCCAAGGCATCATGGTAAATGCAGTCATTTAAATATAAATAGCAAGAATTTTTCAAAAAATTATTCACCCTTAGTAGGTGCAGCAAGTGCCGTATCGCTGTAGAAAGTCTTTCACCTAAGGTAGGTGCAGCGAGTGCCGAATCTCTGGACACGTGTTTCTGGCTTTCGGCCGTCATCAGCAGAGAGCGTATGTAACTGAAGGGGTCGCTTGAAATGCCGCCAAACGTCTTCACAGGTTTTTGTACCACTCAGTAGGCACACAGGTGCATCGCCAGTGCTCGTCAGCAAGAGGCTCACGGGAGCCGTCATTTAGACATCCAAAAAGAAAAAGGGAGCACACTGCCTTGCATTCAAGCGGAAAATAGCCCCAAGGCATCATGGTAAATGCAGTCATTTAAATATAAATAGCAAAAAAAATTCAAAAAATTATTCACCCTTAGTAGGTGCAGCAAGTGCTGTATCGCTGTAGAAAGTCTTTCACCTAAGGTAGGTGCAGCGAGTGCCGTATCTCTGGACACGTGTTTCTGGCTTTCGGCCGTCATCAGCAGGGAGCGTATGTAACTGAAGGGGTCGCTTGAAATGCCGCCAAACGTCTTCACAGGTTTTTGTACCACTCAGTAGGCACACAGGTGCATCGCCAGTGCTCGTCAGCAAGAGGCTCACGGGAGCCGTCATTTAGACATCCAAACAGAAAAAGGGAGCACACTGCCTTGCATTCAAGCGGAAAATAGCCCCAAGACATCATGGTAAATGCAGTCATTTAAATATAAATAGCAAGAATTTTTAAAAAAATTATTCACCCTTAGTAGGTGCAGCAAGTGCCGTATCGCTGTAGAAAGTCTTTCACCTAAGGTAGGTGCAGCGAGTGCCGTATCTCTGGACACGTGTTTCTGGCTTTCGGCAGTCATCAGCAGAGAGCGTATGTAACTGAAGGGGTCGCTTGAAATGCCGCCAAACGTCTTCAAAGGTTTTTGTACCACTCAGTAGGCACACAGGTGCATCGCCAGTGCTCATCAGCAAGAGGCTCACGGGAGCCGTCATTTAGACATCCAAAAAGAAAAAGGGAGCACACTGCCTTGCATTCAAGCGGAAAATAGCCCCAAGGCATCATGGTAAATGCAGTCATTTAAATATAAATAGCAAGAATTTTTCTAAAAATTATTCACCCTTAGTAGGTGCAGCAAGTGCCGTATCGCTGTAGAAAGTCTTTCACCTAAGGTAGGTGCAGCGAGTGCCGTATCTCTGGACACGTGTTTCTGGCTTTCGGCCGTCATCAGCAGAGAGCGTATGTAACTGAAGGGGTCGCTTGAAATGCCGCCAAACGTCTTCACAGGTTTTTGTACCACTCAGTAGGCACACAGGTGCATCGCCAGTGCTCGTCAGCAAGAGGCTCATGGGAGCCGTCATTTAGACATCCAAAAAGAAAAAGGGAGCACACTGCCTTGCATTCAAGCGGAAAATAGCCCCAAGGCATCATGGTAAATGCAGTCATTTAAATATAAATAGCAAGAATTTTTCAAAAAATTATTCACCCTTAGTAGGTGCAGCAAGTGCCGTATCGCTGTAGAAAGTCTTTCACCTAAGGTAGGTGCAGCGAGTGCCGTATCTCTGGACACGTGTTTCTGGCTTTCGGCCGTCATCAGCAGAGAGCGTATGTAACTGAAGGGGTCGCTTGAAATGCCGCCAAACGTCTTCACAGGTTTTTGTACCACTCAGTAGGCACACAGGTGCATCGCCAGTGCTCGTCAGCAAGAGGCTCAAGGGAGCCGTCATTTAGACATCCAAAAAGAAAAAGGGAGCACACTGCCTTGCATTCAAGCGGAAAATACCCCAAGGCATCATGGTAAATGCAGTCATTTAAATATAAATAGCAAGAATTTTTCAAAAAATTATTCACCCTTAGTAGGTGCAGCAAGTGCCGTATCGCTGTAGAAAGTCTTTCACCTAAGGTAGGTGCAGCGAGTGCCGTATCTCTGGACACGTGTTTCTGGCTTTCGGCCGTCATCAGCAGAGAGCGTATGTAACTGAAGGGGTCGCTTGAAATGCCGCCAAACGTCTTCACAGGTTTTTGTACCACTCAGTAGGCACACAGGTGCATCGCCAGTGCTCGTCAGCAAGAGGCTCACGGGAGCCGTCATTTAGACATCCAAAAAGAAAAAGGGAGCACACTGCCTTGCATTCAAGCGGAAAATAGCCCCAAGGCATCATGGTAAATGCAGTCATTTAAATATAAATAGCAAGAATTTTTCTAAAAATTATTCACCCTTAGTAGGTGCAGCAAGTGCCGTATCGCTGTAGAAAGTCTTTCACCTAAGGTAGGTGCAGCGAGTGCCGTATCTCTGGACACGTGTTTCTGGCTTTCGGCCGTCATCAGCAGAGAGCGTATGTAACTGAAGGGGTCGCTTGAAATGCCGCCAAACGTCTTCACAGGTTTTTGTACCACTCAGTAGGCACACAGGTGCATCGCCAGTGCTCGTCAGCAAGAGGCTCACGGGAGCCGTCATTTAGACATCCAAAAAGAAAAAGGGAGCACACTGCCTTGCATTCAAGCGGAAAATAGCCCCAAGGCATCATGGTAAATGCAGTCATTTAAATATAAATAGCAAGAATTTTTCAAAAAATTATTCAACCTTAGTAGGTGCAGCAAGTGCCGTATCGCTGTAGAAAGTCTTTCACCTAAGGTAGGTGCAGCGAGTGCCGTATCTCTGGACACGTGTTTCTGGCTTTCGGCTGTCATCAGCAGAGAGCGTATGTAACTGAAGGGGTCACTTGAAATGCCGCCAAACGTCTTCACAGGTTTTTGTACCACTCAGTAGGCACACAGGTGCATCGCCAGTGCTCGTCAGCAAGAGGCTCACGGGAGCCGTCATTTAGACATCCAAAAAGAAAAAGGGAGCACACTGCCTTGCATTCAAGCGGAAAATAGCCCCAAGGCATCATGGTAAATGCAGTCATTTAAATATAAATAGCAAGAATTTTTCAAAAAATTATTCACCCTTAGTAGGTGCAGCAAGTGCCGTATCGCTGTAGAAAGTCTTTCACCTAAGGTAGGTGCAGCGAGTGCCGTATCTCTGGACACGTGTTTCTGGCTTTCGGCTGTCATCAGCAGAGAGCGTATGTAACTGAAGGGGTCGCTTGAAATGCAGCCAAACGTCTTCACAGGTTTTTGTACCACTCAGTAGGCACACAGGTGCATCGCCAGTGCTCGTCAGCAAGAGGCTCACGGGAGCCGTCATTTAGACATCCAAAAAGAAAAAGGGAGCACACTGCCTTGCATTCAAGCGGAAAATAGCCCCAAGGCATCATGGTAAATGCAGTCATTTAAATATAAATAGCAAGAATTTTTCAAAAAATTATTCACCCTTAGTAGGTGCAGCAAGTGCCGTATCGCTGTAGAAAGTCTTTCACCTAAGGTAGGTGCAGCGAGTGCCGTATCTCTGGACACGTGTTTCTGGCTTTCGGCCGTCATCAGCAGAGAGCGTATGTAACTGAAGGGGTCGCTTGAAATGGCGCCAAACGTCTTCACAGGTTTTTGTACCACTCAGTAGGCACACAGGTGCATCGCCAGTGCTCGTCAGCAAGAGGCTCACGGGAGCCGTCATTTAGACATCCAAAAAGAAAAAGGGAGCACACTGCCTTGCATTCAAGCGGAAAATAGCCCCAAGGTATCATGGTAAATGCAGTCATTTAAATATAAATAGCAAGAATTTTTCAAAAAATTATTCACCCTTAGTAGGTGCAGCAAGTGCCGTATCGCTGTAGAAAGTCTTTCACCTAAGGTAGGTGCAGCGAGTGCCGTATCTCTGGACACGTGTTTCTGGCTTTCGGCCGTCATCAGCAGAGAGCGTATGTAACTGAAGGGGTCGCTTGAAATGCCGCCAAACGTCTTCACAGGTTTTTGTACCACTCAGTAGGCACACAGGTGCATCGCCAGTGCTCGTCAGCAAGAGGCTCACGGGAGCCGTCATTTAGACATCCAAAAAGAAAAAGGGAGCACACTGCCTTGCATTCAAGCGGAAAATAGCCCCAAGGCATCATGGTAAATGCAGTCATTTAAATATAAATAGCAAGAATTTTTCAAAAAATTATTCACCCTTAGTAGGTGCAGCAAGTGCCGTATCGCTGTAGAAAGTCTTTCACCTAAGGTAGGTGCAGCGAGTGCCGAATCTCCGGACACGTGTTTCTGGCTTTCGGCCGTCATCAGCAGAGAGCGTATGTAACTGAAGGGGTCGCTTGAAATGCCGCCAAACGTCTTCACAGGTTTTTGTACCACTCAGTAGGCACACAGGTGCATCGCCAGTGCTCGTCAGCAAGAGGCTCACGGGAGCCGTCATTTAGACATCCAAAAAGAAAAAGGGAGCACACTGCCTTGCATTCAAGCGGAAAATAGCCCCAAGGCATCATGGTAAATGCAGTCATTTAAATATAAATAGCAAAAAAAATTCAAAAAATTATTCACCCTTAGTAGGTGCAGCAAGTGCTGTATCGCTGTAGAAAGTCTTTCACCTAAGGTAGGTGCAGCGAGTGCCGTATCTCTGGACACGTGTTTCTGGCTTTCGGCCGTCATCAGCAGGGAGCGTATGTAACTGAAGGGGTCGCTTGAAATGCCGCCAAACGTCTTCACAGGTTTTTGTACCACTCAGTAGGCACACAGGTGCATCGCCAGTGCTCGTCAGCAAGAGGCTCACGGGAGCCGTCATTTAGACATCCAAACAGAAAAAGGGAGCACACTGCCTTGCATTCAAGCGGAAAATAGCCCCAAGACATCATGGTAAATGCAGTCATTTAAATATAAATAGCAAGAATTTTTAAAAAAATTATTCACCCTTAGTAGGTGCAGCAAGTGCCGTATCGCTGTAGAAAGTCTTTCACCTAAGGTAGGTGCAGCGAGTGCCGTATCTCTGGACACGTGTTTCTGGCTTTCGGCAGTCATCAGCAGAGAGCGTATGTAACTGAAGGGGTCGCTTGAAATGCCGCCAAACATCTTCACAGGTTTTTGTACCACTCAGTAGGCACACAGGTGCATCGCCAGTGCTCGTCAGCAAGAGGCTCACGGGAGCCGTCATTTAGACATCCAAAAAGAAAAAGGGAGCACACTGCCTTGCATTCAAGCGGAAAATAGCCCCAAGGCATCATGGTAAATGCAGTCATTTAAATATAAATAGCAAGAATTTTTCTAAAAATTATTCACCCTTAGTAGGTGCAGCAAGTGCCGTATCGCTGTAGAAAGTCTTTCACCTAAGGTAGGTGCAGCGAGTGCCGTATCTCTGGACACGTGTTTCTGGCTTTCGGCCGTCATCAGCAGAGAGCGTATGTAACTGAAGGGGTCGCTTGAAATGCCGCCAAACGTCTTCACAGGTTTTTGTACCACTCAGTAGGCACACTGGTGCATCGCCAGTGCTCGTCAGCAAGAGGCTCACGGGAGCCGTCATTTAGACATCCAAAAAGAAAAAGGGAGCACACTGCCTTGCATTCAAGCGTAAAATAGCCCCAAGGCATCATGGTAAATGCAGTCATTTAAATATAAATAGCAAGAATTTTTCAAAAAATTATTCACCCTTAGTAGGTGCAGCAAGTGCTGTATCGCTGTAGAAAGTCTTTCACCTAAGGTAGGTGCAGGGAGTGCCGTATCTCTGGACACGTGTTTCTGGCTTTCGGCCGTCATCAGCAGAGAGCGTATGTAACTGAAGGGGTCGCTTGAAATGCCGCCAAACGTCTTCAAAGGTTTTTGTACCACTCAGTAGGCACACAGGTGCATCGCCAGTGCTCATCAGCAAGAGGCTCACAGGAGCCGTCATTTAGACATCCAAAAAGAAAAAGGGAGCACACTGCCTTGCATTCAAGCGGAAAATAGCCCCAAGGCATCATGGTAAATGCAGTCATTTAAATATAAATAGCAAGAATTTTTCTAAAAATTATTCACCCTTAGTAGGTGCAGCAAGTGCTGTATCGCTGTAGAAAGTCTTTCACCTAAGGTAGGTGCAGCGAGTGCCGTATCTCTGGACACGTGTTTCTGGCTTTCGGCCGTCATCAGCAGAGAGCGTATGTAACTGAAGGGGTCGCTTGAAATGCCGCCAAACGTCTTCACAGGTTTTTGTACCACTCAGTAGGCACACAGGTGCATCGCCAGTGCTCGTCAGCAAGAGGCTCACGGGAGCCGTCATTTAGACATCCAAAAAGAAAAAGGGAGCACACTGCCTTGCATTCAAGCGGAAAATAGCCCCAAGGCATCATGGTAAATGCAGTCATTTAAATATAAATAGCAAGAATTTTTCAAAAAATTATTCACCCTTAGTAGGTGCAGCAAGTGCCGTATTGCTGTAGAAAGTCTTTCACCTAAGGTAGGTGCAGCGAGTGCCGTATCTCTGGACACGTGTTTCTGGCTATCGGCCGTCATCAGCAGAGAGCGTATGTAACTGAAGGGGTCGCTTGAAATGCCGCCAAACGTCTTCACAGGTTTTTGTACCACTCAGTAGGCACACAGGTGCATCGCCAGTGCTCGTCAGCAAGAGGCTCACGGGAGCCGTCATTTAGACATCCAAAAAGAAAAAGGGAGCACACTGCCTTGCATTCAAGCGGAAAATAGCCCCAAGGCATCATGGTAAATGCAGTCATTTAAATATAAATAGCAAGAATTTTTCAAAAAATTATTCACCCTTAGTAGGTGCAGCAAGTGCCGTATCGCTGTAGAAAGTCTTTCACCTAAGGTAGGTGCAGCGAGTGCCGTATCTCTGGACACGTGTTTCTGGCTTTCGGCCGTCATCAGCAGAGAGCGTATGTAACTGAAGGGGTCGCTTGAAATGCCGCCAAACGTCTTCACAGGTTTTTGTACCACTCAGTAGGCACACAGGTGCATCACCAGTGCTCGTCAGCAAGAGGCTCACGGGAGCCGTCATTTAGACATCCAAACAGAAAAAGGGAGCACACTGCCTTGCATTCAAGCGGAAAATAGCCCCAAGACATCATGGTAAATGCAGTCATTTAAATATAAATAGCAAGAATTTTTCAAAAAATTATTCACCCTTAGTAGGTGCAGCAAGTGCCGTATCGCTGTAGAAAGTCTTTCACCTAAGGTAGGTGCAGCGAGTGCCGTATCTCTGGACACGTGTTTCTGGCTTTCGGCAGTCATCAGCAGAGAGCGTATGTAACTGAAGGGGTCGCTTGAAATGCCGCCAAACATCTTCACAGGTTTTTGTACCACTCAGTAGGCACACAGGTGCATCGCCAGTGCTCGTCAGCAAGAGGCTCACGGGAGCCGTCATTTAGACATCCAAAAAGAAAAAGGGAGCACACTGCCTTGCATTCAAGCGGAAAATAGCCCCAAGGCATCATGGTAAATGCAGTCATTTAAATATAAATAGCAAGAATTTTTCTAAAAATTATTCACCCTTAGTAGGTGCAGCAAGTGCCGTATCGCTGTAGAAAGTCTTTCACCTAAGGTAGGTGCAGCGAGTGCCGTATCTCTGGACACGTGTTTCTGGCTTTCGGCCGTCATCAGCAGAGAGCGTATGTAACTGAAGGGGTCGCTTGAAATGCCGCCAAACGTCTTCACAGGTTTTTGTACCACTCAGTAGGCACACAGGTGCATCGCCAGTGCTCGTCAGCAAGAGGCTCACGGGAGCCGTCATTTAGACATCCAAAAAGAAAAAGGGAGCACACTGCCTTGCATTCAAGCGGAAAATAGCCCCAAGGCATCATGGTAAATGCAGTCATTTAAATATAAATAGCAAGAATTTTTCAAAAAATTATTCACCCTTAGTAGGTGCAGCAAGTGCTGTATCGCTGTAGAAAGTCTTTCACCTAAGGTAGGTGCAGCGAGTGCCGTATCTCTGGACACGTGTTTCTGGCTTTCGGCCGTCATCAGCAGAGAGCGTATGTAACTGAAGGGGTCGCTTGAAATGCCGCCAAACGTCTTCAAAGGTTTTTGTACCACTCAGTAGGCACACAGGTGCATCGCCAGTGCTCATCAGCAAGAGGCTCACGGGAGCCGTCATTTAGACATCCAAAAAGAAAAAGGGAGCACACTGCCTTGCATTCAAGCGGAAAATAGCCCCAAGGCATCATGGTAAATGCAGTCATTTAAATATAAATAGCAAGAATTTTTCTAAAAATTATTCACCCTTAGTAGGTGCAGCAAGTGCCGTATCGCTGTAGAAAGTCTTTCACCTAAGGTAGGTGCAGCGAGTGCCGTATCTCTGGACACGTGTTTCTGGCTTTCGGCCGTCATCAGCAGAGAGCGTATGTAACTGAAGGGGTCGCTTGAAATGCCGCCAAACGTCTTCACAGGTTTTTGTACCACTCAGTAGGCACACAGGTGCATCGCCAGTGCTCGTCAGCAAGAGGCTCATGGGAGCCGTCATTTAGACATCCAAAAAGAAAAAGGGAGCACACTGCCTTGCATTCAAGCGGAAAATAGCCCCAAGGCATCATGGTAAATGCAGTCATTTAAATATAAATAGCAAGAATTTTTCAAAAAATTATTCACCCTTAGTAGGTGCAGCAAGTGCCGTATCGCTGTAGAAAGTCTTTCACCTAAGGTAGGTGCAGCGAGTGCCGTATCTCTGGACACGTGTTTCTGGCTTTCGGCCGTCATCAGCAGAGAGCGTATGTAACTGAAGGGGTCGCTTGAAATGCCGCCAAACGTCTTAACAGGTTTTTGTACCACTCAGTAGGCACACAGGTGCATCGCCAGTGCTCGTCAGCAAGAGGCTCAAGGGAGCCGTCATTTAGACATCCAAAAAGAAAAAGGGAGCACACTGCCTTGCATTCAAGCGGAAAATACCCCAAGGCATCATGGTAAATGCAGTCATTTAAATATAAATAGCAAGAATTTTTCAAAAAATTATTCACCCTTAGTAGGTGCAGCAAGTGCCGTATCGCTGTAGAAAGTCTTTCACCTAAGGTAGGTGCAGCGAGTGCCGTATCTCTGGACACGTGTTTCTGGCTTTCGGCCGTCATCAGCAGAGAGCGTATGTAACTGAAGGGGTCGCTTGAAATGCCGCCAAACGTCTTCACAGGTTTTTGTACCACTCAGTAGGCACACAGGTGCATCGCCAGTGCTCGTCAGCAAGAGGCTCACGGGAGCCGTCATTTAGACATCCAAAAAGAAAAAGGGAGCACACTGCCTTGCATTCAAGCGGAAAATAGCCCCAAGGCATCATGGTAAATGCAGTCATTTAAATATAAATAGCAAGAATTTTTCAAAAAATTATTCACCCTTAGTAGGTGCAGCAAGTGCCGTATCGCTGTAGAAAGTCTTTCACCTAAGGTAGGTGCAGCGAGTGCCGTATCTCTGGACACGTGTTTCTGGCTTTCGGCCGTCATCAGCAGAGAGCGTATGTAACTGAAGGGGTCGCTTGAAATGCCGCCAAACGTCTTCACAGGTTTTTGTACCACTCAGTAGGCACACAGGTGCATCGCCAGTGCTCGTCAGCAAGAGGCTCACGGGAGCCGTCATTTAGACATCCAAAAAGAAAAAGGGAGCACACTGCCTTGCATTCAAGCGGAAAATAGCCCCAAGGCATCATGGTAAATGCAGTCATTTAAATATAAATAGCAAGAATTTTTCAAAAAATTATTCAACCTTAGTAGGTGCAGCAAGTGCCGTATCGCTGTAGAAAGTCTTTCACCTAAGGTAGGTGCAGCGAGTGCCGTATCTCTGGACACGTGTTTCTGGCTTTCGGCTGTCATCAGCAGAGAGCGTATGTAACTGAAGGGGTCGCTTGAAATGCCGCCAAACGTCTTCACAGGTTTTTGTACCACTCAGTAGGCACACAGGTGCATCGCCAGTGCTCGTCAGCAAGAGGCTCACGGGAGCCGTCATTTAGACATCCAAAAAGAAAAAGGGAGCACACTGCCTTGCATTCAAGCGGAAAATAGCCCCAAGGCATCATGGTAAATGCAGTCATTTAAATATAAATAGCAAGAATTTTTCAAAAAATTATTCACCCTTAGTAGGTGCAGCAAGTGCCGTATCGCTGTAGAAAGTCTTTCACCTAAGGTAGGTGCAGCGAGTGCCGTATCTCTGGACACGTGTTTCTGGCTTTCAGCTGTCATCAGCAGAGAGCGTATGTAACTGAAGGGGTCGCTTGAAATGCCGCCAAACGTCTTCACAGGTTTTTGTACCACTCAGTAGGCACACAGGTGCATCGCCAGTGCTCGTCAGCAAGAGGCTCACGGGAGCCGTCATTTAGACATCCAAAAAGAAAAAGGGAGCACACTGCCTTGCATTCAAGCGGAAAATAGCCCCAAGGCATCATGGTAAATGCAGTCATTTAAATATAAATAGCAAGAATTTTTCAAAAAATTATTCACCCTTAGTAGGTGCAGCAAGTGCCGTATCGCTGTAGAAAGTCTTTCACCTAAGGTAGGTGCAGCGAGTGCCGTATCTCTGGACACGTGTTTCTGGCTTTCGGCCGTCATCAGCAGAGAGCGTATGTAACTGAAGGGGTCGCTTGAAATGGCGCCAAACGTCTTCACAGGTTTTTGTACCACTCAGTAGGCACACAGGTGCATCGCCAGTGCTCGTCAGCAAGAGGCTCACGGGAGCCGTCATTTAGACATCCAAAAAGAAAAAGGGAGCACACTGCCTTGCATTCAAGCGGAAAATAGCCCCAAGGTATCATGGTAAATGCAGTCATTTAAATATAAATAGCAAGAATTTTTCAAAAAATTATTCACCCTTAGTAGGTGCAGCAAGTGCCGTATCGCTGTAGAAAGTCTTTCACCTAAGGTAGGTGCAGCGAGTGCCGTATCTCTGGACACGTGTTTCTGGCTTTCGGCCGTCATCAGCAGAGAGCGTATGTAACTGAAGGGGTCGCTTGAAATGCCGCCAAACGTCTTCACAGGTTTTTGTACCACTCAGTAGGCACACAGGTGCATCGCCAGTGCTCGTCAGCAAGAGGCTCACGGGAGCCGTCATTTAGACATCCAAAAAGAAAAAGGGAGCACACTGCCTTGCATTCAAGCGGAAAATAGCCCCAAGGCATCATGGTAAATGCAGTCATTTAAATATAAATAGCAAGAATTTTTCAAAAAATTATTCACCCTTAGTAGGTGCAGCAAGTGCTGTATCGCTGTAGAAAGTCTTTCACCTAAGGTAGGTGCAGCGAGTGCCGAATCTCTGGACACGTGTTTCTGGCTTTCGGCCGTCATCAGCAGAGAGCGTATGTAACTGAAGGGGTCGCTTGAAATGCCGCCAAACGTCTTCACAGGTTTTTGTACCACTCAGTAGGCACACAGGTGCATCGCCAGTGCTCGTCAGCAAGAGGCTCACGGGAGCCGTCATTTAGACATCCAAAAAGAAAAAGGGAGCACACTGCCTTGCATTCAAGCGGAAAATAGCCCCAAGGCATCATGGTAAATGCAGTCATTTAAATATAAATAGCAAAAAAAATTAAAAAAATTATTCACCCTTAGTAGGTGCAGCAAGTGCTGTATCGCTGTAGAAAGTCTTTCACCTAAGGTAGGTGCAGCGAGTGCCGTATCTCTGGACACGTGTTTCTGGCTTTCGGCCGTCATCAGCAGAGAGCGTATGTAACTGAAGGGGTCGCTTGAAATGCCGCCAAACGTCTTCACAGGTTTTTGTACCACTCAGTAGGCACACAGGTGCATCGCCAGTGCTCATCAGCAAGAGGCTCACGGGAGCCGTCATTTAGACATCCAAAAAGAAAAAGGGAGCACACTGCCTTGCATTCAAGCGGAAAATAGCCCCAAGGCATCATGGTAAATGCAGTCATTTAAATATAAATATCAAGAATTTTTCAAAAAATTATTCACCCTTAGTAGGTGCAGCAAGTGCCATATCGCTGTAGAAAGTCTTTCACCTAAGGTAGGTGCAGCGAGTGCCGTATCTCTGGACACGTATTTCTGGCTTTCCGCCGTCATCAGCAGAGAGCGTATGTAACTGAAGGGGTCGCTTGAAATGCCGCCAAACGTCTTCACAGGTTTTTATACCACTCAGTAGGCACACAGGTGCATCGCCAGTGCTCGTCAGCAAGAGGCTCACGGGAGCCGTCATTTAGACATCCAAAAAGAAAAAGGGAGCACACTGCCTTGCATTCAAGCGGAAAATAGCCCCAAGGCATCATGGTAAATGCAGTCATTTAAATATAAATAGCAAGAATTTTTCAAAAAATTATTCACCCTTAGTAGGTGCAGCAAGTGCCGTATCGCTGTAGAAAGTCTTTCACCTAAGGTAGGTGCAGCGAGTGCCGTATCTCTGGACACGTGTTTCTGGCTTTTGGCCGTCATCAGCAGAGAGCGTATGTAACTGAAGGGGTCGCTTGAAATGCCGCCAAACGTCTTCACAGGTTTTTGTACCACTCAGTAGGCACACAGGTGCATCGCCAGTGCTCGTCAGCAAGAGGCTCACGGGAGCCGTCATTTAGACATCCAAAAAGAAAAAGGGAGCACACTGCCTTGCATTCAAGCGGAAAATAGCCCCAAGGCATCATGGTAAATGCAGTCATTTAAATATAAATAGCAAGAATTTTTCAAAAAATTATTCACCCTTAGTAGGTGCAGCAAGTGCCGTATCGCTGTAGAAAGTCTTTCACCTAAGGTAGGTGCAGCGAGTGCCGTATCTCTGGACACGTGTTTCTGGCTTTCGGCCGTCATCAGCAGAGAGCGTATGTAACTGAAGGGGTCGCTTGAAATGCCGCCAAACGTCTTCACAGGTTTTTGTACCACTCAGTAGGCACACAGGTGAATCGCCAGGGCTTGTCAGCAAGAGGCTCACGGGAGCCGTCATTTAGACATCCAAAAAGAAAAAGGGAGCACACTGCCTTGCATTCAAGCGGAAAATAGCCCCAAGGCATCATGGTAAATGCAGTCATTTAAATATAAATAGCAAGAATTTTTCAAAAAATTATTCACCCTTAGTAGGTGCAGCAAGTGCCGTATCGCTGTAGAAAGTCTTTCACCTAAGGTATGTGCAGCGAGTGCCGTATCTCTGGACACGTGTTTCTGGCTTTCGGCCGTCATCAGCAGAGAGCGTATGTAACTGAAGGGGTCGCTTGAAATGCCGCCAAACGTCTTCACAGGTTTTTGTACCACTCAGTAGGCACACAGGTGCATCGCCAGTGCTCGTCAGCAAGAGGCTCACGGGAGCCGTCATTTAGACATCCAAAAAGAAAAAGGGAGCACACTGCCTTGCATTCAAGCGGAAAATAGCCCCAAGGCATCATGGTAAATGCAGTCATTTAAATATAAATAGCAAGAATTTTTCAAAAAATTATTCACCCTTAGTAGGTGCAGCAAGTGTCGTATCGCTGTAGAAAGTCTTTCGCCTAAGGTAGGTGCAGCGAGTGCCGTATCTCTGGACACGTGTTTCTGGCTTTCGGCCGTCATCAGCAGAGAGCGTATGTAACTGAAGGGGTCGCTTGAAATGCCGCCAAACGTCTTCACAGGTTTTTGTACCACTCAGTAGGCACACAGGTGCATCGCCAGTGCTCGTCAGCAAGAGGCTCACGGGAGCCGTCATTTAGACATCCAAAAAGAAAAAGGGAGCACACTGCCTTGCATTCAAGCGGAAAATAGCCCCAAGGCATCATGGTAAATGCAGTCATTTAAATATAAATAGCAAGAATTTTTCAAAAAATTATTCACCCTTAGTAGGTGCAGCAAGTGCCGTATCGCTGTAGAAAGTCTTTCACCTAAGGTAGGTGCAGCGAGTGCCGTATCTCTGGACACGTGTTTCTGGCTTTCGGCCGTCATCAGCAGAGAGCGTATGTAACTGAAGGGGTCGCTTGAAATGCCGCCAAACGTCTTCACAGGTTTTTGTACCACTCAATAGGCACACAGGTGCATCGCCAGTGCTCGTCAGCAAGAGGCTCACGGGAGCCGTCATTTAGACATCCAAAAAGAAAAAGGGAGCACACTGCCTTGCATTCAAGCGGAAAATAGCCCCAAGGCATCATGGTAAATGCAGTCATTTAAATATAAATAGCAAGAATTTTTCAAAAAATTATTCAACCTTAGTAGGTGCAGCAAGTGGCGTATCGCTGTAGAAAGTCTTTCACCTAAGGTAGGTGCAGCGAGTGCCGTATCTCTGGACACGTGTTTCTGGCTTTCGGCTGTCATCAGCAGAGAGCGTATGTAACTGAAGGGGTCGCTTGAAATGCCGCCAAACGTTTTCACAGGTTTTTGTACCACTCAGTAGGCACACAGGTGCATCGCCAGTGCTCGTCAGCAAGAGGCTCACGGGAGCCGTCATTTAGACATCCAAAAAGAAAAAGGGAGCACACTGCCTTGCATTCAAGCGGAAAATAGCCCCAAGGCATCATGGTAAATGCAGTCATTTAAATATAAATAGCAAGAATTTTTCAAAAAATTATTCACCCTTAGTAGGTGCAGCAAGTGCCGTATCGCTGTAGAAAGTCTTTCACCTAAGGTAGGTGCAGCGAGTGCCGTATCTCTGGACACGTGTTTCTGGCTTTCGGCTGTCATCAGCAGAGAGCGTATGTAACTGAAGGGGTCGCTTGAAATGCCGCCAAACGTCTTCACAGGTTTTTGTACCACTCAGTAGGCACACAGGTGCATCGCCAGTGCTCGTCAGCAAGAGGCTCACGGGAGCCGTCATTTAGACATCCAAAAAGAAAAAGGGAGCACACTGCCTTGCATTCAAGCGGAAAATAGCCCCAAGGCATCATGGTAAATGCAGTCATTTAAATATAAATAGCAAGAATTTTTCAAAAAATTATTCACCCTTAGTAGGTGCAGCAAGTGCCGTATCGCTGTAGAAAGTCTTTCACCTAAGGTAGGTGCAGCGAGTGCCGTATCTCTGGACACGTGTTTCTGGCTTTCGGCCGTCATCAGCAGAGAGCGTATGTAACTGAAGGGGTCGCTTGAAATGCCGCCAAACGTCTTCACAGGTTTTTGTACCACTCAGTAGGCACACAGGTGCATCGCCAGTGCTCGTCAGCAAGAGGCTCACGGGAGCCGTCATTTAGACATCCAAAAAGAAAAAGGGAGCGCACTGCCTTGCATTCAAGCGGAAAATAGCCCCAAGGCATCATGGTAAATGCAGTCATTTAAATATAAATAGCAAGAATTTTTCAAAAAATTATTCACCCTTAGTAGGTGCAGCAAGTGCCGTATCGCTGTAGAAAGTCTTTCACCTAAGGTAGGTGCAGCGAGTGCCGAATCTCTGGACACGTGTTTCTGGCTTTCGGCCGTCATCAGCAGAGAGCGTATGTAACTGAAGGGGTCGCTTGAAATGCCGCCAAACGTCTTCACAGGTTTTTGTACCACTCAGTAGGCACACAGGTGCATCGCCAGTGCTCGTCAGCAAGAGGCTCACGGGAGCCGTCATTTAGACATCCAAAAAGAAAAAGGGAGCACACTGCCTTGCATTCAAGCGGAAAATAGCCCCAAGGCATCATGGTAAATGCAGTCATTTAAATATAAATAGCAAAAAAAATTCAAAAAATTATTCACCCTTAGTAGGTGCAGCAAGTGCTGTATCGCTGTAGAAAGTCTTTCACCTAAGGTAGGTGCAGCGAGTGCCGTATCTCTGGACACGTGTTTCTGGCTTTCGGCCGTCATCAGCAGAGAGCGTATGTAACTGAAGGGGTCGCTTGAAATGCCGCCAAACGTCTTCACAGGTTTTTGTACCACTCAGTAGGCACACAGGTGCATCGCCAGTGCTCATCAGCAAGAGGCTCACGGGAGCCGTCATTTAGACATCCAAAAAGAAAAAGGGAGCACACTGCCTTGCATTCAAGCGGAAAATAGCCCCAAGGCATCATGGTAAATGCAGTCATTTAAATATAAATATCAATAATTTTTCAAAAAATTATTCACCCTTAGTAGGTGCAGCAAGTGCCGTATCGCTGTAGAAAGTCTTTCACCTAAGGTAGGTGCAGCGAGTGCCGTATCTCTGGACACGTGTTTCTGGCTTTCCGCCGTCATCAGCAGAGAGCGTATGTAACTGAAGGGGTCGCTTGAAATGCCGCCAAACGTCTTCACAGGTTTTTATACCACTCAGTAGGCACACAGGTGCATCGCCAGTGCTCGTCAGCAAGAGGCTCACTGGAGCCGTCATTTAGACATCCAAAAAGAAAAAGGGAGCACACTGCCTTGCATTCAAGCGGAAAATAGCCCCAAGGCATCATGGTAAATGCAGTCATTTAAATATAAATAGCAAGAATTTTTCAAAAAATTATTCACCCTTAGTAGGTGCAGCAAGTGCCGTATCGCTGTAGAAAGTCTTTCACCTAAGGTAGGTGCAGCGAGTGCCGTATCTCTGGACACGTGTTTCTGGCTTTTGGCCGTCATCAGCAGAGAGCGTATGTAACTGAAGGGGTCGCTTGAAATGCCGCCAAACGTCTTCACAGGTTTTTGTACCACTCAGTAGGCACACAGGTGCATCGCCAGTGCTCGTCAGCAAGAGGCTCACGGGAGCCGTCATTTAGACATCCAAAAAGAAAAAGGGAGCACACTGCCTTGCATTCAAGCGGAAAATAGCCCCAAGGCATCATGGTAAATGCAGTCATTTAAATATAAATAGCAAGAATTTTTCAAAAAATTATTCACCCTTAGTAGGTGCAGCAAGTGCCGTATCGCTGTAGAAAGTCTTTCACCTAAGGTAGGTGCAGCGAGTGCCGTATCTCTGGACACGTGTTTCTGGCTTTCGGCCGTCATCAGCAGAGAGCGTATGTAACTGAAGGGGTCGCTTGAAATGCCGCCAAACGTCTTCACAGGTTTTTGTACCACTCAGTAGGCACACAGGTGAATCGCCAGGGCTTGTCAGCAAGAGGCTCACGGGAGCCGTCATTTAGACATCCAAAAAGAAAAAGGGAGCACACTGCCTTGCATTCAAGCGGAAAATAGCCCCAAGGCATCATGGTAAATGCAGTCATTTAAATATAAATAGCAAGAATTTTTCAAAAAATTATTCACCCTTAGTAGGTGCAGCAAGTGCCGTATCGCTGTAGAAAGTCTTTCACCTAAGGTAGGTGCAGCGAGTGCCGTATCTCTGGACACGTGTTTCTGGCTTTCGGCCGTCATCAGCAGAGAGCGTATGTAACTGAAGGGGTCGCTTGAAATGCCGCCAAACGTCTTCACAGGTTTTTGTACCACTCAGTAGGCACACAGGTGCATCGCCAGTGCTCGTCAGCAAGAGGCTCACGGGAGCCGTCATTTAGACATCCAAAAAGAAAAAGGGAGCACACTGCCTTGCATTCAAGCGGAAAATAGCCCCAAGGCATCATGGTAAATGCAGTCATTTAAATATAAATAGCAAGAATTTTTCAAAAAATTATTCACCCTTAGTAGGTGCAGCAAGTGCCGTATCGCTGTAGAAAGTCTTTCACCTAAGGTAGGTGCAGCGAGTGCCGTATCTCTGGACACGTGTTTCTGGCTTTCGGCCGTCATCAGCAGAGAGCGTATGTAACTGAAGGGGTCGCTTGAAATGCCGCCAAACGTCTTCACAGGTTTTTGTACCACTCAGTAGGCACACAGGTGCATCGCCAGTGCTCGTCAGCAAGAGGCTCACGGGAGCCGTCATTTAGACATCCAAAAAGAAAAAGGGAGCACACTGCCTTGCATTCAAGCGGAAAATAGCCCCAAGGCATCATGGTAAATGCAGTCATTTAAATTTAAATAGCAAGAATTTTTCAAAAAATTATTCACCCTTAGTAGGTGCAGCAAGTGCCGTATCGCTGTAGAAAGTCTTTCACCTAAGGTAGGTGCAGCGAGTGCAGTATCTCTGGACACGTGTTTCTGGCTTTCGGCCGTCATCAGCAGAGAGCGTATGTAACTGAAGGGGTCGCTTGAAATGCCGCCTAACGTCTTCACAGGTTTTTGTACCACTCTGTAGGCACACAGGTGCATCGCCAGTGCTCGTCAGCAAGAGGCTCACAGGAGCCGTCATTTAGACATCCAAAAAGAAAAAGGGAGCACACTGCCTTGCATTCAAGCGGAAAATAGCCCCAAGGCATCATGGTAAATGCAGTCATTTAAATATAAATAGCAAGAATTTTTCAAAAAATTATTCACCCTTAGTAGGTGCAGCAAGTGTCGTATCGCTGTAGAAAGTCTTTCGCCTAAGGTAGGTGCAGCGAGTGCCGTATCTCTGGACACGTGTTTCTGGCTTTCGGCCGTCATCAGCAGAGAGCGTATGTAACTGAAGGGGTCGCTTGAAATGCCGCCAAACGTCTTCACAGGTTTTTATACCACTCAGTAGGCACACAGGTGCATCGCCAGTGCTTGTCAGCAAGAGGCTCACGGGAGCCGTCATTTAGACATCCAAAAAGAAAAAGGGAGCACACTGCCTTGCATTCAAGCGGAAAATAGCCCCAAGGCATCATGGTAAATGCAGTCATTTAAATATAAATAGCAAGAATTTTTCAAAAAATTATTCACCCTTAGTAGGTGCAGCAAGTGCCGTATCGCTGTAGAAAGTCTTTCACCTAAGGTAGGTGCAGCGAGTGCCGTATCTCTGGACACGTGTTTCTGGCTTTCGGCCGTCATCAGCAGAGAGCGTATGTAACTGAAGGGGTCGCTTGAAATGCCGCCAAACGTCTTCACAGGTTTTTGTACCACTCAGTAGGCACACAGGTGCATCGCCAGTGCTCGTCAGCAAGAGGCTCACGGGAGCCGTCATTTAGACATCCAAAAAGAAAAAGGGAGCACACTGCCTTGCATTCAAGCGGAAAATAGCCCCAAGGCATCATGGTAAATGCAGTCATTTAAATTTAAATAGCAAGAATTTTTCAAAAAATTATTCACCCTTAGTAGGTGCAGCAAGTGCCGTATCGCTGTAGAAAGTCTTTCACCTAAGGTAGGTGCAGCGAGTGCTGTATCTCTGGACACGTGTTTCTGGCTTTCGGCCGTCATCAGCAGAGAGCGTATGTAACTGAAGGGGTCGCTTGAAATGCCGCGAAACGTCTTCACAGGTTTTTGTACCACTCTGTAGGCACACAGGTGCATCGCCAGTGCTCGTCAGCAAGAGGCTCACGGGAGCCGTCATTTAGACATCCAAAAAGAAAAAGGGAGCACACTGCCTTGCATTCAAGCGGAAAATAGCCCCAAGGCATCATGGTAAATGCAGTCATTTAAATATAACTAGCAAGAATTTTTCAAAAAATTATTCACCCTTAGTAGGTGCAGCAAGTGCCGTATCGCTGTAGAAAGTCTTTCACCTAAGGTAGGTGCAGCGAGTGCCGTATCTCTGGACACGTGTTTCTGGCTTTCCGCCGTCATCAGCAGAGAGCGTATGTAACTGAAGGGGTCGCTTGAAATGCCGCCAAACGTCTTCACAGGTTTTTGTACCACTCAGTAGGCACACAGGTGCATCGCCAGTGCTCGTCAGCAAGAGGCTCACGGGAGCCGTCATTTAGACATCCAAAAAGAAAAAGGGAGCACACTGCCTTGCATTCAAGCGGAAAATAGCCCCAAGGCATCATGGTAAATGCAGTCATTTAAATATAAATAGCAAGAATTTTTCAAAAAATTATTCACCCTTAGTAGGTGCAGCAAGTGCCGTATCGCTGTAGAAAGTCTTTCACCTAAGGTAGGTGCAGCGAGTGCCGTATCTCTCGACACGTGTTTCTGGCTTTCGGCTGTCATCAGCAGAGAGCGTATGTAACTGAAGGGGTCGCTTGAAATGCCGCCAAACGTCTTCACAGGTTTTTGTACCACTCAGTAGGCACACAGGTGCATCGCCAGTGCTCGTCAGCAAGAGGCTCACGGGAGCCGTCATTTAGACATCCAAAAAGAAAAAGGGAGCACACTGCCTTGCATTCAAGCGGAAAATAGCCCCAAGGCATCATGGTAAATGCAGTCATTTAAATATAAATAGCAAGAATTTTTCAAAAAATTATTCACCCTTAGTAGGTGCAGCAAGTGCCGTATCGCTGTAGAAAGTCTTTCACCTAAGGTAGGTGCAGCGAGTGCCGTATCTCTGGACATGTGTTTCTGGCTATCGGCCGTCATCAGCAGAGAGCGTATGTAACTGAAGGGGTCGCTTGAAATGCCGCCAAACGTCTTCACAGGTTTTTGTACCACTCAGTAGGCACACAGGTGCATCGCCAGTGCTCGTCAGCAAGAGGCTCACGGGAGCCGTCATTTAGACATCCAAAAAGAAAAAGGGAGCACACTGCCTTGCATTCAAGCGGAAAATAGCCCCAAGGCATCATGGTAAATGCAGTCATTCAAATATAAATAACAAGAATTTTTCTAAAAATTATTCACCCTTAGTAGGTGCAGCAAGTGCCGTATCGCTGTAGAAAGTCTTTCACCTAAGGTAGGTGCAGCGAGTGCCGTATCTCTGGACACGTGTTTCTGGCTTTCGGCCGTCATCAGCAGAGAGCGTATGTAACTGAAGGGGTCGCTTGAAATGCCGCCAAACGTCTTCACAGGTTTTTGTACCACTCAGTAGGCACACAGGTGCATCGCCAGTGCTCGTCAGCAAGAGGCTCACAGGAGCCGTCATTTAGACATCCAAAAAGAAAAAGGGAGCACACTGCCTTGCATTCAAGCGGAAAATAGCCCCAAGGCATCATGGTAAATGCAGTCATTTAAATATAAATAGCAAGAATTTTTCAAAAAATTATTCACCCTTAGTAGGTGCAGCAAGTGCTGTATCGCTGTAGAAAGTCTTTCACCTAAGGTAGGTGCAGCGAGTGCCGTATCTCTGGACACGTGTTTCTGGCTTTCGGCCGTCATCAGCAGAGAGCGTATGTAACTGAAGGGGTCGCTTGAAATGCCGCCAAACGTCTTCACAGGTTTTTGTACCACTCAGTAGGCACACAGGTGCATCGCCAGTGCTCATCAGCAAGAGGCTCACGGGAGCCGTCATTTAGACATCCAAAAAGAAAAAGGGAGCACACTGCCTTGCATTCAAGCGGAAAATAGCCCCAAGGCATCATGGGAAATGCAGTCATTTAAATATAAATATCAAGAATTTTTCAAAAAATTATTCACCCTTAGTAGGTGCAGCAAGTGCCGTATCGCTGTAGAAAGTCTTTCACCTAAGGTAGGTGCAGCGAGTGCCGTATCTCTGGACACGTGTTTCTGGCTTTCGGCCGTCATCAGCAGAGAGCGTATGTAACTGAAGGGGTCGCTTGAAATGCCGCCAAACGTCTTCACAGGTTTTTATACCACTCAGTAGGCACACAGGTGCATCGCCAGTGCTCGTCAGCAAGAGGCTCACGGGAGCTGTCATTTAGACATCCAAAAAGAAAAAGGGAGCACACTGCCTTGCATTCAAGCGGAAAATAGCCCCAAGGCATCATGGTAAATGCAGTCATTTAAATATAAATAGCAAGAATTTTTCAAAAAATTATTCACCCTTAGTAGGTGCAGCAAGTGCCGTATCGCTGTAGAAAGTCTTTCACCTAAGGTAGGTGCAGCAAGTGCCGTATCTCCTGTGTGTGCCTACTGAGTGGTACAAAAACCTGTGAAGACGTTTGGCGGCATTTCAAGCGACCCCTTCAGTTACATACGCTCTCTGCTGATGACGGCCGAAAGCCAGAAACACGTGTCCACAGATACGGCACTCGCCGCACCTACCTTAGGTGAAAGACTTTCTACAGCGATACGGCACTTGCTGCACCTACTAAGGGTGAATAATTTTTTGAAAAATTCTTGCTATTTATATTTAAATGACTGCATTTACCATGATGCCTCGGGGCTATTTTCCGCTTGAATGCAAGGCAGTGTGCTCCCTTTTTCTTTTTGGATGTCTAAATGACGGCTCCCGTGAGCCTCTTGCTGACGAGCACTGGCGATGCACCTGTGTGCCTACTGAGTGGTACAAAAACCTGTGAAGACGTTTGGCGGCATTTCAAGCGACCCCTTCAGTTACATACGCTCTCTGCTGATGACGGCCGAAAGCCAGAAACACGTGTCCAGAGATACTGCACTCGCTGCACCTACCTTAGGTGAAAGACTTTCTACAGCGATACGGCACTTGCTGCACCTACTAAGGGTGAATAATTTTTTGAAAAATTCTTGCTATTTATATTTAAATGACTGCATTTACCATGATGCCTTGGGGCTATTTTCCGCTTGAATGCAAGGCAGTGTGCTCCCTTTTTCTTTTTGGATGTCTAAATGACGGCTCCCGTGAGCCTCTTGCTGACGAGCACTGGCGATGCACCTGTGTGCCTACTGAGTGGTACAAAAACCTGTGAAGACGTTTGGCGGCATTTCAAGCGACCCCTTCAGTTACATACGCTCTCTGCTGATGACGGCCGAAAGCCAGAAACACGTGTCCAGAGATACGGCACTCGCTGCACCTACCTTAGGTGAAAGACTTTCTACAGCGATACGGCACTTGCTGCACCTACTAAGGGTGAATAATTTTTTGAAAAATTCTTGCTATTTATATTTAAATGACTGCATTTACCATGATGCCTCGGGGCTATTTTCCGCTTGAATGCAAGGCAGTGTGCTCCCTTTTTCTTTTTGGATGTCTAAATGACGGCTCCCGTGAGCCTCTTGCTGACGAGCACTGGCGATGCACCTGTGTGCCTACTGAGTGGTACAAAAACATGTGAAGACGTTTGGCGGCATTTCAAGCGACCCCTTCAGTTACATACGCTCTCTGCTGATGACGGCCGAAAGCCAAAAACACGTGTCCAGAGATACGGCACTCGCTGCACCTACCTTAGGTGAAAGACTTTCTACAGCGATACAGCACTTGCTGCACCTACTAAGGGTGAATAATTTTTTGAAAAATTCTTGCTATTTATATTTAAATGACTGCATTTACCATGATGCCTTGGGGCTATTTTCCGCTTGAATGCAAGGCAGTGTGCTCCCTTTTTCTTTTTGGATGTCTAAATGACGGCTCCCGTGAGCCTCTTGCTGACGAGCACTGGCGATGCACCTGTGTGCCTACTGAGTAGTACAAAAACCTGTGAAGACATTTGGCGGCATTTCAAGCGACCCCTTCAGTTACATACGCTCTCTGCTGATGACGGCCGAAAGCCAGAAACACGTGTCCAGAGATCCGGCACTCGCTGCACCTACCTTAGGTGAAAGACTTTCTACAGCGATACGGCACTTGCTGCACCTACTAAGGGTGAATAATTTTTTGAAAAATTCTTGCTATTTATATTTAAATGACTGCATTTACCATGATGCCTCGGGGCTATTTTCCGCTTGAATGCAAGGCAGTGTGCTCCCTTTTTCTTTTTGGATGTCTAAATGACGGCTCCCGTGAGCCTCTTGCTGACGAGCACTGGCGATGCACCTGTGTGCCTACTGAGTGGTACAAAAACCTGTGAAGACGTTTGGCGGCATTTCAAGCGACCCCTTCAGTTACATACACTCTCTGCTGATGATGGCCGAAAGCCAGAAACACGTGTCCAGAGATACGGCACTCGCTGCACCTACCTTAGGTGAAAGACTTTCTACAGCGATACGGCACTTGCTGCACCTACTAAGGGTGAATAATTTTTTGAAAAATTCTTGCTATTTATATTTAAATGACTGCATTTACCATGATGCCTTGGGGCTATTTTCCGCTTGAATGCAAGGCAGTGTGCTCCCTTTTTCTTTTTGGATGTCTAAATGACGGCTCCCGTGAGCCTCTTGCTGACGAGCACTGGCGATGCGCCTGTGTGCCTACTGAGTGGTACAAAAACCTGTGAAGACGTTTGGCGGCATTTCAAGCGACCCCTTCAGTTACATACGCTCTCTGCTGATGACGGCCGAATGCCAGAAACACGTGTCCAGCGATACGGCACTCGCTGCACCTACCTTAGGTGAAAGACTTTCTACAGCGATACGGCACTTGCTGCACCTACTAAGGGTGAATAATTTGTTAAAAAATTCTTGCTATTTATATTTAAATGACTGCATTTACCATGATGCCTTGGGGCTATTTTCCGCTTGAATGCAAGGCAGTGTGCTCCCTTTTTCTTTTTGGATGTGTAAATGACGGCTCCCGTGAGCCTCTTGCTGACGAGCACTGGCGATGCACCTGTGTGCCTACTGAGTGGTACAAAAACCTGTGAAGACGTTTGGCGGCATTTCAAGCGACCCCTTCAGTTACATACGCTCTCTGCTGATGACGGCCGAAAGCCAAAAACACGTGTCCAGAGATACGGCACTCGCTGCACCTACCTTAGGTGAAAGACTTTCTACAGCGATACAGCACTTGCTGCACCTACTAAGGGTGAATAATTTTTTGAAAAATTCTTGCTATTTATATTTAAATGACTGCATTTACCATGATGCCTTGGAGCTATTTTCCGCTTGAATGCAAGGCAGTGTGCTCCCTTTTTCTTTTTGGATGTGGCCAATAAAGGCCAGGTAGGACCATCATTACTTAGAGGACCTAACCTAACTTTTAGGATTGTATGTGGTAGGGTGCCATCAAGCCAATTATTATGCTCTTGATAATATAACATTATTTCTAGATATGCATATGCTCTATATTGTGCAGGTATATTTGCAGGTGTATAGTGATGAAATGCATTTGTGTTCCCGTCAGCGGATGGAAATGTGACCCAAGAATAGAAAATTTCTGTTCTATAGACTGGATAAGCCTCAGCAACAAATATAACAGGACCCCCCTGGGCCATTAGGCCATGTGCCAATAAATGTGCAGTAAGGGGTGGTCGCATATTGACTGCAATTGTACCTGTTGCGGGTTCTCCATGATAAATGGTAGATTTCGTTCAGAGATAAGCACACCAAATGTGGATTATCCTTTTAGAGTTCAAGCTTGAACAACCTACAGCGTTAGTTAGGTACTCCCTACTTAGCTGAGGAGGAAAATCCTCAATACCACGGATGTCTCCGTAAATACTACTGAGGTGTCTTTGCATGTAGTGAGACAGAGATACTCAGGAGGACCCGAAAATGAGTGCCTGACCAAATGTTGTCGGCGCCATGTCACGTAGGTTCTCATTATCCTAATGAGACTACTGGATTTGAGGCGGCAGAATCACTTGTACTGCGGGGGACTGATTCTGAACCCACTACAGGTGACACCTGTCTGCCTAATACGGGTTTTGCCCAGGCTACTAGCAGTGCCTCATCTCCACCCAAGAGCAGGGATGATTGGGCAACCGGGCGCATGACACAAATGACTCCTCAGGGAAATTGTGGTCACTCAGATTTCATCCGTTTCTCTCAGTTACATTAGTCTCACATATGCAAGGACAATCAGAGGCAGAGTATAGTTCAATAAGGTTTTATTAAAGTAAGTGCTTCTTAGATAATAAAGCATGTATTGCAATAACTAGGATGATGAAGCACAACAAGATTAAAATTGTGACAAGGAGAGTTATACATAAAAATAACGCTACCATATTGTCACTAGATCGTTAAGAATTGTTCCTACCTAGGCTATGTTAAAGCACAACATGTTAAGCTCTAATTCTGCCCTTCAGGTTCCCCTGGGAAGACATCATCCCTCATACTTGAGCAAGAGGCCTGAGGTGTACATAAGCAGCAGCAGCAAAGCACTCAGCAATCAGCATACAGTCGAGGTCATCTCCCTCTTAACGTACATGGGTTAAAGTATTGTTTTTATAATAAAACAGCTGATGTTCCAAGAAAGGATCCGCACATAAGAGTGTGTATGTTTCTGTGAACATTGGAGACAAAGCGTACCACTTTTGCAGGCAACCTATCTTACTGCATCTTTGAGAAAAGCACAGAGTGAAAGAAATGTCTTGTTTAAGAACGTAGTGCTGACCTAGGCGAAGAACAGCTAGCTAGAGAAAATAAAACAAGACCGCAAATGGGGCTATTGTTAAATAAAATATATAACAGAGCTGGAATAAAACATATCTGGGTTAAAGTGCACAGCGGCATGCCTAGTTTGCTAAAATGATATGTCTAAAATTATAGCTAAAATATAGCTAAAATGGCTACACAACAACCCAAGATAAATTAAATGCTTGCTATGACTAAGGGTATGAAATGGTTTACGTCTATAGATTTGTCATCCGCGTACCATCAGATTAAACTGCATGATACTAGTAAAGATTTGACTGCATTTATGACTCCTCTTCGGTATGATTGTTATGTTTGCATGCCGTTTCGTCTTGCCTTAGCTGCAGCAGTTTTTCAGAAATGAATGCATAAACATTTCAAGAATATGGCAGGAGTAATCTTCTTCCAGGATGATATTTTGATTATGGGGGACGATAAGGAACAACATGATATAAGAGTAGATAGAGTTTTTAGCAAATTACAAGAGAAGGGTTTAATAGCAGAATTTTCCAAATTTAAATTTGGTGTGCAAATTTTAAATTGCTTATAGCACTAAATTACAACTGAAGGTATTAAACCTAAACAAGAATTGATGGCTGCTATAAGAGATGCACCAGCACCTTGTAGCAAAGATGAGTTAAAATCATTTCTTGGGCTAGCAGAGTCTTATGCCACATTTGTCAGGAAATGTTCGGAAAAAACATTTAATATGAGGCAGTTGCTAAAAGACAAGTGTAATTTGTTTGGTCAAAAAGAGGATTTTTGAGAAAATAAAAATTCAAATATTTATGGCAAAGACGTTATATGTATTTGATCCTAAATGTACTTCTGTGCTAACAACAGATGCTAGTAATAAAGGTATTGGAGCAGTTTTAAGTCAAAAAAATGCTATTGGCTAGGAGGTCACAATAGCTTTTTGCTTCTTGAGCATTTTTACCTGCAGAGGAAAAATATTCAGTCATAGAAAAAGAAACTATGGCAATAGTTTGGGGTTTAGAATATTTTAGGAAATTTTCGTGGGGTCTCAATGTAGAGGTAGGGTGTGATCATAAACCCTTATTAAGAGTACTGTCCACAGCGGGTCTATTAAAAGCTATGCTTAATATTGATAAGATGTCAATCAGACTATTGGACTTTAGGTATAAGTTGGTATATTTACCTGGTATTAAAAACATGATTGCACATTGCTTGAGAAGGATGCATTACCTCTTGAAGAAAATTGTGAAGAAGTGGAAGAAGTAATTGTGGCATGGGCAGGAAGTAAAGATTGGGATGCTGTTGGTAGCAAAGATTGGATCAAGGCTAACTTAAATGATCAGACATTAACATCTTCAAGGAATTATATTCAGAATGGATGGGCAGAAAAAAAATATTGACTTAGAATTGAGGAACCTTTTTGAAATACACAATGAATTAACTTTTAATCCAAAACAATATCGTAGGAGGAAACAGGATTTTGCCACCCAAAGGTTTAAGGGAAACCATTATTAAGATATACCATGAGGGGCATTTAGGTATAGTAAAGACCAAGAAAAAAGTGAAGAACAACAACTGGTGGCCGGGAATGGATGTAGAGATTGAAACAGTCATTAGGGAATGTGACTTATGTCTGAATGCAAGTCCCTTGTTCTTTTAAAACCAAAGTTTCACCCCATTCCATGCCCAGAGATGGCATGGGAAGTTATTGGTGTAGATATTATGGGTCCAATTGTTGAGGGAAATGAGGAATGGTATATAATGCTGGCCATGGATTACTTTTCTAAATGGCCAGAAGTTAAATTTGTGAACAAGGCTAATTCTGGAAATGTATTGTTATTCTTGGGTGAGCTGTTTCAACGAGAAGGACTACCAAAAAAGTTAGAATAAATAAATGTTTTTTCTAAACGGAATGGTATAGAACATTAAATAATTTCTGTTTCTCACCTGGGTGAGAATGGAGAAGTGGAGAGATTTAATTGTGTCATCTAGGAATCTTTGAAATTGGCTAAATATAAAAGTCTAAATTGGAAGTCCAGTATAAAAAAAAATGAAATGAATGTATCGGACCACACCAACTGTTACTGGTCACAGTCCATTTACTATCATGAGGGGAAGGATACCCTTCACAAAGGACAATCAGGGGTGGTTGATTAATTCTAGATCATTGGTCACCTTCTGAAGTAATAAAGAACATTCAAAAAGCACAAAATGACTATAAGGTGTATATGGATAAAAAGAAAGGAGCTAAAGAGATTGATTTGAAGAAGGGAGAAGTACTGCTTGTTAAACTACAAGTTAAAGTAAAGAAGGGAAAAAGCAAATATTCTGAACCGAAGGTTGTGGTTGAAGTTTATAATAATTCCGCCAAACTAAGTGATGGTCGGGTTTGGCACATGAGTCATTTTGTAAAATGTAAATAGGGTAAAAAGAATTCATGTGATGATTTAAAAAAATATTATTGCTGGTTAGACTCACATCAAAATAATGAGAGTAGCATAACAACTAGGGAAGAGTCTAGGATTTGTGATGAAAAAGAAATTATTACTCAGAAGAATGTAATTACTTCAAAGGGAAGTCAAGGACATGATGCGATGAGGAAACCATATAATAGTAAACAGGGTAGAATTATCATACGACCTATGCATTTGCATGATTATATTACAAATTAGACTGTTTTTAGAGTTTGTATGTATGTGTTCTTATTTAAGTGGATATGTAACTTTAGTTCTAGTTATGTTTATACTTCACTCTGTAAGAGAGCAGATGTGTTATGTCCTCAACTAAAGTGTTTGTATTTCTGAATGGTAAGATGTAGATAGAATGTGATGAGGCAGGAGAGAGTGTAGGGATGGAATGTTGTCACTTGAATAAGAACAATGACAGCTAGCGACCGGGTGTGTTGACCTTAATGGAATTATACTTCAAATAAAAGAATATTTCAACCTGTTTAGAGCATTTATTTAACATTTCCTTTAAAAATGGGGGACTTCTAACCTCAGGATGTAACAAAAAAAAAACATTTTGCATACGAATTTGCAAGTCGCACCGACTCGCAATTTCCGATTCGCAAATTCGTATATTGCTACATCTGGCCCCAAGTTTTTTAAATGTACATAGAGCGGGCTTTGTCTCGACCCAGAAGAGTATTATATCACATAATGCTCCCTGCTGCTTAGTGCTTTTGTGCTTGGCAGTATTAGCATGCTATATATTGCATGAAAACTGGCACTATTGTTTTTTACCAATGTTTGTTTGTTTTGGAAATTTGGTCACTCTACTCTAAATTTACACTGGGAGTCTCAGAGACAGGATGCTTAGGTGCATTTAGGTGTTTGTGTACACTGGGACTCTAAAACGTTTTAAATTGCAGTATTATTCAATCAATCTGCTTTTTTACGATGGAGCAATGCTGCCATCTGCTGGTGAAATATATGTAAAACTTACATAAAATAATGATTTTTGGCCTCGCTGATCAGCTATCATCCGAGGAAAGTACTTATACCCGTATTTATACTTTTTTTAGCGCCGCATTTGCGCCGCTTTTTGACGCAAAACGGCGCAAACCTACAAAATACAATGGCATTTTGCAAGTTTGCGCCGTTTTTGCGTCAAAAAACGACGCAAATGCGGCGCAAAAAAAGTATAAATACGGAAATGCTTATTGCTAGGCTTAACTTCAATGAGGCTGTTTGTATTTAATTCTCATTGTAATTATATTAGGGATACAGTACCCCCAGTTTAAAAAAGGTGCAGTAGCTCAGAACGTGTAGAAGCATGCAGAAAGGTTCAAGATTTTTTATATTTAAGGAGTGCAAAAAAATAAATATATTCTTTCTGCTTGTCATTGTAAGTTATTAAAATAGAGCAGAAGAAAGAAAAGCAAAATTATGTTTGTTTCTTTAAACAGCTGCTTTAATTATGCTTCGTGACCTGCCTTTCATTTCAGTCACTGGGTTTGGCAGCACGCATTGTGGCGTCAGAACACAACTGTAATAGCCTAAAATGGTTGAGTTCCAATGTCTTTTCTTATAATTGGTGATTTGGTGCGTCACAAGTCACGATTATAAATCAATTAGTGACTGACGTTTACAAAGAGGTTACAGATTCCGATGCATTATAATACATCGGACCCCTGAAGAGACATTGACAAAGATGTAGGCCCATATTTATACTTTTTGACGCTAAACTGCGCTAACGCAGTTTAGCGTCAAAAAATTTAGCGCCGTCTAACGCCATTCTGAAGCGCCATGCGGGCGCCGTATTTATGGAATGGCGTTAGCCGGCGCTAGCAGACCGGCGCTGCCTGGTGTGCGTGGAAAAAAACCACGTAGACCAGGCAGCGCCGGCGTAGGGGGAAAATGGCGTTAGGGCGTCTTAAAATGGGGCAAGTCAGGTAGAGGCAAAAAAATCGCCTCAACCCGATTTGCGCCATTTTTTTCGACGCCCAGACGCCATTTAAATGACTCCTGTCTTAGTAAAGACAGGAGTCATGCCCCCTTGCCCAATGGCCATGCCCAGGGGATTTATGTCCCCTGGGCATGGTCATTGGGCATAGTGGCATGTAGGGGGGCACAAATAAGGCCCCCCTATGCCACCAATTTTTTTTAAAAAAAATTAAAAATTATACTTACCTGAACTTACCTGAATGTCCCTGGGGTGGGTCCCTCCATCCTTGGGGGTCCTCCTGGGGTGAGCAAGGGTGGCAGGGGGGGTCCCTGGGGGCATGGGAGGGCACCTGTGGGCTCATTTTGAGCCCACAGGCCCCTTAACGCCTACCCTGACCCAGGCGTTAAAAAGTGGCGCAAATGCGGGGTTTTTTGACCCGACCACTCCCGGGCGTGATTTTTGCCCGGGAGTATAAATACGACGCATTTGCGTCGCCATCATTTTTTTAGACGGGAACGCCTTCCTTGCACCTCATTAACGCAAGGAAGGCGTTCACGCAAAAAAATGACGCTATTTGCCCATATTTTAGCGCTAGACGCGTCTAACGCCAAAGTATAAATATGGCGTTAGTTTTGCGCCGAATTTGCGTCGAAAAAAACGACGCTAATTCGGCACAAACGGAGTATAAATACGGGCCGTAATGTTTTTGAATGAGAATAATACTAGAGGAGTTCTCAGCTGTATCATAATTATTTTTTCTCTAAATAGACAGTATGAATATTGAGGGAGAGTGAAAGAAAGAGAGAATATCTAGGTAGTAACTGATATGGTCCAATGTTGCCATTGAGGGGTTGTGGTGACTTTATAAACAATGAAGCTGAAAACCGAGTGCTTTGTAAATCTCACTCGAACCCTTAGATAGTAATACAGGAGCATTTTACAGGTGCACCTGTTATGTATTTTTATATTAAATATTACATGTTTATTTTAGGGCAGTTTGCTTGAAAAATCAGTTTTCTTTAAAGTGCAGCTAACGACAAGCACTGAATGAAACTACAATATTTAGTGTTTATCTTTCTTGAAAGCATTGTTAGTAAAACAATGGACAGACGTGAAGTACAGTGATTTAAGCAGACCTGTGGTTACAGAATTTACCACATAATTATAGATCCACTGTATTCGGACATAATTTGACACATAATTTACAAATTGTGCAGATTTCACCAAAGATTTTTCTATATCAAATCGATAAACATAATACTGCCAGAGAATGTGCGTGAAATTTGTATTTTTGCTACATAATTTAGATAAACTTGTCTCTAGTAGAGGCACTTTGTTTTTCCATGATGGCCCAATTTTGGAGCACTTGCTCTAGTAGATTACCATATTAGTTTATACTGGGTTGACATCAGTCTGCCTCTCCAGTACTTGGCTAGATGCCTGCTATGGCACACCTTTAAGTGCTTTTTCATTCAGAAGACCCAAAGAGGTACTTCTTGACAATAACTCTGCTAAACTGGGAAAGGTTGCACATCACTGTCTTGGCAAATACCTTTTTCTCTGCCGGAGAGATGCAAAAAAACTGCCCCATAGTGGACTCTGGCATTGTCCTTGTTGGCTCCTCCTGCTTCTCATCCAGCTCCTCAGATCTCAGCTCACCAGATGCATTTTTTCTGTTGAGATCCCCAAAAGCAGGTGAAACTCTCCCAAACACATTCAAATGGCAGTCCGTACTATATCACATGCTCACAAAGAAGACACTCACTCTCCATATGGGCACCATCAAGGCCATCAACAGCATCCATATATAATCATCATCACTCACCTAGAAAGCATGGTCTTGCACACTGCTGTACCACGCCACAGCAATTGCTGATATCATCACCATACACCATGCACATCTCAAGCTACAGGATGCAACACTGCTACACTGCAAGTGGACAAGTAAGACAGACCGAGGCCAGTACATCATTCCTCATGAGGTGTGCACTTCAACATTCCTCCAAATATAAGTATTGCACCTACACGTCTGCGATTCAGGAAGGTACTGAAGATTCACATCTAGAAGGTAGTGATGCAGGAACAATTTTCAGAGTGAGTGTGACGCCATCAATATTATGTCAGTGATGTCGTAGGGGGTGTGAAAAATCCAAGTGTTCCACAAAGTGCAGCAAATTAGCCATGCCCATTCAGCAGAAGAATGGTGGGCAAACAGTGTGTATCGGGTTGTACATTTTGTAGCTACTGTCTTAAACAAATGAATAAAGCCAGGATACTGCATTGTACATAGAGCACATTTCCACTGAAATGGCTTAGTGAAATGTCCATTAAATTTGCATCAGGCATGCAGCTTGCTTGCTTGTTGAACAATAACATGCTAAAATCTAATTTTTGTGTAAATGTATTATATGCGAACTATACAAATAAAACGTCTGTCTTGGTTTGTTTTGATATATTAAAATCTTTGTTTCCTTCACACCTTATAGGTACAAAAACTGTATTCCTAATTTTACGATTTCTTGCTGCTGAAATATGTTAAAATGTGTGCTAATTTAATGTACAAGCATTTAAATTGTGTTTTGTGTTCGATTTTTTTTTTTACATCTTCTGAGTTTTCCTTTCATATTTCCTAGCCTCTGCAAGATTGTCACTTGGCTCAAATTACAAAATGTCATCACTTTACAGTTAAAGAAAGCAAAAGTAAACACCAATCTATTTATTAAACATGCAGCAGTTTGTCAGAAAACATTAGTTCCCATTGATTGTTCTGACTCCCTAACTACACTACAACTTGCCGTACTGTACTACCACAAGCAATAGGGAATGGCTCGCCCTACTTGGGTTCTGTTATAATATACTGTTGCTTCTACTGAGCCTAAATGCCTCTTCCCCTCCTAGATTTCCACTGTATACACTATGTTGCAAAGAACAAATGTAACCTACTACTAAAGGTAATACATTGTAGAACTGCAAGGATGAGATGAATTAAAAAGAGAAGAATGTATTGTTTCTCATGCAAGTTTTGAAAAGACAAAAATAAAGACCGTGTGGGTGCTACGGAGACGTGTGGGTGCTACGGAGACGTAAGTAATACGCAGCTCACAAATAGTTATGGAACGATTTATTGAACGTTTAAATTCTGGACAGGAGCAGCAAGTAAGGTTACATGCAGGAGTGCAACGCCCGTCGGTCTAGAAGGGCTTTAGCCCCCCCCTTCGCCTTCTTCAGCCCAGGCTGCAGACTGGCTGCAACTTCTCTTTCGGGGCACGAATTTCACTTCACTTTGGCAGATGTGCAGCAAGTGGGTAGATAGCATTTGGATGTGAGAGTAAAGAATGCCGGGAACCAGTTTCCTTTGCCAGAATTTCTGCTGTCAATTTAGCCCATCATCTGGGGCTTCAGTACACATCCATAGCGTCGGGCACAGCAGCAACCGCCGCATATGTCAATGAGGGTTGGCGCGGATGGATGACGGGGGAAACAGCATTTTATAAACAAACAAAAAAAGCAAACACCTCACGCCGCCCATCTCCTGCTGCCAGCTCCGGGCACCTTGCTCCTCTTGTGGTGTCCCAGCATTCGCTCCCCAGCAATTCTGGCGCTGCTTACATGCTAATCATAGCATGCAAGCAGGGTCAGTATTGGTCTGAGCGGCAGTCGCTGCTGCTTGGACACTAGCCTATGGTCTGTGCTGTTTCTCCATCCCAGCTGTGTATGTTGGCGAAACCTAAGTGCGCATTTGTGTTTGGCCGGCCTGAGACGGCCGACCAAAGATTTATGCACACTTAGTTCACTCTCCCCGCCTCCCTCCTCCCCCCTCTTCGTGGCCCAGCCTCGCCCCTCCCTGCACCTGCTGGCTGAGCCAGCAGATGAAAAATTATGAAAAATAAAATGATAGCAAGCTATTGTTTTATTTTTCATCTGCTGGCTCGGCCAGGGGGACGATGCCCCTCCGCCACTGCAGAAGAGCCGCACCTGGTCGGGCACCGTTTATGAGTGGCATACCCTTTTTAGCTGAATAGCCAGGAGACGCCTAATCAGCAACTGAAGTTGGCGACCAGACAGGAGAGGCTGGAAGCCTGACCTGTAACACTACTTCTATTAAGTAGCTGGGTCAGCTCACCCCAGAGAACATAATTATCTAAGGGGCAGCACAAGCCTAAAATTTGCTCTGTTGGGGCACTGAAACTGAAGGAGGGAGTAAGGAATAGGGAGGTGAAGGCTGTGTTTGTTAGGGAAATCAGCAGCACCTGAGGCCCTTAGAGGGTCAGATGCTGATGCAAAGAGAGGCAGCACACAGGGAACTGGACACCCTGGGCAAGTGCAGCACCCTATTTCTTGGTTTAGCAGATGTATTAATTATCCTCCATAATTTATGCTCCTTTTCTCGACCTCAGAAGGATGAAACACTGAGCCAGGCCAGTGCTGCCAGGATGTAAGCATAACCCTCAGGCTACATGGAGATTACCGCAGCTAGCACATTAACCAGCTGTGCTACCTCAGTAGCTAAATGTGCTTTCATTTAAGGGATTTTAATCAGTGTCATCTTATTATTATATATCAAAATTTAATGTGCAAGGTGCTAAAATGTGGCAACAAAATCAGCTCTGTCCTTTATTGAAAATGTGAATTGTCTGAAACTTCAAAGCCGAGGGTGGGGTGGAGGGAAAAGAGACGGGCAGCAGACAGGTGGCACCAGTGTGGCACGGGCAGGCATGGAATGGTTAGATACAAGGGCAGGGTGATATGATGGAAAGGAGGAGGGGCATGGATTGGGTGGACGGATGGGAGGGTAAGAGCAAAAAAAAGTTTGGAGGGACTGTATAGCTTAGGAAGCCAGCAATGGACAAAAGAACTGTAGGTGCATGGAGATACTAGCAACCAGTGGAGAAACACATGTGAAATAATGGGTGGGCAGACAAGCTAAAGATAGCAAAAACACAGCCAAAGTATGGCGGAAGGAAAATGGGAGGGGTGTGAGTAATGGCCCGGGATGTGAGGAGAGACTGAGATTAGTGGTGAAACAGGGGATGGGGGATACACTGGCATTAAGATCAAGACAAAGGCATTCTTTGGAGACAAGATCAAGGAATGGGTGGGGAGACAGGCCAAAGATAGAAAGTGAGCGCCAAAGCAGACACGGAGAGGCAGAACATGGGGATGAATGGTAGACAAGGTAAATGGGTAGGTCAGAACAATGGATGAGTGGATATGCAAGCATTGGTTGGAGTGACAAGGGATAGGCACACAGACAATGCAAAGGGAAAGGTAGTGAGTAGGCCAGTGGAAGGGAGGAGAAACATGGTCCAGAGATGGGTCGACAAACATAACCAATGGATGGAAAGAGGAAGGCAGTCCTAAGGGATGGAGAACTACAAAGTCAAAAACAACAAGTAAACAGATTTACAAATAGAATATGAAAAGAGTGTGCTAGATGTTTGTAAATCACATATTTGTTTTGCATAAATAAAAGTCTAATTGAGTTTAGGAATAGGCCAGAGTAATAACAAACAGATCCTTGTTGTAAGACACATAATTGAAACAGTGAAATTTTGCGACACAAAGCTTATTGCATGAAAGCGACACTGTGTGAAATGGCTGGACAAATAAGGATCAACTAGATAACATCGAAAAACAATGACCTGAGAGCTGTTCCAGAAGGAAGTAGAAGCACCTTTACAAACAGCACAACAGAGAGGGGGCAGCAGCACCCTGACATAGTAACACCTCCAGTGACAGCAGTGCACTGAGGACTGCCCCTGGGATGAAGAACCAGCGTGAGAGACAGCTGCTTCTAGAGAGGCATTCCAGAGAAAGGGAGCAGGACACAAAGAAAAAGCAGCACATAAAAGAAGAATCCAGAACAGTACCTTCAGGGGTTTCAGGCAGAGGGGATAGCACCTGAGGTACATTTTACAGGAGAGGGAAGTGGTACCCAGAGCAGTACCCAAAGCAGGAGGCGCAGGATCCTGAGAAGGACTTCACAGGAAGTCTGTGTCAACATCTCAAAGGGACAGTAGTGTATTGAGGGTGTTATCAGCCTGACTGAAATGCACTCTTAAAGCTGCACCTGGAGAGAGGATTTTCAATGAGGGGACTGCATCCCGAGTGAGGGCAGAACATTGAGAAGAAAAACTGAACAGTATTTTTAGGGGGAGCAGATTGACGGAAGAGCAGCTCAAAAGGCAGTAGAGATGGGGTGGTACCTAAGAGAGGGCAATATCATAAAGAGACGTCAACACTCTGAGAAGGTATACTGAACAGTATACCCTGATAGGGATTTCACAGGGCACGGGCAGTACCCGAGAAATAACACCAGAGCGACAAGGCCACAAGACCCTTAGAAAGCAGTACTAGTAATAGTAAAAACACAGTGAGAGAGGTGTCACTAAGAAGGGATAACAGGGAAATCTGCACTCCATGAGAGTTTTCACATGGAGGGGACAGCATCCCGAGAAACAGCGGGCACCATAAATATATAAAGAAAACAGCAACCTGGAAAGGATTTCCCAGAGAGCGCCCGTCATTCATGAAAGGCAGAAGCACCAGAGGAGGATTTCCTTAGTTGGAGCAGTACCTGAGAGGCATAGGGCAGAGCTCAAAGAAACATCAGCATCTCAAGAGTATGTGTGTTTTAGTGAGGGACGGTTGGGAATCTACAGGCAAAAACAACACCTAAAGGGAGGGAGCATCCAGAGAGATGGTAGCATGATCAGAATGACAGGACAGCATCTTGAAAGGAGAGAATGTTACCCTAATGAGGGGCTGAATGTAGCAGCCACAGTGTAGGCAATATTCATTTTCAGAGGGCAACACCCTTGGAGTTAGCTGCCCCATGAATGTGACAGGACAGCACATTCTAAAAACAAGAGAGCAACAGCCCCATGGAGGAACTCGAGAGAGAGAAACAATAGCACATTGAGAGAGGTACACCCTAACAGAAAGTGTGGGTAGCACGGTGAGGAGAGACAAGCCGCTCAGTACACTGAGGAGAGAAGATGGGACCAGCAGGCCTTGGAAGCATAGTAGCACCAGCGTAAAATAGTAGAGGTACCTTTGTGAGCAAAGGGGTGGACAACATCCTGAGGAGAAATCGTTAACAATACTTTAAAATATAGATATGGGTCATTGAAAAAGTTATGTTGGAGGCAAAAAGTCTAAGGTTTTATGGGTGGGTGGGTTAATGAAGGATTATTAGAACATTGGAATGTTGGCAGCTCCATTGAAAACAATGGAGTGCTCCGGGCTTTTACTGGCCGGTAAAAGCCGGCAGCGCCAACATTCCAATCTTCTTTGTTCACAGCAACAGCTGTGAACAAAGCCTCAGGAGCCTAGGGAATTTTAATCCCCTCCGGTTCCGTGAAGCCTTTGTTTTATTTATGAGAACATTCTGCCCTCTAATGGCAGAATGTTCTAATAGCCTTAGAACCTGCTGTAGCGGGCTCTACCGGCTATTAAAGCCCCTCTCTCTTGTTAAAGGCCCTCGCCGAACGAGGGAGCGGGTCTTTAAAAGCCGGGGGAGCTCGCTACGGCGGGTTCTAAGGCTATATTATAATACTGTGTAAACATAGCTGCAGGTAGATACTGTGTTACATGGATTCTCACAAATTAATGAAGTAGTCAAGGGATTTGATTTCTCCATTGAATAAACCACTGGGGTCGAAGATTTGCACTCTGATATTTCTTGTTATACCTTGCTAGGAGTTTTGCCAACAGTAATGCTATAGGTATTAATAATGTTGCTGCCTCGTTGCCTAATTCCTGCCTTAGCTTATGCTTATGGTAGGTCTGAGGTGGTTTTGGTGATGAACTAATGATAAAAGTTTTAAAACTGGTTCATTAACAAAAAGTAATCAATGGCCAATGATGTCACACACATCTGCTCATTATGAAACGTACGACAGGTGCAGTAGGCCTGACTTGTTTGTCATATGTTAAAGCCAATAGGCCTTTAAGGGTGGATTCTTATTACACTGTGTTAAAGCCTGTACACAGTTTTTGTTTGTTACATAGAACCTTTAGATCACTTAAATAGATCAGCTTTTGGTGATGGTTACTTCCTTCAATAAACCCTTGAAGATTTGCACTGGGATAATCCTTGCAAAGCCATCTTAGGAGGACATAGCAAGGGTTGTATTCTTCCAGGCCCTTGCCAGCATTTGGCAGTTCATGAAGGAGTCCTATATGACCGCACAGGGGTAAATACAAGAATACTTCAGTGGTAAATGAATGGATACATTCTCCATTCTCAGATCTTATAGAGGTGTGGATGGCCCCGCCCCCATTGCTTCGTATGCTAACTCAACCCCATCGGTGTGCTTGCCCTGACATATCCTTGGTGTGTCAGCTCCCCAAACGTTCAGCTCTAGTTGCGCCTTTGGTTACATGCCAACAGCTTTTCTGTCCACCTACTGTTTAATCCGTTCACATTCTGTTTGAATACTAAGCACATACTCACCCTCCATACCTCGTGCTGCTTGTCACCACGCACTCGTCAATGGCGCACACCTACTGAAGCATGACACAGAAGTCAGCTGACTTTGGAAAACTAGCAGGTAAAACTAGCTAATAATGCAGACGCAATGGGTGGAGCGCATATGTCTGCAGTGATTTTTAAAAGCTCGTAAAACTGAAAAAGCACTCTTTCTGGAAAGTTAGTTCACATTTTGTGATGTCTCAGAATTCTTCTAGCTTATTAATTCTTCGCCTTGGGACTGTAGTGTTATGAACGAGGTGTGAGATTCCAAGGACCTTGTGTGGGCTGTGACCAGAAGCTGTGGCCGAGGTGTCTCGCTTCTTGAATGCATTTATCTTCAACAGGAAGTCATGGATGAGCCATTCTTTTGGATTTTACAATTCCACTCAACTAGTGTGCGGGGAGAAGAGACATCTGAACGCACAAAAGAAGAGGGGAAGTCAAACTAGTGAGCCTGTGTTCAGCTAAACCGGTAATCTGTGTCTGTGCACTATTTTGGTAATTTTCAACTCCTTAAGACAAGTTTAAAAATTTGTCTGTGGGGAGTGTGTGGCATGGCTGCGCATTTATGTCAAAGTTTGGAGAAAATAACTTACTTACCAGTAGTGCATCACAGGCTGTTTGTCTTGTGTACAGAGCAATTGGTGCATCTCTCTTGAGAGCAAGGTGAATCTTGTGGAGAAGCCAGCACATATCTTCTGTGCGGCACTTAGGCCCTCATTACGACCCAGGCAGACGGCAGTATTTTGGAGAAAAGTACTGCCAACAGGCTGGTGGTACTCCTCCCAAAATATGACATTGGAGGTTTGGCTCAAGCCAATCCACCAATGTACCACTCCGTCCGTCAGGGCGGTAACAGCCGCCGGGCTGGAGACTTCAGTCTCCAGCCAGGCGGCCGTCACTGTCCCACCCACGGAATTATGACCCCGCGTACCGCCATGGTTTTCGTGGCTTCCTTACCGCCATGAAAACCATGGCGGTAGGCACTATCAGTGACAGGGAATTCTTCCCCTGTCACTGATAGGGGTCTCCCCCGGTCCCCTCCCCAGAGTCCTCCCCCTCTAAACCTCCCCCTCCAAACTCCCCCACAACAGACACGCACATTCCAGCACCATCATACACACGCATACATACACTCATACCCACATTCACCCACCCATGCAGACATCCATTCACACACACACTTACATACATACAAGCACCCATTCACACAACACAACATACATGCACACTCACAACCATGCATGCACACGCATTCCACACACCACACACCCGCATGCACGCACACACAAACACCCACACCCCCCCACACAAACACAACAGCACCCACCCCCCTCCCCTGTCGGAGAACCCGACTTACCTGATTTCAGGGGGTCCTCCGGCAGGAGACGGGACGGAGCGCTGCTGCCAGCAGCAGCGTCCGCTAGCAGAACACTCCCCGGGAGTATCATGTGTCATGATACGGTTTGTGGCCGTCTACTGCCATGGTGCTGCTGCTGGCAGCAGCGCCACCTTATCGCCATCCGCTGCCATGGCCGCAGCCGGAATTCCGCCATCCTTCTGGCGGAATTCCAGCTACAGTCATAATAAGGCGGACAGCAGGAAGCCGTGGCGACGGTCTTTTGGCGGCTGTCGCCGCGGCGGTAGGCGGTCAGTACCGCTGTTGTCATAATGAAGGCCTTAGTCTGCTGAATGTTCATGTGAAGGTGCACAACGGTATCAGTGGGGTGTCAGCAGATCTTTCACACCTCATTTTGAAGCTGGTCTGTGGATGCACCAGACTCTAAGTAGATCTTCTTCGGGACATGACCTAGCATATTGTCATGGCCCGTGGTCTAGGATCGTGGAAAGAGATGATAGAGTACTGTTGTTTTGGGATCCAAGTGCAGTGCAGAAGGGAGCCATGTTGGGAGCCTCCTTAGTGCTCCTCTTTGGCTGGCAAGGATAGCAAAGCTTGTCAGTGATGGGCACACTCTATGATAACATTGTGTATCTTGCAGGGAGAATGTAGGCTTGTCGGAGCTATGTGTGGATTTTCCTGCCTGTGATGTTTGCACTGTGTTCTGAAAGTACTATTAGTTGTTTAACATGTTTAGTTCTCAGAAATATACAAATGTTTAATCAGTTTGGGGTAAAACAAACAAACAACTTTTACAAGTATATACATTATTTTATTTAATCTGAATAAAATAATGCAGAACGTAGCACCTCCACCATGATTCCTTAAGAGACCTGGAGAAGCACTAATAAGGTGGGCCAAGTGGAGGAAAATGTTTGAGAACTCTATAAAGGTTTGCTGGCCCAATTTAGGGGTAGGTAGGAAAGTGACATTTCTTTTTCATAATCTGGGAGCAGATTTGGACAGAGATTCAGTGAGAGGGCTCAATAAATATGAAGTATATAGAGAAAAAGTAGACTTGCACTTTTTTACCAATTGTGTGTACAATTTTAGAAAGATATAATTTCAGGGGGAGAAAACAAGGGGACCAAGAGACCAAGAGACTGTATAAGACTGTTTAACAGCTTTGCTTAAACTAGCTTCCACCTGCAAATATGGGCAAACATCTAAAGAAAGAATTAGGGACCAGTTTTTACTTTGCGGATACTCAGACAGTGCAAGGGAAGAATAATGGTTGAAGGCCGACCTACAGTTAAGTATAGACATTCTGCTTGCTGAAGAAGTGGACCACATGATAAAGTGTGTGGGTGAATTCAAGAGAGGCGAACAAAAAAACAGAACAGGGCAAAAGGTTATAGCAGTGAAAGAATATAACAGTTGAAAGGCAAGAGACAAGGGGACTTTAAAGGGCAATGTTTATGTTGTGGTATACAGGGATTTTTTGCCAGCAGCAAAGAGTGTGCTGCCATAACCGTTTACTGCAATAAATGTGTAAATAAGGGACACTAGGCCAAATGTTGTAGGAGAAATTCTCTGATCACTGTGGGAGACAGGGTGTGAAAGAAGTGTGTGATGAAATCATTTTGCAGGTCAGAACTGTGGAGGTAATAACCCTGAGTTTGGGCTAGAGAAATATGAGGATGATGTTTGACTCTTGCTATAAGTTAATGATTATATCTAAAGGTAAATTTGCTGAAAATTTCTCACAAAATGTTAAACTGGAACATATGAATGTGGTACACGGTGGTTTTCGTGGTCAACCAGTCGGCATACTGCGTTACGTTGTTACAAAGATTAGAATGGGAGAGAAAAGCATTAGTGGCAAAGTGCGTGCTGAAAACAGAGAAGGTAGTATTTTAAGTAGCCCCACCAGAAGGATTTTGGAGTCTGGGTATATCCTAACGCCAATCCACAGATACAGATTAGATAAGTAGCATGTGAAGCAGATCATTATGTACCTTATAAAGCTGTGAAAAGGAGAGAAACCAGTGTCGTCTAAGGAGTGGAGATTACCGGCTGCAGTACAAGAAGCAGTGGAGAAAGAGTTGGAGAGATTGAAAAATGGGATGCTATTACACATGTCGAGGTTACGGAGTGGTTAGTACCAATAGTGGCAGAAAAGCTAGCCAATGGGGACTTAGGACTCTGTGTAGACTTAAAAGCATTGACTAGAGAAGTGGTTGTGATCATATTCTCACAGCTAAACATCACAGAATTGTTCTTGAGATTAGCAGGTCCAAAGATTTTTTCAACTTTGGACTTGCCATCAGCGTACCATCAAATAAAGTTGCATGAGTAACCACTGGAACTGACTAACTGCATTTGTCACCCCACAGGATATTTTAAATGTAAGCACATGCCATTTGGTTTGGTGGCGCCAACGTCTGTTTCACAAGGAGCAATGAATTATCTGTAGAAAGGGATTTCAGGAGCTGTATATTATTAAGATGATGTTTTAGAATATAGTACCACTTGGGAAGAAAATGAAAGCTGTTGCAAAAGTTTGAACACAATGGTCTGACACTTAAGTTACAGAAAGGTCAATCTGGCAAGGACTAATCATCCTGTTTGGGTCACCACATTAACTGTAATGGCATTAAACGAAAGGAAGATTTGTTAGATGTGATTAAGAACTTGGAGATACAGAAGAACAATGCAGAGGTAAAGTATTTTCTTGAGAAGGTGGAATATTATTCCTGATTCATTAAGAATGTAGCTGAGAAGCTGAAGGAATGTGAGGTTTGTTGAAGAAGAATGTGGTATTTTGTGGACATGGGATTGTAACAGTAAATTTGTGGGAATCAAAAAGGATCTTGAGAATGCCCATGGTCTTAAGGCATTTGTCCAAGGAAAAATGTGAATTGTTGTTACTGATGCAAGTTTCACAGACTTAGGAACAGTGTTGTTGCAAGTTGATGAAGGAGAGGAAAGCGCTATTATTTTGAAGTGCTTTGGAATTGAATATTTGTGAAAAAGAAACCATTGGCATATATTTATGTGCCTCAATGAAGTTTTGCAATACTCCTTTAGCTTAAGGGTTGGAATTACCGTGTCCCTTATTCACATATAATTCTCTCTTCAGTGGTACCTACATAATATTCTCTGTTTCACATGAATGCACTGATATCACAATAGTTCTTTTTTGGAAATCCTTTATTCACATTACGATCTCAGTCTCCCAGCTGGCACATCTCTTAAATGAGTTCTTGTTATTCCTGCTCATGCAAAGAGAAAAGGGAAGAAGTTAGGATGCCTTATGAATCTCTAGACACATTCTCATTGTCCTCCCCTAAAAATCCTAATCCTGTATTCCTATTCCCATATACTCCTTGCTTTGGAAGAGAAGAATGCAGCATTCAGGATCCCTTGTAAATCTGCTGCCTCATCTGTGTACTGCCTTTGTACAATGGCAGAAATTGGCATGCCTTATTCTAACCCCTTGCCTCGCCTCTGGGAAATGGACTTATGATTTCTAACCCCATAGTCCATACTGTTGTCACTCTAAACGTAGATGAGGCTTGCTAAAATGAAGTTTCATCCTCCTTTTCACAGGCATAATGGTGAACTCCTGTCTACTTCCTTGCCGCTGCGGTGGCCCTCATAAACTTTGTAACTGAACCACCATCCGATTGCTTGTAAGTGCAGGAGGCCAGCTGCCACACCTCTAGACGTGCACTAACAAATCGACTGAGGAAGTGTATTTTCCCTCCCATTACTTCTATATAATACATAACTGAGATATTTTACTTGTTTAACCGTTGAAGTACATTTGTTCGGATTGGCTGTTAGTCATGTGTCTTGTAATGCCCTTAACTTTGCTAGACGACGAAGATGAAGGTGATGTTCCAATGTGCAAATATATCTGATGATGTCATCCAGGTATCCTGAAGCAGACATCTGATGTGGTCTAAATACTTTGTCAATCAGCCCTCGGAAAGTCATTGGAGCTTGATGTAGTCAACACTTTAAACTGAAATAAAATCCTGGGATTGGAAAAGACTGTTTTGTAAAGGTCTCTTGGATGTATCTGCTGGTAATATTTTGTCAGGTCTAACGTACCAATGTATACTGCCTTCTCTAGTTGTTCAATTAACTTATCCACTCAGGACATTGGATAACCATTAAATACTGACTTGTATTTAATTGGTGGAATTGAGTTCATAAAAGAAGGACTCATTTTACTTCAAAACCAAAACAATTGGCAGTTCAATGCTGGTTCAATGTTCAGGTCTAACATAGTATCTTTTGTGTTCATACACTGTTTTCCTTTGGGCCTCTGGGATTTTCACGATTTTACATGATTAAACTCTTCTTACTTGTGCATCTTCTTTGGTTCTAATTTGATGAGTGATGAGTTTGGTCTTTCACCTAGAAGTGGAAAAATGGATCCCATAGTCCACATCATCTGACACAAATCTCTTTTCTCTACATCTGTAGCCGAGGAGAGAGCCTGCCAGGTACTTGGCTTTCTCATTGGAAACATGTTCCAAGAACATTCAGTATATTGAGTTATTTAAATCATACAATTATGTGCACCATTGTCTCCTACTGTTTCAACAGGTTTATTTGATAAATTTAGGGCTCTGGTAGTCTGTCATGTTGCACTATCAACTAAGTTACTTTGCCCACTAGTTCAATTACCATATAATGACCATACCACTGGACTAGCAATTTATGGTCTGAAGTTAGGAGGAATACTACAACTCGATCTCCTGGTTGTAGAGTTCTCATCTTGGTACCTTGATTATAAGCTTCTTCCTGTTTTTATAGCACATTTTGTAAGTTATCTCCTCCAGTTTCGCTGATGGTTTGTATGTAGCAGTCTTGCAAAGACAAGGCATAAACAACTAAAACCTAATACAATTGTATTATCTTCTTCATCCTCCCATCCAATTTGTGCTAAATCCAGTATAGTCTTTGGCTGGTAACCAAATAAGAACTCAAAAGAGCTGAAGCCAATTGATGCCTGAACTGATACTTTTGTAAAGTGAACAAAAGTAGAGGTAAAACTTTATATCAATTACTGGCGTTAGGACAGATGTCTTTCTTTAGCATTTGTTTCAAGGTGTTATTACATCTTTTCCCCAGCACAACGGTTTAAAGATGATAGCCTGAAGGACTGGTATACTGAATGCATAGTATTTTACATATTTGTTGCATAAGTTGAGAGGTAAAACTGGTGAGTTGGTCGGTGGTGATTTTGGGAGCAAAGTTCACTTGTGCAAAGAAAGGAACTATGGACATGAATGAGATCTTGGTGGATGTGTTACTCCGTCATAATGGTGATGAATATAACTATAAATCCCATAGGATACAATGCAATATATATTTTGGTGGACAGGATATCCATCACCATTGTAACGGAGTAACACGTCTGTCAAGATCTCAATCAGGCCCTAAGTGGCTACAGAGATGAGCTGCAGTGATGCCTTGAGGGAAAGGCCTCCAGGTATCAAGTAGTATACTCTACTGTTAGCAGGACATGTCTGTGCCCGCTCCAAAATGGGACTGATCATGCCTGTATCAACACACTGGAAAAGCACCTTGATAATGGTTTACAGCTGTAGAGGAGCAGTAGGCATGGCTCTTGTATTTTCCATCTGGCTAGTAGGTTTCATTGTGCACACCCAGGCAAAATAATTTTTGTAATATAAACTGTTGTGTTTTTCCAGCTCTTTGTTGCCCTCCAGTTAGATGACTGTGGGAAAATGCAAGACATCTTAAAAGTGTAGCAGTTGTTTTTATGGAGGGTATAGGCCATCCAGAACCATTCTGCACGCAAAACCCCAAGAGTGCTGAAAGTAAAGTCCTGTACGAGTAGGAGACACATCTGATTCCTTTCATTGCCCAATTTGACATATTTTAGAATATCATCCTTGACTTGTTCTCACCTAAACATCGAATGTATTCTAAGCCCCAGTGTAAGGAAATGGCTCCCTGTTGCAGGTACCCCCCACTTTTTGCCTGATACTGATGCTGACCTGACTGAGAAGTGTGCTGGGACCCTGCTAACCAGGCCCCAGCACCAGTGTTCTTTCCCTTAAAATGTACCATTGTTTCCACAATTGGCACACCCCTGGCACACAGATAAGTCCCTTGTAACTGGTACCCCTGGTACCAAGGGCCCTGATGCCAGGGAAGGTCTCTAAGGGCTGCAGCATGTCTTATGCCACCCTAGGGACTCCTCACTCAGCACAGACACACTGCTTGCCAGCTTGTGTGTGCTGGTGGGGAGAAAATGACGAGGTCGACATGGCACTCCCCTCAGGGTGCCATGCCAACCTCACACTGCCTAGGGCATAGGTAAGTCACCCCTCTAGCAGGCCTTACAGCCCTAAGGCAGGGTGCACTATACCACAGGTGAGGGCAGAGCTGCATGAGCAATATGCCCCTACAGTGTCTAAGTCAATTCTTAGACATTGTAAGTACGGTTGTGGCCATATTAAGTATATGGTCTGGGAGTTTGTCAAAAACGAACTCCACAGCTCCATAATGGCTGCACTAAATACTGGGAAGTTTGGTATCAAACTTCTCAGAATAATAAACCCACACTGATGCCAGAGTTGGATTTATTAAAAAATGCACACAGGGGGCATCTTAGAGATGCCCCCTGTATTTTACCCAATTGTTCAGTGCAGGACTGACTGGTCTGTGCCAGCCTGCTGCTGAGAGACGAGTTTCTGACCCCGTATGGTGAGGGCCTTTGTGCCCTCTAAGGCCAGAAACAAAGCCTGCTCTGGGTGGAGGTGCTTCACACCTCCCCCCTGCAGAAACTGTAACACCTAGCAGTGAGCCTCAAAGGCTCAGGCTTCGTGTTATAATGCCCCAGGGCACTCCAGCTAGTAGAGATGCCCGCCCCCTGGACACAGCCCCCACTTTTGGCGGCAAGTCCAGGGGAGATAATGAGAAAAACAAGAACGAGTCACCCACCAGTCAGGACAGCCCCTAAGGTGTCCTGAGCTGAGGTGACCCCTGCCTTGAGAAATCCTCCATCTTGGTTTTGGAGGATTCCCCCAATAGGATTAGGGATGTGCCCCCCTCCCCACAGGGAGGAGGCACAAAGAGGGTGTAGTCACCCTCAAGGACAGTAGCCATTGGCTACTGCCCTTCCAGACCTAAACACACCCCTAAATTCATTATTTAGGGGCCCCCAGAACCTAGGAAAATAGATTCCTGCAACCTTAACCAGAAGAAGGACTGCTGACCTGAAGCCCTGGAGTGAAGACGGAGACGACAACTACTTTGGCCCCAGCCCTACCGGCCTGTCTCCCAACTTCGAAGAAAACTGCAACAGCGACGCATCCAACAGGGTCCAGCGACCTCTGAAGCCTCAGAGGACTGCCCTGCAACCAAGGACCACGAAACTCCAGTGAAAAGCGGCCCTGTTCAACAACCTGCAACTTTCTTGCAACAAAGTAACAACTTTAAAGACTTCACGTTTCCTGCCGGAAGCGTGAGACTTTCCACTCTCCACCAGACACCCCCGGCTTGACCTGCGGAAAACCAACACTACAGGGAGGACTCCCCGGCGACTGTGAGCCCGTGAGTAGCCAGAGACGACCCCCCTGATCCCCCACAGCGACACCTGCAGAGGAAATCCAGAGGCTCCCCCTGACCGCGACTTACTGTAACAAGGGACCCGACGCCTGGAACCAACACTGCACCCGCAGCCCCAAGGACCTGAAGGAACCGAACTCCAGTGCAGGTGCGACCCCCAGGCGACCCTTTGCCTAGCCCAGGTGGTGGCTGCCCCGAGGAGCCCCCCCTGTGCCTGCCTGCATCGTTGAAGAGACCACCAGGTCTCCCCATTACTTCCTATCTGAAACCCGACGCCTGTTTGCACTCTGCACCTGACCGGCCCTGAGCTGCTGGTGTGGTAACTTTAGAGTTGCCTTGGACCCCCAACGGTGGGCTACCTTGGACCCAACTTTGAACCCTGTAAGTGTTTTACTTACCTGTGAACTTAACAATTACTTACCTCCCCCGGGAACTGTTGATTTTTGCACTGTGCCCACTTTTAAAATAGCTTATTGCCATTTTTGTCAAAACTCTACATGCTATTGTGATTATTCAAAGTTCCTAGAATACCTGATTGAAATACCTTTAATTTGAAGTATTACTTGTAAATCTTGAACCTGTGGGTCTTAAAATAAACTAAGAAAAGATATTTTTCTATATAAAAACCTTTTGGCCTGGAGTAAGTCTTTGAGTGTGTGTTCCTCATTTATTGCCTGTGTGTGTACAACAAATGCTTAACACTACCCTCTGATAAGCCTATTGCTCGACCACACAACCACAAAATAGAGCATTAGAATTATCTCTTTTTGCCACTATCTTACCTCTAAGGGGAACCCTTGGACTCTGTGCACACTATTTCTTACTTTGAAATAGTATATACAGAGCCAGTCTATCACGAGTCTCTTTGAAACGCGCCATTATATACATGATGTTGAGTTATTTATTGAAAACATGAACATAATAGTTCATTGACAAATAATGTATAAACAATGCATGCACTATTTATCATACAAAAATCAATATAAGAATAAAAAACTTCAATTATAAGTGAGTAAATACAAAGCAATAAAACCACTGAATAAAATCATTAAAAAAGAATAATGAAAGGAAGCAGTGCTACCACTCATCAAAGTGCAAATACGACAACACAGCCACTGGAATCATTTTGTCAAAATAGACATACATGCAAGCCCTGAATTGGAGCTGATCGTTGTTTAGGGGGCAGTTGCCTTATATCTGATAAACTAAGCAGCAAACAAAAAAATGAATAATGCAGTCACTATCACATTCCGAGAGTCATGGAAGTATCTGTGCGACTTGTCAAACCTAAAAAATGACACATAGGCACAATCCACCTTGTTCTTTGTGCAGAATATTTTGGGCAGTCCTCTTCAGTCTTATCAGTAAGCATACATGACTGACACAGAGTGGACCGGGCCTGTGGGAGAGACCAATGTTGAGGTAAACACAGCAATCTGCAGAGTGGCATACCTAAATTGCAACAAGAATGAAAGTTTGCATGTGGCAAGATAAAATGTAAAAATTCCTTCTGCCTTAGGCAAGCTCTTATGGAGGAGGAAGGAATTACTACAGCTATGCATGTGGCTTAATGATTCATTCTAGAGGGCAGTTCTACCCCAGCAAGTCGATTTAATAACAGTAACCGCAATAGAAGTAATATAGGAGGGCTCTTCACAATAATGTAGATTTTCTTAGCTTCAGTGAAAGAAAGTCTTGATTTGATTAAAGACACAGAGGTGAATCCTACACAAACTTTTGTTGCATTTATTAGAACAGCAGCCAAGATAAACTACAACTCCCAGCATGCTTAGATAGTAGAAATACAACATGCTGTCATAATGAAAAAATATATCAATCAGTCATTTCAAAGTAATGTTATAAATGTCTTGACTGGGAGCAACAAGTCCTCTTTTCTTGCCTAAGCAGTTAAGAGAGTTCAAACAAAGGAGCTATAAACATAACTAATGAAAAAGTTAAAAGGAGAGAAAACAAGTTCTTGAAACAGTTCACAATCCAGAGAATCCGGGAAGTAAGGTCCAAGTCATGAAAAACAGTCAATTGTTACATCTTATAGATGATGTTGGAGAAGGTGTGAAAACTGAATTTCCGGAGAGAAATGGCAATGAGGTTCTTGGTTAAGACGTCCGGTTAGCAGAGACGTTTGAACCTAAATAAAAAGAAAGATAGAGTTAAGATATATGTGGGGGATAATACTCACCCCATGTCTTTAATAAAATCAAGACTTTCACTAAAGCGAAGAAAATCTCAAATTTATTACAAGACCCGGAGGCTCCATTGTGCTAGTTTAAAGCATAGCCACAACATTATTAGCAGCATGAGAAATAGGCTTGCAATAGGAAGTCCTAAAAGTGGAAACCTTTGACCAATCAGCAGGTTTGAGAATGTCATCTAGACTCATACCGGCCCAGAAGGGTGAACACCAAAAATTGAGGTAATACCTGCTAACTGTATGATCCATTTAACCAATCGGGCTAAGGTAGGTGAAGAAACAGGGTTATGAGAAGATTTAAAGAAAATAAGAAGTTGAGGCTCTGATAACTTTCTCAAATCTTTTTTTTTTTTTTTTAATATTCACTTTTAAACAACTTCCCACACATAGTTTAGGATAATCCAGAAAATAAGGATAAAATACAGACAGATTTGTTTTAGTTTTCTGCGCACTTGAAAGAATAGTCCTGAAAAAGTGTACTTTACAGAGGAAACACTTAGAGCGTTAACATTGGAAATACGTTTTAAGGAGACCAAACATAGAAGGACAGCTTTGCTGCTAGAAATTTTAAAGATAAAAAAGAATTATCAGGTTGATTTAGAAAAAATTGTAAAATAACATTTCCATCCCACGTTGAACTGTATTTTGGTAAAGGAGGTTTAGAAAACTGTACTCCCTTTAAGAGTCAACAAATCAACAGGTGTTCACCCACAGGTTTTCCATCCACTCTGTTGCACTCGACTGAAATTGCTGCTCTGCATGTGTTGACTATTCTATAGGCTTTCCCTTGGGCGGCTAAAGAACCTAGAAGGTTCACAGTTAATGTTACATCTGCTGAAAAGGGATCTTCACCCCTGTCCATGCACCAACTATCGCACACTCTCCAAGCTGACCTATAAGCTCTGGATGTACCTGGTGCCCAAGGCTGTTGGATGAACTGAGCAGCTTCTGTTCTGGGTTTCTCCAGGACGACTTGAAACCATCCATGCCATTAACCAGATGGACTGATTGAAGATCAGATCATGAGACAACCCCTGAGGATTCTGGAGTAACAATGGGAATTGGGGTAGAAGAATAGGTTGTTCTACCGATAACTCTAGAGCTGTAGGGAAACAAGGTTGTTCCTGCCAAAACAGGGTTATCAGTAGAAATGTTGTTGGGCAAAGAAGGTCGAGGACATTTGGAACTAAGGGGCTCATTCCAACTTTGGCGGTCTTTACTTTAGACCGCCGATGTCGCAGTTGCCAGAGGACCGCCAAGGCTGGCGGTCCTCCGACCGCCATATTCCGAGTACTGAAGGATTTCCACCACAGTTTGGCCAGAAATCCTCCAGTAGTCGTGCTGGTGGTCGGCGGTTCAACCGCCGGACCCGCCCGCCAAAAGGACTCCACCATCCGTATTACGACCTGTAACATGGCTGGTGGTGTCCTGATGGCGGGGCGCTGCCCCCTCCCTCAGGGAGGAGCACTTCGTCGGACGAGGTAAGTGTCCTCCGCAAGGGGAAGGGGGTGGGGTGTGTGAATGGGTGTATGTGAATGTGTGTATGCGTGTCAAGAATGGGGGGTGGGAGGGGAGTGTTTGTGCACGTGTGTGTGTGTCTGTGTGTAAATGTGGTGATGGTGATGTGTGTGTGTGTGCACGTGGGTGTAAGTGTGTTGTGACTGTGAGTGAGTGTGTGTCAGGGTGTGCATGTCTGTGGGTGCGTGTGTGTATGCAGGTGGTGGGGTTAAGTACGGGGACCAGGGGTGGGGGTCACTACTGGGACCAGGGGGTGGGGGTTAAGTACAGGGATCGGGGTAGGGGGGAGTGGAGGGGTCACTACTGGGAGTGGGGGGGCATCTACTGGCAACAGGAATGCAAATTCCTGTTGCCGGGAGCCTTTACCCCAGGGATTTTGTGGCGGTGCTACTGCCACAGAATCCCTTGCAGAAAGAGGACTCGGAATACCGGTGGTGGTATTGGATGGCCCGCCGGGTCGGAGATGCTTGTCTCCGGCCTGGCGGGTCCAACCGCCCTGGTGGTAGGAACAGGTAAATGGCAGTTTAGCACAGGCCAAACCGCCACACTCGTTATATGGCGGTTCAGTTCAGTTACTGCCATACTCGGAATGACCCCCTGAGCCTGTTGCGAGACATCTTGTCCAGAGGTTGCCTCAATTTGCTAGAGATATAGGACACATGTTCACCCACTGAATTTGGGTAACAGATAAGCGTAGGATCAAACATAGATTGACCTGAAAAAGCAAGTAAAATATCAGTATTTTGGGGTTTTTATGACTCATTCAGAGAGGTTTATTACCTCTTCTCCACAGGCCCCGACCAGATCATTACATCTGGATCTTCCTTATCCGTATTATTGCCTGAGTCCCTAATAATCATCATCTGTGTCTCTCGAATGTTTCGAAAGTTTGTTTTTCGGAAGTACTAGCCTCAGACTGAGGCTGCAAAGAAGGAGAGTTCTCAAGTGAATCTAAATTATCTGCCACACGTTTTTTGGCCTTTTTGGTATTGATATTTGATTTATTGTTGGCCAACATTTTTTTCATAGAAACGTCTAGTGTTTTAGAAATATTAGGCATGGAATTCGAAACTGCCTGCTCCACAGAGCCTTTGAAAAAGGCATTTAAATTGTCTTTGAAGACCTGTGCCTCTTTATTCTCAGACAACACCTCCACATTTAACTAATAAATATACAAATGTTATTTGATCAAAGATAACAAGGATGAAGGCAACCAATATATATATATATATATATATATATATATATATATATATATATATATATATATATATATATTTATACATATATATATAGTAGTATATTTTAAGAACACAGAGAGAAACAAATGTGAACTAAATCAATACTGAATCAAAAACCTGTCTATAAAGGGTAAAATTGTTTAGGGGCGGTAAAACAAAAGAGAAGACTGGTCTTTGGGCATTACAGCTGAAAATATTGAGGCGTGCACTCCTCCAATGTCACAGGAAGAAAGAGGAGGCAAGCTGAGGCAGAAACTGGTAAAGGAAGCGAGGCAGCAGCACAATCTTAGCTGGTGCGGGAGGAAAGTTGGAAAGGCCTTGAGGAAGCAGGCGCCTTAACGCGCAGCCTCGGGGGGAGCCGCGATACACACTAAGCCTGGAGCGTGAGGAAACTAAGAAGCGTTTGGTTGGTGTGAGGAGATCTGAAAGGGCAAAGCGCTGTATCACAAGAAAAAAGGTGAGCGCACAGAGCGCACGCAATATCTTTACAGCCTAGAGCATTAAAAAAAAACACGCTCGCCAGTGTGAGGGAATTGAAGGGAGAGCGGTGAGAGACAGAAAAACTGTAAGGGTATGACGAACAGAGCGATTAAAGGGTTATGAGTATTTAAGAAGGTACAAAGCTTTAACATACCACAAACTCACTCATATAAGGATAATAATTTACATATGGATCTGTGACGGTTTAAACGTAGGAAAAAAAAATATATATATATATATGTATATATGAAAAGAGGACTTGTTGCTCCCAATCAAGACATTTATAACATTACCCTGACATGATTGGTTGATATATTTTTTCATTATGACACCATGTTGTAGTTCTACTATCTAAGCGTGCTGGGAGTTGTAGTTTGTCTTGGCTGCTGTTATAATAAACACAAGAAAAGTTAGCATAATAGGAGCCTCTGAGTCTTGTAATAAAATCACCTAGACCCAAATCATACAAGGATTTTTTTACATAAACCAGCCATTTGATCTTCTTAAAGCTTCATAGGCTAAGAATGTCAGTGAGGCCATCTCTAGGGGGCTGTAATTCCACGATGCACCATATGCATGCCCAATACAGTATAGGCTTCCGGCTGCCCAAACCAGTCACAAGTTTGGGTTCGAGGTCCAGTATAAGGGCAACTAAAAGGGGGGCCTCTCCCCATAACTGTTAAGCTCTATAAAAGTGTTCTCACTGCTTCCAAGAGAACCCATATGGCAATGATTCCATAGTTTTGCTCCATATAATGCTCTACCCCTAGCTTGTGCCTTGTAAATTTCCATGGCTAGGAGAGTCTGGTACCAGGTTACCCACTGAAAATGGCTGCAGGTCTATGGGTTACCAGAAGTGAGGTTTTGGAAAACTGTTGGGACCAAGATCCAGAGTCTGCCAGACAAATTCCCAGCCACTCAAATTCCATGACCTTTTCTAGTACTTCTCTTTCAAAACTAATAGTTCCTCTTGCCCCCTTCTCCTTGTAATATGTAATATGCTGGCTTTTATATGCATACATTTTAAGATCATGTTATGTACAAAATAAATTAAATCTATCAACAAGGGTTTGCAGACTGACCCTTGTCTTGACAAGTAAAGAAGTATCATAAGCAAAGAAAACGGTCAGAACTCTCAGTCATTAGCACAGTTAGTCAGGAATTTAACACAATTATTTACATATAGAAGAAAAAGGGTAGAGACCAGAGCAGAACCCTAATGGACACCCGTCCCGATGGCAATTTTCTCAGTCAGTTCCTGTAGGAAGTTGGCTCTGTATGTACTATTTCAACGTAAGAAATAGCATGCACAGAGTCCAAGGGTTCCCCTTAGACGTAAGATAGTGGCAAAAAGAGATAATTCTAATGCTCTATTTTGTGGTAGTGTGGTCGAGCAGTAGGCTTATCAGAGGGTAGTGTTAAGCATTTGTTGTACACACACAGGCAATAAATGAGAAACACACACTCAAAGGCAATTCCAGGCCAATAGGTTTTTGTATAGATAAATATATTTTCTTAGTTTATTTTAAGAACCACAGGTTCAAGATTTAGAAGTAATACTTCAAATGAAAGGTATTTCACTTAGGTAACCTAGGAACTTTGAATCAGCAAAATAACATGTACAGTTTTCACAAAAATGGCAATAAGCTATTTTAAAACTAGACAGTGCAATTTTCAACAGTTCCTGGGGGAGGTAAGTGTTTGTCAGTTTTGCAGGTAAGTAAACCACCTACAGGGTTCAAAGTTGGGTCCAAGGTAGCCCACCGTTGGGGGTTCAGGGCAGCCCCAAAGTTACCAGACCAGCAGCTCAGGGCCGGTCAGGTGCAGAGGTCAAAGTGGTGCCCAAAACACATAGGCTTCAATGGAGAAGGGGGTGCCCCGGTTCCAGTCTGCCAGCAGGTAAGTACTCGCGTCTTCGGAGGGCAGACCAGGGGGTTTTGTAGGGCACTGCGGGGGACACAAGTCAGCACAAAAAGTACACCCTCAGCGGCACAGGGGCGGCCGAGGGCGGCCGGGTGCAGAGTGCAAACAGGCGTCGGGTTTGCAATGGAGTTCAATGGGAGACCCAGGGGTCTCTTCAGCGAAGCAGGCAGGCAAGGGGGGGCTCCTCGGGGTAGCCACCACCTGGGCAAGGAAGAGGGCCACCTGGGGGTCGCTTCTGCACTGGAGGTCGGATCCTTCAGGTCCTGGGGGGTGCGGGTGCAGTGTCTTTACCAGGCGTCGGGTTCTTAGAAGCAGGCAGTCGCGGTCAGGGGGAGCCTCTGGATTCCCTCTGCAGGCGTCACTGTGAGAGCTCAGGGGGGTCAACTCTGGCTACTCACGGGCTTGCAGTTGCTGGGGAGTCCTCCATGTAGTGTTGTTTCTCCACAGGTCGAGCCGGGGGCGTCGGGTGCAGAGTGCAAAGTCTCACGCTTCCGGCGGGAAACGTGTGGTCTTTAAAAGTTGCTTCTTTGTTGCAAAGATGTTTCTTCTTTGGAGCAGAGCCGCTGTCCTCTGGAGTTCTTGGTCCTTTTAGATGCAGGGTAGTCCTCTGAGGCTTCAGAGGTCGCTGGACCCTGTGGAACCCGTCGCTGTTGCAGTTTTTCTTGAAGTGGGGAGACAGGCCGGTAGAGCTGGAGCCAAAGAAGTTGGTGTCTCCGTCTTCTCTGCAGGGCTTTCAGGTCAGCAGTCCTTCTTCGTCTTAGGTTGCAGGAATCTATCTTGCTAGGTTCTGGGAGCCCCTAAATACTCAATTTAGGGGTGTGTTTAGGTCTGGGGGGTTAGTAGCCAATGGCTACTAGCCCTGAGGGTGGCTACACCCTCTTTGTGCCTCCTCCCTGAGGGGAGGGGGGCACATCCCTAATCCTATTGGGGGAATCCTCCATCTGCAAGATGGAGGATTTCTAAAAGTCAGAGTCACCTCAGCTCAGGACACCTTAGGGGCTGTCCTGACTGGCCAGTGACTCCTCCTTGTTTTTCTCATTATCTCCTCCGGCCTTGCTGCCAAAAGTGGTGCCGTGGCCGGAGGGGGCGGGCATCTCCACTAGCTGGAGTATCCTGGGGTGCTGTAACAAAGGGGGTGAGCCTTTGAGGCTCACTGCCAGGTGTTACAGTTCCTGCAGGGGGAGGTGAGAAGCACCTCCACCCAGTACAGGCTTTGTTACTAGCCACAGAGTGACAAAGGCACTCTCCCAATGTGGCCAGCAACATGTCTGGTGTGTGGCAGGCTGGTAAAACTAGTCAGCCCACACTGGAAGTCGGGTATCTTTTCAGGGGGCATCTCTAAGATGCCCTCTGGGGTATATTTCACAATAAAATGTACACTGGCATCAGTGTGCATTTATTGTGCTGAGAAGTTTGATACCAAACTTCCCAGTTTTCAGTGTAGCCATTATGGTGCTGGGGAGTTCGTGTATGACAGACACCCAGACCATATACTCTTATGGCTATCCTGCACTTACAATGTCTAAGGTTTTGCTTAGACACTGTAGGGGCATAGTGCTCATGCACTGGTGCCCTCACCTATGGTATAGTGCACCCTGCCTTAGGGCTGTAAGGCCTGCTAGAGGGGTGACTTACCTATGCCATAGGCAGTGTGAGGTTGACATGGCACCCTGAGGGGAGTGCCATGTCGACTTAGTCATTTTCTCCCCACCAGCACACACAAGCTGGCAAGCAGTGTGTCTGTGCTGAGTGAGGGGTCTCCAGGGTGGCATAAGACATGTTGCAGCCCTTAGAAACCTTCCCTGGCATCAGGGCCCTTGGTATCAGGGGTACCAGTTACAAGGGACTTACCTGAATGCCAAGGTGTGCCAATTGTGGAAACAAAGGTACAGGTTAGGGAAAGAACACTGGTGCTGGGGCCTGATTAGCAGGCCTCAGCACACTTTCAAATCATAACTTGGCATCAGCAAAGGCAAAATGTCAGGGGGTAACCATGCCAAGGAGGCATTTCCTTACACAACACCCCCACCCCCAAACGAAAGAGGATGAGACTAACCTTTCCCAAGAGTCTTCATTTTCTAAGTGGAAGAACCTGGAAAGGCCATCTGCATTGTCATGGGCAGTCCCAGGTCTGTGTTCCACTATAAAGTCCATTCCCTGTAGGGAGATAGACCACCTCAACAGTTTTGGATTTTCACCTTTCATTTGCATTAGCCATCTGAGAGGCCTGTGGTCAGTCTGAACTACAAAGTGAGTACCAAAGAGGTATGGTCTCAGCTTCTTCAGGGACCAAACCACAGCAAAGGCCTCCCTCTCAATGGCACTCCAACGCTGCTCCCTGGGGAGTAACCTCCTGCTAATGAAAGCAACAGGCTGGTCAAGGCCATCATCATTTGTTTGGGACAAAACTGCCCCTATCCCATGTTCAGAGGCATCAATCTGCACAATGAACTGCTTGGAGTAATCTGGAGCTTTGAGAACTGGTGCTGTGCACATAGCTTGTTTCAGGGTGTCAAAGGCCTGTTGGCATTCTACAGTCCAGTTTACCTTCTTGGGCATTTTCTTGGAGGTAAGTTCTGTGAGGGGTGTCACTATTGATCCATATCCCTTCACAAACCTCCTGTAGTACCCAGTCAAGCCAAGGAATGCCCTGACTTGAGTCTGGGTTTTTGGAGCTGCCCAGTCCAGAATAGTCTGGATCTTGGGCTGGAGTGGCTGAACTTGGCCTCCACCTACAAGGTGTCCCAAGTAAACCACAGTTCCCTGCCCTATCTGACATTTGGATGCCTTGATAGAGAGGCCTGCTGCTTGCAGGGCCTTCAAAACCTTCTTCAGGTGGACCAGGTGATCCTGCCAGCTGGAGCTAAAGACAGCAATATCGTCAAGATAAGCTGCACTAAAGGACTCCAAGCCAGCAAGGACTTGATTCACCAACCTTTGGAAGGTGGCAGGGGCATTCTTTAAACCAAAGGGCATCACAGTGAACTGATAGTGCCCATCAGGTGTGGAGAATGCTGTCTTTTCTTTTGCTCCTGGTGCCATTTTGATTTGCCAGTACTCTGCTGTCAAGTCAAAGGTACTTAAGTATCTGGCAGCACGTAGCTTATCAATCAATTCATCTGCCCTTGGAATGGGATGGGCATCTGTCTTGGTGACAGAATTAAGTCCTCTGTAGTCCACACAAAACCTCATCTCTCTCTTTCCATCTTTGGTGTGAGGTTTGGGGACTAAGACCACTGGGCTACCCCAGGGGCTGTCAGAGTGCTCAATGACTCCCAATTCCAGCATCTTGTGGACTTCCACTTTGATGCTTTCCTTAACTTGGTCAGACTGTCTGAAAATTTTGTTTTTGACAGGCATGCTGTCTCCTGTGTCCACATCATGGGTACCCAGGTGTGTCTGACCAGGGGTTAGGGAAAAGAGCTCAGCAAACTGTTGCAGGACCTTCCTACAGTCAGATTGCTGTTGGCCAGAGAGGGTGTCTGAATAGATCAATCCATCAACTGAGCCATCTTTAGGGTCTGTGGAGAGGAGATCAGGGAGAGGTTCACTCTCAGCTTCCTGGTCCTCATCTGTTACCATCAACAGATTTAACATCTGCCCTGTCATGAAAGAGTTTGAGGCGGTTCACATGGATCACCCTTTTGGGGGTCCTGCTAGTGCCTAGGTCTACCAGGTAGGTGACCTGATTCTTTCTCTCTAGCACTGGGTAAGGGCCACTCCATCTGTCCTGAAGTGCCCTGGGAGCCACAGGCTCCAGAACCCAGACTTTCTGCCCTGGCTGAAACTAAACCATAGCAGCCTTTTGGTCATACCACATCTTCTGGAGTTGTTGGCTGGCCTCAAGGTTTTTGCTTGCCTTTTCCATGTACTCTGCCATCCTTGAACGTAGGCCTAGTACATAGTCCACTATATCTTGTTTAGGCTCAGGAAGAGGTCTCGCCCAGCCTTCTTTTACAAGAGCTAGATGGCCAAACAGAAGTTCAAAGGGGAAAAAACCCTACTCCCTTCTGAGGCACCTCTCTGTAGGCGAAAAGCAGAAATGGCAAGAGGACATTCCATCTCCTTTTGAGTTTTTCAGGGAGCCCCATGATCATGCCTTTCAATGTCTTGTTAAATCTTTCTAAAAGACCATTGGTTTGTGGATGGTATGGTGTGGTGAATTTGAAAGTCACCCCACACTCATTCCACATATGCTTCAGGTATGCTGACATGAAGTTGGTACCCCTGTCAGACACCACCTCCTTAGGAAATCCCACTCTGGTAAAAACACCAATGAGTGCTTTAGCTACTGCAGGGGCAGTAGTGGACCTAAGGGGAATTGCTTCAGGGTATCTAGTAGCATGATCCACTACTACTAGTATGTATTGGTTCCCTGAGGCTGTGGGAGGTTCAAGTGGACCCACTATGTCCACACCCACTCTTTCAAAGGGGACCCCCACCACTGGAAGTGGAATGAGGGGGGCCTTTGGGTGTCCACCTGTCTTTCCACTGGCTTGACAGGTGGCACAGGAGACACAAAACTCCTTTACTTTCTGGGACATGTTGGGCCAATAGAAATGGTTGACTAACCTCTCCTAAGTCTTGGTCTGTCCCAAATGCCCAGCAAGTGGAATATCATGAGCTAAGGTTATAATCAACTTCCTAAACTCCTGAGGCACTACCACTCCCCTAGTGGCACCAGGTTTGGGATCTCTTGCCTCAGTGTAGAGGAGTCCATCTTCCCAATAGACTCTATGGGGGTCATTCCAAGCTAGGCGGGTGGCAGTCGCCGCCCGCCAAGCGGGAACCGCCAGAAGACCGTACTGCGGTCAAAAGACCGCGGCGGTCATTCTGGGTTTCCCACTGGGCTGGCGGGCGACCGCCAAAAGGCCGCCCGCCAGCCCAGTGGGAAACACCCCTCCACGAGGAAGCCGGTTCCGAATGGAGCCGGCGGAGTGGAAGGTGTGCGACAGGTGCAGTAGCACCCGTCGCGAATTTCAGTGTCTGCTAAGCAGACACTGAAATTCAAAGTGGGGCCCTCTTACAGGGGCCCCTGCAGTGCCCATACCATTGGCATGGGCACTGCAGGGGCCCCCAGGGGCCCCACGACACCCCTCACCGCCATCCTGTTCCTGGCGGTCGAAACCCCCTGAGGGGAGTGCCATGTCGACTTAGTCATTTTCTCCCCACCAGCACACACAAGCTGGCAAGCAGTGTGTCTGTGCTGAGTGAGGGGTCTCCAGGGTGGCATAAGACATGCTGCAGCCCTTAGAGACCTTCCCTGGCATCAGGGCCCTTGGTACCAGGGGTACCAGTTACAAGGGACTTACCTGGGTGCCAGGGTGTGCCAATTGTGGAAACAAAGGTACAGGTTTAGGGAAAGAACACTGGTGCTGGGGCCTGGTTAGCAGGCCTCAGCACACTTTCAAATCATAACTTGGCATCAGCAAAGGCAAAAAGTCAGGGGGTAACCATGCCAAGGAGGCATTTCCTTACAGTTCCCTATTTATGCCACAACAAACTTGCAAATTTTCTCTCATGGAGGTGCACAATGATATTGAGCAAAGTGTGGGCAATCCCATGAGCACCTCCCATAATTTCTCCTTGGGAACTAGGTGAAAGGTGGCTTGGAGACCAATGTATACAATGACAAGTATTCCCCGCCAACATTCGCAGTCTTCCACTTAACCATCAGGGAGTGAAAAACCTTTTCAATGGTACTGGTTTTAGATCTAAAACCTGCATGGAAGTGAGAAACAATATGATTTTCATCAATCCATTCTAAACGTCTTTCAACAACTTGCTTACAAAATACGTTTTGCAAGTTCTCAAGTAGACTAATGCGACAATATTTGAATGGGATATTAGGGCTTACTTTTTTACAAACAGGAACGCTCTCCACCCCTTTCTACGTGGCAGGGATCGCTGCACCAGCTGAGATTGCATAGGAAATGGCATTAATTTAAGGCACCCATATACTTGGATCATATTTGAAGAGATCGGATGGAATTGTATCATTTTAGCCTTACCATTCTTCTGGGACAAGACCACAGCTGCTGTCTCAGTGACGGTAAAAAAAGCAACTAGTGGAGATGGTAATTCAATGGTGTGGGTAATGCCTTCCTCACCACTACTGTGTTCTGGATCAGGTTCTTGTGGGAAGGAGTATATGTTTCCAAAATGGGAAACCCACTTGCATGGGAGGACAGATGTTTCTGCTGTTCTTTCTAGATTCCCAAAACCTTGGCTAACTATACGCCAATATGTCTTCTGGTTTTTGTAAACAGAAGCTTCTAAGAGCTCGTCCCAATTCCTATCCTCTCAGTTTGCCTTCGCTAGTCTTATCTTAGCCTGATTTGGGGTTCTATGCTCCCTAATCTCATGCTTTGCATCATTTTTTAGTGCTTGGAGAAGAGTGTTCTTAGCCTCTCTGCACTGATGTGAAAACCACCCATTCAAACTGACCTTCTTAAGGACCTCCTTAAAATTCTTGACAAAAAAGTGCACGGGCCCAACGAAGAGACTAACATGCTCATATACAATCACATCATTATCCCGTAATCATTGAAGCGACAGAGGCCATACATGTCAGAGGCCACTTCAGGATAGGAGCACACAGCTTCCCACTTCACAATCCTAAGCTGTTGGTAACTTACAATAAATGCTCCTTGAGCAGAGAAGATGGCAACAGGAGACGTGAGAACAAGTCATTCACAGTTAAAGCCAGGGGATTGTGGTCACGCTCCTCCTTTTCCATTACTTTCATGTCTTAAATCATTTGTCATATCCTGATATCCAAAATAATATATTCAATATGGCTAAAATATGCCCCTCTTTGAAAAGTGGGTGCAGGAGGAGTATCAGATGGAGAGCAGCCATCACGGGTCTGCAATCTATAGGTGAACAAAAGGTCTACCATTTAAGGGCAGGCCTTGAAAGATGACTTCTCACTGGGGATGCTAATTCAGGGATTCCCCACAATTCGTCCTTGTCATGGAACAGGTCCTGAACAATACTAGCAAGTTCATAAGTTAAGTTCAGGTCGTCTGCCACGATAACACAGTGAGACCCTGAGTATCAATAAATGGATTGATCTAAAATCTTGTTCAATAAATGGATAGATGGAGATTCCTTCCGGATGTCATAGATTCAGTTGTAAATCTTAATCAATAGAAGGGGAGTTCTCTCAGTGAAAGTAATAATTAACCCTTGAATGTTCGGTGACATAGAAGCAAGCTCCACTACGTAGCAAAACAACACAGTGTTCAACCGAACCAGCAACCCACCTGATGGGCATCCAGCTGGGGACCTAATAGCAGGAATATCAAAGCTCTTAAAACCACTTTTGAAGACGTTTTCAATCATCCAAATCTCTTGAAAGAGGCTGATACCTAATTTCAAGTTAAATCTAGGCAATGTTCCTACTAAGGAAAGCTGAGGAACTTGATAGCAAAGACAGAGAAAAAGAGTAAACAGAAGTATCTGTGAGCCTTTGGGCGACTTACAAGGACTCCATCCAGTCAACAGGGGGCACTTGAGGAGGATCAGCATAAGTCCTAATGGAAGAATCCAGCGACAGCCTAGAGGATGACAGTCACCGAGCTGCAATGGAAGCCACAGAGGCTTTACTTTTGGCCAACATCGGGGTGCCAGCTCTCAAATTACAATGACTGAAAGTAAAAAGTGATTTAGGGGTCCCAGCACCACGGGTGGACCCAAATCAGTAAAATGTCAGAAAGGGTAAAAGGCACCAGATAACAACAGGCAATTGCATTCCTTGGAGAAGGCAACATGGGTTGCCATCCAGAGATCAGAGAAGCTGGTTGCAGATGATGATAAAAGTAGCCCAGTGGAAGAGGGACGATAATTGTCTGGGATCCCCAGGAAGGCAGACAATTAAACAACAATTTTTGCATAGTAGCTGAATACCTAAAGTTAATAATAACACAATCCCCAGTTAAACTATGTTCTAAGGGGTCTAGCTAACACCCCTGCAAACCATCAAAATATCACCAGCGGCTAAAAGGGAGAACCTTGTTTTTTTTAACTGTGCAAACGATTCAACACTGCTTGGTGCCAAACAAGGGACATTTGATAATATTGCCACATACAGGCAAGCCTCAGGCAGGAGAATAATCGTAGGGTGATGTAATGCCAGAGGCGGCAGGTACCCCATCTCCCCAACTGCCTTCACCCTCCCCTTCTGTCCCGAGGTCTCTGTATCAGCAGTGATGGAAATATCTAGGATCTTTTTCCTGTGGACCACCTTTGCTGCTGTACAATTTGGCAACAATCCAATACTGTCACCAATTCTGGCAAAACAACGTGTTGGGGGGAAGTCCTTCCCAGTCAGAAGAAGCTGTGTGTCGAGGGGTTACAAATCTGGGGCCTCCTTACTGAGTTCAGTTTGAAAAGTTTCGCCTCAATTCAGGGGCGGATCCTCCATTAGGGTGGAGGAGCATCGCCCACCCCCTCCAGCAACGGTAGCTGCAAAACCTTTTAAAGAAAATTATAATAAACTGAGTTTATTATCATTTTCTTGAAAAGGGGCGGGACATTGGGATGACAAGCACTTGAGGGGAGTGCACAGAGCACTCCCCTCAGAGCACATGTGTTTGGCTGCCCATCTCGGGCTGGCTAAACACACATGCGCAGTAGGTTCCCTCTAGCCCAGTTGCTGGGGGTGGAGAAAGCCTGCACAGGCTCCCAGTCTGCCTGGGAGCAATCTGGCTCGGCGCTCCCAGCCAATCCTGATGCTGGTTTGAGCAGCATCAGGATTGGGTGCAGGGCCTGCTAGGAGCCTGTGCCTGCAACCTGGAGCTACGAGGGACACAGGAGCGGCGCGCAGTGGAGGAGGTGTTTTTTGTTTTATCATTTTTATTTAATTTTTATTTATCTTTCGCCACACGCCACCTCGCCCCTTCTGGTTGTCGCTAGCCGCAACTGCCAAAATTACCGCCAGCCTGTCATGGACTGTCTTCAATTTGGCCTCCAAGATGGCAGATATTTTATCACATAGAGCCCACACAACTCCAGCAGGGTCTATATCTCCACCTCCTGCAAAATCTCCCACTGAACTTGAAGTAAATAGACTGGAGTTATAAAAGTTAGCAGAAGATTGGGCCCTCTTCCTTTCTGCTGAATGTCCAGTGACTGAAGAATGGGATGGATTAAGTGATGGCACCGGAAGTACAAAAGGAGAAAGGCTGGGAAGCTCAAGGTCAGAAAAAACAGCGGGCCCCTGATGCTGAGGCCACTGCTATTTAGCAAACAGACTGCACTGAGGAAGCAGAAGTAAAAGATAAGCAGCACTCAGCAAGCTCAGTTTCCTTAGTAATAAACCTGACTGCCCGTTGAAGAAACGTGTAGAGGGAAGAACCTGTTTGTGATTTTGGTAAGTTGGCTGCAGTCTTAAAACAGGCAGTACCTCAATGGACAATGAATATCTAATATCTGAGATGGATCTTAGAGGGGTGGTCCGGCCTCCTCCGGACAATGACATGGGAAGACAGGCCCACTTTTATCCCAGTGTTCGCCCGGGTTCGTCCACACTGTGGGGACGCATTGTGTCTTTTAAGCACAAGTGATGCCCCCCCCCCCTCCTCCTGGAGGCAGGAAAGAGATGCAACATGGACCCAACAGTCCTCACACCCTTCAGTCATGGGTGTGTTCCTTTGGCGTCCTCCGCTGTGGTGATGGAATGCGCCTTGCAAGCGCAACATGTGATGGGCCTCGCCTTTTCCTGCAGGCAAGAAAGAGATGCAATATGGGCCTAGCTGACCACACCCATTCCAGTCACTGGTGTTTTCTTTTGGTGTCCAACAGCAATCAACTACTTAAAGCCACCCAACATTTCCAAAGTGACATACTATTGTTTCACCTTCCTCCTCTGATTATAGGTTTTTCTATTTTTGTTCTGATCTTAACTAATAACCTCCTGGGAGTACAGGATTTCTTTCAAACAAGTTGAGCATTCATTTTCTTTATAAAAGGAATAAAAGAAGCTCAGTATTTTAGTTCCTAGTGTGACTGGCTCTGGTAAATTTGGATAAACTCCCATTTTCCAGAGAGCAAATTAGATAGTGTTTGCCATGGATGCTAATTCTTAGTAGCTGGGAGAAATAACTAAGGATGGAGGAACTGATCAAAGAGTAACAGAACAGCGGGTAGAATTAGCTGGTATGAAGATCAATAATAGCTTGATTCATAGTGATCTCCTTGTGACCAAAAATGATGATGGCAAAGTAGATCTTGGTGGTTCCACAATTGAATCACGTGTTTCAAACCTTCCACAGAGATTAGTTTTTTATTTCTTAAAGTAGTTTCAGTCAGTATTGGGGTAGTAAATTATTTTTTGATTGGAGCTTGAAGTTTCTGTCTGGTATGAAAACTAATGATTTTGTGCAACGTATGAGCTCTGGCTCATGGTCAAATAAGGACCTTGTGATAAGCCACTGATCATGTACTGATCACTGGTGGGAATTTTAATGGCCACTGGCAACTTCGTCTTTAAAGGACTCTGGAATGTGATGAATTAGATTGGTGTGGCATGCTCATAAGCCTATATTAGGAAACAAGATAACAATGACAAGGTGAAAAGTCTGATAGCTTGCTTGGAAGATGAGATTGGCAAATGGGGTGTTAAAAGGTGATGCTCCAGCCTAAATGTCTGCATTTTCTGGCTCAATAAAATAACTATTAAATAAAAAATGTATTTCTAGGTCATTGTCATGAGTATTCTTTTTTTTCTATGTTATATCACAGTGATCAGTTCCTCCATTTTGTCTTCTTTGATTGGGGAGACAATTCAAGGAAAGAGAAAGTACCCAGGGCAGTCCCGCTAGGTGACAGTTGTGTGGCTTTAACAATATTAACATTGCCAAGGTGCTTGTTTCGAAGCAGCACCTACACTGAAATTATGGGAAACAGTCAAAGATCGTGCTGAATATCCCATGATAAAAGTCAAACTGGTACAACAATTGCAGCACAATATCAGCACTTACAAAGAGTTTATGGAAACCACAGGCTGTGTATTTATGTTGCTGAAGAAATTTGTAGCTGGACATAGCATCCAAAGTTCTTCATATATAGCAAAACTCTTCCACTTGCATCAACCTGAAATGACTTAGGTTCTTATCCAACAGTATCTTTCCCTGCACTGCACTGAGCAAAATACAGCAAAAACAGAGTCACAGATGAATTAAGCAATTTACAGTTTAATCTAATCTAAGGGTCGGAAACCAATAAAAACTCTATAAAGAGCATGAGACTGGGTGGAATTAAATGGGAGCTGTCTTTAAGACTACTGAAAAAAAGACTTTGACCAAATATCTGGGTTCTAAACCACAATAATGCTTTTCTACCTCTTCCCTGGAACAGAGTAATTTATAGATGTTACCTGAAATCATTCTCTGGCAGTTCTTCTCTGGGGGAAATCAAGACCTACTTGAAACTTCCTGACCACAGCTCCTGAGACCCTCGCTGTCCTTGTGCCTTGAACTAACTTGAAACAGCCTGTTTCCTATCCTCTGCTCATTGGATCGATGAAGGACGTTCGCTCTTTATAGAGTTTTATCTTTGAAGCAACTTAGCACCCAACAAACAGAAAACACACTTGAATTCCCAAGATTGAAAACTCTGGTATTCTGGAACTAGGCTGTAGAACGCAAATCAGTGCCTGCGAAATGCAAGGAATAAATATTGCAAAAAACACTTTGACTCATAATGGTCACACCGCTTCGTGTAGAGAGCTAAAGGTACTCATACTGCCTCAACGTTAAAAAAAATAAGGGATTGCAAAAAAGGGTACAGTGCAGCGGCTATACTGCTCATCCCTCAGGCCCTCATGTGATATTTACACCAGTTGAGTCTCAGCCTAACAACTCTTTCACCTTTGTGAAGACTCAAGGTGCTGAAGTAAGACCAAACGGGAGGACTGCAAACTGATAATGCTGCGACCCCACCACAAACCGGAGATACTTCCTGTGCGATTTGAGGATCGGAATATGGAAGTACGCATCCTGCAAATCGACAGACACCATCCAATCTCCTTTGTTCAACGCCAAAACAGGGTCAGCATCCTGAACTTTTCCTGTTTGAGGAACCAATTCAAAATCCTCAAGTCCAGGATTGTCCTCAACCGACCATCCTTGTTGGGGATCAGGAAGTACCATGAATAGCAGCCCTGACCCCTCTCCTGCTCTGGAACCAACTCCACTGCACCTTTCGACAAGAGGGACATAACCTCCTGCTGCAATAACAGAAGATGGTCGTCCGAACAGAAGGAGGGACGGGGAGGGAGGAGGGAATACCCGAAAGGGAAGAGCATACCCCTTCTTCACGATGTTGATGACCCAGGAGTCTGATGTTATAAACTCCCACATGGGAAGAAATCGGGCAAGTCTCCCCCCTACCGGAGACACGTGAGCAGGGAGTGGTGGAGGACTAAGGCTGCTTTCCCTGCTGCACCCCTCCTGAGGAAGAGGCAGAGTGCTGCTGGGTGGCCCCTCTAGTTCGTACTCTACCCCTGCCTCTGAAGGATCTGTAAGGTAGGGATTCTGCAGACTGCTGTGCTGCCTGGAGCCTGCCACGAAAGGAGGTGCCACGACCAAAACCTCTAAATTTTCTAAAAGATCTAAAGGCAGAGGAAGTGGCTGCTTGAAGTCCCAACGACCTCGCTGTGGCTCTGCTCTCTTTAAAGCGTTCAAGGGCAGAATCTGCTTTTGCCCCAAAGAGTTTTTCTCCGTCAAAGGGCAGGTCCAGGAGAGTAGTCTGCACATCCGGGGAGAAGCCTGATGAACGCAGCCAAGCCTGTCGCCTCGTCACTATGGATGTACCGATAGCTCTTGCCACGGAATCCGAGGTGTCCAACCCAGATTGAATCACCTGGGTCGCCGCCGCCTGAGCGTCCGTTAACAGATGCAACACCTCCTGTGGCAATCCAGAATGACCCTTAGCCTCCTCCATAAGGGCATGAATATAACGCCCCAAAATGCAAGTCGCATTTGTCGACTTCAAGGCCATGCTGCATGAAGAAAAGGCCTTCTTCGCTGCCTGGTCCATTTTCTTAGACTCCCTGTCCGCAGGGGTCCCGGGGAACGAACCAGGAGCTGAAGGGGAGGAACACGATGCCTGAACAACCAAACTCTCCGGAGTTGGATATTTGGAGAGAAAGTCTGAGTCACCTGGAGCCGCACGATAGCGCCTCGCTACCGCCCTGTTGACGGCTACTGAAGACACTGGCTTCTTCCAGATATCTTTAATGGGGTCCAAAAGAGCCTCATTGAAGGGCAAGAGAGGCTCCGCCGACGCCGGATGCAGCACTTCAGTCAGAAGGTTTGTTTTCACTTCTGCAGCAGGAAGAGGAAGGTCCAAAAAGTCTGCAGCCTTCCTTACTACCGCAAGAAATGATGCGGCTTCCTCAGTATACTCCCCTGGGAAAGCCAAATCCCATTCAGGGGAAGTGTCAATGCCACTTGCTGTGTCCAAGCCTTGGAAATCACCTGAAGGCTCCAAGATTTCGTCTTCCTCCAAATGTTGCCTGCTGTATTCCTCTTCCTCCAGGAGCCATAAAGCTAATTTCCTGGATCGGAGCCTGGATTCGAGTCCCAGCGTCGGTTAAAAGCCAAAGGCATGCCCTCCACCAGGTGCCATGGTGGAAAAGATATTGAACATTGTATTTAAAAATGCAGCGGGATCCGTATCCGGCGCTGGGAAAGCTGGATAGGTCTGTGGAACCGGCGCCGGAATAGAAGCCAATGATGGACCAGGCATCTCCTGCCCCGGAGAAGCCGCTGGCTCCTGATGAGGCTCGACTTCAAACACCGACAAAGGTGAAGTCGGAGAAGCCGGAGTTGTTGGAGGCGGAGGTGTGACAGTCGGGCTAACCTCCCACTTCGGTCGGCGCCGACGGAGATCTGGATCGGCCCCTGCTTGATTGGCACCGAGACTCGTGACGACGCTGAGAGCTCCCATGGCGTTGATGAGTCTTCGAAGATTTAGAAGAAGACTCTCTGCGATGGCGCCCTTCCTTCTTTTTCTTGGAACGGGCCAGAAATAACTTCGCCCCTCTCTCCTTAAGTACCTTAGGATTCATGCGTTGACACGATCCGCATGACTCGACCTCATGGTCGGAACTAAGGCACCATAAACAATTTTCATGGGGGTCCGTGACCGACATCCAACCCCCACACTGGTTACAAGGTTTAAAGCCAGATTTTCTCGGCTGAGACATAGTAACACCGAAGTGCAACTGTAGCTCCCTGTTAGCCTCGAAGAAAAAACGTTACTCAAAGGCACGGAAAAAAGGGAACTGACGTCTGCACGTCGACGAGGTCTTCTTATTGCCTGGATGACATCATACAGCGTTGCCTGGAGTCGGGCAATTGTGACGTCATCGTCGACGTGCAGAGCTAGAAGAAAATTTCCGTCTAAGCTGGCGCGAGGGGGAAAATTCTTTAGGTGAGGAATCCACAGGTAGGTGTATCCATCAGAAATACATCTACTTAATGTGAACCCTTCACACATCTGTAACATGAACTGACTGAACTGTTATTCACTTGGCTACTCCTGCTTGTTTGGTTGCTCATCTAAAGTGAACTACTGATACCTTTTAACAACTCTATCTCAGTATATCACAATTTCTCTAACTCAGGTGCTATTCATTACAGGCAGTATCCTCTGCTCGCCTGTCTTCCACTTCCCCCCTATTTAAATATGTCCGAGCCAAATTTATTATCAAATGAATGACTAGGGACCAATCTTCCCTAGCTACGCAAACCAACTAGACACATTCATACTGCAGAAAAATGTACTGCCAGTCCATCAGTCCGGGTTCTCCAAAGGTTGTGGCACTGAAACTTCCACAGTCAAGATCATACATGACATTCTTCACATTAAACAACCATGAATCAATCATGTTTCCTGATTCTTTCCAACTTAACTGCAGACTTGACAAATTGATCTTCAAAGGCACATCGAGATCTTCAAATCTTGCATAGGTTCTATGCTAATTTGCATCTTAACTAGAAAACAGAAAACAGATGGTCAACGCTGAAGATAGTTGCAGTGGAGGCTCCTCCGCTATAGCAGAGGAGCGTCCCATAATTAATTAACATCAATTGGATAAACAAACTTAAATCTGTTGGCTTTACTCCGAAACTAACTCGAGAAATCAAAAACGTAGGCTTTCGGATTGATTCTAACACATCCATAAAATCACACATCAATCATACCACTAATCTACGTAAGCTGTCCTATTCTTTGTAAAATGGCTCTCTCACAGTCTGGACGTTAGGTATGTAATCCAAGCCATTGTTATCTCTAAAACTGATTACAACAATGCTGTGCTCACAGGAGACACAAAACCCTCGTTAGGGCTTCTGAAAGCCATCCTTCTTTCTGCTGCTAACACCATAACATTTAATCACATAAATCCTGTTCTAAGAGACCTTCAGTGGCTTCCACTGGAGGCTAGGATTAAATTCCAACTTGTCTGTTTCACTTTTAAAGCCTTAAAGGTTCAGGACTCACTTACGTTCAATCCTTACTTCACATCTGTTGTGACAGAAATGCCCTCTGCATTCTAAACAGGCATGTATCGAATCTCTGAGCATCTGACTGCTTGTGAAACTGGTATCTTGACTTTATATTTTGGCACTGACCACAGTAATCTAAAGTAGACCCATAATGTGAGGGGTCTTCTGGCCCCCCATTGTGGCCACCACAGTGGAGATCTTGCATAATTGAAGTGAAGAAGAACTCCCATGCTGTCTGGCACCCTTCTGAAACCTGAAGGCTGGGTCCTGCTGCCAACCCCTAGCAAATACCGAGGAGGAGCTGCAGTCACCACCAAAGCAGAATTTGATCCTGGACCATAAACTGCAACTGCCCAAAGAATGACTCTTTGTGTGAACCCACCACAGCTGCCTACAAAAGCACCCATCAGATTTGGGCCTGGAGTGCGCACCTGCCAGAAGGGCACCTGTTGAGCAGGCCTGCTATGTGATTCTCCAACTGTGATTCCAGGCCCAAAAGAAACTACCTCTACAGTCCTGTGTCTGCAGAGACCCACTGAGATTGCCAATCAGAGGAACACCTGCCAGCACCGTTCGACCGCGGCAGATACAAAAAACTGAACTTGAGGCACACATCTTGCTCTGCAGCAGGAACAGAGATGTTGTCTAAGCGATCCCTTTAATTTGAGTGCAAAATGAAATACAACCTAATCCGAGACCTAGTGAACTGCACCTGTGCCTACTCTGTGCTTATGACTGCATTAGAGAAGATCTGTAGACAGAATACCCACTATAAGATAGGATAAGGACAGTGGCTGGGTTGCTTAACTTGGCGTTGTAGTTGGATTTACAACCATGCAAATGAGACCGTAGTGTTGTACTATGTTACATTTTACTGTGAAAGTATATTATTTTCTTTTTACTAAGGTAAGCTTTGAGCTAGATATCACATTTCGTGTTGTCTGTTGGCTGACTGTTGGATTCTAAGCTCTAGGCTCACAATAATACATCCTTGAGAAGCCTCTGACTGCTCACCCTCGTTACCCTGAGAGTGAGGCATGGAAAGGTTTGTACTTATTACCTCAACCACTGTGGTTGGGGAGCAGTAACCCATGTCTGCCCCATGTATGGAGTCTGGAAACATCTCATGTGGGACAACAAAATCGGAGACGCAAAGAATCCTTTTGTTGCGAAACCAGAAATTGATATCCTACAAGGGTGCACAGAAATCATTCGCTGACACAGGCCGCACACTATAGAACGCCTTCCTGGTTGAATTGAGACCAAGGCATCTTCCAAGAAAAACTCCCCCAAAAAATTTCAAACAGGAACTAATTATTTTAAACCGCTCTTGTTATGTCTGCTTATCTTTACAACAAAATAGTTCTCCTTAATTTCATCCCTCCCCCTATTTTCTTAATTTCACCCCCAAACTATTTATGCTCACTTTACTTTCGAATTGTGTTGCTGGTGAATGTTTACTTTTTTGCTCCAGTACTTTGGCTGAATTTAAAAACTAGGCTCAATATCTCGTTACTGAAGATGTTTTACTGTATTGTTGAAACACGCTGGCTGAACATAAAAACTAAGTTTGATAAACTGGAAATAAACAAAATGTCAAAGAAGCCAAAAGAAAATATTGAAAACCATAGCTAATGAGGGACCTGAAAAACACAGGTGCTCATTCCGAGTTTGCCAGTCATTACCGAAGACCGCCGTGCAAACGGCAGCCAATACACCGCCAGCGATAGCGGAGTGAAGTCCGCCGCTTTACGAGTGACCCACACAACACTGCCAAAAATAGACCGAAAAAACAACACAGTCGGCCCAAACTACCGCCACGCCAAGAAAATTCCACCCGCCAAATTCCGAGTCACATAGCATCGCGAAAACCAACAAGGCGGTAATCCATTGGCGGTTCAAACCGCCGCAGGAAAAAAATAGCCACCACCGCAGCAACACTGCACAAGATGGGATAACACCAATAGCAACACCTGAAACACATACACACACCTGTCCACAGCACTACAAAACAGCCCCCCACACATACCCAGAACATTGCTAGGCAGAGTACTGACTGTGTCATGAGGGGTATAAATGTCTGACATGGAGAGCAGTACACATACCTATGAGCCAGGCCCTTTCTCCCTGTAGCTGTGACATCATTGCAGGGACACTGCTGTTCCTCAGGATGTAGGAATAATGTACTGATCCAGGGAATTTAGCATTCACATATGTAATGTATTGGTCTGCAAGACACACCACTTGAACATTGAGTGTATATGTACTTTTCCTGTTTCCGTAGACCTGTTCATTGATCCTCTGAGGTACCAGGGCAAAGTGAGCCCCATCAATGGCCCCAATTACATGTGGGACATTTGAGATGTTGTAGAAAGTTGCTTTTACAGTGTGAAAATCTGGAGGTAGTGGGAACCTAATGTACCTGTGCACATGCTTGAGTAGGGCATCCAGCACATCCTGCAACACCTTACAGAACTTGGGCTGCGAAAACCCTGCAGCGAGTCCCACCGTGACCTGAAGAGAGCCACTCGCCTGGAAATGCAGGACTGACAATACCTGGACTGTTAGAGGGATGGCATGGGTATTCCTCAAACCCGGCAGGAGGTCTGGCTTCAACTGGGTGATGAGTTTCTTGATGCACAAACGGTTTAGTCGATAGGTCATGATGATCTGGCGCTCTTTCATGGTTTCAAGATCTACAAGTGGCCAGTAAATTGGTGCATTCCTCATCACTCCATTGTGGCCAAATCTGTGCATGGACATAAACAACAACTGGGAATCTCTCACAATGTAGGCTATTCAGTATGACACACAGTCATTAGGTAATAGTAATGAAAGTTGCCTGTCATGTTGTGGGAATACACATTACTCCACCCTCCGCACCTAACCGGACGATGGCACATAATTCCTGTGGGAACGGACGTATACAGGACATGTACACCTACACCTTCCCTGTGTTCCACCATACTGATTAAATATGCTGACAACTGTTACGACAAGTGTGGAAATGTCACTAGACACCCACTACATGTGTCTATATTCACCATATCAGACCTGAAGAATGTATTTGTGACGTCATGCAGGTAGTTACGCTATGTAAACTCAGGAAAGTAATGTCACAGACTAAAATGGCATCCGCGTGACCGGCATGCATTGGACTGCTGGAAGTGACCTTGTTCCGCCCTCGGAAGTCGTCATGGAGGAGTGCGGTCAGAACCACTGTGCAACTCCTCATTGGTTAACATGGATTTCAATAGGAGACTGGGACCAATGACGATCACCGCCGGCGATGATGGTCATGACCGCTGCGGTCGTAACCACCATTTGCTGTGGGCCAGCTCACTTGACTCCTGGCATTCGGGATAGACAGACCTCCACTTTGTGTGCTGCTGTGTCCTGTTTCTTGGAGCAACAATGGCACGCACTGCAGGGGAAAGGGCCCCAGCCTTCTCAACAGAGGAGCAGGAAAAACTTGTGGATGTGGTCCTACCCCTGTATGGAGGTTGTACAGAGCTCCAGGACAACAGCTCAGTACAATGTCCTCTGTCCCACATGTTGGGTGGTTTTTGACGATGTATGTGTGTGCACATTGATATGTCATGACTGATCAGGTGTGTAGCATGCACATGATATGTGTGGGATATTGCCAGTGTGCATGAGCAGTGTTCGTTGTGTGTCGTCAAAGCTTACTACTGGATTGGTATCATTTACATCATGTCCCCCTTTTTCTCACTGTTTCCCAATCAGGTCAGCACCCACCAGAAGAAAGGTTTGTGGACAGCCATCGCCAAGGAAGTGCGGACCCTGGGGGTCCATGGCCGGCGATGCACCCACTGCAGGAAGCGGTGGGAGGACCTGCGACGCTGGGACCGGAAGACCGCAGAGGCCCAGCTGGGGACAGCCTCCAAACAAGGGAGGGGTGCATGTCAGACCCTGCCCCCCGTAATGGCCTGCATACTGGAGGTGGCGTACCCTGAGTTGGATGGGCGCTTGAAGGCAGCACAGCAGCCACAAGGGGGTAAGTGTTGACTGTCAGGTCACTACTTCATGGTTGTGCTCTGTCACCCTCCTTGAACTTGGAATGAACGTAGTCAGATGTGATTTAGGGATTGTACAGTCCTGGTTGCCACACCCATCAGGTAGGAGTGTGTGATGGTCGCTATGCTGAGCCATGATAAGAAGTGGTGGTACTGTGACATGTTCAGCTGTAGGTATGGGTCTCTCAAGTCTGCTATCATGTCAATGGCTGCATCCTCCATCTCTGTGTGTACTGCAGTAGTACGAAGTGGTCATGATGGCACTGTGTATGGGTAATGACAGGCATTTTACGTGAAGGTTGCAGTTGCATCACTTCCTACATCAATGGATCCACTGTACCACATGTACTCTTCACATTACTGGCAGTTAGTTAGTGTCCTGAGTCCCTCTCTGCTTAGATTAGTATGGTTAGGTATGGTCCTGGGCTTGATTCTAGGAGTAGTCATGTTGGCATTAATGGGCATGTAGTTGTCTTCATGCAGGAGTTTGGTCTGCAGGGTTGAGATGGTTTTGGACATAGCTTGCATGAATCTATTTGGGAACAATTGCTAATTGGTTTAATGTTTAACATGCAGGGACTGTTATCTGCATTGTTTGTATGTGAAGTCGATGTGTGGGTTCTAATATTTTCCTCCCTTTGTGTTTCTGCCACCCTCCTTTTCTTTCTCCTCCTCTGTCTATGTGTGCATTAACATCATCTGGTGAGGGAGGAAGGGCACCGGCGAGTGGGGATGCAACAGCCCACGGGACACAGGTGGCAGCCAGCAGTGGAGCCGAGGGGACCAGTGGGACAGAGGGTGAGGGGAACACCACGGGGGAGACTGGAGCTACCACAACATCTGATTCAGATACCTCCTCCGATGGCGGCTCCCTAGCAGTGTCAGACCCTTCTGGTACCACACCAACACCATCGTTGTCCGGCACCCCCCTTACCAGTACCGCCCTCCCTGTTGCAACCCACCCAGTTGCCCATGCCAGGTCACCCAGAGGGTGGGTGTATCCTTCACCACAGGCACCTCTGTCTCTGCCCCAGTCAGCCCTGCTGCCCTCAATGAGGAGGCTATTGACCTCCTGAGGTCCATCTCTGTGGGGCAGACAACAATCGTGAATGCTATCCAGGGACTGGCATCCCAGATGCAGCAGACAAATGCATTCCTGAAAGGCATTCACGGTGCCTTGTCTGGCCTACAGAGATCATTTCAGGCTATGGCTTCCTCGTTGATGGCAGCCAGTGTCCCTTCATCTTCCATCCCCCCCCTCTGACTACCTCTTCCTAATCCACAAGCCCTCTCCCTACACCCGTCCATGGCACACCAACACACACGCACACACCCACTACAACAGACAAGGTGCGCAAAAACAGACATGGGCATCACAAATGTTCACACAGGCATACACACACACATCTGCAGACACAACAACAGACACTTCTCCCACCACCTCCTCCCATACAGTCACATCTCCACTCAGACCTGCCAACACTGCATCATCACACACTGGTCCTGCTGTCATTCCTGTCATCCCTTCAATCACAACAACAGCAGACTCATAGTCACACACCCCACACACCACATCCGCACTCACCACGGCTACCGTCTCCGCCACCTGCAGCACATCCACCTCACTTGCACACACCACTACAACATTCAATCACACATCACCCATTCCCTCTCCCTGCATTTCTGCCCCCTCCCAAAAAAAGCATACGTACCCACTCACCCACCCAACATTCAGCCACCACACACATCCAGACACTGCACACACCAGCATCCAAGTACAGCTCACAGACACATCAGATGAGCACTCCCTCTACCTCCACTCCCAACCCTCAATCATGTGACCGCCTGTGTACCTAAGGGAGTTTTCCTTGCCGCCCTTGACCTCTTGCCTACCCTGTCTTCTCTGTAAACAGCGTGTCCCCCAGCCCCTACCAGGCCCGTCCACCTCCCATTCCTTCGGTACCCCCTCTGGTGTTTCCCCTGCTCCTCCACCCAGCAAAACATCCACCCTTCCCAGTGCCAAGGTCACCCCTCCCAAGCCCAAGCCAAAATGTGCCCCTTCCACATCCAAGCCTGCCCCACTACCCCCACGCCCATGAGGTGCCTGCCTGTCCCATTGCTGCCCCTATGAAGTGGAGGCCTATTTTCAATCAGGAGTCACGTTGGGCCCATATTAATGGACAATTTGTCCTGCTGAAGTGGACTTGGACTTGCCATTGGCACATCTTGTATATAGTTTATTTATTGTTTGAATACATCTGTCCACATTGCTGTGGTTGGCAGGATAAGATGCTTGTCCTGGTTTCCTTCTACATGGTGGTGTGACATCTGTGTGCAAAAGGTGTGTGAGGTCTGTGTGTGGATTGTGTCTGTGTTGTTGCATGCGCTTGGTAGATGGTTTGGACCATGGGGATGTTGTGATATGTGTGTCTGCTTGCTTGTGTGTTTGTATGGGGTGCTGTGTGCGTCCGTGTGTGGAGTGCTGCATGTGTGTATTTCCTTGATTGTTGGTTGTACGTGTTGTGTCACCTGTATGATTGTTTGGATGTGTGTTCACAGCTATTGATTGTGGGTCATTGCTACATGGAGTTCATGGTGTGTGTATGTGTGGTGTCGCACAACATGCCCGTCTATGCCAGCGTTGTGGTGTTTGTGGGGTAGTTGTCGTTGTGTGGTTATGGGGTGTGTTGGTGGTGGTGTTGTGCGTTGTGCTGTATGTTTGGCATGTATCTGCATGGCTTTGTGTGTGTATTGGGTATTTGGCATTGACGTATGTTGTGTGTGCATGTGGCCTTCACTGTGTGTGTGGGGTATGTGTGTTTTGTGTGGGAGTTTATCACTACTACTTCCCTCCCCTCTGTGCTAGGTATACTTATGGTTGTCGTCGTTGGTGGTCCTGAAGGTGTATGGCGAGATACAACGCTGGGAAGACTAGCAGTTCATTTGCCATTGCGGCCGCGGCAGCGTCTCTGTGCCTGGAGGTGGGTGTTTCCTTTTGTACTTTCTGTTTCCGCCACATTTTTGATGGCGGTAAGGCCCTACTGTATATCCTGGTGGAGTGGTTATTCGGAATATGGAGGGTGGGACATTGGCTGCCGCCTGCCTGAAGTTGTCTTCTGCCGGCGGATGCTGCTCGCCGGCAGTGGTGGTGAGATGTCTGTTTGCCTTACTCGTTATTTGGCGGTCTGCACCGCCACCCTGCCGGCGGTCACAAGATCGCCATTGGCGTGGCGGTTCGGTTACCGCCAAACTCGGAATGAGCACCACAGTCTCTTGTTGAGCGCTTCTCTCTCACTGTGCACTCAGGGGGGCTCAGAACATTGTCTTATTGAACAGCCCCATAATTGCAATTACATATATGCTTCTTCCACTGGTGATTCATACTTTAACATTAAAACAAGTACACACTTTGTGTGTTCCGCAATATCTACAATCATTTCTGTTTAAAAATATAATCCTTGTTTTCATGAAACTGGTTTTCAGATGGTGCCAATCTGCTCTGATGTGTCTTCCAAGGGCCGGCTGCTTCCTACCGCTGTATACGTGACTGAAATGTAAAAGCTTATGAACTTTAAAGCAGGGATGTCTTAAGGATTTTGGGGACCTGTGCCAAACATCATTTGGGGCCTCCTGCTTGGAACAACTCTGAATTTATTATGCACTTTCAACTTATTCACACCCTTAACAGCTATGGTGGATCTTTGACAACCCTTTTTGTTGTCCAGCCTACAAACAGTTTTTGTCTGGCTGACACCAGAGAAGTAGAAAAACAAGCAGCCTGAACATGCCCGCTGCATGTGGCACAGTGGATTAGTGCTGCACCTTTTGAGCCTGTGCATATAGAAGGTGATTTTGTGTCAGGTGGCACAATGCTGTGATCGCACTGGCCCAGAGGCGGCTCCACATTGACAGTGCAATCTTGGAAGTACCAAATAATGCAGCTCTGTACTGTACATTGACACATGGCCTACCATTAGGTGCTTCCTCAGTGCAAGCATTCTCTATCTAGGTGGACGGCGCTAGAAAAGCAGAAAGATCTGTGGTCTGACTAAGACATCTGTCCACAATATGTGGTGTAGCTAGCCTGTCAGCACAATTTTTTAAAATCTTTTATTGGGATTTTGTTGAAATTAGTGATTATCAATGCGCAAACATCATTGTTCAATACCTTGTTCGCAGACAGGAGAAGAAATACAAATAATAGGAGAAGAAAAGGGGTCACAGGTGCTTATACACGAAACAACCACTGCACATCTATCAATTACTTGCAGACAGCCATAAAAAGAAAGAAGGAAAAGAGACAAGGTAATATCAGCAGTAATGGTGATCAAGTGTTACATACAGGAGTGTGGGAAAGATTTTGAATGTGCATGTCATTAAAGAATCAAACGTGCCATTTTAAAATAGAGGAAAACAACTCTTCTCTGGAACAATAAACAAAAGAAGGTAATAGGGGTGGAACGGGTAGAGAAGAGGGGTGTGGGAAGAAACCCTACACTCGCTCCTGAGGAAGGATAATATTCCATTAGTATCTCTAATCCTGAAATAAAAGGGTGATTCTAGCATGTAAGATCAGGAAGGAGGTTGAGTGGTCAGTATCCTCTCTTGGAACTTGTCCAGGAGGGCATTCCAGAGATCTGATATAGGATATTTGGGAGTCCTTTTAATTCTTCTCTGAGTAATAGCATACTCTCTGCTCTGGCCCATGCCAACAAGGAGAGCATCCATGAAGAGACCACTGTTGGAGTTGCCGCCGTCCACTTCTGGGTAATGGGCCTCTTTGCCAAAAGAAAGGCCAAACTTCATCACTGCCCTATGTTTTTTGGTGTCGCGTAGGCTCTCATTATCCTAATGAGACTACTGGATTTTTGGGCGGCAAGATCGTTCACAGTGTGGGGGACTAAGTCTGACCCACGGCGAAGGACCCTTGTCACCCCAAATCCGGGTTGAGCTCCGGCTAACTAGTAGTGCCTAATCTCTCCCAAAAGGAAGAGACAATTGGGCAGTCGAGCGCATGACATCTTAGTGCTTCCCATGGAAGTCGTGGTTACTCAGGTCCCAACCAGTTCTCTCATACACAGTGTGGTCTCATATATAAATGACAAAGGCAGTTTGAGTTTTAAAGATTGGTTTAATAAAACAACTGCATTTTAGATAATAAGGCGTGAGCTGCAATAACCAGAACCATACAACACAGTAGGATTGAAATAGTAACGAGGAGAGTGAAACATAAGAATAATGCTATCATAGTGCAACTAGATTACGTTCTCTCTCTAAGTTATATTTTGAGCACAGCATGTTAAGCTCTAAGCCTGCCTTTCAGGTTCCCCCGGGAGGACATCGACCCTCATACCTGAGCAAAGGCCTGTGATCGGGATCAGCATCTGCAACAGGGCAGTCAGCATCTAGTTGTGGGTTCCTGGTCAGAATCTCCCTCTTACGTGTACCAGGACTAGGAAGTGTTTTTATAACTAACACGCCGGTGTTCTAAGAAAAGTCCCTACGTAAGAATGTGTACTTTCTACGAACCCTAAAGACTAAACTTCTACCACGTCTATCCGCAATGTACCAGACTGTATCCTTGACTAAAGCACAGAGCGAGCAAGAATGTATTGTTTGAGAACTTCAGTGCTGAAGTAAGCTAAACAGTGTGATAGAAGAAAATAAAACAAGACCGTGAAACTGGTTATTGTAAAATAACAGTGCGAGGCTAAATAAAATGCATCTAGGGAAAAGTGCACAGAGGCCTAATACTTTAAGCAAACGCGCAGAAAGCTACATTAAGAATGGCTACACTACATTGGTACGTTTGTATAACCCCAGAATGCAGACCTCCCAGTCATAAGGAAGGACTGCGCCTGTGAAGTGAGTTAAGTGGGTTATGACTTCTTTTCAATATGTGGCTAGTGTTGGACAAGTCCAGAGCATGTGCAGTATCACTGCATCTGGGGTCAGGCAGCAGGGGCAAGCCGCATCCGAGCGGTGGAAGTATCTCTTGATGTTACTGGGGTTAAGTAGGCCCTCTGTGGTATGTAGAATTGGATCAGTTTAAATAATGCGTTCCGGGACACTATAGAGGGATGTGTTAGTATAATCTGCCATTCACTGTCAGTAAAGGCACGGCCCAAGTCTGTATCCCACTGGTTTCGTAGACGTGCAAGAGAGAGGGTAGTGTGTGTGTGTAAGACACTGGCAAGGCAGAAGATTTGATGTCTACCCATTCCTAACGTGTGCAGGTATTGAATGACTAGGTGTTGTGTGGGTTCCTGTTGTACCTCGCCCCTATTTTGAATTAATACAGAGGTAATAGAGGCATACAGCAAAAATTGGCCAGGTAGATGTTCTGTGCTTGCTCTGAGTTCATCTAGTGGGAGGAGAGCACCCTCTGTGTATAAGTCTCCTATAGTATGCAGACCCACCGCATGCCATGGCCGTAGCTCCCGGAGGTTGGTGATAGTGTGCCCCCCGCAGCATACAGAGTAAAGGTAATGCTGGGGTGTAGAGTAGAGTTGATCTTGTGACAAATTACGTTCTAAGAGAGCAGCGGTATGCCACAAGTAAAAGAGGGATTATATGGTGGTGAGGCAAATGGATAGAAGAGGGTGAGCACTTGCTCAACGTCCCATGGGGGAAGAAGTGTCACAATGTCCGCAAGATGCCAGCCACTAAACCAATGTGACACTCACTGCAATTGAGATGCTAAATAATAGTGTTCGGAATTTGGGACGTTGAGTCCACTGCTATCTGTGAGGAGATACATTTTGTGTAAGACCTCTATGTGACGAGTGTTGTACCAAAGAAGGTCGCCCTAGCCTGTCAGCACCATTCGGGCATACGGTGCTAATGGGTGCTTTTGTTTATTGCACTGCCTGGACTGGTATTCATATTCAGGTAGCAGTAAGATATTATCGCACCAGTCTGGCAGCATGTCCACAAGGACGATGCCGTCACAGAAGGAGCCTACAATGCCAATCTTTACTACACAGTAAGTGGCAGATGCTGCATAAAGGCAAATGCTTGTGCAGCTCGGCTTAGACTACGCACGTTTAAAAGGCTGAAGAGCTTGTTGAATCGAGTAGGTATTTTTATTTATCCTTCACTATCTTTCAGGTAAGGCTGTGCTAGCGGACAACCTGTTTCAATAGAATGAAGGCCCCAATTCGACAAAATGTTGCTAAACGTGTTTAGCAAACTTTGGCCCTCATTCTGACCCTGGCGGTCGGTGATAAAGCGGCGGCCAACCCGCCAACAGGCCGGCGGTCCAAAATATGCAATTCTGACCCTGGCGGGAACCGCCAACACAGCCCGCCGCATTAACACTCCGCCCGCCACGGCGGAACAAACAAACAGCGCGGCGGTCCCCGCCAACAGCCAGGCAGCAGACAATGTACCGCCCACCCTATCACGACCCACCAATCCGCCACCTTTTCCGGGGCGGGAGCACCGCCGATAAAAACACGGCGGAAACAGACTACGAACGGGAAAACGCTCACCTCCACATACACCACGCGAGATTCCGGCAGTATGGAACCCGAGTTGCAGGTCATCCCCGCACTCCTATACCTGCTCCTGTACCAGGAGCACGCCCGGCGGCGCGGAAGACATCGGTGAGTACTGCACCTACGACACAGGGGAGGGCAAAGATTACCGGCACACACCCACCCACCCACACCCACTACAACACACACATCAATGCATTCCCACAGATCACTGTCACAACCCACAAACCCCCCCCTTCCGAAATTATGCAAAGACCAAAAGAAGAGATCTCAAACGGGCAGATATATTGAAAAATGGACAGCAGTAATCCAAATAAATAAATAAACTATGTACAAAATATAGACATCTACTAAATGTAGTCCAACCACTGTCCGTGGACCACAGGGGTCCTGAGCAAAGGGGCAAGGCCCAGTCCCACGACAAGAACTCCACGGAGAGAACACTGCAGGGGCATCAGAAAGAAAAAAGGACAGGCACCTCAGGGGGAAGGGAAGGGGGGGCACCTCAGCCACTTGAGTACACGACGCCAGATCCACGAGGGGACTCCATGACCACTGGCCCTTCCTGGGGAGAGCAAAGCCACAGTCCAAACAGTCCATACAGTGGGTGGCCTGCCCACTGGGCCATCCTGGGGAGAGCAAAGCCACAGTCCATACAGTCCATACAGTGGGTGGCCTGCCCACTGGGCCATCCTGGGGAGAGCAAAGCCACAGTCCAAGCAGTCCATAACAGACTCCACTGCCACTGGAGGAGGCATGTTGGCCAGAGGACATCCTGCAGCCCTGCCCGAAACAGATCCTGCCCTGCCACGTCTGCCAAAGGGCCAGCGGTTCCTGCCTTGAAGGGCCCAGTTCAGCGGTTCTTGCCTTGAAGGGCCCAGTTCAGCGGTTCTTGAGACGGCGGGTCCCAGCGGAGCGGTGCTGGAGACGGCGGGGCCCAGTTCATCGGTTCTTGAGACGGCGGGCCCCAGCGGAGCGGTGCTGGAGACGGCGGGGCCCAGTTCAGCGGTTCTTGCCTTGAAGGGCCCAGTTCAGCGGTTCTTGAGACGGCGGGCCCCAGCGGAGCGGTGCTGGAGACGGCGGCCATTCTATGGCCAACTGCTCATTGCCTGGTGGTGCCCTCCTGGGCAGCGGGGATGGTGCTCCTTCAATGCCCACCTGGGGTGTGGGTGGTGGGGCCCTCCTGGCCAGCTGGGCTGGGTCCTCCCTGGGCAGCGGCTATGGGGGTGGTGGGCTCTCCCGGGGCAGCTGTGCCGGTTCCTCCCGGGGCAGCGGCTATGGGGGTTGCGGGCTCCTCCTGGGCAGCTGCGACGGGTCCTCCATGGGCAGCAGGCCTGCTGCCTGACTTCTCCGCCTTGCTGCCCTTGCCCTCCTTAGTCGGGAGTCTGTGGCCCTTTCCTCCCTTTGGAGTTGTGGCTGTTGACGGTGGCTGGCTAGTGTCCTGGGGGGATATCGAATCCGGGCTCCGGCGGCGGCCCTTCCGCCTTCTGCTCCTCTTCCCAGGGGGTGGGCTGGCTGTCCCCTTGCTGCTGGGCGAAGATCCAGACCTGCGGGCTGGTGGGCTCCAATACCCCTGCACCCTTGTCAAGGGGGCTGCAGGGCTGGTGGTGGCTGAGGTGCTCTTTTTACCCCGACGAGAAGGAGGGGGGGGCTCAGGGTCAGGAAAGAAGGTAGCAGTAGAGAGATAGATTTTCTTGGGACAATGGAGAGTGGAAGGTACAGTGGGTATGGGAGTGGAGGGAGAGGATGTGGTTGTAGGCGAGACAAGTTTGCTGTCTTTGGGTGCAGGTGCAGGAGCGGGAGGCTGTCGTGAGGTGGATGGCTGTTGGGTGGGTGGGTGGCTGCGTTTGTGTGGTGTGGAAGAGCGAGTGACAGACACAGTGGGAGAGGACACAGGGGACGTGTAAATGGCAGTGGGGGTGGTGACTGCACGTGTGCGGACTGGAGTGGAGGGTATGCTGGTGATGGAAACACTGGCTGATGGTGAGGTGAATGAAGGTGTGAGTGTAGACGTCACAGGGAGGGAGGAGGGAGACGAGGAGGTGGGGGTCACAGAGGTGGTAGTGACTGTTGGCATGTCTGCATCGGAATGTTGCTTGTGTGAATGTCTGCGTGATCTGTGGTGCTTATGTTTGGATGAGCTGCTCTTGGGTGTTGAGGTGTGTGCAGGCTGGTCTGATGGTGTGGGTGGGACAGGCAGAGGAACAGGAGACTGGGAGGAGGGAGTTAGTAGAGGGAGGCAGGAGACAGGGACAATGGCTGCCGTCAGTGCTGAGGCCAGAGCCTGGAACGATCGCTGATGGGCAGCCTGACCCGAATGAATGCCCTCCAGGTACGCATTGCTGCGATGAACCTCCCTCTCCACCCCCTGGATGGCATTCAAAAGGGTAGTCTGCCCAACAATGAGCGTTCGGAGGAGGTCAATGACCTCCTCACTGAGGGCAGCGGGGGTAACAGGGGCAGAGCCTGAGGTGCCTGGGGCGAAGGAGATGCCCGGCTTCCTGGCAGAGCGGGCACGGGGCGAACGCTGAGGGGAGGGCGGAGATGGTGCGCTGGGTGGCGGCTGTACCTGTAATGGCGGGGGGCACGGATGGTGCCACCCCCGCAAGGGAGCTCCCTTCCGAGGACGTGTCCGTGTCGCTGCAGGTTCCAGTCGTCCCCGTTGTGGAGCTCCCCTCGCCCTCCGTCTCACTGGTCCAGTCAGACTCTGTGGCATGGCCCTCCTGGGCCATGTGAGATGCAGCTCCCTCCTGCCCCGATGCCACTTCTCCTCCGCCTGATGATGCTGATGCACACAAGCACAGAAAGACAAACAAAAAGGGGGGGGGGAGAGAGAAATAAAGATATTTTGAGTACATGGATCACCGGTACAGTTAGCGGACATGACAGACACAGATGCCCCCTGCACTAAGTTGCGCACTTGGGGTCCGCTACGCATTCCGTGGAACATGCCCTACACGCCTAGAGTTGACAACTGCACCCATGGATGACACGGCCCAGGGATGGCTGTACTGACACACTACTGAGGGTGGTGGCTGGGGACACAGGGGCTTACGGGGGTGCCCAGCCTACAGATATCGCCCTGGCCTAGGGGGACCCACAGCCCTCCTCCCCCACCCAGACACCTCCACTGCGCGACAACAGAGTAGATGATGCTTGTACTCACCCCCTTGTGTCTGCTGTGCTGCCCTCACGCGCCCATCCAAATCAGGGTAGGCCACCGCCAGGATCCGGAACATCAGGGGGGTCAGTTGACGGCAGGCACCCCGCCTACGTTGGGAGGCCATCCCCAGCAGAGACTCGGCGGTCTTCTTGGTCCCGCGGCGGATGTCCTCCCACCTCTTGCGGCAGTGGGTGCCCCGTCGATGGTGGACCCCCAGGGTCCGGACTTCCTTGGCGATGGCACGCCAAATCCCGATCTTCTCATGGGCGCGGACCTATGTGACACGTACAGGGAGGGAGAAATACCACGTTCAAGTTTGTCTGCATTTTCGTTGCCAGTGGCCCAACGCCCCCCATCCCCGCCAGGCCCCCCGCCAGGCCCCCGCCAGGCCCAACATGCCCCCCATCCCCGCCAGGCCCCCCGCCAGGCCCCCCGCCAGCCCCAACATGCCCCCCATCCCCACCAGGCCCCCCGCCAGGCCCCCCGCCAGCCCCAACATGCCCCCCATCCCCGCCAGGCCCCCCGCCAGGCCCCCCGCCAGGCCCAACATGCCCCCCATCCCCGCCAGGCCCTCCGCCAGGCCCCCCGCCAGGCCCAACATGCCCCCCATCCCCGCCAGGCCCCCCGCCAGGCCCCCCGCCAGCCCCAACATGCCCCCCATCCCCGCCAGGCCCCCCGCCAGCCCCAACATGCCCCCCATCCCCGCCAGGCCCCCCGCCAGCCCCAACATGCCCCCCATCCCCGCCAGGCCCCCAAGCCAGCCAGTGGCCCCAAATCCATATTGAATTAAACTCACTTGTTGGTCTGGAGGACCGTAGAGTAGCGCATACTGGGGGAGGACCCCATCCACAAGTTTCTCCAACTCCTCTCCAGTGAAGGCAGGGGCCCTTTCCCCAGTCGCAGCAGCCATTGTCCCTTCCAGACCGAGGTCACAGCAACACTTGCAGTATAGGTCCTCTCCTGTGAAAGTTCAAGTCGCAAGTGGATAAGTAGATAGGAAATGGCGGTCACGTCCGCGGCGGTGCGTACTGCGGCGGGGCGTACCGCCACCGCCGGCGCCCTTCGCCATTGGCTCCTGAAACCCATAGGCTTCAATGTTAACCAATGCGGCTTCGCGCCGCGGTCTTCGCCCGCCGACCGCCGCGGTGTGCCACGCCAGCGCATTGACCTCACATCCCATTGTCACACTTCACATGTCAGGCAGCCGCCATTTCGAGGGTCCCCATGGCTCAATTTCAACTGCGTCACACAGGCCTAGGCCTTGCATAGCCACTCAGACACGCCATTCACTGCATAGAGAATCGTTTACTGTGCAAGCTGTGAGTACGTACCTGTGGGTTGCTTGACTCTGTGCTCCATGTTGTCCTTCCTAGGCACCGTCCGCTGGGTTTGGCGAGGAGACGGATGAATCCTCCCGTGTACCGACCGCTGGTGGACCTGTCGACAATGGAAGAACGCCACATTATCCTGACCTACCGGCTTGACCGTGCCACTATACATGAACTGTGTGCCCAGCTGGAGCCCGACCTGATGTCCCCCATCCGCCAACCCACAGGGATTCCCCCTCTGGTGCAGGTCCTGTCAGTACTCCATTTCCTGGCAAGTGGGTCATTTCAGACAACAGTGGGAATTGCTTCTGGGATGTCTCAGCCCATGTTTTCGAAGGTGTTATCCAGAGTGTTGTCTGCCCTGATGAAATACGTGAGGAGCTACATCATTTTCCCTGAGGTGGGCGAATTGGCTACAGTGAAGGGTGATTTCTACGCCCTTGGACATATTCCCAACGTCATTGGTGCCATTGATGGGACCCATGTGGCTTTGGTTCCCCCAAGAGACAGGGAGCAGGTGTACAGGAACAGAAAAAGTTACCATTCCATGAACATCCAGGTGGTGTGTTTGGCTGACCAGTACATCTCGCATGTAAATGACAAGTTCCCTGGGTCAGTGCATGACGCCTTCATCCTGAGGAATAGCAGCATCCCTTACGTGATGGAACAGCTAGAGAGACACCGTGTATGGCTATTGGGGGACTCTGGGTACCCCAACCTGTCGTGGCTACTGACCCCAGTAAGGAATCCCCGGACCAGGGCAGAGGAACGGTACAATGAGGCCCATGGGCGTACTAGGAGGGTGATCGAACGCACCTTTGGCCTCCTAAAGGCCAGGTTTAGGTGCCTGCATATGACAGGTGGATCCCTAATGTACTCACCTAAGAAGGTGTGTCACATCACCGTGGCCTGCTGCATGCTTCACAACCTGGCTTTGCGCCGCCAGGTGCCTTTCCTGCAGGAGGATGGTCGAGACGGTGGTGTAGTGGCAGCTGTGGAACCTGTGGAGAGTGACGAGGAGGAAGACGACGGGGCTGAAACAGACAACAGGGACAGAATCATTGAACAGTACTTCCAATAGGACACAGGTAACAATTCAAACATAATTTAGTGAATGTGAACTACTCTCCTGCATCTCTGCTGCCTGTCTATTTGCCCCAGTGTATGATGACTGAGTTGTGGCTTTTCCCTCCCTATTTCAGATCTGGGGTCCCCACTACGAGTCCTGTGCTTCGTTTCCCCATGGACTACAGCTTTGTGGCAGCTGTTTGTTGACTTCACTATGTACAAGGACATATTTGCAATGTCATGTCAATTACAATATTTTGAAATCACAGCCAGACTCCAGATAGTTTTGTGCTAAATGGGTGTTTATTTAAGTGCTCAAAATGGGATGGGTGGTTTCAAGTGGGTGGGGGCTATGGTGAAGGAATGTCCATGGCAGAGTCCAGAGTAACAGTCACACAGGTGCATTGTCCAGAGGCCTGTGGAGAGATGGAGCATGGGCAGTTCAAGGATGGACAGGGTGACAATGTGGGACAGTGGGATGACATCAGGTGGTATCCTTTGCTGGCGGGGGTCTTGACATCCTACTCTGTCTTCTTGCGAGATCTCAGGGCCCTCTTGCGGGGTGGTTCTTCTCCTGCAGGAGGTGGGGGTCTGGTGGGCTGCTGTTGTGCGGGGGCCTCCTGACCACTAGCGCCGGCGGAGGTGGTTGGCTGTTCTTGGTCCAGGCTAGTGGCAGGGGCCCTTTGTTGGTGTTGAGTGTCCGTCCTGGTGTTGATGAGGTCCTGCAGCAGCCCGACCATGGTAACCAGGGTGGAGGTGAGGGCTCTGATGTCCTCCCTGTACCCCCGATAGTGTTCCTCCTGCAGTACCTGGATCTCCTGGAACCGGGCCAGTACCGTCGCCATCGTCTCCTGGGAGCGGTTGTATGCTCCCATGATGGTGGTGAGGGCCTCGTGGAGAGTGGGTTCCCTGGGCCCGTCCCCCCCCTGTCGCACAGCTGCCCTCCGAGTTGCCCTGTTTCCCTGGGCCTCTGCCCCCTGGCCGGTGTGCCCACTACCACTGCCCCCAGGTCCCTGTTGTTGTTGGGGTGGTGGGTTATCCTGGGTGCCCTGTAGTGGTAGACACACCGCAGATTGACGCGCCCTGGAGACAGAGGCATGGGCCCGCTGGGTGGGAGCTGTGCTGGTGTTCCCAGAGGGGTTTGGGTCTGTGGTGGCCTGTGGCTGTCTGAGGGGAACCGACTGTCCAGAGGTCCCCGATGGTCCGGGCTGGTCATCGGTGTCTAGGTCGACAGAGCTGCTGTCATCGCTGACGGCCTCTTGGGTGGGGGGTGTGGAGAATTCTGGGCCCTCCGTGGCGGTGTGTTGGCGGTCGGGTCCTGCAGGGGTATAGAGGTATGGTTATAGTTTCAATGTGTGGCATATGGGTGTATCTGTGGGTTCCCGTGTCCCCAAGTGCTGGCATTCGTGTGTGGGGGCTTTGGTGAGGGTGGCTTGTGGGGGGGATGTGTATATGCATTGGGCATGCTTTGGTGATGGGTGTCCATGCTTAGTGGACGCATGCAGGCCTAGGTTTTGGGATGTGTGGGTTGTGATGGTGAGACATTGGCAGGGAATAGGTGTGCTGGGGGTGGGGGTGAGGATGGTGGTGGGGGTGAGGATGGTGGTGGGGGTGAGGGTGAGGGTGGGGGTGAGGATGGGGGTGGGGGTGAGGGTGGGGTTCGAGGATGGGGGTGAGGGTTGGGGCATGATTTGGCATGCAGGTGGGGGGGAAGCAGTAGTGAAGCTTCAACTTACCAGTGTCCATTCCTCCGCCGACTCCTGCGAGGCCGTCAGGATGCAGAATGTTCAAGACTTCCTCCTCCCATGTTGTAAATTGTGGGGGTTGAGGTGGGGGTCCTCCGCCAGTCTTCTGCACGGCGATGTTATGCCGGGATACCATGGAACGCACCTTCCCCCGTAGGTCGTTCCATCGCTTCCTGATGTCTTCCCGATTTCTGGGGTGCTGTCCCACAGCGTTGACCCTGTCGACAATCCTCTGCCATAGCTCCGTCCTCCGGGCAATGCTGGTGTATTGGACCTGTGTGCCGAAGAGCTGGGGCTCTACCCGAACGATTTCCTCCACCATGACCCTGAGTTCTTCGTCTGAGAAGCGGGGCTGTCTTTGGGGTGCCATGGAGTGGTGTGTATGATGTGTGGGGTGGAGTATGTGTAGTTAAGTGTGTTGAGTGTGGTGGTGTGTGTTGTTTTGTGTGTGGATATTGTGTGGGTGATGGTGTAGTGTGCCTCTGTGTTCGATGATGTGTCTCTCGGTGCTTCTTTCTGAATTTTTTGTCGTAGGGGTTTGTGGGTGATGTGGGTGTGTGGTTTATATTGTATTGTGTGTGTGGGAGTGGTGTGTGTATGTGTATCAGGTGTGTGGAATTCAAATCGGCCAATGTGGCTGAGTTTTGTTCGTTTGTGTGTATTCTGACCGCGGCGGTGTGTACCGCCAATGGAAAACCGCGTTTGAATGACCGCCGCGTGGATTCGTGGGTCGTAATGGCATGGGTGTATTTCTGTTGGCGTGACGGTGGAGGTTTGGTCACCTCCACTTTTCCGCCGACCGCTGGTCTGGCGGTCTGTTGTGGCTGTCGGACTTTCGGAGGTTTGGCTGCTGCGGGTCAGAATGACCGTGGCGGGTTACCGCGACCGCAGCGGAATTATGGAGGATTTCTGACCGGCGGTAGGTGCCTTTTACCGCCGAGGTCAGAATGACCACCTTTGTGATCTGACTCCTTGGAGGATTTTTAAATAACCCCTTGCAATATTATTTTGATAAATTTACACTGTAGTGTTGTTATAAATTTGTCAGAAAGTTAAATAAAAATGTATGGCTGACAGACTGTGCCACGTGTGACTTGTTGAAGAGGGAGATGATGATCTAAGTACTGAAATTAACAAAAGAGAAATAGAAACTGAAAACAATCTGGAGTGAATCTTGCTAACCGTCTTCTTTACTTCTAAGCAGGCACTTACTTCTTTATGTCTTTATTTTGCTGCGTTAATACCCCTGAAGAGGTAGGACTCGTCCCGGGTGTCAATACTGTTTATATTGCAGTGTTTTTGCACTAAGCATAGCATCACTGTAGAAAAGAAGCAGATGAATAAGGCACCATAGGAGAACCAGAGCGAACCGGACCTGCATTTTTCAGAAAACAAGGAAGCATCCCTAACCCAGTTGGGCCGCGGCAGTGGCTAATGCTCCCACCCCAAACCACAGCCTACTCTCGAGGCAGGTTAGAAGACAGGAGAGAATTATCAGGGGCAAGAGGAGTATTTTTTCCTTGGCTAATGTTATATGACGACTAAGCTGATAAGTGACCACTACTGCACATCCCTATAGAAAGCCACACACTGCTGTCACCACTGAGTAGCAAGCTTGTCTTAGTTCTCTAAAGTTACCAGTACTAATGGCAGGATCTAGAGAGACCACACAGGTTGTTATCACTGAAAAGAAGATGGCTACAGCAATTGCATTGCTGAACAATAATAAAGCCACAGGCCCAGATGGCTCAACACTTCTATTTTCTATTTTACAAGATGTTTGTCATGGCCCATATCTCAACCATGTGACTGTATAAACAGGCCCACCACACTAACGCAATTACCCTTTCCTGTCAAAAATAAAAATACCTCACCGCTTGCAAAGCCTTAGAGTGGTCTTACTGAAGACTTACTGAATGTACATTTTGTCATCACATTAGCTTATGTTTTTTATGACAACAGTATGGAGAGTGTTGAACTTCGGGGGGATTAGATTTGCTATTCCCATTGCAGCACAAGCAAAATCAGGGAACTTGCTGGACTTTGGAGGCAATATATCTAATAGACCTACTCCAATCTAAGCAACAAATAGGGAGAGTGTTGGACTTTGGAGGGGTTTGATTTACTATTCCTTCTCAAACGTAAGCAAAAATAGGGAAACTGTTGTACTTTGGAGGGGGTATGTTTACTATTCCTACTTCAAAGGAAGCAAAAGTAAGGAAAGTGTTGGACTTTGGAGGGGTTTGCTATATCATTCCAATTCCAATATTGTAAAAAAAAAGCATTATAAATAAAAATGAAATGTAATTGAAAAAGTAAACTCTAATAACATAAAAGTAATTTTAAAAATATACAACAAAAATAATTTAAAATAAATACACTTCCCTCCGTACTACTAAAACCTACATTTTAAATAAATAAATAAGACATCAACAACATTTTAATGGTAGTTAAATAAAACAAATAAAATAGAAAATAAGGACTATAAAGTTTAATTGAAAAGTGTATTATAAAGTATATTTAGCAAAAATCTACCAGTTATTTAAAATATGACAAATAATTGGCATAACAAAAAATCTATTACATAATTTACACAATTAATTTCCAATAATTGTTTTAATGAACCTTAGAACTTATTACAGATGTAAAAAAATAATTCATATTTTCGAGACATTCCCACCCTAGTCCCCTGCCAAAGCCACAAACCACTTCCAAATTATAAATTAGCTATTACATTTGAGAAAATTTATGTTGCCAACTAAAAGCACAAAATACCTTTAAATAATTCAAATAACAATGAACCAATAAAATAATTAACATGAGTAATTATAATTAAATAATTAAGGTAAAATTAATGTAATATCAAAAACAAGAAATCATAATTTAAGTAGCTTCCCACTCTGTTCCCCCAGAAATACAATCTGCAAATAAATTATAATTGACTGATTAAATGTACAAAATATTTAATTACGCATAACTTACAAGCTATATTAAAAATATAAAACAGTTATTATACCAATACAAACACCTAAAAATAATATAATAACTAATATTAAACAATATTATAGACAACACTATTTAAAAAAATATATATTATATTTCTAAAAAGCGCTATTATTACCTTTTATATTCTGTGCCACAATATTTTAGAGTTGGGGATAGTTCTGATACCCGATTGTTGCACTAAATATTTTGGAAACAATATTTTGGTCATTCACCCCAATGGCAGGCCACCCCATAGGGAAACAGCCTCTGGTTACCAAACTCCTTAGAAGGATTAGATTTGTTTCTTCTCCTGAGCCCAAATATTCAGTCCTTTTGGACATTTCCATCATCCTTTGCTTTCTTCAAGTCTAGCCCAATAACGATCTATTATCTTGGAAACAGTTGTCAGCCAAACTCACCACATAATTGTGCCTTGCATGCATTCAGAGAGTCTCTGATATAAAAGCCTTGGACCTAGCTTTGGATCTAGCACTCCACTAGAGTGCTAGGTGTCACACTGATAATCTTTAGAAGAACAAAAACTGATTCAAAATAGATGGCACACCTTTCCCACAGATTCCATATAGTGTGTTGTGAGTTGTGTAAGTTTATGTAAACGCCACAAGAGACCTCAGATCCTTGCCATCTGGCCAGCTCTTCAATTTCCTTCATCCAGCCTCACAGCCCAGTTTCGGTACCCACTTTAGCCAGGTGAGTTCATAGGATTTTGTCTCAGGCTATGTGTCTATATTTGGAGTACGTTCAGTCAAGGGTGCTATGACCTCCAAGACCGTTGCATTAGGTGGAAGCCTACAACATATCATGTGCATGGCTGAATGGACATCAGAATCCACATTCAAACAATTCTGCTATAAGACAGTAAGTAATCCCTTTTAAAATATTATAAATCAGCTCTAAACTTTCATAATTGGAAGCCTCTCGCTCTGCAATAGAATCAAAACTTTTATTAGCTTTCATGAACAAGAATTTTCAGTCCCATTAAGGTCACAATGGCAAGGGTTATCCCACCCTGTGATTTATGAATATGTTGACATGATTCATATTCTACATTGTATGTTTAATTACTGTTTACTACCCACCCATTGTTTGAATGGGATCATATGAAATGATTATTCTTTATTTTATCCACAGATCAGAAGCAAGAATGAAAGTCTTACAGGATACAGCAGGAAAACGTCATAGCAATAAAGAGAGGTGATTAAGTTTACAAAATGGTTTATATGCTACACTGGACTATGATTGGTGTATGAACTCCTATTTTGGGAGTAGTAGTTTTTCCTCTAAGAACCATGGTAGTTCTGTTTTGTTTTCTGTGAGTAACATTTTCAATATAACTGCTATTTGAATAAAGCAGGAATTAGATTCAATAATGCCCTAAAAAGAATTGAAGATTCTTGTTCATGAATGGTAGAAAAGTTTTAATTCTATTTCAGTTGAAATACATCAGCATCAAGATTTCTGAACATTTGTTTGGAAGTGGAAGGACACTTTTAAAAGGACATGGAACATAAATGAGGCCTCTATAAAACTACTAACCTGCTGTTGTTGCCATTTGGCAGGAGAATGGTCAGTATAGAGGAAAAGGCTTCATTCACCAATGGGACAGATACAAAGTGGACTTAGTACCAGATAACAAGAACAAACCTACCCAACTCCCCCAACTCCATACTTCTCAAACCTGAAGCATCTGTTGCAGACCAGGATCTATCCCAACTCTAAAGGGGCTAAAGGTCGGCCGTGCTCCAAACATATCCCATATCTCAACTCATTCACACTCAATGCAGATGCAGCAATGTACCTCCTCCTACAAAAGGTTGTGGTACTGATTACTCAGGGTAGTTTAGGGGGTGGATGTAGTCTCCAGTTTCCGCCTGCCTCTGGTCACCACTCATCCCTGCCCCCTAGAGGGACTCCTCTAGGCCCCCCATACATATTAAAAGTATATGCTGAGACACACCGTATTAGAGTTTGTGTCTGGCCAGTGATCTGGGGGTCTTCCGTATCTATGACCTTTAAGTTAGTCAGGTCATCCCAATGGCTGGTCTGTCCACTTGGTTGCCTTCGTATGTTTCTCCAGGTCAAGCGAGGTTAGTTCTTGTTCCGAGCATGCTCTACAGGATGGCAAGTTGATTGTGAGGGTTAATCTTGTGTGGAAGCATCATTGGTCAGTCACGTGGAGTGTGGGGCTTAATATTGATTTTTACGTCTGTCCAGGTGAAGATGTTCTCCGTGGCGTAAAAGTAGATTGTCTTAGATTGGTATGTAACCTTGAGCCTTGCCAGACAGAGGAGCATTTATCTAATGATGAGGTCTTGCAGTCTCTTTTTGGCTGACATAAAAGCTTTTTTCTGTTGTTGGATCATTTTAGTGTAGTCTGTGAAGATCATGCTTCTCCTGGCTCAATCCTCAGGGTCTTCCACTCTAGTGGAGGGTTTCTTTGTTTGCTCAGGTGGGCTACCTTGTCCTTAGCCATGCCTGTGATGGGGGGGGTGATCCATGGCGCAGTGGCGCCAGCTCTCAGAGTTTCCTACCAGCTAATGACCTTGCTGTCTTCTTGATGAGGCAGCATGAGCGGTCAATGTGCAAACCATGCTCTGCGGAGTCAACAGGCACTCATGTTCCCAGTGTGCCAATCAGCCTTCAGTAGGACAGTTTGCAATGTGGCATGTACCAGTGTTAGCCTCCCGGGAGAGACCGCCTCCCATACCTCGTTTACGTCACCTTAATGGCAAGTTTCCCCTCTTCCTTTATGTGGGCTTACACCCACCTCAGCTTACGTTTTATATTCCAGTGGGGGGAAAACGGGGCTGTGTCATTTTGCCCCCTCAGAACGTTCACAATGTGCAGTCTTCATGCAAGCCTGGCTTTGGTCTTTCCCACATGGAGGGGTTGTCTCACCCGGAACACCGAACCTGTGAAGCCGTCAATTTCTCTTGACCCAAGTAAACCCCACTTTTGAGGGGCGTCTTCTCTGCTAAATCGCACAAGAGATTGAGAAAACTCATTAAGACATGCAAATGTATTTGCCCGAATAATTCATGGATACTGTTCCACAGGGTAAAAGATCCTGATCCCCGTGGAGCACATAACAGCACAGCAAAATCTGATAATTCTCAGCCAAACACATGGTGTCAGGGGCTGAGGCAAGGCACTTTGAGTTTTCATTTGTTGGAGCCTTTGTCAAGACTATTCAGCCAAGAAGTTGAGACATGGAGAAAAGATCAGTGTGGATATTCTGAAGGAGTCCTCCCAAACCAAACTGGCATCTATGTTTAAACAGTGTAAAAAAAAACATTTTTGACACTTCATGCCCACATCCCTAAGTTTCAATGATGCAAACAAAATGCCAGCTCAAGGGAACTAACAGCAACACAAAGGAACATGTAGACAATGTGCCAAAGGACCTGGCCATAGAAGATGATAATGATGATGAACACATCCAAATCATTTCAATGAATCAGGCACCACCACTGTGTCCAAGGGCTCCACAATACACCAATGCCTGTCAAAAAACATTACTAAAGCTTTGAAAAAACATAAGAAGATAAGCACCAGCATTTCAAGAAAGTCCTCTGGGTCCGGTTTGGCTGTGCAAGCAAAATAAATAGATGGGTTGCTGTGATTTAACCATGGACAGTACTGGTACCTGCAATCACTGCAACATGGGTGGCACAAGTTTTCACTGTCCAGAGATGTTGGGTGGCGCCGGCCTCTACAACATCGGCAGTGCCCATGTTCTTAACTTTGACAGGACATCCTGTGGCAAGAAGGGCATCCTTGCATCTCAGACATGCTTTGGCTTGCATGCTTCATGATAGAAAGGCAATGGCTGCATTTGAGGCTCTGGCACAGTCCTATGCAGGTTTCTGATGTCCTATGTTTTCACTTGCCTTAGCTGATATGTGCCAGTGCTGATGGGTGAATATTGAGAAGAAATCATTCCTTGCCTTACTCCATATTGTATTCTGTAGCCAAGAAGGGGCATAGTCAGCTTTCTTATTTTTATATATTTTCCCAAATCCAAGATGGCCACCACTTACATACTTTTGTATGAGACCAATTCACTTAAAAAAAACAAAGGTTGCAGTGACGATATAGTTAGGCACACATTTTAAACATACAAAACCATAGAAATTCACCTGTTGTAATTAGAGTTTTCTCAAGTAACTATAACGCATGCCCTAAGGTAACTATAACTTGCGCCCCCGCCATGCACAGTTATTTCATCAAAAATTTTACTGGATAAGTTCATTGATATTATCAATGACGTTAACAAAGATGTCACGAGTGCTGTAATTTGTGGGATAAATAGCAGTGCATGGCCAAGGAGCAAGTTATATGTATAGAGATAGATAGATAGATAGATAGATAGATAGATAGATAGATAGATAGATAGATAGATAGATAGATAGATAGATAGATAGATAGATAGATAGATAGATAGATTGATTACCGGGAAGTTATAGTTAGGAAAAATAATTTTAAAAACCGTAGAAATTCACTAAAAAAACTAAAGTTACAGGGACACTATATTTAGTTCCAGATTCTACACACACAATACCATAGAAATTCAGCAGTTTTAGTTATCTCAAGTAACTATAATTTGCGCTCTAAGGGAAGTATAACTTGCACCCCTGCCATGCACGGTTTTCTCATCAATAATTTTACTGCAAATGTTGCAGTGATATCACCAATGATGTCATAGAAGATAGCATGACTGATGTAATATGTGGGGTAATTAGCAGTGCATGGCAGGGGGGCAAGTTATAGTTACCTTAGGGCACTAGTTATAGTTACTTGAGATAACTATTACTGCTGATTTTCTATGGTTTGTGCAAGTTATAGTTACCTTAGGGGTAGAGTTGTTTTTTTGGTGAATTTCTATGTTTTTTTCAATTCTATTTCCTAACTATAACATCCGTGTAACCTTTGTTTTTTTCAGTGAATTTCGATGTTTTTAATGCTATGAGGTTCCTTTGTGGCCAACTCACACCTATAGCTACTAACACACCCACACAGACACTCAGAGATGCACTCAGAAACTCATACACCCACTCACAGACCCAATAAGGCACTGATGCACCCACTTACAGACCCACCCAGACACTGACGCACTCACTCATAGACTTACTTAGGACACCCATGCACCGGCTCACAGACCCACTTAGACAGTCGTGCATCCACTCACAGACCCACTCAGACATTCACACACCCATTCAGGCTGTCACACACCCACTCACAGACCCACACAGACACTCACACACCCACTCTCACACCCAGAGGCTCCCTCTCATATCTACTCTCACGCCCAGACACTGTCACACCCACTCCCATACCAACATAGACCCTCTCACACCCAGACACTATCACACCAACTCTCACACCCAGAGAGGCAGGTCCTGCATGGCTCAGGTTTGGATAGGTATGGGGGTTAGCCACAGGGCCTGGCCACGGGAATACCCTGCGGTCAACTCCTGCTGCGCATGGCTGTGCATGGCGCAGGGCTGGGTAATTATAGGGGGTTAGCTGCAGGTCTTGGCAACACGCCAAGCCCTGCTGCCAACCCCCACCACACAAGACTAAAGGCTGTGTGCGGCGGTGGTTAGATTAACTTATAGTAATTAAAATTACTTTGTATTAGAAAAACATAGAAATTCCATGAAGAAAACAAAGGTTACAGGACCTTATTGTTAGGTAATAGAATTTTTTTAAAACATAGAAATACACTGAAAAAAACAAAGTTTACAGGGGCATTATAGCTAGGTTCTGAATTTACTTGCACAAAACCTTTGAAATTCAGCAGTTATAGTCTAGAGTTATTTCTAAGAAAGGGGAGGGGAGCCACGCAGGACCCTTCCCTGAGCCTTCTTGGGTCCTGGGGACCCCAAAACCCAGGTCCAAATTCTAAAGGAAGGGGTTGCGCAGCCCCCCTATCTAAGACTTAATAGGCCCGAGGACCCTATCCCAAAGCGTATATATTAATGGGAAGAAGCATGCAGTGCTCCTTTCTGATCCTCACACTGCCCCCCTCCACTTTTTATTGGAATTTGGCAGTTTGGGGATGAGTCCCTGGGGCCAATTAAGGCTCAGGGAGGGGGGCTGCATACTCCTTCCTATTAGTATATATGTTTTGAGGGTCCAAAGGACAATGCTACGCCTTGCACACCAAAGGCTGTGCACAGCGTGGGGTTGGCAGCCTGCTGGGGGGTTGGCCACACTAAACCCCACGTTACACTCATTTATTACATCTTCTTTGATATAATTGATAATATCACTGCAACATTTGCAATGAAATTATTGATGAAAAACTGCATGGTGGGGGCACAAGTTATAGTTACTTGAGATAACTATTTCTATAACTGGTGAATTTCTGTATTTCTGTGTTTTTTTGTTTAAATAGTTATGTTGTCACTGAACATTTCACCTAACTATAACACTACTTTACTTTACAAAACTAGTTCGCCACTCACTTCAGCTGCTGTCTTGAAAGTTTCAGGGTGATTCGTCAAGTGGGGACCGAGAAAAAGGGAGATTCCAAAACTCGTTTTCCCCATGCTATTTCCCTTAGAAACTTTGAACACGGCTTCAGCCCAAACCGCTGAACCGAATTGCACCAGATTTTACGGAAAGCTATATTTTGGCCCACAAAGAGTGCTTTTTGTAATTTGGTGCAAATCTGTTCAGTAGTTTTTGCGTAAAGAACAAATGTATATATCTAGGGACTCACCGGGTCAGTGGATCTGACATATCTGAGGATGAGATCTGACTGGCTGCCAACATTTCAACCAGGAGGTGTTGTCAGCCATCTTGGGACTTGAACTGAGTTCCAATAAAAAAGTTTAAAAAAAGATGGAAGTGGGCAAGGTAGGTATAGCCTGACTCCCTAGCCCTTGTAGTGGGGTCCTACAGGGACCCCACTGGGGGTCAAAATCCTTTTTGTTTTTTTACATTTGTGCTGCAAATTCGTTGAGGATCCCTAAAAGAAAGCCATTAAAAGGGCCAGCAAGGAATTTTAGCATCCGAAAGGATTCTTGCAGCAGAAAATACAGCAAAATCAGAGACAAAAACTAATTAGTCAAGGGACATTGAACACAAAGAAAAACAGACTTCTAGTGCACTGCAACACATCCACTCCTTGTCCAACTTCCTCTATATTCAATATTCACTCTCTCTCTCTCCTTCTCGAATATATAAATATACAGTGACTAGAATGTTAAATCTTACATATTGCCATATGGCAAGTGAGTGATGATCAACAAATTAATTACATGTAGTAGTGATTTTTGTGTTTATATGCTGATTTGTCCCTATGGTGTTCGTTATGTGGGAGGTACCATTTTTCCTGTGAAGAAGCAGATTTTGGAACATTTAAGAGCCCTTAAAAATGGTGATCAAGGCAACACAGTGGGTAGGCACTGCATGGAGAAGAACTCCCAAGACCCTGATACACTTTATTTTTTTGGCATTGACAGGGTGGTGCTGACAGCATGAGGAGGCGACAGGGAAAAGAGACTTTGGATCATGGAGTCAGAGCATATCATTTGCCTCAATAGCAGGGCCCCAGGGGGTCTTAACCTGGACGAAGAACTGTTTGTTCACATTGGTTGAGTTTCCATATGTTTTCTTTATTATTAATCTGCGCATATGATGCAATTATGAATTGAGATTATGAGTTTAATTAGCTTCTACAGCCGCTAGTCATACCTCATGGGGTGTTTTCTTTCAGTTACAGTTTGAATATGTCACACCATTTGATGTAGATGACTGAGCTCCACTTAGATAAGCATTTGTTGTGCACACCTTTTTGTTTCTTTCTAGCTGCTTTCAGGTCACTTGGAGTGGTTATTGTGTAGCATAATCTCAGTAAGTGGTGAATTATACTATTATATGGGTTGATTTTTTACAGAAATGTACAAATTAAAATATTGATGGTATATATATAAAAAAATAAAGAATAAGAAAATTAAACAATTATGATTTTGAATTAATGACACCACATTTGCAAAATCAATAGGATGAATGATTATCTTCTATTGTGATAATTTGTTTGTCTTACTATGAGATAAGAGCTGGACGACAGTCTTTCTATTATGCTCATGTATTTGGCGTTATTTGTTTTTTAATGGTTTTAAAGGTGGTTGGGCACATTGCGAGTAAGAGGCTGTGAGGAAGATCTTATTTTGATTATAACCAGGTTACAGGGACATTATAGTTAGGTTCTGAACTTACTCATACAACACCATAGAAATTCAGGAATTATAGTGGAGTTCTTTCAAGTAACAATAACTCGTGCCCTAAGGTAACTATAACTCACGCCCCTGCCATGCACAGGTTTTATATTGAATAATTTGACTGCTAATGTTTCATTTATATTTTTAATCACGTTATAGAAGTTGTCATGAGTGCTGAATATCTGGAATAATTAGCAGTGCATGGCGAGGGCGCGAATTATAGTTACCTTGGGTCACTAGTGCTGTGCACAGCAGCGCTACAGCAAACCCCTATAACAACCCAACCCTGCATGGCCCCCCACCCCAGGCCAATCTCGGCCCCGGGGACCACTTCCCTTAAGGCCCAGCCTAACTATTTCATTTTTAGTGGGGGGCCATGCAGCCCCTCCACCCGACCTCAGCCCTTGGGACCCCAACCACTGGGGCCCAGCTAAATATTTAATTTATTTGGGGGGGTGCACCCCCCTCCCCAGGCCAATCTCGGCCCCAGGGACCCTCTTCCCAGGACCCTGCCTAAACATTGAATTTTTTTTGGGGGGGGGCAGTAGGACCGTAGCGTGTGGCCTAATTATTTGTTTTTCTTTAGGGGGAGAAGGCCACGCAGCCCCCTTTCCCAGGCCGATCTCAGCCCCGGGGACCTATCACTTGGGGCCAAGCGCTACACATTTTTCTTTTTTGGGGAAAGGGGTGCCGATCCCATGGGGGGAGCCAGAAGGTCCGACGGTTCCAGCTGGCTCCCCACCTCCCGTGGGAGCCAGCATTGCTGTCACAAATGGGGAGGAGGGGGGGCTGCTAAAGCAACTCCATCTCTGTGAGAGCACTTTCCTCTGTTTGCCTGCCTGCATCTCCGCAGTCAGAGGAAACTCCGCTCCGATGAAGAGTGTTTGCTGTGAATGGGCGGCAGCTGTAAAAGCTGCCACCAAGCCACAGCAAACAGCTATGTCCTGGGGGTGGGCACCCCAGGACATAGCAGGAGCCGGCCCTGGGAGGGTGGCAAGCTCCAGGGCCATCATTGGCTCCTTGAGGGGATGGCGCAAACATATATAGCCCCAGGGAGGTAGTGGTCCCCATGGTTGCGGGGCTGTGTCCCCACCGCACACAATGTAATTAATGCCCCAGGGAGGTTGCGTCCCCGGGGCTGAGGGGGGGGCCGCACGCCCCCTCACATGATGTAATTGATGCCCCAGGGAGGTGGCAGTCCCCAGGGCTGCGGGGGGATGAACCCCCTACTTGTTTTTAACTTTGCACTGGGAAGGTGGTGGTCCCCGAGGCTGTGGGAGGGCTCCCACCACATATATAAATCAATTTATATATAGAAAAGAAGCACGGGAATCTGTGCTTGTTTTTTTAACTTTTTCCTTGGATTTGTGGATCCGCCAGAATTTATTTTTTTTAAATGCTTATTAGCTCTGGGGGTCCCACTAGGACCCCACCACCAGAGCTAAGGGGTCAGGGTTTCTCTACCCGGCCCCCCTGTTTTTTTGTTTTTTTTAAAACATTTTTTAGAGTCCCCAAATGGCTGCCAACACTTCCTGGTTTGAAGTGTTGGCAGCCAATCAGAGCTGCACATTTCCCTGCACGAGCTTGTCATTATTCTTCAAGTCATTGCGTCCAGAGATATACAAATTTGGATTTCCTTTAGTATCTCAAAAACTACTGAATGGATTTACAAGTACCATAATCTGCGTACTGCAAGCTAGCTTTCTGACAGTTTTGGTGTCATTCCATCCAGTGGCCTTGTTCAGAGGTCCTAGGGGAATTAACATGGGAAACACAACTTTTTTGACTCCCGTTTTTCTTGGCCCCTGCTTGACAGATCACCCTGAGACTTTCTGTGTGCTACAAGAGTCACCGGGGCAATTTTTTTGGGGGGAAAATGTTGTGAAGATTTGTCAAAAGGTAGCAAAGATATAGGCAAGTCAAAAAACACTTTATTCTATGGAAACATGGTCCTAACTATAACTACTATTTTACCTACTGGCAGTTGCTATTAGGTAGTTATACTTAAGACCTAGTTTCCTTAGGAAAACCATTTTTTGTTTTGCTAATAACTTTGGTGCCCTTTGCATATCTTGCTGGGCCCTAGAGGATGGGCTTTGCTGGCCGGGCCCTGTGAGATGGGATACCCATGGCAAAATCAGCCAGGGGAGGGAGGGGTGCATGGCCACCTTCGCCCTTTGCATATTTGGCTGGGTAACGGGTCCCCTCCCCTGGCCGATTTCAGCCCCGGGGACCCCATCCTCCAGGGCCCAGCCTCAAAATATATTCTTTTTTATTGAGGTTTTCAGCCACAGGGACCCCATCCCCAAGGGCCAAGCCATGTCACTTGGGTGACCACAGCCACCAACACTGGGGACCGGGTGGGAGCCTGAATGCTACTGCAGTCCCAACCAGCACCCCGCATCTTGCAAGGAAAGAGCCGAAAAATCCTCTCCCAGCAAGTGAGAGCTGTTTGACAGCTCTAGCTTGTTGGGAGCGGAGTTGTGTTTGCTCTGACTTGGCTGGATCTGTCAAAGCTCCAGTCAACTCAGAGCAAACAGCTATGTCCTAGGTGTGGGCACCCCGGGACATAGCAGGAGCCGCCATGGGGGTACCCAGGGCCACTACTGGTTCCAGGAGGGGGGCCTCGCAGCCTCCTCCTTCTGTTTTTACGGGCCAGCCCAGGAAGTTGGTGGCCTCTGAGGCCCTTTATGTCCTGGAAGTTGGCTGCGCAGCCCCCGCCCTCGTAAATAATAGAATTGGCCCCAGGGAGGTGGTGGTCTCCAGGGCCTGGGGGACTGTGAGGCCCCCGTTACTTTTAACTTAGCCCCAGGGAGGGGGTGGTCCCAGGGGTATGATGGGGGAGGATAGTCTGTGAGGCCCCCATTATGGTTAATTTGGCCCCGGGGAGGTGGTGGTCCCAGGGGATGTGGGGGGTCCGCACTGCCCCCCCATTACTGTAATGTAGCAACGAGGAGGTGGTAGTCCCCGGGGCTCACGGGTGGGTTCAGGCGGCACTCCCGTTACAAGCATTTAGCATGTGGTCCCTGGAGCTCGAGGGGTCTGGGCAGCCCCCCCCATTACTATCATTTAGCCATGGGGAGGAGGTGGTCACCAGGGCTAAATGAGCCTCAGGGAGGGGGCCCTCTCCTGTTTTTTAAATAAAGGACTGTAGTGAAATGTGTGTTTTGACCACTGACTTTGTGTTGCACCACTTTGCACTTTGCACCTGGCTTAGCTGTGCAGAGTTCACCAGTTACAGACTCCATTTTGTATTCAGTTTAGCCTTGGCTTCATTCTGCCTATTGACTTTATTGTAGCATTAGACTCTGCCATGTTAAAGGCTGCCCGTAATTTTCCACATTGTAAACTGTGCATTCTGTCTTGTTCTCGTATTAATTCCCACCAAGTGCTTTGGTTGATAAGAATGTACTCAGACGGCAGGGAACGACCTTGCTTTGACTTAACGTCTTGGGATTGTGGCCAAATCCCAACGTGTTATTTTCAAAGCATGCCTAAACTAGCTAGCATGTTTGAATACTTCTTGCGCAACTTGAGGGTTTTTTCCATAAAGCTCCTTTTTTTTTTTTTTTAAAGATATAAAACAGATCCAGTTCGACAGTAGGAGATTCAAAGACCTCAATCAGGATTCAGGCGTCCGATGCCTGATATAGGTTTCCCATGAGGGTAGAGATCTCTCTTTCGCAGTCGAACGGGGTCATCGGCTTGCTGGCAGGAGAAAGATGAAGCACCTGACAGGCCCTATGGTGATCCATTTTTATTAATTATTTGATTTGCATTATAATATAGATACATATATTTGCTGTGTATATTGCAGTCGAGAATCATTTTGGTATGTTTTCATTTAATTGCTGTGACTATTTTTAAACATGTGCCGTCAATGTGCTAATCTCCTTTTAGGAACCTTGCATAGTGAAATAATAAATGTCTTCTTTGGACTAAGAAGTGCATTCCAGAGATTTTATGTCAGTGCATGATTATTTCAGCTCGGTCATTAGTGTAAAGCAAAACATGTGCATGTGAGGATGGCCGGCTCAAGACAACCGGCCAAACTGCCATTCGCAGTGTAAACTGGGGGAGTATGTGCCACTCCCCTACTCCCAGTCAGCAGCAATGCCCCACCCTCCGCTCGGGCTGGGAGCAGTGAAAAATAAAATAGTAATTCATTTCAATACCGTTTTATTTTTCACATTTGCTGCACTGGCAGAAGCGGGGTGAAGCTCCTCTGCCCTAATTGGGGGGCTGCCTCTGCCTATAACTGCAAACCAGTTGTGGATCCTGTAAACAAGGAAAATAGCAAGAAAAGGCCAGATATGAAAAACCAAGATCAAGACAGTAGCACCCGAGAACAAGGGTTGGCATGAGGGGTGCTGGGGAAACTCACTTTGCACCCACCCCATCCCTCACAGAAACTATGAGACTATGACCTCTAATACTTTGAGCAAATTAGTTTTAAGTCAAAGTGGATGCCTGATTGCGCTTGTGGCTATTTTTGTTTTTTTGAGCTTAACATTTTTGGGAAGCATATTACGGTTTCCCTGGGAGCATTTGTGACTGAATGCAGACATACATGCCAACTGACCCGATTCAGGTAGGAAACTCCTGTTTATTTAAGCCAAAAATGGTTTTATTTTAGGTGTCTCGTCTTCAACGTACCTCAAAGGGGAAAAGCAATTCCCAATATTTCTTTTCAAAACCTCCCTCTTACCTCATTCAAAATGCTGGCATGTATGCTAAGATGTCGTAAGCCATTCCTGTAGGGCACTGTTAGAAATGGGTTCTTTGGTTGGCAGTCAGGTTATCCCCTGTCCAAGCAAGGAGCCTCACTCTAGTCAGGGTAAAAGAGAATCACCCTCAGCTAACCCCGCTCACCCCCTTGGTAGCTTGGCACGAGCAGTAGGTTTATCTTCCGAGTGCTAGGTGTAAAGTATTTGTACCAACACACACAGTAAAACACTACAAAATGACACAACACAGGTTTACAAAAATAGAAAATATTTATCTTAACAAAACAAGACCAAAATGACAAAAATCCACAGTACACAAGTCAAGTTATCAATTAAAAACTAAAAAGAATCTTCATGTAATCTTAAACACAATGCTAATGCTGTTAGCGTGGAAATGCACCTGGGTGAGTCAAAAATAACCCAGCGTGGTCTAGTGTGTGTAACAAAGGGCTTGCGATGCGTCGATATCACTCACGAGCGAGACCGTGAGTCGTTTCTCCTTCAGTCAAATCGGCGTGCGTCATTTTTTCTCTCCTCAGGAGAGCGATGCGTCGATTCGAACCGCACTCTCGGGTCCGGGCAGGTCTTGCGCCGTTTTTACACACCCAGCGATGTTTGCGTCGGAAATCCTGCTGCATGATGATCCGAAAACCATGCAGCGCGGGTTGCGATATCACCAGCCTCCGTCAGCGATGCTGCGTGTCGTTTCTCCAGCCGCGTGCGTCGATCTTTCAGTTGCGCTGCAGTCGAGCATCGAATTTCAGCAGCAAAGCGGGCAGCGCTTCGATTTTCCAGCTGCAGATCGGTAGTCTGTGCGTGGATTTCTCACTCTTGTCCTGCCAGTTTCTCCCTTCAGGGTCCCAGAACTGGATGGGCACTACTTGGCATGGTAAGTAGGAGTCTCAGCAGAGGCTCCAGGTGCTGGCAGAGAGAAGTCTTTGCTGTCCCTGAGACTTCAAACAACAGGAGGCAAGCTCTAAATCAAGCCCTTGGAGTGTTCTTCACAAGAAGGAAGGCACACAAAGTCCAGTCTTTGTCCTCTAGCACAGGCAGAAGCAGCAACTCCAGGATAGCTCCACAAAGCACAGTCACAGGCAGGGCAGCTCTTCTTCCTTCAGCTCTTCTCCAGGCAGAGGTTCCTCTTGGTTTCCAGAATTATTCTAAAGTCTGTGGTGCCCTTCTTATACCCATTTTGCCATTTGAAGTAGGTTTACTTCAAAGAAAAGTCTCTCTTGTTTGTGAAATCTTGCCTTGCCCAGGCCGGGCCCCAGACACACACCAGGAGGTTGAAGATTGCATTGTGTGAGGGCAGACATAGCCCTTTTAGGTGTGAGTGACCACTCCTCTCCTCCCTCCCAGCACAGATGGCTCATCAGGATATGCAGGCTACACCCCAGCTCCCTTTGTGTCACTGTCTAGTGAGAGGTGCAACCAGCCCAACTGCCAAACTGACCCAGACAGGGAATCCACAAACAGGCAGAGTCACAGAAAGGGTTTAAGCAAGAAAATGCTCACTTTCTAAAAGTGGCATTTTCAAACACACAATCTTAAGATCAACTTTACTAAAAGATGTATTTTTAAATTGTGAGCTCAGAGACCCCAAACTCCACATGTCTATCTACTCCCAAAGGGAATCAACACGTTAATCATATTTAAAGGTAGCCCCCATGTTAACCTATGAGATGGACAGGCCTTGCAACAGTGAAAAACGAATTTAGCAGTATTTCACTGTCAGGACATATAAAACACATTACTAAATGTCCTACCTTCACCATACACTGCACCATGCCCTCGGGCTACCTAGGGCCTACCTTAGGGGTGCCTTATATGTAAGAAAAGGGAAAGTTTAGGCCTGGGAAGTGGATAAACTTCGAAAGTCTAATTTACAGTTTAAAACTGCATACATAGACACTGCAGTGGCAGGTCTGAGACATGATTACAGGGCTACTAATGTGGGTGGCATAACCAGTGCTACAGGCCCGCTAGATGCATTTGATTTACAGGCCCTGGGCACCTCTAGTGCACTTTACTAGGGACTTACTAGTAAATCAAATATGCCAATCATGGAGAAACCAATCAACAATACAGGTTACACAGAGAGCATATGCACTTTAGCACTTAGTGCTAAAGCCAACAAAAACAGGTCAGAAAAAGTAGGAGGCAAAAAGACTGGGGATGACCCTGCTAAAGGGCAAATTCCAACAGGCACCATTCTGAGTGTTTCGCTGATTTGATTGCTCACCATGTGCCCTGTACTCTGGGCGCTTTGAGAGACATATACCCCCATGCTACACTAGGGGCGCCACCGTTCTCAGAATAACGTATCAGCTATTTATTTACAATTGCTATTTTGGATGGACCAACAGCTGGCGGGTGAAGAGAATGTGGGTAAAATTCTAATTTTTTCAATTGTATCATTATCTTCTTTTACTTTAATACTGTTTATTGTTTTGTGTTTCTGTTTTGAAAGGGGAAAATACCGGATTTTACTACTTTTGTCATTTTTTTTACGGGCATGGACATAACAATTCAGACCAGAACGGTAAAATACACTGCACCCAAGAGTCTCTCTTATATATGCCTAGTTCTTAATGCCATCCTTCTTGGAGATTCAAAAGGTTAATACCTGCCAAATGTACCCATCTCAAGTGTAATGCCCTCAGCAGCAACATGAAGAGTAGTTCCCAAGTTTTCCAAGTCCATATGCAATGTGCTTGTCAAGTCCAGGTTTTCTTCTCTGAATTCTGGAACTTGTAGCCATGTTCATTCCATTATAAAACAAGACTACAGGTCCCGTAATTCAATGAAAAAAACATGGACTACAGTAGCACATCATGGATCAACCTGGGAAACTTAGCAGCTATGCTTTAGGTTTTTGTAATAACCACTTTATTGGACTTTGGAACTGCTAATCTTGCTTTAACAGGTGCAAATGATGTTAGCCAAAAAGTAAAAGATGGGGCTTAAAGTAAGGGTGGGCGAGCCACTGACAGTTCAAGTCAGGCTTCAGCCTGAAGCAAGGCTCCAACTCAGATCAAGGTCCTCTTCGACACACAAGCCCAAAGCGAGTCAAGGTTTCATGTGACTTCTGCATGTCTGCCAAAAACGCTGTACCCATATGTGCCAAAACATATGTGCAAAGCAGTAACCTTTGATGTGAAACATGAAACTTTTACTGACTGAACTGTGCAACGTAGAACTAGAAAACTAGGGATCATTCCGGTTTTCCCTGCTTCATAAAACTGTGTGATCCTTCTAGGTTATTAGAACTATATCCATTAGGACCCTGTGACTAGGGGCGGAATTATGAAGGACATTATGCAATTAATCTGGGAGGTGTCAGGATGTGGTTTTTAACGCTTATTGGGATGGAGTTCAGTTACAAGTTGTACCCTGATGAGTAATGATATTAACTATGAGCTCTGTGTGTGTTGGGTGTTCTTATGCATGCTACCAGGCTGGGGAGGATACGACAACTGGAGACAAGGATGGAATAGGTGCCCCGAAGAATCAGAAGTGCTCTGTAATGAGAGCCTGCAAGAAATAGCAAACTGCGTGTGCTTGTCCGTGCGCCTAAGCAAAACAAAGAATCTTGCAGTTGGTGTATGTGGAGTACAAGCGTCACTCCAGCCAGTACGAGGCTTCATGGAGCAGTTGAAGGCCCAACAGGGGAGCGCCAGTAGAAAAGCCCACAAAAACTTACTCACCAACTACGACCTCAAAATCGGATGAGGTGACTTGAGACTGAACACAAGAGTTGTGCTTGACAAGTTGCTGATCCCCGAAGAAGCTGCTGGTGTCCTTCAGCACAACTCACAAGATCTTCAGAATAATGAATATTTCCTGCAGCTGCTGCATAAAACATGGAATACAGTGCTGTTGCGTTCTTGAAACCTCCACCACTATTCGATACTGCCAAAACACAGAATATTGGCACCAGATGTACTATGTGGATCTAGACTTTCAATGATTTCTTAGATGCTCTGGATGAAGTAAGTGAGGAGAAAATCATAAAATTCTTAAATAATCTCTCTGGTGACACAGTAAAAGAAGTGATAAAGAAACTCACACAGACTGAAACAATGTCTTATTTTCAAATTAAAGAATCCTTAGGAGACAAGTTCAATCCGATGCCAAACGTTGACTATAAAACCTAAATGTTTAATCAAGCAAGACAGCAAGATGGCAAAACGTTGGCAAATTTGGTGAATTTAATGATGAAGAAGCCATGCGCCTAAGCGTTATTGATGGTTGTTTGTCGGACTTGTTCAGAAGAGGCAGGTTGCAAGAAACGCTCAGACTAGAAAAGTACTGCTGGAGCTGAGGAATCAACTGATCGGCAAGCCGTTGACATGGAAGTGGGAAAAGCAAAAGGTGAAACGACCTTAGTCATGAAAAGTAGACACCAGTGCCAAGTGGATGCATGTAAGTTGGCATCCTCTGGAAAGGAAGACTGTGTTTACGATATGGATTTTCATTTTCACATCAGAATAAGTGTTGAGCCATCAGACAAACATGTAAAGGGTCCGGAATGGAAAACCACATTATAAGCGTTTGTAAAGCAGAGAAAAACCCAAGTGTGTCATGGCAGGAGGAGAAAATGGATGCCAGAAGGTTACAGAAGCAGGCTCTCCACACCCACAAAAACAAATAACAACCTCATCTGCGACAGGTCGAAACGAAACTACGTTGATCGTCATCAAGTTAATTCTGCAAGAGTTCTGTGACTTCACCATCAAGTGACAATGAAGAGGGTGAATGTGCAATGATCATAGATAAAGAAACAACATATACAAGTAGGCCTTGCTGCTTGCACGGAAGACTGAAAAGGGGCAAAACCAAGTGAGCTGAGAAAGCAAAAGAACTCATATGGACATTGCCCCTAAATCAAAAATAAGGTTTACCGTTGACCAGTAAATTTTGTAATCGATAGAGGTGCATCAGTCAACATCATGCCAGTTGAACAATTTCACAGTCTATCACTTATACCATGACTCAAAGCGTCAAGTACAAGGTGTACATATGGGCTGCTTCCAAGCAGTTGTGGAGTCAGGGATAATTCATAGTGACCCTGTGGCACAAGAAGACGTCTGTGCAGGCCCCAATTCATGTTCTTTAAGGTACTCCATCTAGTGCATGCCTACTTGGCTTTACAACTGCTGTTGACATGGGGCTGATATCCATCAATAACAACCTAAGTACACAACTTGAAATTGTGAGTCAGTTCCTGTCACTGTTTCATGGTTTAGGAAGGCTCAAAACGATGAAGGTACAACTTCACATTAATGAAGACATCACACCTGTTGCACAGCAACAATGCAGAATAGCATTTCACCTACAGGAAGCAGTTGAGAAGAAGCTAGAAGCTCTGCTGAAATATGACAATGTTGAGTGCTTCACTGGTTCTACAACATGGGTGTCAGTAACTGTGGTAGGGCTGAGAAAGGACAGTGGAGGTGCAGTGAGCATCTGTGTGGATGTGCGCCAACAGAACAAAGCAATCGAGAAAGAGAGATATCCTCGTCTGCACATTGCAGATATGATCATGCAGTTGAATTGAGCCAAGAAACTGCAGGTACAGTACCACTTTTTCGACTCATGTTGGTTTATTTAGATATAAAAGATTGAGCTTTGGAGTATCCTCTGCTGCAGACTTTTTCCAAGATGTTATACATAGGATTATTCAGCCTGTGACACATGGCTTGAGTTACAGTGATGACATACTGGTATTTGCTGCAAAATGAAAGAAGCATGACAAAGCCCTCAAACAAGCATGTCAATTACTTCAAGGTGCTAGCCTCACCTTAAGTGCTGAAAAGTGTGAATTTCATAAAACAGAGCTCAAGTTCTTTAGAAATGTATGGTCTGATGGAGGCATGCCTTCTGATCCTGACAACGTTTGAGCTCTATCCGCCACCAATCCTGCACAAGAAGTCACCATGGTATGATCCTTCTTGGGCACAGCCAGCAACTTGTTCTAGATACATTTGTGACTTTGCCACAAGGAGTACCTCTTTGCAAGACCTGACAAAAAGAAATGTCCAGTTCCGATGGTCTGCTGATTGTAACTGCATTTTCAAAAACATAAAACATGTAATTGAAAGTGCGACTGAGATGGCTTACTTTGATCATAAAGTGCACACATAGATTACTGTTAATGCAAGCCCAGTGGGGTTGGGCGCGATCCTCGCTCAGCATAGTGGACATCCAAATGCTCGGAGACACATTGGGCTGTACGCCAATCTAAGTTTCTCTGAGACAGAACGCGCCTATTTCCAGCTAGAAAAGGAGAGTCTGGCGGTTGTATGGGCCTGTGAACATTTTCATGTGTTTCTGTATGGAAAGCATTTCACAATTGTTACTGAACACCAGCCGTTACCATTTTTGCCAATCTGAAAGCCAAGATGCCCTCTTGCATCGAGAGGTGGGGGTTGCGTCTACAGGAATATTACTATACAGTTGTGCACAAGCAAGACAACAATCAAAACCCTGTTGATTATTTCTCATGAATACCCTTACAGTGGCACAGTTCAATGTTGAAAACCTCAGAGTACATCAACTTTAATTTTAAGTTCACCATGTCTGCAGCTCTGTCTATTGAGCAAATCATCACTGCTACCAATGCTGACAAGGACGTGTGCCCTTAGAGACATTATTGCAGCCTAGTCCTGGAGACGGAGTGGTTGACCTTTAAGTGACGATGTTGAATTTAAAAAATATTGTAATGTCAAAGATGAACTGTCCGTCATTAAAGAAGGGATTGTGGTATGAGGATCCTGGATTGTCATACCCATGAGTTTGAGACAGCAAGTTAATGAACTCGCCCATGAGGGGCATTCGGGCCACTAAGAAGGCATTGAGGGATTGCCTGTAGTTTCCTCGTCTGGAGAGGGAATTAAAAGAGTGTCATTTATGCAACAACTGCTTGTCTCCTAAGATGACCCACCATTCCCTGACAATGTCCGATCTCCCTGATCATGCATGGGAAAGAATTGCTGTTTATTTCTTAGGGCCTTTGGCCAACGGACATCACCTTATGATGACCACTGACGAGCATTCCCGGCTTCTGCTGGTAGAAGACGTCATCCACAAGCCACAAAAAAGTCATTGAACGGCTAGACAACATTTTTTGCAGTATTGGACATACCAGATATTTTCAAGTCGGACAATGGTCCACCGTTCAACAGCAAGGAGTTTCTAGCCGATCTTAACATCAAGCATCAGAAAAGCACACCTTTGTGGCCTCAAGTCAATAGTGTTGTAGAACGATTTATGGGGAACCTGAAATGGGTGATTCAACATGCATCATTAGAAGGACTTGGTCTGAGTCACGCGTTACACCAAGCCCTCCATGCCTACCTGTCAAACCCTTATTCCACTACTCGTGAGAGTCGGCCACTGTGATGTTCGGGATAGCCAAGAGAACCAAACTTCCACAGTGGACAGGATGATGTGGTTTGTGCTACTGACTCTTCTCCGAAGCATCAAATAGAGATGTATGCTGATCGACATCGTCAAATTCGAGAGGTCAAGTTTGAGGAAGGTGATTTGGTTCTCGTCAAACAAACGCGAAAGACTGATCCACCATTTGACATTGAACCTTTAAAGGTTGTGACAGGAAAGGGACATATATTAACTGCGTATCGTCCCAGCAAATCCATCACAAGGGAATTATCCCACTTCAGACACCTGTCTCATTGATCATCAGTCTGTGCGAATTTAGAGGAAAATACCCATCCTGAGGATTCTGATCAAACATCAGACCCTGTACCCCTGGTGTCTAACCCGAGCACAGCTCAGCTACCTCATACCACACAGTCTGTCTGAACTGTACGAGCACCTAGATGGCTGATGAAGGAAATGTAATGCTGCTAATTGTTCGTATATTTTGTTTGAGTCTTTTTATTTAACCACTTCGCTACCAGGCCTTTTCCCCCTCCTGTGCCAGGCCTTTTTTTGCCTATTTGGGGCAGTTCGCGCTTAGGCCCTCATAACTTTTTGTCCACATAAGCTAACCAAGCCAAATTTGCGTCCTTTTTTTCCAACATCCTAGCGATTCTAAAGGTACCCAGACTTTGTGGGTTCCCCTGAAGGAGGCCAAGAAATTGGCCAAAATACAGTGAAAATTTCGTTTTTTTCAAAAATATTGGAAAAAGGGGCTGCAGAAGAAGGCTTGTGGTTTTTCCCCTGAAAATGGCATCAACAAAGGGTTTGCGGTGCTAAACTCAGCAGCTTCCCAGCTTTCAGGAACAGGCAGACTTGAATCCAATTTTTCAACACAATTTTGGCATTTTACTGGGGCATACCCCATTTGTGCAATTTTTTGTGCTTTCAGCCTCCTTCCAGTCAGTGACCGGAATGGTCATGAAACCAATGCTGGATCCCAGACACCTAAACATTTCTGAAAAGTAGACAAAATTCTGAATTCAGCAAGGGGTCATTTGTGTAGATCCTACAAGGGTTTCCTACAGAAAATAACAGCTGAAAAAGAAAAATATTGAAATTGAGGTGAAAAAAACATCAATTTTTCTCTACTTTTTACTCTGTAACTTTTCCCTGCAATGTCAGATTATCGAAAGCAATATACCGTTACGTCTGCTGGACTCCTCTGGTTGCGGGGATATATAGGGTTTGTAGGTTCATCAAGAACCCGAGGAACCCAGAGCCAATAAATGAGCTGCACCCTGCAGTGCGTTTTCATTCTATACCGGGTATACAGTAATTCATTTGCTGAAATATAAGGAGTAAAAAATAGCTATCAAGAAAACCTTTGCATTTCCAAAAAGGGCACAAGATAAGGTGTTGAGGAGCAGTGGTTATTTGCACATCTCTGAATTCCGGGGTGACCATAGTAGCACGTGAATTACATGGAATTTCTCAAATAGATGTCTTTTTTACACACACCCCTATATTTGGAAGGAATAAATGTAGAGAAAGACAAGGGGCAATAACACTTGTTTTGCTATTCTATGTTCCCCCAAGTCTCCCGATAAAAATGATACCTCACTTGTTTGGGTAGGCCTAGCGCCCGCGACAGGATATGCCCCAAAACACAACGTGGACACATCACAGAAAACAGAGCTGTTTTTAGCAAAGTGACTACCTGTAGATTTTGGCCTCTAGCTCAGCCGCCACCTAGGGAAACCTACCAAACCTGTGCATTTCTGAAAACTAGAGACCTAGGGGAATCCAAGGAGGGGTGACTTGTGTGGCTCGGACCAGGTTCTGTTACCCAGAATCCTTTGCAAACCTCAAAATTTGGCTAAAAAAACACATGTTCCTCACATTTCTGTGGCAGAAAGTTCTGGAATCTGAGAGGAGCGACAAATTTCCTTCCACCCAGCATTCCCCCACGTCTCCCGATAAAAATGATACCTCACTTGTGTGGGTAGGCCTAGCGCCCGCGACAGGGTATGCCCCAAAACACAACCTGGACACATCACAGAAAACAGAGCTGTTTTTAGCATAGTGACTACCTGTAGATTTTGGCCTCTAGCTCAGCCGCCACCTAGGGAAACCTACCAAACCTGTGCATTTCTGAAAACTAGAGACCTAGGGGAATCCAAGGAGGGGTGACTTGTGTGGCTCGGACCAGGTTCGGTTACCCAGAATCCTTTGCAAACCTCAAAATTTGGCTAAAAAAACACATGTTCCTCACATTTCTGTGGCAGAAAGTTCTGGAATCTGAGAGGAGCCACAAATTTCCTTCCACCTAGCGTTCCCCCACGTATCCCGATACAAATGATACCTCACTTGTGTGGGTAGGCCTAGCGCCCGCGACAGGATATGCCCCAAAACACAACGTGGACATATCACAGAAAACAGAGCTGTTTTTAGCAAAGTGACTACCTGTAGATTTTGGCCTCTAGCTCAGCCGCCACCTAGGGAAACCTACCAAACCTGTGCATTTCTGAAAACTAGAGACCTAGGGGGATCCAAGGAGGGGTGACTTGCGGGGCTCGGACCAGGTTCTGTTACCCAGAATCCTTTCCAAACCTCAAAATTTGGCTAAAAAAACACATGTTCCTCACATTTCTGTGGCAGAAAGTTCTGGAATCTGAGAGGAGCCACAAATTTCCTTCCACCCAGCGTTCCCCCACGTCTCCCGATAAAAATTATACCTCACTTGTGTGGGTAGGCCTAGCGCCCGCGACAGGATATGCCCCAAAACACAACGTGGACATATCACAGAAAACAGAGCTGTTTTTAGCAAAGTGACTACCTGTAGATTTTGGCCTCTAGCTCAGCCGCCACCTAGGGAAACCTACCAAACCTATGCATTTCTGAAAACTAGAGACCTAGGGGAATCCAAGGAGGGGTGACTTGTGTGGCTCAGACGAGGTTCTGTTACCCAGAATCCTTTGCAAACCTCAAAATTTGGCTAAAAAAACACATGTTCCTCACATTTCTGTGGCAGAAAGTTCTGGAATCTGAGAGGAGCTACAAATTTCCTTCCACCCAGTGTTCCCCCAAGTCTCCCGATAAAAATGATACCTCACTTGCGTGGGTAGGCCTAGCGCCGGCGACAGGAAACACCCCAAAGCGCAACGTGGACACATCCTAAATTTTGGAAAAAAACAGAGGTGTTTTTTGCGAAGTGCCTACCTGTAGATTTTGGCCTCTAGCTCAGCCGGCACCTAGGGAAACCTACCAAACCTGTGCATTTCTGAAAACTAGAGACCTAGGGGAATCCAAGGAGGGGTGACTTGCGGGGCTCGGACCAGGTTCTGTTACCCAGAATCCTTTGCAAACCTCAAAATTTGGCTAAAAAAACACATGTTCCTCACATTTCTGTGGCAGAAAGTTCTGGAATCTGAGAGGAGCTACAAATTTCCTTCCACCCAGCGTTCCCCCACGTCTCCCGATAAAAATGATACCTCACTTGTGTGGGTAGGCCTAGCGCCCGCGACAGGATATGCCCCAAAACACAACGTGGACATATCACAGAAAACAGAGCTGTTTTTAGCAAAGTGACTACCTGTAGATTTTGGCCTCTAGCTCAGCCGCCACCTAGGGAAACCTACCAAACCTGTGCATTTCTGAAAACTAGAGACCTAGGGGGATCCAAGGAGGGGTGACTTGCGGGGCTCGGACCAGGTTCTGTTACCCAGAATCCTTTGCAAACCTCAAAATTTGGCTAAAAAAACACATGTTCCTCACATTTCTGTGGCAGAAAGTTCTGGAATCTGAGAGGAGCTACAAATTTCCTTCCACCCAGCGTTCCCCCACGTCTCCCGATAAAAATGATACCTCACTTGTGTGGGTAGGCCTAGCGCCCGCGACAGGATATGCCCCAAAACACAACGTGGACATATCACAGAAAACAAAGCTGTTTTTAGCAAAGTGACTACCTGTAGATTTTGGCCTCTAGCTCAGCCGCCACCTAGGGAAACCTACCAAACCTGTGCATTTCTGAAAACTAGAGACCTAGGGGAATCCAAGGAGGGGTGACTTGCGGGGCTCGGACCAGGTTCTGTTACCCAGAATCCTTTGCAAACCTCAAAATTTGGCTAAAAAAACACATGTTCCTCACATTTCTGTGGCAGAAAGTTCTGGAATCTGAGAGGAGCCACAAATTTCCTTCCACCCAGCGTTCCCCCACGTCTCCCGATAAAAATGATACCTCACTTGTGTGGGTAGGCCTAGCGCCCGCGACAGGATATGCCCCAAAACACAACGTGGACATATCACAGATAACAGAGCTGTTTTTAGCAAAGTGACTACCTGTAGATTTTGGCCTCTAGCTCAGCCGCCACCTAGGGAAACCTACCAAACCTGTGCATTTCTGAAAACTAGAGACCTAGGGGGATCCAAGGAGGGGTGACTTGCGGGGCTCGGACCAGGTTCTGTTACCCAGAATCCTTTCCAAACCTCAAAATTTGGCTAAAAAAACACATGTTCCTCACATTTCTGTGGCAGAAAGTTCTGGAATCTGAGAGGAGCCACAAATTTCCTTCCACCCAGCGTTCCCCCACGTCTCCCGATAAAAATTATACCTCACTTGTGTGGGTAGGCCTAGCGCCCGCGACAGGATATGCCCCAAAACACAACGTGGACATATCACAGAAAACAGAGCTGTTTTTAGCAAAGTGACTACCTGTAGATTTTGGCCTCTAGCTCAGCCGCCACCTAGGGAAACCTACCAAACCTGTGCATTTCTGAAAACTAGAGACCTAGGGGAATCCAAGGAGGGGTGACTTGTGTGGCTCGGACCAGGTTCTGTTACCCAGAATCCTTTGCAAACCTCAAAATTTGGCTAAAAAAACACATGTTCCTCACATTTCTGTGGCAGAAAGTTCTGGAATCTGAGAGGAGCGACAAATTTCCTTCCACCCAGCATTCCCCCACGTCTCCCGATAAAAATGATACCTCACTTGTGTGGGTAGGCCTAGCGCCCGCGACAGGGTATGCCCCAAAACACAACGTGGACATATCACAGAAAACAGAGCTGTTTTTAGCAAAGTGACTACCTGTAGATTTTGGCCTCTAGCTCAGCCGCCACCTAGGGAAACCTACCAAACCTGTGCATTTCTGAAAACTAGAGACCTAGGGGGATCCAAGGAGGGTGACTTGCGGGGCTCGGACCAGGTTCTGTTACCCAGAATCCTTTGCAAACCTCAAAATTTGGCTAAAAAAACACATGTTCCTCACATTTCTGTGGCAGAAAGTTCTGGAATCTGAGAGGAGCTACAAATTTCCTTCCACCCAGCGTTCCCCCACGTCTCCCGATAAAAATGATACCTCACTTGTGTGGGTAGGCCTAGCGCCCGTGACAGTATATGCCCCAAAACACAACGTGGACATATCACAGAAAACAGAGCTGTTTTTAGCAAAGTGACTACCTGTAGATTTTGGCCTCTAGCTCAGCCGCCACCTAGGGAAACCTACCAAACCTGTGCATTTCTGAAAACTAGAGACCTAGGGGGATCCAAGGAGGGGTGACTTGCGGGGCTCGGACCAGGTTCTGTTACCCAGAATCCTTTGCAAACCTCAAAATTTGGCTAAAAAAACACATGTTCCTCACATTTCTGTGGCAGAAAGTTCTGGAATCTGAGAGGAGCTACAAATTTCCTTCCACCCAGCGTTCCCCCACGTCTCCCGATAAAAATGATACCTCACTTGTGTGGGTAGGCCTAGCGCCCGCGACAGGATATGCCCCAAAACACAACGTGGACATATCACAGAAAACAGAGCTGTTTTTAGCAAAGTGACTACCTGTAGATTTTGGCCTCTAGCTCAGCCGCCACCTAGGGAAACCTACCAAACCTGTGCATTTCTGAAAACTAGAGACCTAGCGGAATCCAAGGAGGGGTGACTTGCGGGGCTCGGACCAGGTTCTGTTACCCAGAATCCTTTGCAAACCTCAAAATTTGGCTAAAAAAACACATGTTCCTCACATTTCTGTGGCAGAAAGTTCTGGAATCTGAGAGGAGCCACAAATTTCCTTCCACCCAGCGTTCCCCCACGTCTCCCGATAAAAATGATACCTCACTTGTGTGGGTAGGCCTAGCGCCCGCGACAGGATATGCCCCAAAACACAACGTGGACATATCACAGAAAACAGAGCTGTTTTTAGCAAAGTGACTACCTGTAGATTTTGGCCTCTAGCTCAGCCGCCACCTAGGGAAACCTACCAAACCTGTGCATTTCTGAAAACTAAAGACCTAGGGAGATCCAAGGAGGGGTGACTTGCGGGGCTCGGACCAGGTTCTGTTACCCAGAATCCTTTGCAAACCTCAAAATTTGGCTAAAAAAACACATGTTCCTCACATTTCTGTGGCAGAAAGTTCTGGAATCTGAGAGGAGCCACAAATTTCCTTCCACCCAGCGTTCCCCCACGTCTCCCGATAAAAATGATACCTCACTTGTGTGGGTAGGCCTAGCGCCCGCGACAGGATATGCCCCAAAACACAACGTGGACATATCACAGAAAACAGAGCTGTTTTTAGCAAAGTGACTACCTGTAGATTTTGGCCTCTAGCTCAGCCGCCACCTAGGGAAACCTACCAAACCTGTGCATTTCTGAAAACTAGAGACCTAGGGGGATGCAAGGAGGGGTGACTTGCGGGGCTCGGACCAGGTTCTGTTACCCAGAATCCTTTGCAAACCTCAAAATTTGGCTAAAAAAACACATGTCCCTCACATTTCTGTGGCAGAAAGTTCTGGAATCTGAGAGGAGCTACAAATTTCCTTCCACCCAGCGTTCCCCCAAGTCTCCCGATAAAAATGATACCTCACTTGCGTGGGTAGGCCTAGCGCCGGCGACAGGAAACACCCCAAAGCGCAACGTGGACACATCCTAAATTTTGGAAAAAAACAGAGGTGTTTTTTGCGAAGTGCCTACCTGTAGATTTTGGCCTCTAGCTCAGCCGGCACCTAGGGAAACCTACCAAACCTGTGCATTTCTGAAAACTAGAGACCTAGGGGAATCCAAGGAGGGGTGACTTGCGGGGCTCGGACCAGGTTCTGTTACCCAGAATCCTTTGCAAACCTCAAAATTTGGCTAAAATAACACATGTTCCTCACATTTCTGTGGCAGAAAGTTCTGGAATCTGAGAGGAGCTACAAATTTCCTTCCACCCAGCGTTCCCCCACGTCTCCCGATAAAAATGATACCTCACTTGTGTGGGTAGGCCTAGCGCCCGCGACAGGATATGCCCCAAAACACAACGTGGACATATCACAGAAAACAGAGCTGTTTTTAGCAAAGTGACTACCTGTAGATTTTGGCCTCTAGCTCAGCCGCCACCTAGGGAAACCTACCAAACCTGTGCATTTCTGAAAACTAGAGACCTAGGGGGATCCAAGGAGGGGTGACTTGCGGGGCTCGGACCAGGTTCTGTTACCCAGAATCCTTTGCAAACCTCAAAATTTGGCTAAAAAAACACATGTCCCTCACATTTCTGTGGCAGAAAGTTCTGGAATCTGAGAGGAGCTACAAATTTCCTTCCACCCAGCGTTCCCCCAAGTCTCCCGATAAAAATGATACCTCACTTGCGTGGGTAGGCCTAGCGCCGGCGACAGGAAACACCCCAAAGCGCAACGTGGACACATCCTAAATTTTGGAAAAAAACAGAGGTGTTTTTTGCGAAGTGCCTACCTGTAGATTTTGGCCTCTAGCTCAGCCGGCACCTAGGGAAACCTACCAAACCTGTGCATTTCTGAAAACTAGAGACCTAGGGGAATCCAAGGAGGGGTGACTTGCGGGGCTCGGACCAGGTTCTGTTACCCAGAATCCTTTGCAAACCTCAAAAATTGGCTAAAATAACACATGTTCCTCACATTTCTGTGGCAGAAAGTTCTGGAATCTGAGAGGAGCTACAAATTTCCTTCCACCCAGCGTTCCCCCACGTCTCCCGATAAAAATGATACCTCACTTGTGTGGGTAGGCCTAGCGCCCGCGACAGGATATGCCCCAAAACACAACGTGGACATATCACAGAAAACAGAGCTGTTTTTAGCAAAGTGACTACCTGTAGATTTTGGCCTCTAGCTCAGCCGCCACCTAGGGAAACCTACCAAACCTGTGCATTTCTGAAAACTAGAGACCTAGGGAGATCCAAGGAGGGGTGACTTGCGGGGCTCGGACCAGGTTCTGTTACCCAGAATCCTTTGCAAACCTCAAAATTTGGCTAAAAAAACACATGTTCCTCACATTTCTGTGGCAGAAAGTTCTGGAATCTGAGAGGAGCCACAAATTTCCTTCCACCCAGTGTTCCCCCACGTCTCCCGATAAAAATGATACCTCACTTGTGTGGGTAGGCCTAGCTCCCGCGACAGGATATGCCCCAAAACACAACGTGGACATATCACAGAAAACAGAGCTGTTTTTAGCAAAGTGACTACCTGTAGATTTTGGCCTCTAGCTCAGCCGCCACCTAGGGAAACCTACCAAACCTGTGCATTTCTGAAAACTAGAGACCTAGGGGGATCCAAGGAGGGGTGACTTGCGGGGCTCGGACCAGGTTCTGTTACCCAGAATCCTTTGCAAACCTCAAAATTTGGCTAAAAAAACACATGTTCCTCACATTTCTGTGGCAGAAAGTTCTGGAATCTGAGAGGAGCTACAAATTTCCTTCCACCCAGCGTTCCCCCAAGTCTCCCGATAAAAATGATACCTCACTTGCGTGGGTAGGCCTAGCGCCTGCGACAGGAAACACCCCAAAGCGCAACGTGGACACATCCACAATTTTGGGAGAAAACAGTGCCTACCTGCGGATTTTGGCCTGTAGCTCACCCGGCGCCTAGGGAAACCTACCAAACCAGTGCATTTCTGAAAACTAGAGACCTAGGGGAATCCAAGGAGGGGTGACTTGCGGGGCTCGGACCAGGTTCTGTTACCCAGAATCCTTTGCAAACCTCAAAATTTGGCTAAAAAAACACATGTTCCTCACATTTCTGTGGCAGAAAGTTCTGGAATTTGATAGGAGCCACAAATTTCCTTCCACCCAGCGTTCCCCCAAGTCTCCCGATAAAAATGATACCTCACTTGTGTGGGTGGCCCAGGTGCCTGCAACATAATAAGGCCCAAAACCTGAAGGGATAGAAGGGATAGCACAGCAAGTTTATAAGGGCATATTCTTTTATACATCTTTAGACGGACTCTGCTTTGGGGACCCACATAAGTGAGGTGTCATTTTACTTGGGAGACTGAGGGGAAAACTGGGGAGTAGGAATTTTGTGCTGGAGCGGTGATCCTACTAAGAAAAATCACGAAAATATGCTTTTTTATGCAAATTGTGAGGTTTACAGAGGAGTCTGGGTAAGAAAATGTTGGGGGAGCCACACAAGCCACACCTCCCTAGACTCCTTGGGGTGCCTAGTTTTAAAAAGTTTCTGGGTTTTGTAGGTTTCCCTACATGACGGCCGCACCCAGGACCAAAAACATAGGTGGGCCCTCCCCCCCAAACACAGGTATTTTTGGAATATATCACTTTGATGTGTGCACATACGTCCGTGATGTGCCAAACACTAAAATTGTGAAAAGAAACACACTTAGGTTATGTGAAGAAGACCCCTCACCCACCAACCAAGTTGGTGGCATGCTTCATCATCGGGGTCCCATCTGAGGCACCTAGCGTGTCTCAAGTGTGCTGCGACGCCTGATTACAGCGGAGCAGGTTTTGTCATTTGTACCACACATACTGGTTGGATTTGGCACGAGGGTGAGTGATGGTTCAGTAGATCAAATTTTATTAACAAGAGATTTCACAAAAGTGAAATGCACTGGTAATAACTGAAAGGCCAAAAAACTGAACCAATGACTCACAGCTCGTGAGCTGTAAAGCCACGACAAGGCACCAACCGCTTTACAGTCCATTCACACACCTTTCATACATGACATGCACTAGACCATTCACGCCGCCAGCCACGGGCCCAGCACATTACAAGACTCGCATCCACAGACAGCGCCAGTCAAGGGCCCATCACTTTCATACGCCCACATGCCTGATACAGCAATCACACCAGCTGATGAGTGTGTGGACTGGCGTTTGGCCGGCACTGCCAGCCAAGCGCCACCCCACCCACACCACCAGCCAAGCGCCACCCCACACACACCGCCAGCCCAGCGCCACCCCACACACACCGCCAGCCCAGCGCCACCCCACACACACCGCCAGCCAAGCGCCACCCCACACACACCGCCAGCCAAGCGCCACCCCACACACACCGCCAGCCAAGCGCCACCACACCCACGCCGCCAGCCAAGCGCCACTCTACACATGCCATCCCCTTTTTTTTGTTTTTAAACAACAAAGAAACCACTAATCATAAATTAGTACAAAACTACAAACACAAAAGCTCTAACTGAATACATGACTAATGCCAACCGTGAAACCGAACATATAAAAATATAAAACACCAGTTTACGCTCACGGAATTTCCCAATAATTCTTCTGTGTGTGGTAGCTCCTGAAACAGCCACCCACACACAGCCCAGGCTTTGAAGGACAATCAGGGCAGTACATCCTAGTCTCCTTCCTGATACCTCTTCGAGCACAGACTCTACATCTCTTAGCAGGAAAGTTTTTTTTGGCCGTGGGAGGAATGTGCTCAGCAAAGTGACGATCTTTCAATCTAGCCACATCCTCCACCACTGCTTCTCTAGGAACTCTTGCCTGTTCCAGCACAACAAGGCTAGCTATGATAGACTCCTGAAATTTCACAAATGTCATCCTTGACTCTGGAGAACTATCCTTAAACACAACAAAAGCATTAAAAGTTGCCAAGTGGAACAAGTGAAGCGCTAATTTCTTATACCACACATAAGACTTACGAGCAGCAGTGTAAGGTTCTAACCTCTGATCTACTCTATCAACACCACCCATGTGCTTATTATAGTCTAAGATGCACACAGGTTTGCGCACTTCGGCAACCTGACCCCAAACAGCCACAGGTGAAGTACTCTCATCATGGATGGTGCTTAGCATGTATACATCCCTCTTGTCTACAAATTTCAGAGCTAGCAGCTCATCATTCCGCAAGGCACTGCACTGTCCCTTCTCAAGTTTTTTACAGACAAGCTCTTTTGGATAGCCTTTCCGATTAGAGCGGATTGTGCCACAAGCAACAGTGTCCACTCTGAACAACTCCTTGAACAACCGAACTCCAGTGTAGAAGTTATCTACATATAAATGGTGACCTTTGTTAAACAGTCGTCTACCAAGTTCCCACACAATTTTCTCACTAACTCCAAAAGTGGGAGGACAACCAGGGGGGTCAATATTGGAATCCCTACCAGTGTAGACCCGGAAATTATAAACATATCCTGTACTACTTTCTGACAGCATATACAATTTAATTCCATACCGTGCCCTCTTGCTAGGAATGTACTGCCTAAAAACCAAACGACCCTTGAACAGGACCAAAGACTCATCTACAGATATTTCTTTCCCTGGAACATAGATCTCTGAAAACCGATCTACCAAATGATCAAGGACAGGTCTAATCTTAAAAAGACGGTCAGAATCAGGATGATCTCGTGGCAAGGCTAAAGCATTATCTACAAAATGCAACATCCGAAGAAGAAGCTCATACCGGTTACGACTCATGATGGCAGGAAATATAGCAGTTGCCATCAAGGGACTAGTAGACCAATATGAAGACAGCGACGGCTTCCTTATCAGCCCCATCAAAAAAGTTAAACCCAAGAACTTTTTCAACTCTTCCAGATTTGTGGGAATCCACCGGCTAGCTCTAGAGTGTGGCCTAAGTCTGGCAGCGTTGTCCCTCAAAAACTGCTCTGCATACAAATTAGTCTGCTCAACAATCTCTTCCAAAAATATATCGTCCATAAACAACTCAAAAAAGTTGACGGGCAAAATGTTTTCCGTATTAACTCGACACCCTGGAAAACCAGTAAACGCAGGCAACTGTGGCTGCTCCATGTTTGGTGCAACCCATGCGTCAGGTCTTCCAATGGGAAGCCTTTCAGCCGCTGGCTCCTGCACCATTGGCACATCACTGTCCTCCTCTAAAACAGGCCCTTCATCAGCACTGAGAGTGGCTTCATCATCAGATGATTCATCTCTGACAGAAAATTCACTTCCAGAATCCTGCACTTCCTCCTCTGCCTCAGATGCAGAGTCAGTCTCATATTCATGGTCAGAAGATGACTCAAAAAGCACACTAACAACCTGCTGAGCGGTCATCCTACGGCTGCCCATGATCCTTCCTACTAAAATTAACTGGACAAATACACCACCAACAACCAGCACTGTGTAAGATAAGTAACAAAGTATAGGTTTATCACTAAGAATTATAAACTCAAAAACTATACTGCTCACTTGCCTGAAAAAGCTTGACTCACCAGCAACTACTCTGCACAGCCACAGCAATCACCAACGATATCCCACTAAAAAGAGAAAAAAAAAAGCAAATTAGACATAAGACAACACAATAATCATTGTGCATAACTCTAAGGACAATTTCACACACAATCCTGCATTCAGTACACCACCTACAAACATGTAATTCATGCATTGCAACAATACTCACTTGGAGTAAATTTATTTACTTACCTAAAACATGCAACTACGCAAACCGCAGGACAACTACTGCCAAAACTGCAACAAGCCACAGCAAAGTCAGCAAAAGCTTTGAACTAAAACAAAAAGGAGAAAAACTGTTATTATCATAAAAGTAAATACTTCGCCAGTTGACAAACACTCCGCCACTAACCATTTTTTCATTTTCCCGTGTCTAGTCTTCTCTGCTTGGGGGAAGATGGGCCTAAAAAAAAAATAGGCCAATCTACCCCCAAGGGGAGGGGGCAGAAATCACCCAGATTACATTGCACCCTTTGGGGGGGGGGCGACCCTTGCCCACGGTGCCACACCCCCACACAAAGCACACACACACATACATAGTATCCCTGGCGCTATGGGGATTCTGCCCCCCTTGGGGACAGAAAGGCCTAAAAAATAGGCATATCTGCCCCCTAGGGGGGCAGAACTGCCCAAAAATACATGTGGGCCCCTGGGGGCGACCCTTGCCCAAGGGGCCACCCCCCAACACAAAAAATAAAAATCAACAATAAAATCCCTGGTGTCTAGTGGCTTTTTGCCCCCCTTGGGGGCAGATCGGCCTAAAAATAGGGCCAATCTGCCCCCAAGGGGGGCAGAAACGACAATAAATACATTGCGCCCCTGGGGGGAGCGACCCTTGCCCAAGGGGCCACCCCCCAACACAAAGCACACATACATACATACTATTTCTGGCGCTATTGGGATTCTGCCCCCCTTGGGGGCAGAAAGGCCTAAAAAAAATAGGCCTCTCTGCCCCCAAGGGGGGCAGAACTGCCCAAAAATACATGAGGGCCCCTGGGGGCGACCCTTGCCCAAGGGGCCGCCCCCCAACACAAAAAATACACATCAACAATAAAATCCCTGGTGTCTAGTGGCTTTCTGCCCCCCTTGGGGGCAGATCGGCCTAAAAATAGGGCCAATCTGCCCCCAAGGGGGGCAGAAACGACAATAAATACATTGCGCCCCTGGGGGGAGCGACCCTTGCCCAAGGGGCCACCCCCCAACACAAAGTACACATACATACATACTATTTCTGGCGCTATTGGGATTCTGCCCCCCTTGGGGGCAGAAAGGCCTAAAAAAAATAGGCCTCTCTGCCCCCAAGGGGGGCAGAACTGCCCAAAAATACATGAGGGCCCCTGGGGGCGACCCTTGCCCAAGGGGCCGCCCCCCAACACAAAAAATACACATCAACAATAAAATCCCTGGTGTCTAGTGGCTTTCTGCCCCCCTTGGGGGCAGATCGGCCTAAAAATAGGGCCAATCTGCCCCCAGGGGGGGCAGAAACGACGTAAAATACATTTGCCCCCAAAGGGGAGCAACCCTTGCCCAAGGGGCCGCCCCCCAACACAAAAAATACAAATCAACAATAAAATCCCTGGTGTCTAGTGGCTTTCTGCCCCCCTTGGGGGCAGATCGGCCTAAAAATAGGGCCAATCTGCCCCCAGGGGGGGCAGAAACGACGTAAAATACATGTGCCCCCAAAGGGGAGCGACCCTTACCCAAGGGGCCGCCCCCCAACACAAAAAATACACAGCAACAATAAAATCCCTGGTGTCTAGTGGCTTTCTGCCCCCCTTGGGGGCAGATCGGCCTAAAAATAGGGCCAATCTGCCCCCAGGGGGGGCAGAAACGACATAAAAAGCATGTGCCCCCAAAGGGGAGCGACCCTTGCCCAAGGGGTCGCTCCCCTACACTAATATTCACTCACACACACACACATACAGAAATCCCTGGTGTCTAGTGGGCATTCCTGCTGCCCGATCGCATCGCGATCGGGCAGCAGGAATGCTCAAAGAGACATCGAGGGAAAGGAAAACCCTTTCCTTTCCCTCGATGCCTCTCTGAGAGCACCCCCACCCCGCAGGAAGGTGAAATACTCACCTTCTCCCTTGACGCGCTGGAAGCAAATGGCTTCCAGCGCGTCATTCCCCGTTTCCATGAAATCAGCGCGCGATCGCGCGCTGACGTCATGGGGGGGGTGGGGGGGCGTGAAAGGGGAAGGGATTCCCCTTTCAGCCCTGGCCTGGGGGTGCTGGGGGGCGGCCCTCGGGGGAAGCGCTAGCGCTTCCCCCGACTGCCAGTCCCTGGACGTAATGGTTACGTCCATGGCGCCACACGGGCGCTGCCATGGACGTAACCATTACGTCCGTGGCGGGGAAGGGGTTAACAAGGGGGTAGATGTAGTGTCTTAGAACTGTAAGCATTAGGACCTCATGACTAGGGGCGGACTTGTGAAGTCCATATGAAGGGCATTACGTAACTACAGGGAGTGCAGAATTATTAGGCAAATGAGTATTTTGACCACATCATCCTCTTTATGCATGTTGTCTTACTCCAAGCTGTATAGGCTCGAAAGCCTACTACCAATTAAGCATATTAGGTGATGTGCATCTCTGTAATGAGAAGGGGTGTGGTCTAATGACATCACCACCCTATATCAGGTGTGCATAATTATTAGGCAACTTCCTTTCCTTTGGCAAAATGGGTCAAAAGAAGGACTTGACAGGCTCAGAAAAGTCAAAAATAGTGAGATATCTTGCAGAGGGATGCAGCACTCTTAAAATTGCAAAGCTTCTGAAGCGTGATCATCGAACAATCAAGCGTTTCATTCAAAATAGTCAACAGGGTCGCAAGAAGCGTGTGGAAAAACCAAGGCGCAAAATAACTGCCCATGAACTGAGAAAAGTCAAGCGTGCAGCTGCCACAATGCCACTTGCCACCAGTTTGGCCATATTTCAGAGCTGCAACATCACTGGAGTGCCCAAAAGCACAAGGTGTGCAATATTCAGAGACATGGCCAAGGTAAGAAAGGCTGAAAGACGACCACCACTGAACAAGACACACAAGCTGAAACGTCAAGACTGGGCCAAGAAATATCTCAAGACTGATTTTCTAAGGTTTTATGGACTGATGAAATGAGAGTGAGTCTTGATGGGCCAGATGGATGGGCCCGTGGCTGGATTGGTAAAGGGCAGAGAGCTCCAGTCCGACTCAGACGCCAGCAAGGTGGAGGTGGAGTACTGGTTTGGGCTGGTATCATCAAAGATGAGCTTGTGGGGCCTTTTCGGGTTGAGGATGGAGTCAAGCTCAACTCCCAGTCCTACTGCCAGTTCCTGGTAGACACCTTCTTCAAGCAGTGCTACAGGAAGAAGTCTGCATCCTTCAAGAAAAACATGATTTTCATGCAGGACAATGCTCCATCACATGCGTCCAAGTACTCCACAGCGTGGCTGGCAAGAAAGGGTATAAAAGAAGGAAATCTAATGACATGGCCTCCTTGTTCACCTGATCTGAACCCCATTGAGAACCTGTGGTCCATCATCAAATGTGAGATTTACAAGGAGGGAAAACAGTACACCTCTCTGAACAGTGTCTGGGAGGCTGTGGTTGCTGCTGCACGCAATGTTGATGGTGAACAGATCAAAACACTGACAGAATCCATGGATGGCAGGCTTTTGAGTGTCCTTGCAAAGAAAGGTGGCTATTTTGGTCACTGATTTGTTTTTGTTTTGTTTTTGAATGTCAGACATGTATATTTGTGAATGTTGAGATGTTATATTGGTTTCACTGGTAATAATAAATAATTGAAATGGGTATATATTTGTTTTTTGTTAAGTTGCCTAATAATTATGCACAGTAATAGTCACCTGCACACACAGATATCCCCCTAACATAGCTAAAACTAAAAACAAACTAAAAACTACTTCCAAAAATATTCAGCTTTGATATTAATGATTTTTTTGGGTTCATTGAGAACATGGTTGTTGTTCAATAATAAAATTAATCCTCAAAAATACAACTTGCCTAATAATTCTGCACTCCCTGTAATATGGGAGGTGTCAGGGTGTGGTTTTTGACTGTTATTTGGAGTTCAGTTACAAGTTGTACCCTGATGAGTAAAGATGATAACTACAAGCTGCAGGAGTGGTGACTTCTTACACATGCTACCGAGCTGGGGATGAGGCGACAATCCTTGACAAATATTTTATTTTACCGAGCACATTTTCATCTTAAATAGCACATGAGAACACCTACAAATGTGCAAGGATGAGCACTGTAGGAAAACTTCTAATTTTGGATTTAACAGATTATAATGTTCTCCATCTAATAGCTGAGGCTACATATTATGGCATACACATTACAAGTGACTGGTCCCTTAGATCAGCAATGGCACTGTTGTCAAGAGGAGGGGGGAAATGTTTCAAAACTATCAGTTTTAATAAATGCCCCTTGATGCAGTTATATGATGAGATGCACTATGGTGAAACGTGTTCTTGGCTGGCTCCCAGTCAACAAGCGCATCACATACAAATTCCTGATCCACACCTTCAAAGCACTGCACAACATAGGACCGGCATGCCTCAACCACCGTCTCACATTCTAGGTATCCAACAGACGTCTCTGCTCCTCCCGGCTTGCCCTTGCAGCTGTCCCCAAGATCCGGAAAAGTACAGCAGGGGGAAGATCCTTCTTCTACCTAGCAGCCTGTACGTGGAACAGACTTCCCCTCAAGCTCAGGCAGACAGCATCACTGAGCAGAACGCCTACATTCAGCGCGTTGAGACCCTATGGGTGATTAGCCACGCTTTACAAATCCATTATTGATTGACTGAATATGTTAGGTTGCAGTTGCGGCACTTGTGAAGTTCGAGGGCAGCCGCACCAGGAATATGGAGGTGATGTATTGGCGAGACAGATTGGCAAGATGGTGCAAGACACCATGCACTCGGATATCGAGTTGGGTTCAGATCTGCCGGGAAGAAGTCCCGTGGTCCCCTTTGTTATTACTCTTACGTCACATAATGGTTAAGCCCATTACTGTGAAGCCTGAAACCAAGGGGTCTTTCACAGATTCCTCTCTGTGAATCGGGCAAATATGGGTTGACCTATCCCACAACACAAAAAAACGCTTCTTCATGTTAAAGGAATACACTTTTTCAAATTTTGCAAAAGCTACTGTATTTCTACAAGCTCGTGCCTGTTGTACGATTTACATGTTAAAATACTTTCAGGGTTCGGCTCGTGTACTAGCTCATAGAGCCTGGCTCGGCTCTGCCTATTAAACTGCTTTGCTAGCCCACCCCTACCTTAAAGTCCCACAAGTGTATCACGAGGCTGGTCCCTCGGTAGCTACGTCTTCAACGATCAACATTTCTGACCACAGCGCCTCCTAATGCTTGTCTAACAATGACAGGCGGCTAGCCCTCTTCCTATTGGCCAATCACGCGGGGGGGCGGGGCTGCTGGGGGGGGGGGGGGGGGCTTGTGTCAAGCCCTGCCCCTTTGTCAAGTCACTCAAACTGATCATTGCCAACATGGCTGCCTGCTGGGGAAGGTTACTGCGAGCCGGGGTGAGACGGAAAATGTGGGGACGTAAGAAATATTGCATGAGACGGCAGCAGGGTGTTTGTGATTTTGCGGAGTGGCGGTAGCGAGCGAGACGGCAGTGCAAGAATAGGGGTGACAGTAGAGGCCGGGGCAGTGGGCAGAGAAAAGAGGGGTGAATGTAGCTCAAGGATGGTGTGGGGGTAATGTTGGGTTTGGAGCCCCGGGTTTCTGAGAGGACGCTCTGGCTTCAGGAGCGGTAGTGGGTCAGCAGGCCTGGGATGTGTTCCAAGGGAGAGTCGATAATTTTCTTCTTGGAGTTGTCGAATACATTGATCTGTTGTGACAAGGGGTGCAGTCAGAGGGGATGAAACTCAAAATGGGGATTAGATAGCAGGTAGGTTGCTCTACGACATCCAGTTCAGTTTTAGCTACCAACACACTCCACGCCGAAGTGTTTTTCGCTCATGCTTGCGTTGTTAAAAAGAAACTATGCCTCGAGCGCCACGTGCTGTTGGCCATTAAGCTCAGGATTGAGTCTTGGTGTCGTACAACACACGGATCACTTCAGCAGCCGTCCAGAAGCGTGGTTGTGTTATGGGCAGAGAGGGAGCTCTTTCAAACTTGGTTAAGGAAAGGTAAGTCATTTCGAAGAGAATTTGAGCGCCTGAGCGAGAGTTAATTGTGGCAAAAGATAATATTTAGCGAAGAGAGCGAGAACGGCGTGGACAGAGATAAAATCAAACGAGACTCAAGAGAGTGAGCAACTTTAAGAAGAGATGGCATAGGAGATGAGACAGTGAGGAGAGAAGTGGACAGTTTCAGAGCATGCGCGGGGGGATGTAGCTGTCAGTGCACAGTACAAACGGAAAGCAGCCGTTAGGGAGTTGATGCATTTATATAGCGCCACATAAAAAAATATATATATATATTGGAAACATGGCAAGCAATAGAAAAGCTAGTAGAGCATACACCATCATATATCAACTCAGCATCAGGAGTTTCACAGCAATAAACTAGACTTGTGTTCCTGCCTTCGAAGAGAGCAATATATTGGCGCAAGTCGGAATGAGCGAAACAAGGACCCCCTCTCTAGTCTAGGGTGACCACCTGGCAAGAAGGCAAATTCTGGACAGTGACAGTAAAAATTCAGGACAAAGAGTCAAAATTCAGGACAAAAATTAGGGCAAAAGGTCATTTTTATGGATACATCTGAGGACGTTGTGCGATTATAAAATAGACATCTGACAGAAGTCCAAGCCAAGATAGGTTTATGTTTTTTAGTTTACATTACACATTGGAGTGTTGAGCATTCACAAATAGCCGGACAGATTAAAAGACAACAACAAAAAACTAGTAAACATATACACTACAACCAGAATCTGGCAGCCAACATAAGAGGCAGGTTTCATAATTCTACCTCAGTACCGTGAACGATTGTGCCAGAAGCAGCGCTCTGTTTCTAAACAGACTAAGAGTTGACAGAAAGGGCACTATAGAGAGTGTGAAAAAAGAGGGAAATGACCGTGAGAAAGGAAAGGGGGCAATGAACAGAGGAGAGACAGAAGGTAGGAACTGTGAGAGAAGAGGAAAGCAGATACAGAGATACTAAGGGTAACAGAGAGAAGGTTAAAATAGAGAAAAAAGGGCAGAGGGGGCATATAAAATGCAAGGCAGAGGAAACCAAGACTAATGGCAAGGTAGAGGAGAGAAGGAAAGAGGGAAAAAGTCACTGAGAGAGACAAGGTTTAATAGGGAGTGAAGTGATGTGAGGGTTCATTTTGTAACTTGCATGAGAGAAGGAAAGAGGGGAAAAAGTCACTGAGAGAGACAAGGTTTAATAGGGAGTGATGTGAGGGTTCATTTTGTAACTTGCATGTCAGACCTTTCAATTCCATTGCACCATATCTTTGAAAATCTGGAGCTGATGTGCTCTTTCCCTTTCACTTAGCGCAGCGACTTCACATACTGAGCTGTGTTACATGAAATGTTAGTAAATATACCTCTCAATAATTTGGCTCAGGTGTCAGACTTAAAAAAAATTCTTGGAACTGGTTCAGTTCTTTTTTCAAAGAGTGATGGAGAAATCCATCCATGGTACCAGCACAGAGCATTTGTCAAGCAGGTTACATTGTGGCACTAGACGATTAGGGATTAGAACACTATGGTCATATCATGTAGGTGTTTCTACTTGTGCTCTTCGTTGTCCGTTAACTAGAAATTTTTAAACAAACACTACACAGAAACACTGATTACAATAAAAGTGAATCCTTCCATTCATAGACTTTGACATCCTACCAGTCGTCCACACTCAGCTGCTGAAAGTGCTTTTACATGAGGGCTTAGGGCACCTCAGAGGCTGTAGGAATGATAGAACTCTGACAGGGCCGGCTTTAGTGCTGGATGGTGTGAGAATATTTGTTGTGCCCCGATCCCAAAAAACACTCCTTCTCCAAAGATTCAATCAGTACCACCCTCCAATGGTGCCCCTCATCTCTACATAGACCCGCTCTCATGTGTAGTTAATTTCTTTTACAGAGCTACTCATTCCAAGTATATAGAGTAGAGTAGGGTGTCGGAAAGCATCATTTAGCACACATATTATGCAGACAAAATAGATTGTATTAAATTTGTAAGCCAATGTATAGGAAATGTTACTTGAGGCCAGGGTCACATGAATTAAGCATTTCTGAGGCTAAGGTGATTTTTAGGGGCGAGCGCAAAGTGCTCCGTCCCTCTTCTAATCTCTCTTTAGGGGGATTTTAACCACGCCCATGTGACGTAAGTCAATTTCATTGGTTCATCAGCTTTTTTTAAAAAAATCTGCTTGTTTTCATTCTTGAAAGTCATGCCTTTTCTGGTGTTTAGCCTTCCTCGGGAGCACCAGTAAACTACTGGAAACATACGAGGCTCCATGTTTTCCGTATGGTTTCTGGACTACTTTTTCTCTTTATCTCGTAGCGCGATCGCGCTCATTTTTTTTCTCTTCATTTTGTGGCAAGAAAAGTCCGGTTAGGAGTTTACAACGCTAATAGCTCTAACTCGACGTAATTTGAGACCATTTGCATTGCAAATGCTTGTTTCTAGTATTATAGATTTGCTGCATTTGCCACATAATCCAACATATGCCACATGTTCTGCGGATTTAATTCAAACGCTCAAAAGTAACAAAAAACGCAACAACACATGTTTCTGCACAGTGGAAAACGCTTTACAAAGCTGGACGGTCACCTTTCTGTTACCTATTGTTATATTTGGGTATTAAACTGGTACTAATGGGGTGCAACTATGCCCAGAGTGTGTTAACACGTTTAAAAATGACAAAATAAGTAATACTATCATAAAATGTGTCACAGTATGCCACATAATTTGCCTTTTCTTGATGCATAAATTTACTCAACACCACTGTATAATTTGTCTCTCCTCTGACACATAATTCCAGTGTCCCTGTTTAAGCAAAGAGGTCCACAAAATGTAGGAGTCACATGTCACCTATACTGATGGGCATTATTTGTTAAGAGTGCTTAGTCTGAAGAATTGCAAACTCATGATTTAAAACATAACATAGTGATTGGAGTTGTTTTTGCTAATAAGTAAATATTGTTATCCAAAGGAATCCTATTTAGCAGCCTTAGAATAGTGAAAGATTAAAATAAAGTAATTAAGGCTATAAACCTATGCCTAGGATAGTATCTTACGAACTACAATTAACAAAAATGTCCATGTGACAATAACAATACCCCACTGAACTGGAACTGTAGTAAAGAAAAGAAAAAAAAGCTTTGATCTGCATGTCACATATTGTGCTTCTCTGGAGGTACAATATCCCTCTGTGCTACTTCATGGTGAACCAAAACGCAGACAAGACAAAACTCAGATCTCTCAAACAGATACACTGTCACCAAAGTAAAAACTGACATTTTTATTATGGCCTACAAAATGCTGGCACATAACCTGATGTCTGTACTTCACTCATGTCAGAAGTGTCAAAATGCAACTACCCCTCTTCTCCTCCCCAGAGTTTGGCCCTGGTGAGGAGACACCAGCCCCTGAATAAAAGCAAAATGCCATGCTCTAGGGTGGAGCAGTAGGAGGCCAAGAAAATGCTGTAAGCGCACATGCTTTGCCCGTTATCACTCTGTATGTGATAATGGGCCAAGCAGAATGATAATGGACCGATAGAAGTCTGTGCTAGGCCGGGGAGGGGCTGATGCAGGTCATTGAGTTCACAGCAGGAGTAAGAGCCTGCCCCTGTTGTGAATGTTGCAGGGAGACAGCACAGCTCCCTTCAGCGTCCAAAATTACAGACAAAGGGTGTCCGTGAAAAAAATCATCACAAACAATGGACCCGAATCCTAAATTAAGGACTGTCTGTGAAATTTACGGACGGGTGTCACCCTACTCTAGTCCTTCCAATGCCCCCAGATTTTCGCACATTTTCGAAGACAACTCCAGCCGGCTTTCATATATCACTTTCTCATCCAACATGCACCAGTCCATGTTTCGTTTCCAGTTCCCCATTTGTCGTGTTTGTCCCACAACCCTCAGGCACGCAATGTTGCGTTGGCTATTGTTGCCAGTCCCATGGTCTTCCAAGTCCTCTCCATGCAGCCTACATCAGTAACATCCCAGATGCTCAATAGACACCATTTGGCAGAGGCCTCCTTGCTACTCCCACATAGATCATCCAGGCAACCACTCGTTCCCAGTGTTGTATCGCAGGGCAACTCCATATAATGAGGAAGAAGTCACCGCCTGCCACTCTGTATATAGCTCATCATTAGGCATAGCGTTATAGCACAGTATTCCTGAGTGTAGTGTATTGAGTGCGTGGCTGGCAGGGTTTTGTATCTGCTGTGTGAACAGTGTTTTGTTGTTCTGCCTGAGTGATCAGAGAAGTGCTCTTGTGGCACAGTGCCTAGGGTTGTGATTGAGGAGAAGGTCTGAGTGATAGGTGCACAAAATGTAATTAGATGGTGGTTATAATTTACTCTGCTGGATTCTTGTAATGTTCAATTTTTGTCTTTTATGTTGGGAGGGGAAAGGGTATGTGTGGTCTCTTTTGTAGGTATTCCAGTTGATTGGGTAGGTGGCGGGAACTAAAAAACAATATTGACAGCACCAACTTAGCAGAAGGGCAACAGGGTGCTTAGTGCGTGTAGAGCAAAGAAAAAAATGTAACAAGAGAAGAGCCAGTATTCAATATGGAAATATACACAAATCGGAGATGCTGTACAATGTGTAACATTATGTCAAATGGGCAAGAATTGAACTTGGTTGCTTCAGACGAAGCCATGCATGTTTTAAAAGGCAGGGATACTGGCAGCCGCTGCACTAATAGATCTCATGAATGAGGAAATAAGTGAAGCGAAGTCAGCGTTGGTAATCCGAGAAGAAACAACATAACCTTTAAAATGCCCAGATTTCACCAACTCCTGTTAGTCTCAAGGAAGCCAAATGTTTGTCATGGGGCTCCTGTCATGCTCCCAAAGGCAGAGGAACCCAAGTCAGATCTTGGCTCAGACCCTAGCTGGGCCGGCATGCGGCATGTGAGACAATGATGGTGAAAAAGAGTGCTTTGTAGGTTGCTGCCCTATCAGCACAAGACCAATTTAGGCTTTTCCCCTTCATGCCGGGTCAATACTTCTATTAGATCCATTACTCTTTGTCAGACCACCTTACAGAGGGCAGTGGGGGGGGGGACATAGGAGCTACAGGGCTCAACTGTGGGGGTTGAGGAGTTTTATTCCTGATGTCCCATTTCTGACCTACTATGGGCCCTGAGCAGCTGGGCCAAATATCACTTCAGCACTTGACTCTCAGTGGTAGTGTGGGTAGAGCTGCCCATGGGACAGGAGGATGAGAAGCAAATTGTACACAGGCTCGCAACTCAAGAACACTTTCAGCATTCCTTATAAATGATTGCCCAGTAAGCTACTTGCTCTTATTGTATTTTATAGGAGCACAAAGTGAAATACGGCATACAGTAAATAATACTCAGTCTTCTTAAGGCTGGCACCCTAGCATATTCTGGGTATATTCCTGAGTCTCACTTTCCTATTCCCCATTCATATGAGGCAACATTCATACTATGCCTTGGGGTGAGCAGAAGACTTGGTAGTTCCACAATGGCTTTTTAAAATTCAGAGTACCATAGCGCTGCAGTGCTTCATTTAGAGCAAGAATCCTCGAATGCTTGGCGGCCCCGTAATCTTTTTTGCCCGTTCACTCTGGAGTGCACATTCCAGAAGATCTGGGTGCGTTTCAGTGGCCCAGTTGTGGGCAGAAGTCTGGATCCCATGGGTGAGGCGGCAGATGTCTGCTGAGTTGCTCTGGTCATGTGGTAAGTCCTCCTGCACCCGGTGGTCGGTCCTGGGAGCTCTGGGTTTGGGTACTTGAATTGATGGTCTGCTTTCACAGTTCACAACCCCCTATGCTTCATGGTCACAGGCTGTTCTAGGGCAATGGCCCTCTCTCTTCATTGCATCCCTATTTGGCATATGGGGTTTATAAACAGCAGCACTCAGACAACAGCCTCTTCCGGGTCAGAATACTGCACTAGGTGACAGCCCTTTTTCTTTACCTCAGTCCCCACCTGGCATCAGGGGCCACAAACAGCAGCACTCGGGTAAAAAGCTTGATCAGTATAACATTCCTCAAACTTCACCACAGCCCCCACCTGGTATACAGGGGTCACGGATGGCCCGATCTGTGCAGTGGTTCCGACACAGACCCAAGCCTCACACTTTGTTTCAGAGATCCACGTGACGGCATCCACACAGGACCTTGTTCCCTGCAGGCACTCACCTCCTCCTCACAGGATCCTCTTGTCTCGGCAGGCAGGCATATACTGGTGCTCCAGGTTCCAGGGTGAGTGGACTTGTTTCTTCTGGGTGATGTCCCCGCACTCTTTATGGAGGTTAGCAGGCCTTAGTGCCATGTCCTGTTCACAATAGCCAGAAGTCGTTCTGAGCTTCTCCAGGCTGATGTTGCACTATAGTTTGACAATTTGAGGAGGCTAACCTGTTCCTTTTTATAATCCTCTTCCAGACACAGGTGTGATGAAGTGTTTTCGTCTGTGAAGTTCGTGTTGAGGCGGTTGTTCACTTTGAAGTGCCCACATCTTTGTCCTTTGTCCAGGAAGCAGTCTGTCAAAGCAGGAGTATCTCCAGACTGACAGCCCCACAACATAGGTCATGTGAGTGACTGGAGGGTCACACCTGGATGTCAGCCTGACTGATTTATGTCTATCGATTTACCGAGCCCCCAGCCCTGCTTCTTAGGACTCCCATATTAGCCCCATCTGCTTCCTGAGATGTCCTGGGACCCCCTGACCAGAATCAAATAACCCTTCTGAACTGCATCAAAGAGCCTGGCTCTCTCCCTTCCTCCAGTGAGTTTGTGTCCCAACCATAATTCCGGGACAGGGTGGTGAACATAGACTTACTCGGCTTCCATTGTTTTGGCCAGGGCAGCAGTCCGGCATAGATTTGGTAAACACACATTTGTTCAGTTTTAGCCCACCTGTTCTCCTACGAGCACGTAACCCTTAGCAGTGAAGGGAGAGTACAGTTGTGGCAGACATTGGCCAGGGTGATGACTGCCTGCATGGTTAAAGGGTAGTATTGAAAGTCTGGAGAGCCCATCAAGCGGGGCACACTAGTTGACTGTGAGGTGGCATGAGTATTAAATATGTAGGGGCTGCAGCATTAATGCTTAGTTGTGTGCCAGCATCTTGTTTACTGTGTGCCTTGGTTTATCAGTGCCTGTCTTATAACCTCATCAATATTAATTAAACCCTGCAGGTTCTTAAAGCCCGGTCTGTGTCCTTTGCTGCTCGATCCCCTATTGCCTTCCAGACCTGCGCTCAAACCCAACGTCCTACACCCTGCATCTTCCAGAGGGCATCATCCTTCAGCACTAGTGAGTACAACAGCATCGCAAGGGTGCCATGGGCACTCTTTTCACTGGTTATGTAGTCAAATGTAGTATAATTGGGGGATCAATGGGCCCCTGTGAGCCTTGTTCTCTTGATGTTGCTACACCTGCTGCTCTTTTTATAGCTATGCCCCAAGTGAATAAGAACGGTTGGCGTGAACCCAGGTTGTATCTCCGAGCCGATCATAGGGGGCATAGCACTTCACTTGCATTTCTCATGTTTAGCATAGGTTTGTGAAATGTATAGCTTTATCTTTTTGCCGTTTCCGTGCCACTTTATTGACTCGCTCAGTCAGGTGTTTACTTCTTTTCATACCATGCTTAGAAACTGTAAGGGTTTGACTTTGAGTTTTAGCCATCAGCTCGAGCATGGAGGTGCTGTCAGCAGGGTCATCATCACTTTTCAAATACACAAGAAATTGTAGACTTTGTGCCACTGAGATATCCTTGCAGGTAAATAAACCTGCTTTGGTTTTTAATGGGAAGCACGTGGGTGAGGACGTGAAACACATTGTAATAAGCGGCATATTTTGTGGTGATAAGCACAGTCTGTGCTCATACAACTATATAAACGGCTTACTCCGATACATATCAGTGTGAGCTACATCTGAAAGTTCCCACGTATGACTGCAGCGCATATTTGGGCACCATCAGCTGGCCTTCCAGTCGGATGACCCTCTCACTCCAGGTCATTAAGAGCACTGTCTCCAGCGATTAAATGTTCACCTACAAATCACTGATTTCAAGTGTTTCAGTCAAGTTCAATGGAAGCCATAAGAGACCGAATGCAGTAGATTATAATAAAGAAAAGTCCAGTAGTAGACTCAGTTGTATTGACCTAGAGGGAGGTGGTCATCCTAATTCCAGATGCAACAAGCTCTAGTTTTGCTTCTCCAATGTTACATGGATAGACTCTGTATGAATCAAACCTCTCCAGGTACGGAGGTAACATATTTAATGATTTACCTATAATTAAATTCCATGTTAGTATTCTAGTAAAACTTAACACACATTGGTAACTTAATGATTTTACCTTTAACAGATTCCCTGTCAACACAAGAGTCCAATTTTTCAAATGCTTTTGCTGACCTCAAAACAGAGGCCTTCGTGTTTAAAACAAATTTACAATGGCCTCTAATTTCATAACGTTAATTTGCACAATACTATTGTTAATTTTTTGCTGACACTGTTAAATTGCTCTACAGGCCACCCATAAGCCATGCTGCTACACCAATAACCAAAATAAAATCCCCCAATAAAATGAGGTGAGGGACTAGACTAGGTCTTTTGTAACCCTCTATTCCATGCAGGATGTATTTTTTTTTTTTACTTTTGGCATCGCAGAGATGAATGTAGTATTAGGGGAAGACTGGAAAGATCTTGATCCTGATTATCATGATCTCTTAATTCTTGTGAAATGTTTACAGCATTGCCTGAGAGAGCAGCATCTGGGTTTCATATGATACTTTGCAGCAGTAGTTTTGAGATCCAAAAAGCCAGATGTCTAGATCCATTTTCAGTGTGTCTGTAGGTGCTTTTTTTTGGGGGGAAGGGCAGAGGGGGATCATGAACTCTACTGCGTGCAGCTGTGTACAGAGATAACAAGTGCTGTATGACACTTAATGAGAGGTATCTCCGGAATGTCCCCGAAACACATTTAACACGAAAAAGGCAGCAATTGCTGTGATTAGCCTCAGAACAATATTAGTGTAAAGAAAATGTTGAGGTGAAGCAGCACTAGAACCCAGTCCAATGAGTTAAAGCTGAAGACCGAACAGTGTCTGTCCAGCATATAAAATGTGAAGACAGGCTCACTGTTATAATGTTCCTTGCATTGTGTTGGTCTGAAATCTCCTGTCAGAAATTCTATGTTCTTACTTAGAATTTTGAACAGTGGAGGTTCTCAGAGCTGGCAGTTACCTGCCGACTGGCGAGGAGAGCACCACGCATGAGAATGTGTTATGAATAAATACTTAAGCTACGTTTGGAAGAATACGACGCATCATTTCACTTTGGTGACGACTTACAGTGCAGCAGGTACTGTATGGAATTCTCAATTTGGATGCTGAGAACCCACATAGGGACAAATTCAAGTAAGGCTTTGTGGGTGGGGTGGTTTGACTGTGTATATGTGTAAGGAAATGCCTCCTTGGCATGGTTGCCCCCTGACTTTTTGCCTTTGCTGATGCTATGTTTACAATTGAAAGTGTGCTGAGGCCTGCTAACCAGGCCCCAGCACCAGTGTTCTTTCCCTAACCTGTACTTTTGTATCCACAATTGGCAGACCCTGGCATCCAGATAAGTCCCTTGTAACTGGTACTTCTGGTACCAAGGGCCCTGATGCCAAGGAAGGTCTCTAAGGGCTGCAGCATGTCTTATGCCACCCTGGAGACCTCTCACTCAGCACAGACACACTGCTTGCAGCTTGTGTGTGCTAGTGAGGACAAAACGAGTAAGTCGACATGGCACTCCCCTCAGGGTGCCATGCCAGCCTCTCACTGCCTATGCAGTATAGGTAAGACACCCCTCTAGCAGGCCTTACAGCCCTAAGGCAGGGTGCACTATACCATAGGTGAGGGTACCAGTGCATGAGCATGGTACCCCTACAGTGTCTAAACAAAACCTTAGACATTGTAAGTGCAGGGTAGCCATAAGAGTATATGGTCTGGGAGTCTGTCAAACACGAACTCCACAGCACCATAATGGCTACACTGAAAACTGGGAAGTTTGGTATCAAACTTCTCAGCACAATAAATGCACACTGATGCCAGTGTACATTTTATTGCAAAATACACCCCAGAGGGCACCTTAGAGGTGCCCCCTGAAACTTAACCGACTGTCTGTGTAGGCTGACTAGTTCCAGCAGCCTGCCACACTAGAGACATGTTGCTGGCCCCATGGGGAGAGTGCCTTTGTCACTCTGAGGCCAGTAACAAAGCCTGCACTGGGTGGAGATGCTAACACCTCCCCCAGGCAGGAGCTGTAACACCTGGCGGTGAGCCTCAAAGGCTCACCCCTTTGTCACAGCCCAGCAGGGCACTCCAGCTTAGTGGAGTTGCCCGCCCCCTCCGGCCACGGCCCCCACTTTTGGCGGCAAGGCTGGAGGGAACAAAGAAAGCAACAAGGAGGAGTCACTGGCCAGTCAGGACAGCCCCTAAGGTGTCTTGAGCTGAAGTGACTCTAACTTTTAGAAATCCTCCATCTTGCAGATGGAAGGATTCCCCCAATAGGGTTAGGATTGTGACCCCCTCCCCTTGGGAGGAGGCACAAAGAGGGTGTACCCACCCTCAGGGCTAGTAGCCATTGGCTACTAACCCCCCAGACCTAAACACGCCCTTAAATTTAGTATTTAAGGGCTACCCTGAACCCTAGAAAATTAGATTCCTGCAACTACAAGAAGAAGGACTGCCTAGCTGAAAACCCCTGCAGAGGAAGACCAGAAGACGACAACTGCCTTTGCTCCAGAAACTCACCGGCCTGTCTCCTGCCTTCCAAAGATCCTGCTCCAGCGACGCCTTCCAAAGGGACCAGCGACCTCGACATCCTCTGAGGACTGCCCCTGCTTCGAAAAGACAAGAAACTCCCGAGGACAGCGGACCTGCTCCAAGAAAGGCTGCAACTTTGTTTCCAGCAGCCTTGAAAGAACCCTGCAAGCTCCCCGCAAGAAGCGTGAGACTTGCAACACTGCACCCGGCGACCCCGACTCGGCTGGTGGAGATCCAACACCTCAGGAGGGACCCCAGGACTACTCTGATACTGTGAGTACCAAAACCTGTCCCCCCTGAGCCCCCACAGCGCCGCCTGCAGAGGGAATCCCGAGGCTTCCCCTGACCGCGACTCTTTGAATCCTAAGTCCCGACGCCTGGGAGAGACCCTGCACCCGCAGCCCCCAGGACCTGAAGGACCGGACTTTCGCTGGAGAAGTGACCCCCAGGAGTCCCTCTCCCTTGCCCAAGTGGAGGTTTCCCCGAGGAACCCCCCCTTGCCTGCCTGCAGCGCTGAAGAGATCCGTTGATCTCTCATAGACTAACACTACAAACCCAACGCTTGTTTCTACACTGCACCCGGCCGCCCCCGCGCTGCTGAGGGTGAAATTCCTGTGTGGGCTTGTGTCCCCCCCGGTGCCCTACAAAACCCCCCCTGGCCTGCCCTCCGAAGACGCGGGTACTTACCTGCCGGCAGACTGGAACCGGGGCACCCCCTTCTCCATTGAAGCCTATGTGTTTTGGGCACCACTTTGAACTCTGCACCTGACCGGCCCTGAGCTGCTGGTGTGGTGACTTTGGGGTTGCTCTGAACCCCCAACGGTGGGCTACTTTGGACCAAGAACTAAGCCCTGTAAGTGTCCTACTTACCTGGTTAACCTAACAAATACTTACCTCCCCTAGGAACTGTGAAAATTGCACTAAGTGTCCACTTTTAAAACAGCTATTTGTCAATAACTTGAAAAGTATACATGCAATTTTTATGATTTAAAGTTCCTAAAGTACTTACCTGCAATACCTTTCGAATGAGATATTACATGTAGAATTTGAACCTGTGGTTCTTAAAATAAACTAAGAAAAGATATTTTTCTATACAAAAACCTATTGGCTGGATTTGTCTCTGAGTGTGTGTACCTCATTTATTGTCTATGTGTATGTACAACAAATGCTTAACACTACTCCTTGGATAAGCCTACTGCTCGACCACACTACCACAAAATAGAGCATTAGTATTATCTATTTTTACCACTATTTTACCTCTAAGGGGAACCCTTGGACTCTGTGCATGCTATTCCTTACTTTGAAATAGCACATACAGAGCCAACTTCCTACAATATGCACATGGTTGCACAAGAGGCACAGATTTTAGGATTTCATAAATTAAATATTGACTGTCATACGTATTAACCCCTTCGCTGCCAGGCCTTTTTCCCCTCCTGTGCCGATCTTTTTTTGGCTATTTGGGGCAGTTCGCGCTTAGGCCCTCAACTTTTTCTTCGCATAAGCTACCCACGCCAAATGTGCGTCCTTTTTTCCCAACATCCTAGGGATTATAGAGGTACCCAGACTTTGTGGGTTCCCCTGAAGGAGAACAAGAAATTTGCCAAAATACAGTGAAAATGTTTTTTTTTTTTTTTAAATGGGAAAAAGGGCTGCAGAAGGCGGCTCGTGTTTTTTTCCCTGAAAATGGAATCAACAAAGGGTTTGCGGTGGCAAGATCACCATCTTCCCATCTTTCAGGAACAGGCAGACTTAAATTGGAAAACCCCATTTTTCAATACAATTTTGACATTTTTCTGGGACATACCCCATTTTTTCTATTTTTTGTGCTTTCAGCCTCCTTCCAGTTAGTGACAAAAATGGGTGAGAAACCAATGCTGGATCCCGGAAAGCTAAACATTGCTGAAAAGTAGATAATATTCTGAATTCCGCAAGGGGTCATTTGTGTAGATCCTACAAGTGTTTCCTATAGAAAATAACAACTGAAATAAAAAAATATTGAAATTGAGGTGAAAGAAACAGCAATTTTTCTCCACGTTTTACTCTGTAACTTTTTCCTGCAATGTCAGATATTTTGAAAGCAATATACCGTTACGTCAGCAGGACTCTTCTAGGTGCGGGGATATATAGGGCTTGTAGGTTCATCAAGAACCCTAGGTACCAAGAGCCAATAAATGAGCTGCACCTTGCAATGGGTTTTTATTCTATACTGGGTATACAGCAATTCATTTGCTGAAATATAAAAAGTGAAAAATAGGTATCAAGGAAACCTTTGTATTTCCAAAATGGCCACAAGATAAGGTGTTGAGAAGCAGTGGTTATTTGCACATCTCTGAATTCCGGGGTGCCCATACTAGCATGTGAATTACAGGGCATTTCTCAAATAGACGTCTTTTTTTACACACTGCCTTACATTTGGAAGGAAAAAATGTAGAGAAAGACAAGGGGCAATAACACTTGTTTTGCTATTCTGTGTTCCCCCACGTCTCCCGATAAAAATGGTACTCACTTGTGTGGGTAGGCCTAGCGCCCATGAAAGGAAATGGCCCAAAACACAACATGGACACATCACATTTTTCCACAGAAAACAGAGGTGTTTTTTTTACAAAGGGCCTGCCTGTGGATTTTGGCCTCTAGCTCAGCCGGCACCTGGGGAAACCTAGCAAACCAGCGCATTTTTGAAAACTAGACACCTAGGGGAATCCAAGATGGGGTGACTTGTGGGGCTTTGACCAGGTTCTGTTACCCAGAATCCTTTGCAAACCTCAAAATTTGGCCCAAAAAACACCTTTTCCTCTCAGTGACAGAAAGTTCTGGAATCTGAGAGGAGCCACAAATTTCCTTCCACCCAGCGTTCCCCCAAGTCTCCCGACAAAAATGGTACCTCACTTTTGTGGGTGGGCCTACACATCAAAATTATCATATACAAAACTACCTGTTTTTGCAGGGGGCACCTGCGTTTTTGGTCCTAGGCTCAGAAGCCTTCTAGGGAAACCTACCAAACCCAGACATTTCTGAAAACTAGACACCCCAGGGAGTCCAGTGAGGTGTGACTTGCGTGGATCCCCCAATCCCTGCCTTGGGGGCACGTGGGGGGGAACCCCACAGAGGGAGCGCTAGCGCTCGCTCTGGGCTCTGTAATGGTTACGTCCTGGGCACACGAGCATTGTGCCGCCGGACGTAACCATTACATCCGCGGCACAGAAGGGGTTAATATATCAAGGAAATCAATTATGGATTTGTAGGTTATAAGCCTAATAAATTTATCAGCATAGATTAGCGCAACAGGAAAAAGTAGTATGGGATAATTTATCGAGGAAGGAGGCTGTTAACAGAACATTTTTTACCTTTAAGCCTGGGTCCTATTCCTTTCAATTTTGGAGCTGTTCGGTTGATGCTCGAAGCTGGCATCCCCATGCACGTCATTTGAAGTACTTGTGTGCAGGGATCGATCAGGAGAGCGTGCTGGTTGTGTTGACACTTCACGTGAAGATAGTGGAAGGAGAGCACGTTGCTTCCCGTACATGACCAGATGTCATAGTGGACACACATCTTAATCAAGACCAACTGTCCATTTAAAAAAAAAAAAAAAAAAGTTCTACCATGTTCAGCGACGCACATAGCGGATGAGTTGGGAGAGTCACTGTTAACTTCTGTGGGCAACGAGGTGTTATTGTCAGATTCTACTGGTCACTATTCTTGCGAACAAGTGCCTGCTGCACACCTAAATTGAGTGGAGTGACAATTTAAATTACAGTGCTCAACACGCAAACTTTACTTGAATATAAAGTGTCTGTGGTGGTGGGCACACTTAAACAAAGTGGAGCTATATTTTAATATAACCCAGACTTCAAACTGCATCATATGTGGATTGTGCTCAATGCGGTGATGGGCACACTGTTAATACCAATAGAGGATACATCAGAGTAATAATGTAGCCATTTTGCCATTTATTGCATCATGTTACTTAATTTTACAAGGGGGCACAAAGAACAATTTAGCAGTATAGTGGTCTTGAGTTTTACATTATAAACTCATAGCATCGTTTATTATTTTTTTTCAAATAGATAAACATATATATAGAAAACTGTATCCAAGAGTGTATAAGTGTTTGCACACAAGCATTAGTTACTATGCCATTAATGTTTTACACTGTGTAATGACTACTAGTGTGGTGTAAATTGGTTGAAATTTTAACTATGGATGTAACAGCAGTTAATCTGCCACCACAATTTCTAGCACAACCAGGGACCTTGTCAATAGAATGGGAAGAGTGGATAGACATTTTCAATAATAACATAGAAGCTTTAGACAGCCTAGAATACTCTTCCAGCAGAAAATAAGCTATCCTGCTTAGTTTGTTGGGGAAGGAGGGACAGCATGTGTTCAAATACTTGCCCAAAGCAGTTAATCATACAGGACAACTAATTGAGGCTGTATACATAGAAGTGAGGTGGAGGCTGGAGTTGAGGTTCGCAAAGACTGCCAATGTAGTCATGCAAAGTTTCAAGTTCTATACACAACCAAAAAGATGACGAGTCGGTGGATGAATTTGTTACCTGTTTAAGAGAACTTTCAGTTAAGTGTAAATTTGGGACAATGACAGAAGAGTTGATTAGAAATCAACTCATTATACAATGCAGAAGCTGTAAAATGCAAGAAAGACTATGGGCAACAAAGGATCCTTCATTGAAGGATGCCATAGATATTGCAAAAGTGATTGAAGAATCTGAGTATTGTACAAAGCAAATGGAGAAGAGGGAAGCTAGGAGTTCTGGGGAGGTAGTGGCAACATCCAAACTGTTTAAGTTTAGAAATAGTAGCAAATTTACCAACAACAGTAGGGTTGACCATAAAACATGCACAAAGTGTGGCAGTAAGTATCGCTCATTAGATTTAAAAAAATTGTTCTGCCATAGGAAAAGAATGTCAGAAGTGTGGATGGAGAGAGCACTTAGCTGGGGTGTACAGACAGAAGGAACTTAATAAAGGAAAAGAGGCTATAGTAGTAGATGAGGAAGTGGGTACATATAGGAACAATACCATTGACGGTATTATTTCTGAGTCGAGCAATTTACAAGAAATAGCAGGGAGATTGCAAAGACCCAAAGCTGAACGTATCTTAAAAATTGAAACGGATATGATGGTGGACTCGGGTTCATTGTACACGATTATACCGAAAAAATGTTTATGCACAAATGGCCCTAGCAAGGTTATAACCAAAAGACATAAACCCGGTGGGTACCAGGGTGAACACATTGATTGATATAATAGGGTATATGCACAGAGAAATAGTGTTCAAAGATAGGAGGATTAGGGGCAAAGTTTATTTGGCCGAGAATGGACCCTTCTTTTTAGGGTGGTATCAGTATGAACTCCACATTATCGTAAACCCTTGTGCCCCTACCCAAGTTATGGTGGTTGAAGTTGTTACTCTGTAGGACACTCTGAGGGGCAAAGGAGGTGTTTAGAAAAGAGTTGGGGGAATTGAAGGGGTATGTACACAAGATTAAGTTGAAACAAGGAGCTATACCTGTACAACACAAACTCAGGAAGGTGCCGCTATTAGTTAGAGAAAAAGTTAAAGAGCTACTTATGGAAGTGAAGGAAGGTGGCATAATAGAACTTTTAGAGGCGTCATAATGGATATCGCCTGTAATAATTACTTTTAAAAACAAAACTGAAAGTTAAAGGTTTGCGTGGATTTAAGAGGGTTGAATCAGAACATAGTGACAGATAACTTTCCATTGCCTAATATCAATGAACTCATTCTGTTACTTAAAGATGCTAAGTATTTTTTTCAAAACTAGATCTCAAACATGCATATCATCAAATAAGGCTGCACAAAAATTCCAAGGCATTGACCGCATTCATCACCATGGAAGGCACTTCTCTATTTGCCAGAATGCCTTTTGGCTTATCAGCAGCCAGTGGCTTCCAGAGAATGATGAATGACATTTTTAAGGGCTTGGATAATTTTATGTATTTTCAGGACGATATTCTAGTGTTTGGAAAACCACAGTGTCACCTTGAAAATGGCATTAGATTGTCTTTTGAAATCTGGGTTGGCTTCAAGACAAGAAAAGTATCAATTACTTTTAAAGGAAATAGAATATCGTGGTCACACCTTAACTGAAGAAGGTTGTAAGCCTAAGAGGGATTTGTTAGCTGCCATTAGATATGCACCCACACCAAAGGATAAAGATCAGTTGCTCTCATTCGTAGGTTTAATTGATTATTATTATTCCAAATTTGTGAAAAATGTCGCTAGCAATACAGAAAACGTGAATTTTGTTTGGGAGTCTGCACAACAACGTTTCCAACAAATAAAGAAGGAGGTTGTAGCGCTAACATATTGGTACCATTTGATACTAAAAAAAACTATTGCAACTGTCGATGATAGCGCAATTGAAATTGGTGATGTTTTGTCTTAAATGCATGGATCCACAGAGAAAACTGTCACTTTTGCATCACAAACCCTACCAACTTCTGAGAGACATTATGCAGCTATTGAAAAAGAAACTTTGGCATCAACATGGGGCGTAGAATACTTATGCACATATGTGTGGGGTAGTAGTATCACATTGTGTACTGATCACAAAACATTGAGAATTTAATCGCCAGGAGGAACTGGGATAGGTTCTGCAAGGCTTGTCAGCCTAGCTTCGCGCTTACAAGAGTACAACTATAGAACTGAATACATTCCTAATTGGCGAAATGTTCAGGCAGATTGCCACGCACGCTTAGCTGTCAACTGGCAACAAGTTGATGAAAAAAAATGTCATAGAAAGTGAACAAGAAGGGTCTGTGGCGAGTGTGCATGGGGTGATCCATTGGGGTAAGGGTATAGTAAGTGAGGAGGACTGGTCTATAGCTCTGAAAAGTGAAAATGTACTAAAAAGTGTAATAGACTTGGTAAAATAAAGGAGTGAGAAGAGAGCACTCTTCCTGTAATAGTGCTAAGTTTTAGATGAGCTATCTGAAGTGAACAGGAAAATGGTGTTGCAAGGAGTTAAAAATTGTTCCACCTGCAGGGGTACGCAAGAGATTGTTTGACATTGCACATGAAGGACATTTATGGCAAATGGTTACAAAAAAAAGGCTCAGAATGGAATTTTGGTGGCCTAGGATGGATGACGATGTAGTAGAATGGGTCGAATGATGTTAAGAATGCAAAGAAAGTGAAAAGCGATTAAGAGTTGGAGTACAAACTGAAAGTGGCAATATAACCAATTCAGGCAGTCCGTGGCATCGTGTATGCATGGACTTTATTGGACCTTTGTCAAGGTTGGATTGTGGAAGAGGTTTTGCTATGGTAATGGTCGACGTTCATTCCAAATGGTTGGTAGTGAAGTTTAGGTCTGAAAGCACCATGTCAACCACCATAAGGGTTCTGAGAGAAGTATTTAGTGAGGAGGGTTTTCCTGTTGTTCTTATGGACAGACAATGGTACACAACTGACTTCAGCAGAAATGAAAGATTTCTTGATGTTACCTGGTATTAGCTATGGCTAACATTGAATGTGGGAATTTTGATTTCAGATCTAGTATGGGCGTATAACACTACAGAAAATATAACTATGGGTAAGGTACCGTTTTGTGTCATGAGAGGGAGAAAGCCAATGTGTAAACTTAATCCCTCTTGGATGCAGAATTTGATCGAAGGGAAAAATTATCACAGTAGTTATCAAATCTACTGTGGAATGTAGCAAGCCTATCAATCAGCAATTTATAAAGCGCGCTACTCACCCGCAAGGGTCTCAAGGCGCTGGGGGGGGGGGGGGGGGGGCATTACTGCTCGAAAAGCCAGGTCTTGAGTTGCTTCCTGAAGGAGAGGTGGTCCTGGGTCTGCCGTTGGTGGATGGGGAGGGAGTTCCATGTCTTGGCCGCCAGGTAGGAGAAGGATCTTCCTCCGGCGGTGGTTCTGCGAATGCGTGGTATGGCGGCGAGGGCGAGGCTGGTCGATCACAGCTGGCGGGTGGGCGTGTAGAAGGTGAGGCGGTTGTTGAGGTACTTGGGGCCCAGGTCATGGAGAGCCTTGTGTGCGTGGGTGAGGAGTCTGAACGTGATTCTCTTGTTGACGGGGAGCCAGTGCAGGTCTCTCAGGTGGGCGGAGATGTGGGCGTGGCGGTGGATGTCCAAGACGAGTCGTGCGGAGGCGTTCTGTATGCACTGGAGTCTTTTCTGAAGCTTGGCTGTGGTTCCTGCGTAGAGGGCGTTCCTGTATTCCAGTCGGCTGGTGACGAGCGCCTGGGTGACCGTTTTCCTGTTTTCGGTGGGGATCCAACGAAAGATCTTTCAGTGCATGTGCAGGGTGTTGAAACAGGATGACTAGACGGCGTTGACTTGTTTGGTCATCGAGAGGGAGGAGTCCAGGATGAAGCCCAGGTTTCGTGCGTGGTCCGTTGGCTTGGGGGTGGTGCCCAGGGCAGGGGGCCACCAGGAGTCGTTCCAGGCGGAGGGAGATGATCCCAGGTTGAGGACTTCCGTCTTGTCTGAGTTCAGTTTCAGACGGCTGTTCTTCATCCACTCGGCGACGTCTTTCATTCCTTCGTGTAGGCTGGCTCTGGCGGTGTCTGGGTCGGTGAGAGAGAGGATCAGTTGGGTGTCGTCGGCGTAGGAAATGGTGTTGAGGTTGTGTTGGCGTGCGATGGCCGCGAGGGGGCTCATGTAGACGTTGAAGAGGGTGGGGCTGAGCGAGGATCATTGAGGTACGCCGCAGATGACTTCGGTGGCTGCAGACCGGAACGGGGGGAGGCGGACTCTCTGGGTTCTTCCGTCGAGGAACGAGATGATCCATTCCAATGCCTTTTCTTGGATTCCGGTGTTGCTGAGGCGCTGTATCAGTGTGCGGTGGCAGACTGTGTCGACGCTGCAGAGAGGTCCAGGAGGATGAGGGCAGCTGTTTCCCCATTGTCGAGCAGGGATCTGATGTCGTCGGTGGCTGCGATGAGGGCGGTCTCGGTGCTGTGGTTGGCTCGGAAACCGGACTGTGAGGGGTCGAGGGATCCGTTGGTCTCGAGGAAGGCGGCGAGCTGTTTGTTGACAGTCTTCTCAATGACTTTGGCAGGAAAAGGGAGGAGCGAGATGGGGCGGAAGTTCTTGAGGTCGGTGGGGTCCGCTGTCGGTTTCTTCAGGAGGGCGTTGAGCTCGGTGTGCTTCCAGCTCTCCGGGAAGGTGGCGGTGGTGAAGGAGATGTTGATGATGTCTCGGAGTTGGGGTGCGATGATGGAGTCGGCCTTGTTGAAGACGTGGTGGGGGCAGGGTTCGGCAGGGGATCCGGAGTGGATGGTGTTCATCGTGCGGGTGGTGTCTTCGGTGCTGACCGGGGTCCAGTTGCAGAGGGTGGTGGTGGGGGGGCGTTGGTTCGGTGATTGGGTGCGCGGTCTGTGCGCCGAAGCTGTTGTGTATGTCAGTGATCTTGCGGTGGAAGAATGAGGCGAGTGAATCGCAGAGGTCTTGCGAGGGTGTGATGTTGTTGTTTCCGGCGCTGGGGTTGGAGAGCTCTTTGACGATGCTGAAGAGTTCCTTGCTGTTGTGGGTGTTGTTGTCCAGTCGTTCTTTGAATGTTGTTCTTTTGGTGGTGCGGATCAGCTGGTGGTGTATGCGGGTGGCGTTCTTGAGGGCTGTCATGTTTTCTGTAGTCTGGTCGTGGTGCCAGGCTTTCTCGAGGGTGTGGCAGTTTTTCTTGGATGTTTTGAGTTCGTTGGTGAACCACGAGGTTTTCTTGCTGCCGGGTCTGCTGGGTGGGTTCTTCAGAGGTGCGAGATCGTTGGCGCAGTTGGTGAGCCACTTTGTGAAGTTGTGGGCTGCTTCGTTGGGGTCCGTTGCGGTAGCGGGAGGGTTTTGGCTGAGGGAGGTGGTGAGCTGGTCTGCAGTGATCTTGCTCCAGCTCCTGCGGGGAGCCTGTTGCGGGTGGTGGTGGGTCGTGGTTCTCCTGAAGTTGAAGTGGACGCAGCTGTGATCAGTCCAATGAAGTCCGGTGGAGTGGCTGAAGGAGATGTGCTTGCTGGAGGAGAAGACGGGGTCAAGCGTATGGCCGGCGTAGTGGGTGGGGGTGTTCACCAGTTGCTTGAGTCCGAGGTTGGTGAGGTTGTCCAGCAGGGTGGTGGTGTTGCTGTCAGTGTTGTTCTCCAGGTGGAAGTTGAGGTCCCCTAGGAGGATGTAGTCCGAGGAGGTGAGGGCGTGCGGGCTGATGAAGTCTGCGATGGATTCGCTGAATTGTGTGCGTGGTCCCGGGGGTCTGTAGATGAGAGTGCCTCTGAGGGTGGTCTTGGGGTCGGTGTGTATCTGGAAGTGAAGGTGCTCGGCGGCGGTGAGGGTGTCGTCGGAGTTGGTCGTGATGCGAATGGTGTTCCTGTGGACGATGGCGATGCCTCCTCTGGTCTTGTTGACGCGGTCCCTCTGGGTGATCTTGTATCCGTCCGGGATGGCTATGGCGATGTCGTGGGCTGAGGAGGCGTTCATCCAGGTTTCCGTGAGAAAGGCGACGTCTGGTGATGTTGTGTCGAGCAAATTCCAGAGTTCGACGGCGTGTCTGTGGACGGAGCGGGTGTTGAGCAGGATGCACTTGAGGTGGTTGTTGCTGGTGCCTGGCCTTTCAGGTGCGGTGCAGGTCCGGAGGCAGGTGAAATTGCAGGCTTGGCAGGTGAAGGGTCCGTGGGTGCGCCTCGGGGTGGCTCGGTAGCAGGCGGGGTTCACGTCTGGTTTGAGTGCGTTGAGGGTGGCGGCGGCGTAAGTCCGTCGTGTGGGCTGGCAACGTCGGGGGCCAGGGGTCCTGGCGCTGGGCGCGGTCCAGGCCCCGTACGGGCGCAGACGGGCTTGCCTCTGGCGCGGCCGCGCAGCGCCTGCATTAAGAAGGGTGGAGGGAGGGAGGAGCAGCAGCTGGGAGGCGGGTGGCGAATGGGAGAGGATGGGGGCGGGGCCGCAGGGGAGGCAGCGGCGGGAAGGAGAGCGGGGGGAGAAGGGCACTGAAAGAAACCAACAGCAAGAGCAAAACGGGCAAGCTAAAAGCAGAAAGCTAAAGCCGGAAAGAGATTAAAACGAGCAGAGGCTAAAGGCAAGAAACCATGAATACAATAAGAGCAAAACAGGCAGGCTAAAGGCAGAAAGAGAAACGAGCAGAGGCTAAAGGCAGAGTACAATTAAGGGCAGCAGACAAGCAGGAGGAGGGAAATCGGGAGAGAGAAAGACGGACAGAGGAAGAGGTCAGATTTGATACTTACTGCCCACCACTGGGCCACCAGGGATGAGGCGCAGGCGGGAGCCTGCGGGTGGAGGAGGGCCTCGAACTTCGATCAGCAACAGCGGCGAGCAGGCAGAGCACTAGCAGGGAACGCTAGCGCGGTGGGGGAGCGGACCTGGCCTGAGAAGCCTAGAATTGAGCCAGGTTATTGGGTCAAGATTAAATCGGGTTAATGTTCATACGACTATAGGCAGCCCATTTATTTAAATCGGGACCTGTAAAAAAGGATTGAATACATTTCTGGGTCCTTTCAAGGTGCTGAAAGTGCAGAGGTGGCATGTGATGCTTCCTAACAGTGAAGGATGGAATTCAAGAAGAGTGGACAAATATGGAACTGAATTAAACTGGATGAATGAAGATGTGAATGGTGGGTGTACTGATTACATGTTAATGAGAGATGAGGAAGTAGTGAGTTCAAGTGGCACAGAGGGTTGAGTAAGAGGTGAAGGTGGTGCAAACTTTACTGCTGTAAAGAATTCCAATGCAAGGTAAAGCAACACAGTTAGCAGAATTCCTAGACCGAGAAGACTGCCTGTGTTTTTGCAAGATTATATTACATGAGTGTTAGGTATACAATATAAATTAGGTGGTAACATTTTACTGCTTATATTGAGTTAATTACCTTGTATATGTACTTAGTAATAGTCTTGCATCTTTTGAACATTATGATGAAATTGTGTTCATTGAAAGATATCTGATATTTGTTTTTTTTCCCTTTTGTTTTTTCTCTATTACCTATTGTTCTTATTTATTGTAAACGGAAGAGGATGTGTTATAATGTTCCTTGCTTTTTACATTGTGTTGGTCTGGAAACTCCTCTCAGACATTCTGTGTTCTTACTTACAATTTTGTACGGTGGAGGTTCTCCAAGCTGGAAGTTACCTGCTGACTGGTGAGGAGAGCACCAAACATGAGAATATGTGTTCTCAATAAATACTTAAACTACTTTTGGAAGAGTATGACCCATCATTTCACTCAGCTGTGTGATGTATGCCTGTCAATCAGATGAGTGTTTCTCTAATGTGGGTTTTTGCCTTACAGGTTGTTCGCGGTTCATGCCAGCAGTCACCCAGCATGCCCCTTTCTTCAAAGGTACAGCTGTGGTGAATGGCGAGTTCAAAGACCTGAACCTAGATGACTTCAAAGGGAAGTACCTGGTGCTCTTTTTCTACCCCCTCGACTTGTGAGTAGTACTGCCTGGTAGCTGGCTTTTTACTTTTGTTCCAGTACATTGTAACTTATTTAGGTGGCCCCCTTTTCTGCATGCTCAAATGAAGAGGTATGATGTGTAGCTTGTAATTGAGATCCAGCATGTGACCTTTTACGTATTAGCTTTGTTGACAGGAGGGCATTTTATTTGCTGATTGATGGCTTTTTTTTTGTTTGTTTAGAAAGTATTTGCTGTTTCTATGACACAGCCTGTCATAAAAATGTCATATTATTCATAATTGACCTTGGTCATTTAAGATGTTTTACTTTGCTGTCATGAAACCAGGCTGTTGCTTTCCCAGATGTTTTTTGTTTAAAACGTAAAGAGATGGGCACACATAGACTTTCTTAAATATACCATGAAAGTACTATATCTTTGACAAAAATACATAAAGTGCAAAATGTTGCTTTTTAAGTTCACCACTTTCTACAAAGCTTTATCTTCTTGCTCCTTTTTATAACTCTCCTATTTGAGTGCTCACCTTAACTACGTTAAAACAGTATTTTGTTTGGTAAAGAGCAAACCCTCTCAGGTTCCATATTGTAGCATGGGATGTTGCTTCATTATTATTTATTTATTTTTGGACAGCGAAAGCAACACACACAGACACCAAGCTATTCTCAAACACTTTTCCTAACAAAAAGCCAGGCTTTTGGCATTGTCGGTGCTTGTTGGTCTCTACTTTGAACTTTCAGGCTAACTCCTGTGAGTGGTGGTGCTGCCATTTAATTTCACTAGTACTGTAACTGCAGCTCCACAAAGTAATTATTTTGGTGCTATTGTAGAATGTATATTGCAGTGTAAAATTTATAACATTTCAACAAGGCAATGTTGATAAATAATATATTTTAAAATATGTCACCCTACTGATAGCTTGAGTGGTCGTATCATCTGACAGTTTTGTTGATCATTTGGATGGATATGGAAAATGCTTCTGTTGTCTGTTTTAGACAGTATTGTTACTCTGTTTACTAATGTGCTAGCTGCAAAAATATTATGTAGTTTGAATTATGCAAACTGTTTATATCGCAACGAATAAAGGTTCAATTGTGTTTTAATACTTACAATAGGTTTCTCTCAGCGCTTAATTTTTGGAGACGGAAACTTACTATTTGTCACTCAACCTTAACCCAGTGCAAGACAGAGTGAAAAAGAGGAAACGGGTACAGAGAAAGTATACAGGAATGGAAAAAAATCTGTAAGAGTGAGATAGTCAAAGTGTAGGATGGCAGAAGATGGAGGAGTGAGGTAGTACAAAGGAAAGAAAGCCTTATATTCAACAACTCGAACATCTGGTAGCAGTTCTGCATTTTTTGAACAAATTCTGTACTTCGTCCTGTCATCCAGCTCAGTGGTATCAACGTACTTATTAGGAAAGGCTGAGTTGGCATAACTGAGATTTAATGGTTACACACCAGTCTAGAGGGCAGCTGCATTAACCCATTGCGCTATGTTATCTGAATGGGGAAATGTTTATCACGAGAGTTGTTTTTGGGTCCATGTGTCGACTCAACTTGTCAGCTTTGCATAGTCGATATAAGTACTGTTTGAGTTGGACATGCTGTTGTGTGTGTGAAGGGTATTTTTTGCAGCATAAAAGTACTTCAGTAGACTGATGTGGAGTTTGAGGGCCACCAGATAGGATGAGATATTGTACTGCTATCTGAAGTTCTGCGGTGGTTGCAAAGTTCCATTGGATCTTGCCTGTAGTGGTGATGTACCGACCTCTTCTGCCTGCATTGTACCTTCTGAGTAAATGGAAGCTTGCAAGAATTTCCCAAGCCTTGTATCTTGTCTTCATACAAAGAGCTGACCCTTTACCCTGTAGCTGGCATAGCATCTGGGATTAATTGGTAATAACATGTTTTACCGGTTCCTGCATGTCTTACTGGCTTCTACTTTGGCAAAGACTGAGATCCAAAGCAATCTATATTTTGTGTGATCTTTTGTTTCCCTGTGTTGCTCCCTTCTTTATTATTAGCTTGTGTCAGTGGTTAGCCCGTTCAGTCATCGACAAGGGACCTTTTGAAAATATGTGGAAATTCCAGAAGGTACTTGTAGGAAGTTGGCTCTGTATGTGCTATTTCAAAGTAAGGAATAGCATGCACAGAGTCCAAGGGTTCCTCTTAGAGGTAAAATAGTGGTGAAAAGAGATAATACTAATGCTCTATTTTGTGGTAGTGTGGTCGAGCAGTAGGCTTATCCAAGGAGTAGTGTTAAGCATTTGTTGTACATACACATAGACAATAAATGAGGTACACACACTCAGAGACAAATCCAGCCAATAGGTTTTGTTATAGAAAAATATCTTTTCTTAGTTTATTTTAAGAACCACAGGTTCAAATTTAACATGTAATATCTTGTTTGAAAGGTATTGCAGGTAAGTACATTAGGAACTTTGAATCATTTCAATTGCATGTATACTTTTCAAGTTATTCACAAATAGCTATTTTAAAAGTGGACACTTAGTGCAATTTTCACAGTTCCTGGGGGAGGTAAGTTTTTGTTAGTTTTACCAGGTAAGTAAGACACTTACAGGGTTCAGTTCTTGGTCCAAGGTAGCCCACCGTTGGGGGTTCAGAGCAACCCCAAAGTTACCACACCAGCAGCTCAGGGCCGGTCAGGTGCAGAGTTCAAAGTGGTGCCCAAAACGCATAGGCTTCAATGGAGAGAAGGGGGTGCCCCGGTTCCAGTCTGCCAGCAGGTAAGTACCCACGTCTTCGGAGGGCAGACCAGGGGGGTTCTGTAGGGCACCGGGGGGGACACAAGCCCACACAGAAATGTCACCCTCAGCGGCGCGGGGGCGGCCGGGTGCCGTGTTAGAACAAGCGTCGGGTTCGTAATGGAAGTCAATGAGAGATCAAGGGATCTCTTCAGCGCTGCAGGCAGGCAAGGGGGCGCTTCCTCGGGGAAACCTCCACTTGGGCAAGGGAGAGGGACTCCTGGGGGTCACTTCTGCAGTGAAAGTCCGGTCCTTCAGGTCCTGGGGGCTGCGGGTGCAGGGTCTTTTCCAGGCGTCGGGACTTAGGTTTCAGAGAGTCGCGGTCGGGGGAAGCCTCGGGATTCCCTCTGCAGGCGGCGCTGTGGGGGCTCCGGGGGGACGGGTTTTGGTACTCACAGTCGTAGAGTAGTCCGGGGGTCCTCCCTGAGGTGTTGGTTCTCCCCCAGCCGAGTCGGGGTCGCCGGGTGCAGTGTTGCAAGTCTCACGCTTCTTGCGGGGAGATTGCAGGGTTCTTTAAAGCTGCTCCTTTGGATAAAGTTGCAGTCTTTTTGGAGCAGGTCCGCTGTCCTCGGGAGTTTCTTGTCGTCGAAGCAGGGCAGTCCTCCGAGGATTCAGAGGTCGCTGGTCCCTTTGGAAGGCGTCGCTGGAGCAGAGTTCTTTGGAAGGCAGGAGACAGGCCAGTGAGTTTCTGGAGCCAAGGCAGTTGTTGTCTTCTGGTCTTCCTCTGCAGGGGTTTTCAGCTAGGCAGTCCTTCTTCTTGTTGTTGCAGGAATCTAAATTCTTAGGTTCAGGGGAGCCCTTGAATACTAAATTTAAGGGCGTGTTTAGGTCTGGGGGGTTAGTAGCCAATGGCTACTAGCCCTGAGGGTGAGTACACCCTCTTTGTGCCTCCTCCCAAGGGGAGGGGGTCACATCCCTAATCCTATTGGGGGAATCCTCCATCTGCAAGATGGAGGATTTCTAAAAGTTAGTCACCTCAGCTCAGGACACCTTAGGGGCTGTCCTGACTGGCCAGTGACTCCTCCTTGTTGCTTTCTTTGTTCCCTCCAGCCTTGCCGCCAAAAGTGGGGGCCGTGGCCGGAGGGGGCGGGCAACTCCACTATGCTGGAGTGCCCTGCTGGGCTGTGACAAAGGGGTGAGCCTTTGAGGCTCACCGCCAGGTGTTACAGCTCCTGCCTGGGGGAGGTGTTAGCATCTCCACCCAGTGCAGGCTTTGTTACTGGCCTCAGAGTGACAAAGGCACTCTCCTCATGGGGCCAGCAACATGTCTCTAGTGTGGCAGGCTGCTGGAACCAGTCAGCCTACACAGATAGTCGGTTAAGTTTCAGGGGGCACCTCTAAGGTGCCCTCTGTGGTGTATTTTACAATAAAATGTACACTGGCATCAGTGTGCATTTATTGTGCTGAGAAGTTTGATACCAAACTTCCCAGTTTTCAGTGTAGCCATTATGGTGCTGTGGAGTTCGTGTAAAACAGACTCCCAGACCATATACTCTTATGGCTACCCTGCACTTACAATGTCTAAGGTTTTGCTTAGACACTGTAGGGGCACAGTGCTCATGCACTGGTACCCTCACCTATGGTATAGTGCACCCTGCCTTAGGGCTGTAAGGCCTGCTAGAGGGGTGTCTTACCTATACTGCATAGGCAGTGAGAGGCTGGCATGGCACCCTGAGGGGAGTGCCATGTCGACTTACTCATTTTGTTCTCACTAGCACACACAAGCTGGTAAGCAGTGTGTCTGTGCTGAGTGAGGGGTCTCTAGGGTGGCATAATACATGCTGCAGCCCTTAGAGACCTTCCCTGGCATCAGGGCCCTTGGTACCAGAGGTACCAGTTACAAGGGACTTATCTGGATGCCAGGGTGTGCCAATTGTGGAATCAAAAGTACAGGTTAGGGAAAGAACACTGGTGCTGGGGCCTGGTTAGCAGGCCTCAGCACACTTTCAATTCAAAACATAGCATCCGCAAAGGCAAAAAGTCAGGGGGTAACCATGCCAAGGAGGCATTTCCTTACAGTACTGATGAGAGAAAGTTCCTTTGCGTCCCATGTTGTAACCAGTGTCTCTCTTCCAAAGTCCTCTGCAAGCAAAACATTAATCTAGTCGCTTGTAGCCAACTATCACCTTTTCAGAAATTGCAGTCACATTTTTCTTAACCAATAAATAACATTCAAAAGGGAAGGTGACCAGGAGAGGGCTCGAGCTTCGTTTCCAAAAGTTTATTTTTCATGTAACAAGCAAAGCCAACAATCAAAACAATATTGCTTGGTTTTTGTATAGCAAATGTTTTCTCAAGTGTCACCGTCGCACACAGAAAGAGTATATATAGGACAGACAGCTGTAACGCGATCCTCGTCACAGGCAGAGAACAGTGTCAAAATGGGCAGCAGAGCACAAACTTTTATGAAACGACTTTGATCTCAGCATGAATAACATTGGTGCAAGCTGCTCAAAACAAACCACACGCAGAAGTAATAGAAGTTTTTATTCTCACACATAGCTCAGGCAGCAGTCTTGCAACATCCCTCACTATCTTAGTAGAGGTGCAACGTAGACAGCAGCACAAGATTCTGTCACACATAGATCACTAATTGAGCATAGTCACAAAAGAGCGATTTTCCCTGACACAGCAGTTCCTCAGCACAAGCCGTGGCAGGACAAGCTTCCTTCATATACATAAAACACTTAGGCTGGTCAGTCAATCAAACAACAGTTTGTATAGCACTACTCATCATCCATGGGGTCTCAAGGCGCTGTCAAGGGGGAGACGGTCAGTAGAAGAGGCAGGTCTTGAGGTCTTTCTTGAACTGGTTCAGCGAGGGGGCCTGCTTGAGGTGGATTGGTAGCTTGTTCCAGGTCTACTCTGCGAGGTAGGAGAAGGATCTGCCTTCACTGTGCTCTTCCTGATTCTAGGGGTGGCAGTGAGGGCAAGTTGGGAAGATCAGCGTTGTCTGGCAGGGGTGTAGAAAGATAGGCGTGGTTGAGGTAGGCCGGCCCGATGTTGTGCAGAGCTTTGTAGGCATGTCAGGAGCTTGAAGGTGATGTGTTTGTTGATGGGGAGCCAGTGCAGGTCTCTAAGATGGGCTGTGGCGCAGCTGTGGCGGGGGATGTCTAGGATGAGTCTGTGTCGCGTTCTGAATTCTTTGGAGTCTTGCTTGGAGCTGCTTCATGATCCTGACATAAAGAGCGTTGCCGTAGTCTAGTTTGCTGCTGACAAGTGCGTGGTTGACCGTCCTTCTTGCCTCAGTGGGGATCCACTTGAAGAACATCCAGAGGAGGCGGAGCGTGCGGAAGCATGGCAGTGAGACAGCGTTGACTTGGCAGGTCATGAACAGCGTGGAGTCCAGGATGATGCCCAGGTTGCTTGTGTGGTTGGTGAGTAGGGGGTGCTTCTGAGGGCAGCTGGCCACCAGGAGGAGTCCCAGGTGGAGGGAGTGTGACCCAGGATGAGGATCTCAGTCTTGTCCGAGTTGAGCTTGAGGCAGCTGTTTTTTAACCAGTCGGCCACTGCTCTCATTCTGTTGTGAAAGTTATTTTTGGCTGTTGATGGTTCGTCGGTGAGGTAGAGAAATAGTCAGCGGGTCCAAGGGTGCCCCTGAGTGGCTAGAGTTCATGAGCTTTCAGGTGTCTTCTGTGGAGATGGGGGTCCATTGGCTCGGGGTTGGCTGGGTGGTGGTGCTTGTCTGAGGTGGAGGTGGGATTTGGCTCGCAAACCCATTGTATATCTCCTGGATTTTTGGTGGTGGAAAAATGTGGCAAGGTCGTCGCAGAGGTCATGGGGGCGGGGGGAGTCTGTGGTGTCCGTGCCTGGGTTCGTAAATTTTTTGACTTTGAAAAGTTCTTTGCTGTTGTGTGCGTTGGTGCTGATGCATTCCTGGATGGCAGCCTTTCTGGAGGCTCTGATGCGTTAGTGGTGCTCAGTGACTGCTTCTTTGTATGCTATGTGGTCAGCCATGTTTTGCTATTCCTCTATTTTTGTTAGTCGTCTGCAGGTGCGTTAAGACTCTTGGATGTCAGTTGTGAATCAGCTGGGTTTCTTGTGGTGCTGATTTCTGTTGGTTTTTCTTAGTGGGGGCTACGGTGTTTGCGCAGTCGGTGATCCATCGGTGAAGGTTGCAAGCTGAGTCGTTCGCATCCACGGTCTCCGGTGGAGGTGAGAGGCTGAGTGCGTCAGTGAGCTGGGCTTCGATGACCTTGCTCCAGTTCCTGCAAGGGGGGGGGGGGCTTGTTGTTGCATGGCGGTCTTGGTAAATGTGGGGTGGACACAGTTGTGATCAGTCCAGAAGTGTTCAGAGGGAGATGTTTCCTGCTGAGTAGACGCTGTCAAGGGTGTGTCCTGCTGAGTGGGTGGGGAGGTTGACTAGTTGCTTGAGTCCAAGAGTGGCGAGGTTGTCTAGTAGTTCATATGGTGTTTGGGTCGTTGCAGTTTTTGAGGTGAAAGTTGAGGTCACTGCGGAGGATGTATTCTGTGAGGATGTTGGGGGCAATGAGGTCGACAGTGGCTTCGCTGAACTGGGGGTGGGGTTTGGGAGGTATTTAGGCAAGGGTTTTGCAGAGAGAGATGTTTAGGTTGGTCTGGATTTGGAAGTGCAGGTGTTCGGTGGTGGTTGTCTGGGTTAGGGCCTCATTGATGGTCATAAGGTGGAGTGCGTTCCTACTGATTAAGATGATGCCTCCTCCTGGTCGGTTGACGCAGTTTTTGTGGATGATTTTGTAGCAGTCTGGGATGGCGATGGCTGGGGTGGGTGTTATCCAGGACTTCATGAGGAAGGTGACATCAGGGGCGATAGTCAAGGAGGTCCCATTCTTCTACTGCATGCTTGACTAAGGGAGCGGATGTTAAGAAGTTTGCATCTGAGGTGTCCGGCTGGGCTCAGGGTGGGGTGCTATGGTGTGTGAGGGCAGGTGAAGGAGCAGTTGTGGCAGGTGAAAGGCCCTTTATGTGCTCTTCGGGGGAGGTGTGGTGGCAGCAGCAGTGAAAGCTCTCTCCATAGTGCCTGAAGTCACTTTTAGGCACTTGAAGCAGTTATTGTTTCCCGATGCTTGAACTCAGCAGGGCCAGTATGTTCTGTTCCTGACCTTTCCTTTTACAAATCATTGTTTTCAAACACGTTAGTGAAATTGAAGTGAACCAGTACTAAGGCTCTTAAAATATATGGTTGTTAAATAAGAATCCAGGAATAGAGGATGGTGTCGCTGGTGATGGAGCTTCCAGTAACCCTGTTGTTGGCACCCCTGACCCTAATTTCCCTAAATTGTGATTTAGTCAAGCTGCTAGTTTAGTTGCTCAAACAAAGAAAATATTTAATTTAAAAAAAAACTCTGTAAACCGGTTTTGTGTAGCTGGGAGGCTCATCATGAAGAGTACAAAAACAACTTGGAGCCTCCTTCTCTTTTTCACATGTACAGCTGAGAGGCAGAAAAATCCAGGCATGACAATCCCATCTGTTCATTTGAGAGATGCTTAAAAAGGAAGTATTCTCACTTTAATGCATTGGTGGCCTTGGCAATAATCAACTAGCCGTCTCTTTCCCATCCTGGCTTGTGATTTGTTGTTTCCCAACAGTTCTAAAAGTAAAACAAGCCTCTAAATCTCTTGATGGCAGATACTAATTTTGGTATCCTTCTAATAATAGTTACTAATTACACAATCAATGGAAACATAATAGATTTTTTACTTGTTTTCCAAGGATGCTGCATTCTCCACATGCTTGAATGCTGTTGGAGTTCTTAGGGACTGATACCTTGTCAAAATGGTTTCTTAATTCAAGAAGTAATCCAGGCAATCTCGGGTAGCTAACTTCAGTCTTTCTACAAAAAGGGCCAGTAAGACAGATTTCTGTCAATGTGCATCTGGAGGCAAAATGTGAAGAATATTTTATCTGCAGGCTCCGCTCCTTTAATACTAGTGCTGTGGTGTATCCTAGTGCCATTAGTCATAGTGATGACCTGTGCATCTTCCCACTTAACTGGCTACAGAAAAAACCTATGCAGGTGAAGATGAGAAGGGCTTGTGGATTCACCTTGCGGGCTAGAGTGCTTTTAGTCCCCTCCTTTAAGACGCATTGAGCAGTAGGGAGTTTGGAAACATCCAAACTTTCATTGCACTTGTGCCTGTAGGACAGGCTTCCATTGCCTTCTAATAGGACAAGCAGGCACGTGTGAGCTGAGTGGAATTTTAGACTTTGAGAGTGTTTGATAAATAGGGAGACCTACTAGGATTGGATAGAGCTAGGAATGCCTGCTACTCTGAGCTCGTGAGAGAGGGCACTGTGCTTTATCAAATGGCAGTTCTCCCTTTTACAGGAGCACAACACCCTCACGTACGAGCTGCAGAGCATCATTGCAAGCAGCGACCAAAGGCCTCCCTCTGCGTCCTTGGCAACTGCTGAATGAACCACATGCGGTCTGATTGAGGGGAAGCATCCAGCTATTATTCTATCTGGATTATGACCATTTTATCAAATACCTAGAGCTGATAGTTAGGTTGTTCGTACTCTGATAGTTAAAGGGATTTTCTGAAACTCTGATGACAGTAACCTCTTTTAAGAGATGTGATGCCACTCCTTATTGTAGAGGCGATAGTATCTCAAGTGTTGTGCTGTTCTGTGCTGGTGTTGGTATGGCATTGAGAGTCAAGATTTCGGTTTTATGTGGTAGTAAATTAGTCTTCAGTTTGTCGTCTTCTAGCCTGCTTGCTGGGCTTGGAGATTATTAAATAGCATTAGTAAACAGAACATACAGCTACTCATTTACCATTTGCTTTTGTTAGAAGTATCTCGAGGCAGCACAAGCTGATGATTCGGTAATCAATCTAATATAGTTTGTGGGTGATATTCAGATCTTGCAATTTTTCCAGAGCACGACCCTGCTCTCGATTTGTTTGTTTTCTCCTTGCTGTGTCATGCTATTTTTGGCAAGATGGTCATTAAATCAGTTGATGCCTGGGGTGCCATGTGGTTTATTACTTGCTTTGAATCTTTACATGAATTGCCCCTTCAGAAAAAACATATTGAAGTTAGGATTTTTAGAACTTGAGGCGGCAGATGTAGCATTTATGATGGCGAAGTAAGGTGTTAGAGTGAGTGTCATGCTATTGATGTTTTATCAGATTTAATGTGAAGACCACCCGCCTTGTTTTGTTTTGTTTTTTCTAATTCTGTTTGGAAGATGTGCGGATCTTCTGGAAACTGAGTAAAGGACTTTAACGCACCTAAGTGTAAAGTTATGCACTGGGAAAAGAAATATCCTGAGAAGTACAGATTCCCAACTAAGGTGTTCACAATATTAGTATTTGCTTACTCTGTTCACCTCAGTGTAACAATACATTGTAATGAAGCCATGCTGAGGGTAAGGGAATTTCGGATCCATGGAAAGATGAAAAACATGGAGGCAAAGAAATGTGTTACTGATATAAATGCCACTTGTTTTCTATCATATGGAGATGGGTGTCCTATCCTTAGGCCTCATGTTGGAGTATATTGCCCAGTTCTACAACCCTTATCAGGGCTCACCTAGATTACTAATTAGAATTCTAGAGGCCTTATTTAGTACATCACCCAATGTTATTGCTTGATTTGGAATATTGTCAATTATAGGAACTCATCTAGAGCATAGTGTTTAATTCTAGAGTGTTCACCCCTCTCCAAAAAGACAACATATTGTTAGCCTGCATACAGGTGATTAAATGATGGATGAGTGTAATAAATAATGGCGAGTATCCCTGTTGGAGTCAGTTTGAAAGATTACATCTGGCAGAGGAAAATGCACATACAACTAGAGGGCACAGTAGGAGAGTGTTTGCAACATGAGACTATTTTAGGGGCAGTTCGGTCTTGGAATGGCCTGCAGCAGGAAGCAGTAGAGCGAAAACCGGTAACTGGATTAAAGGATTTGATCAAATGGAGGCAGAAACGCTGAGAATGTGGGATAAACCTGTACACCGTGCATCCGTACAGAGCAGATAGGCGCTGTCAATACGATCGATGGGCGGTGCTTCTGTCAGCACATGCCTCAGTGAAAGTAAAGTCAGCCTTGGCTTTTAGGCAGATTCTGCAACTTGTGTTCCTGAATGATGTTGGGTCGTAGATTTTCTCTGAGCCAATAATGGCTGGAACAGTGTTTAAAATGATGCAGCGTATATTCTTCCTAACGTGGGGGCTTTGTGTAATGAAGACGGGTTTCCCTTTATCAGTGAACTGTGAGGTAGCTAAGTGCTACAGTTGTTGTTTGTCGAGTGGCATATTGTGAAATTCATATTCTATGAACGTCGTATGGATGCGCGGGAGGATGTAGCCATACTGACCCAAAGACAAGCGAACTGAAAGTGAAATATTGAAAAAGACAAGGTGCTAAATTATTGAAGTAAAATTAAACCTAGTGTCATTGCATAAATAAAGCATTTAGCCGGGGGTAATGTGTGCTATATGTCACCCATAGAAAATCTATTTTCTACATCATTTTAGAACATAGGTTGTAGAAAGCTGATAAATAGTCCAGGAAAACGTGGTTCTAATCCTGGCTGTCCCACTTGACCACATGCTGTGGGCCTCAAGAAAACCCTTTACCTCCTGCGCCTCAGCATCCATACCAGGCAAACCTAATCAGCTTGCTGGCAGTCTAAACACCAGTATTATATACTAAACAAAAGACAAATGTTATGTTCACGCCTTTGTTTCACACCTTGTTCTCATGACGCCCTCATGAACACATAACGTGCTTAATTTGGCTTAAGCAATATCACTGTGTGGGCACATAAATGGCCACAGTCTGCCCTGGAATAGGGTGTCAGCTAAAGGGTGTATCTTGCCACACACACTGCAACACACAAGGGCTGATAAGACACGGGTTGGAATTTTTTTCTGCTCCTTGTGGCTTTCTCCCTCTTATCAGTAACAACACAGATTAAAAGGAGCTAGTTGTGTCTTGCACGGACCCCAGGCCTGTAGGCCCACTTTTTATTTGTTTGTTTATTGATTTAAGCCCAAAACATTGTGCATTTAGTCAATACAGATTGTAGTAGTAATATGTAAATTATAAATCTCGGCGCATAGAACATGTAATTCAAACCTAAGCCGTAGATAACCTCATCCTTTCCATTTAAATAGTCTCGGGTAGGAGGATATTTTTGCATGTTTGCTCTCAAATAGCCCTGTCCAGTGTTGGGAACCCATTTTCTTCTGTATGTTCTTGCATATTTGTCGAGTCAAGTTGAGCGAAGAGTTGCTTTGATGGAATGGCTTGCCTAGCCAGTGACCAGGTCAGAGCATGCCTGTTTCATGTATATAAGTGCGGGGTAATGGGCTCGTTACTATAACTGCGTGAGGGAGGTGCAACGTGTTGCATTTGGTACTATTTGAACCTTTTTCCCTTAATCCTTATAAGAACAGTGAAAGCAAACGAAAAACTGAGCATTTATTCATCCTTTTGTACAATATTTTCTAAATATTTTGTGCTATTTGTTCATAATGTACCAGTTATAAAGGTGTCCGTAAAGCAGAGATTTAGAAACACCTCAATTAGCAACGGGCTATTTCTGGTGACTCTTGCACCAAATGACATTTGATTGTGTTTGTTCCTTCCGCTGATGCATGTCTCTGTTTTCAGCACTTTTGTGTGTCCTACGGAAATTGTGGCCTTCAGTGACAAAGCAAATGAATTTCGTGATGTGAACTGTGAAGTTGTGGCTGTGTCGGTGGATTCGCACTTCAGCCATCTCGCCTGGATCAATACACCAAGGAAGGTAAGGGCAGCTACCTTGTTAGGCTGTCTGTCTCTGTCAACAAGGGTATACAAACAGCTTTGTTTCTCTCTGACTGTATCCACCACAAACACAAAATATAGGATAGGGGTGTCCCAAATAGTTTAAAGTGTCCCTGCCTGTCACCCAGAAGGGCACTTCACTAATGCGTCCCTTACTTCCCCTGCGCGTCATCTAGGCCAAGAAAGCTCTTCCCGGTTCTTCTCCCCTCCTCCATCCCCCAACCACTTCCCTACCTCCCTGGCATCCACTTGTAATATAAACCTTCTGTACAGTACTGTGCTAGATAGGGTTGCGTGAACGCCAGTGCATAACGTACAATATGAGCTAGCTAACAGTGCAAACCTAAGCCCTATTAGACTTTTTCACCCTCTACAATCACTTCAAACTTTAATTTAGGATATCTTGACCAGCTGTGTTAGTGGGTGGGAAGGCTCCATTTTAGGATAACGGACATTGCATTTACTTGGGATTTAGCTTTCTTTTTGTTTCTTTTTTTCATAAAGATTATGAACAGATTAGCATCTAAAAGAGTAACCAAACATTTGCATTTATACAGTGTGTAATCTGTGCTGTGTAAAACAATCTGAGGTGAGCTTTTACCTTTCACTGTTTTGATACACTAGCACAAATTAAAAACATAGTCCAAAATCATGAATCTGAAAAGCTATGCATTTCTAAAAACAAGACAAATTTATGATTTCACAAAGTGGTTGTTTTGTATATATTTTCCACATATTTACTGGAAATGTTCATTAGATTCACAGAATATTTAGATGCGGTCAAAGAGAAACGTGGCTGCTTGGATACCCTTGTTGACAGTAATACAAAATAGCTACAACTTGATTTCAATAATGTATATGTCTTAGAACGTTGTGAAATTATACAGTAGATTTGGCCCTCTGAAATCTTATAGAAATAGAGCACTAAGTCGGAATACATTACCATTATAATTTACACACATTTTTCGGTTAAAAAAAAATACACCCCACACATAGATCGTGGCTAGAAAAGTGACAACACAGAGCAAAAGGTTGCATTTTTTGTAGCAGGGAGTTGCTGGTTACAATGGATAGACTGAAAGAGCACGCTTAAAGTGTAAAACGAGGATTTTTTTTATTGAAAGGGTGGTGAATGAATGGATGAGCCTTGTAATAGAAACAGTGGAGAATGTGTCTGTACAGGATCGCAGTGTTTTTTGAAATGTTAAAGCCAGAAATCAAACCTTGGGCTCCTGCGTTCGTACTTAACTATTTAGCAATTAGTCCACACCTCCTTTGTGTGGGTTAGTGCCAGTGAAGACAGTAATGTTTTATTTTATATCGAGATGTTGCACACAAAGTCCTTAAACAAGAAACGATAAAGACTCGGGGGCATTCAATCTAAACATTTCATTTGAATTTGAAAACTGAGGTAAGGTCTGATTGTTCATCCTGAGCAGGCCTCACTTAAAAAAAAAAAAAAGTCTTTAAATTGTGGCATTAAACTATTGGTGTTTTAAACGAATGTTCTTCAAAGCTGTTGAAGAAGGATTCGATAGATGCCTGGTTAGTTTTAGATCTCTAAGCAATGACCACTTTACAGTAAGTCTGTAAGTGACTAACCGTATTGTGATACTAAGTTGTGACAAATGCCAGTTGTTTTTATTCAATTTTTAATCCTCTGAAAGTGCTCGAGGGGCAGTTGTCACCTGTGACAGTATCACACACATAACCTCAGTTGCACCTGTGCACTGTGCCCATCATCCCAATTTATATCTTCACTGGTCCTTAACTTGCTGAAGAGATGTTCTCAATCTGAGGTTCGTAGATGATCTCAAACAGGTTGCTTTGAATGAAATAGAAAAGATATAGTTTAAATAGATCAGACGTGTAGGTCAAAATGGTGCATTTTTTGACTGCTAACTCGAGTGACTACCCCCATGCAGCAGCAGTGGGAGGGCAACAAGTCCATGTTGACACCACCATCGACCAGGGGAGCCCTGCGGACTGAATCAGTTATTCTGCCACCCATAGGGAGACCATGCAAAGAGTTCTGCAGGCCTGCCGCTGCAATCAGTGTGAAACGGGTGCATGCACCCTTTTTCACTACAGATCACTGCACCAGATCGCTATAAGTCACCCCTATGGTAGGCCCTCTCAGCCCAGAGGGCAGGGTGCAGGTACCAGTGTGTGAGAGTACCCCTGCACTAGCAGAGGTGCCCCCACAAACTCCAAGCCCATTTTCCTGGACTTTGTGAGTGCGGGGACGCCATTTTACGACTGTAGTGGACATAGGTCACTACCTATGTTTAGCTACATAATGGTAATTCCGAACCTGGGCATGTTTGGTATCAAACATGTCAGAATCATACCCCAATACTGTTGCAAGTATTTGAAGTATGATTCCATGCACTCTGGGCTCCTTAAAGGACCCCCAGCATTGCTACCACCAGTCTTGCAGGGTTTTCTGGGCAGCCCAAGCTGCTGCCACCCCTCAGACAGGTTTCTGCTCTCATGCTGCCTGATCTGATCAAGCCCAGGAAGGCAGAACAGAGGATTTACTTTGGGAGTGGGAGGTAAAACCCTCTCCCATTGGAAATAGGTGTGACTGGCTTGGGAGGGGTAGCCTCCTCAAGCCACAGGTATGCTTTGAAGGGACATTTGGTGCCCTCCATGCATAAACCAGTCAACACTGGGGGCTCTGCTCTTGTGCAAAACTGGGTAGTGGAAAGGGGAATGACCACTCCCCTGTCCATCACCTCCCCAGGGGTGGTGCTCAGAGCTCCTCCAGAGTATCCCTGGGTTCTGCCATCTTGTTTCCAAAGTTGACAGGGAACTCTGGGAGCATCTGAGTGGCCAGGGCAGGCAGTTGACATCACAATCTCCTCCTAATAGGTGTTTTCCTGGCTGGGTGACCAATCCCCCTTTCAGGGCTATTTAGTCTCTCTCTCTCTTGGGTCGGTCTTCAGATTTGGCTTGTGAATTTCCAGCAGGACTCCTCTGCAACCTCCACTTTGACTTCTGGCCTCCAGAACTGCGACTTGAACCTCCAGGACCCGACAAGCTGCCTCCAAGAAGAAGAACTCTTCTGGAACATTGTTTCCAGGGCTCCTGCCAGCAATTGGAACCTTTCTACCGGCTGTGCATCCACTGAGGGCAGCGTGTCTTCAGTCTACACTAAAAGAAAGAAGGAATCTCCCTTGGAGTGAACGAGTCACTCCCCTACATCCGCAGACACCTGCTGCAACGACGACCGGCTGCGTGGATCTCCTCTTATCCGGAGCTTCGTGGATTCTGCATCACGGTTGGTGGTCCGTAGAAGTCCTCTTGATCCTCTCTGCCAGCTTTCCAACTTTGGTGGAGGTAAGCCCTTGCCTTCCCACGCAGGACAGTACCCCGATGCACCACGTCTCTTTCGGCTACCAAGGCTTGTTTGCATCTTTACAGGATCTTCAGGCGATGCGTAGCTCCAGTCCCCAGTGCTCCTTCGGGTGATGCCCAGCCCTCTGCGTGGTTATCCTGCGATGTGGGATCCCTTTCTGTAGTGCTGCGTGGACTCCTTCTGCGACTTCTGTGTCCCTGTCCTGTGGGTGCTGCCTCTGCTCCTGTGGGCTCTCTGTCGCTGTGGGCCTCCTCTGACTCCCCCCTCCTGGGTTGAGTCCTCCTGGGCCTTGCTGGTCCACGAAAGCTCCACTTTTCCACTAACTTCGAATTTGCCTTTGCCAAGGCTTGTTGGTGGAATTCCTGCACCGACACCCATCTGCGTTCACTCCAGCGTGGGACACCTTCTGCATCCAACAGGAACTCTTCTCCGGCTCCAGGGCGGCAGGGCTGACCTGTTCTTACTCACCGTCGACCAACTTCTGCAAATACAGCTGGGTAGATAGTAGCTCCTACTCCTCCAGGACTCCAATGACACTTTTGGACTTCGTCCCCTCTCTCCAGTCAATCAATTAATCAATCAAGGATTTATAGAGCGCACAAATCACCCATTAAGGTCTCACGGCACCTGGGAGGGAGCTACTGGTCGTAGAGCCATGTCTTGAGGCGCTTCCTGAATATCAAGAGGTCGGGTGTGCACTTGACATCTTTTTTGTAGACATCACTGACTTGGTTTATAGCCGTACTGTCCTTGCCACTGTATATCGTACTACTGGGGAGCTTCAGCCCTGGGTGGATTAACGGCACAAACAACAACGCACAGAAGTATTTGACAGCTTCCGTGAAATGTGTATTGCTAACATGATTTCTTCCTCCAGTAATAGAGTTAGAAATCCCCCTCACGTTGTAGTACCTGTGGCTTACAAATATCACACTTTGGTTGTCCAGTCCAAACCCTTGTCACCGTGTTCTCAGATCTAATTACACTGTCTTTAGGTGGCCAACACCCCTATATGTAGAAACTTGAGGAAGATAACCATACCGAGAACTGTTCACCAAATTCATATCTTTGCTTCCAGTTAGACAAGACTTCAGCAACTCCGTGAGCTGTTAAATGAACACCTCACCGGAGTGCACTGCAATCGGTAGCCAGCCAACACTGCCAGTAAGTAGATCTGCCATAATCGAGCCAGGGCAAAGAGACTGGGACATAGGCTGGGTTGGGGGTTGGGGAGGAACCTCTTTGACAACTGACAGTACCTGCTTTAAGCCTCATGTAAGGGGTCCCAGTGAAGTCTGAGAGCCAAAAAGACGCAATACATCTTATTGCTGTGTCACACATAGAAACAAAAAATAATTTAAAATATTTTAACAAGTGACAACTGAAAGTAACCAAGAAAGCTTAATACCCTTCATCCTACCACTGCAAAAATGACACAGGCTTTTAGGTAATAATTAAAACAAATCAGAAACACCACAGCACCCACAGCTAAGTCATCCCTGCCTTCCGTTGGAAACGAGAGTTGCACAGAAGTTCTTTATATGGCAGGAAGGTGGCACAAATCAGATTGAGAACACCTTGCATAGTTAAGATTTATAATCCGAATACCTGCAGAAGCTGGTTTAACAGTACATCCCTAAATCAAAGAGCTAGTCGTCCTGTCTGCAAGAACAGAGACGATCGGACTGCATTTGAAAAGTGCTAGCCAGTGCTGTCTAAATCGCCCTAAATCCACACCTGGAAAAACTAACTAGCTTCTCACCATAAAGAGGAACCCTTACAAGAGGCATTCATAACCTATGAAATAATCTACAGAACCACCTTACACTTCCTTACAGGTGTGTGTGGGGTGGGGGTTCAGGCCCTACCAACTGCACACAAGAACCCACCACACAAGTGTGTGCTGAAAAAGATGACCTTCAACAGCTCCTAAAACTAGAAGGCAGCTGCCTGACTCACCCCTCAATCTCAGATGCAGCAAAGTACTAGGAATACAGTATTTTTTCTGAAACCACTAAATGAAAACATGTTACATGACATTAAGATCTGAGATCAGTGAAAGGTGTGACTGGTAGAATACCATGGTCGACTGGGTCAGAAATGAGCACTGGTGGGAGTTAAACTTATGAACAGGCGTATTAAAAATAAAATTGATAGCTTTGCTGTCTGGAGCGTTGCCCTGGTGTGAAAGTATATGCCTTTGTGATCGGAAAGAATTGCATAAAGTGGGTGGACTGGTCTTAAAGGAACACCATCATTGTCGTCATGTTTATCTCGCTTTTGCCTCCTAGAATGGTGGGTTGGGAAAGATGCATATCTCACTTCTATCAGATCTTACCAAGCAGATTTCTCGAGATTATGGAGTTCTTCTGGAGGGTCCAGGAATAGCACTGAGGTAAGGAGCATTTTTGAAAAACAGTATGTGATTGTGCAACAGCTGCTGGCATTTTGCACTTATGAATATTCATCTTACAGTACTCTTCTCTAGAATGCTTCTGTCCCCTCTCCCTGATAATCCCCCGCGCTCCGTGTCTGATAGCTTTCTTTTCCTTCTTGATAGGCCTCTGCTTCACACCTCCCACCACACTCTGCAACCACATTCATCACTTCGGCTCCTTTGTATGTGTTGGGTCCCTTTCCTTCCCTTTTTACTTTGCATTGAACAGTAGGTTTCTCGTTGGTCCTTAACTATTTATTATCTTTTTTAATTATTTTTTACTTTCTTTTTTATTTTATTGTTTAGCTCTGTGGCGCTTAGTTCTTCTTGTTGCGCTTTTCACTTGAATCTTTATCGATTCAATTATAAAGTCAAATCTATTGAGCTGTTGTGTATGTGTCTCATATAAATTATGCCAAACCTCAGCACAATTTGCTACCTTTACATGACGAACACAAGTCAAAGTGTTGAAAGATCTGAAAATAGTTTGTATGGGACTTGAGAAAATGAAGTCTGGAATTCTATGCCTGGCTTTTCTGGTACGTTCTTCTGGTTTCAATTTAGAAGCTAAAGTGAAATCCTTATAGTTCCTATCTTATCCAAACATGTATGAGCGCACTTCCAAAAGGTCCTAGGCGCTGAAGCTCGTGATAGTGGATACACCACTTAAATCTTCTGTGCTACAGTCCCTGAGAGATGATGGCTTAGAAAACTGGTAGCTCCCAAGGAATTGCCACCAGGCAGTCAGCCGGCATCAGAAGCACCTTCCGCACCAAGAGTATAGTAAACTCGAAGGGATTGGCAGTCGACTTAGATTTATTCAGTTAGAGTACGTTCGTCACAGTGTTTTTCACTGGATGCTGAAGGTGATGTTTACTTGTAGGAGGAATCCAAAGGATACCATTTACTCAGCCAAAAGCCCCATGGCATTTTGTCTGATGATAGAGCTAATGCCTCATCAAACTCCTCTGAAGCTATCAAGTGATGCCTTCCCTTTTTTGTGTTACAGAGGGGGTCAGTTAATAGTTTTGCATTAACACGGACAAATGCTAGTGCTAAAGGCCTGTCCATCTTTAACTCGATTACAGACCGTACCTCAAAAGGTCTGTTGGCAAATACAGGCAAGACCCTTGTGGCTCTGCCTGTTTTTCAGCACAGCTTCTTATGCTGTGATAGAAACAACTTGTAAAAGGATCACAAACTGTGTCTCATAATCAGTATTCTTGTTCCATCGTAGATAAACATTTAGGTCTGAATATTTCCTGTACAGGCTTCTCGACACTTGGTTGTTCTGGCCCACTTATTAGGGTGAACTGAGATATAATAGAGCAGTTGATGCAATCCTTACCAGAAGCAAAGCAGCATGTGATATGTGACCATTTTAGATCATTATAGTTTTGCTGCAAGAATATTACTCTGAAGTGTAGAAAAAGGTATAGGCTTGCCTTTTGACACTAGTTTTTCATTTGGACAGTGTATGGTTAGTGTCTGAAGAAACCTGAGAGGAAAGGTGATGGGAACTCCAGCAATGTTGTCCTCAAATGTATACTTGAATATCAGTGCCCTAAAACTTGTGATAAGCATGTGCCAAGGTTTTATGGTTTCTTCATCTTTTAAGTCGCAGTTAACCTTTAGTTGCCGCCAGTCAGCAGTCTCATCCACCTCGGAACAGGAGGTAAAGGCAAGCTGCTTACTACAGAATAGACCACCCTAACGACAGGCATGTCGAAGCAGGAGCACTGCTGACCCAGGAAGCTTAAGAGCGAGGAGATACCAGCTACCTTGCATGGTTTTTTTCTCCACCAGAAATATGAAGCCACTTAACCCTCCTGCTGAATTACATGTTGTTTAAGGAGAGTCCAAATTCCGAAGACTGGAGGGGCAGTGTGCAGAGCATTGCTACAAGCAAGATGACTGCTTGCATCAGTAAACAAGAAGTGCGTGTTTACCCAGCTGCATTAGTATGCCGTTTTTAGTTGCAGAGGCTGTCAAAGCAAGCCTATGTTCAACAGTCCCTTTGACAGCACAGCATTTTTAAGCGCTTCGTTCAAAAACCTCATGAAGGCTTCAGGGAGGATGAACTTGTGAACATGAAATAAACACCACAGGCACAATCGTTATCTTATAATGTTCTGAAAATATTACCAGGCAAGGAGTGTGGGGCCATTCTACTCAAGTTGAGATTCAAAGGCTTACGGTGTGGAATGTTTCCTATCAGACGGCGCTTAGAATAGAATTTTCTTTCGAAATTAGGAGGCAAGGGAAGCAATATGTTATCATACCGTGTATGGTCATAAAATCACTGTATCGTATTAGCTTTTTTGAAGACCATTCATGGCTTGGGTTATGTGCTATCAGAAGAGGACTGGGGACTGCAACAACACAGCTACTGCTGCTTTGATCAGGCAGCTAGAGTGAAGATGGGGGTGGTAAAAATGTCTGGTGGAGACACAAGAGCTGTTTGCAGGGGAAGCAAGTTATATACAAATTGTCTGAAAGGGAGTTTCTGTCCCAGAAGGATGCCACCATGATTTCTGTGTGCCTGAAAAAAGCCAGGGTGTGCTGCCCGTGTCTATAGCAAGATATGCAAAGCAGCCATATGAAAGTCACAGTCTTCAAACATAACCATTTGGACATTGGTGGTCAGTCATTCCGTCCTCAAACCCTTAAACCACTATTGCTTTCACACTACCATCCTTTTAGCATGTATCACAATATTTGATGCTGAAGAAAGGGAATGTGGAATTCTAAAATGAACAGACTAGCCATCAAATACATTCACGAAATTCTTTTGTTTTTTTAAGGCACCCCAGACAAATCCAGAGTCTGTCTGCTTCAGTTGAAGCCCACCTCAAGTTCTCTGCATCAACATTCTAGGACTTAATAGAGTTTTGCTATCAACCCCCGATTGGTGGGTGAGGGCAGCAAAGTGAAGATAGCTCAGGGAAATTGTTTTAGAAGACAATCTTGCAAGTTTTTTTGAAGAGTCCACTAGATGGCAGTATCATATTAAAGCCCCTCCACTCCCTGTCAATGCCCTTCCCCCCCAGGTGAGTCAGGACAGGTGTGACAAATAATGTTATTTGGGGAGCGGGGAAGGTCTCTGAGGGGCCCCGGGACACACCATCATGTTCCCGTCATCTGGAAGCAGACATGCGTTCTTTTTCCCTGTCTGCACTGATGCTGGCAGGGAAGAAAGAAGAACAGATTGCTTCTGCCCAGAGGGAGAAGCATAATTAGCTGCTCCCTCTTCCAGGAGTAATGTCAGCTACCACAGCATGGAACCCGGTTGGGGCTGCTGGGGCCCTGTGATCCCCAACATATGGATGGTGGGTGCCAATGTGGACACCAGGGCATGCACCTATATTAAAGGCAGGCCTCGGGGATGGGGTCCATGGGACCTAATAGGCTCAGGTAGTGTCAGCGCAGGCCCCCTCCCCTTTAATACATATACGGCCCTGGGGGATGGGGTACCCAGGGCTTAATGAGACTGAGGGAGGGAGGCTGCACCGCCCCCTCCCATTTATAAGGAAAAAAGGGAAAGGCAGGTCCCCCAGGTTGGTGTCCCCATGGCCAAAATAGGCTGGGACAGAAGGGGCAAGACAGCACCCTCCCCTTTAAAATAAGTTTGGCCCTAGGGAATGGGGTCCCCAAGGCCTGATAAGGTTCAGTGAGGGGCCCTCCATTCCCCTTAATATATATTGTGTGGTCCCGGGAGATGGGGTCACTGAGGCCCAAAGGCCAACCCTATGCCATGTCGCTGAAGGCTCTGTACAGCGTAGGTTTGGCTGCCAGTGGCCCAACCCCCTGCCGTGCATGCCCAAAGGCCCTGCGCAGCTTGAATCGGACTACCTTTGGGGGAGGGTGGCCACAGGTCAGGCCCTGTGTCCAACCTCCTGCCATGCATGGCCAAAGGCCATGTCCATGGGGTTGGCCGCATGCAGGGGCCAACCCCCCCCCCCCCCCCCCCCCCCCCCCCCCCCATGCTGGCTGCATGCAGGGGTTGGCCAAGGTAACTATAACTTGCACCCTTGCCATGCACTCCTAATTACCCCACATTTCTGTGACCTCATTAATAATACTATTGCAACATCTGCAGTATAATTATTGATGTGTGAGTTTTAGTTATTTGAGATAAGTATCTGTCGAATTTCTGTGGTTATTAGGGTTTAAAACGTTATGTTGAGAGATGTATGTGTGTATGTATATATATATATATATATATATATATATATATATATATATATATATATATATATATATATATGAAAACAAACTGGTCCTGCTTCTGTCGCGCTCTTTCATGCTGGTGCAGGTGTGAGGAATGGACAATTTCCTCTCATAAATCCAAGAACAAACAGTCCAGGAGGAAGTTTTTTTTTTTTATTTTTTTATTTTTTATTGCAGTCAAAATTAAATCACCATCCTTCAACACCAACGCGTTTCGACCTGCTGGTCTTGATCAGAGTGCGGTGGTGAAGTTGCTTGCAACTAAACGATTAGGGTACCATAAACTGTGCCCTTCTCTGAAGGCCCCTTCCCCCTGGCACTCCACTGCCCAAATGAAGAGATTAGTTCACCCAAGGTGACCTCCATATTCCATCCTAGAAATTTTCGACTGTTTTTTTTGGGCCTTCATATGTTTTCTAACAGCCCTATTTCTGCAGAACGATTTTCCGTCAGAACCAACCATCTTTAGGGTAGACGGGACAGATATTCAAGTAGGGGGAAACATTTTTTTTTTTTTTTTTAATTCTTGACCGTATACATCAGACTATAGGACAGTTTCTCTGTTGCTAGAGTGAGGCAGAGATTTTGCACTTACAGTGTCACTGAAAAGGGTTCTGTCTTTTTTTTTTTTTTTTTTTCAGTCCTTTCATGTTAACTAGTACCATTGCTGGATCTCTGTGTGTCTTCCCCGTAGCGTCATTTATGTTGCTTAGTAATTCGTTACCGAAGGGTTTAATCTTTCCTCATTCAGTCTCTGCTTTACATCGCCAACACACATCTGAAGTTCCTGGGGAATATACTTTTCAGTTTAGGGTTCAGGTACCATCTCCTACTCAATTATATTCAGCCTCTCTGTGTTGGAAACTTTTGAAGCCACACTGGATGTTGAGCCAATGTTTAGGCTATTCTTTCTCACTAAATTCTCTTCTCAGTTCTGTTTCTATTGAGTTTGATAAGACCAGCTGTCCTTGTAGCAATCTTCCAACAAAAGTTGGTATAGTTTTGTTGTGAGGCCCTTAGATGTTTCATGTGTCGTTAGTAACTTCTCAAACAGGGTTAAGGGACTGTGCATTTCCCAGCATCTTATCTAAATATATTTTGTTCCGTCAGTTTTGTTTAGGTGGAACTCCCTTCTGCAGTCCCCAAACGAGCCCAGTTATCAGGGCTTTTCTGAATTGCAAGAGGTCCGTCAGGGATCTGATGGGACCAGGAAGCAAATTCCCGATTTGGGCTGCTCTCACCATAAAGGCACGTCCGCCATGTCTGGTCTTCCTGACTTTCAGAATGCACACAAGGTTGGCAGTGGCAGAAAGAAGCCACCTCCCCGCGTAGTATATTTTTAGTCTGTTTTCTAATGGCACTGGCCACTGCCCTGGAGGGCTCTGAAAACCGTACAAAGAGATTTAAAGACTATGCGCTGGCGCAACGGAAGCCAATGCAGATCTTTCAACGCCATAGAGATAGATGTCCTCCTGGGTCTATTTAAAGCCAACTTGGCAGCAGTGACCTGCACTCTGTACAGTCTATTTAGAAGGTTCTCTGGTGCAGCTAACAAAAGGGCATTACAATAATCCAGCCTTCTCAAAATAACACTGCGAACATTGAGTGTTTTAGCAGAAGGGGGCATCAGCGTGAGAATCGTCCAGAGACCTCGAAGTGGTGAAAAACAGGTGCCTCTTACTTTGTCCACATGTGTTTCCATGGACAGCTTACTGTCAAACATAACCTCTCGGTTACGAACTGATGCAGAAGAGGTTAACTCTACATCAAAAGGCCAGCAATTCGATGGGATTGCAGTCGGCTCTTTGCTTGCGGAACAACACTGGAGCTCGGTTTTATCTCCGTTAAATTTAAGACAATTAAGATTGAGCTAGCTGATGACATTGTTCATACAGTTATGAAAAGCAGTGACAGACGCTGGTTGACTGTTGTTCGAAGGGGCCATCAGTATTTTTTTTTTTTTTTTTTTTCCCTTCCTAGTCTAGCTCGATACCACCCCCCAAACCCTTTCATTTTCACAGCAGTGATTCCACCCAAACAAGAAATATAATGGCCTTTCAGTTTGTTATTATCTGAAATTTAAAACTGGGCCAGTTAGTGTTAGTCAACGTTTTAACAGATCTAGTAATATCAATTCCCAAATATTTGATCAGGGTTTTGACCCATTGCATTGGACAATGAATCCTCAATTAGATCTTGCTGTCTCTTGGAATAGATAGGCTTAGTACCTCCTATTTGTCCTTATTCATTTGAAATCCTGATGCTTTTTCGAAGTCTCCCAGGCATTTCATGACCACAGTTAGAGATCTCAAATTCCATTATTGGAAGGAGGAAATAGTCTTGAAACAGGCTTATTTTTAGTTATTTCCACCCGAATTAGACCACCTGGATAAACAGGTGAGATCTGATAAGCCCTGCTAGGGCCACAATTACAAGGACAAAGAATATGAATTACAGGGGAAGCCCTGTTGTGTGCCCCTAAACAGCATGAATGTTTCAGGTGACACACCATTAACTTGGATTCTTACCTCCAGTTGGACATAGCAAAACTCTGTTTATATTGGGGCCTAGACCTAGGCTTAGTCATGCCCTGAAGAAGTCCCAGCTCACACCATCAGACATCAGGAGAGCAGGGACCCCCTCTCTTTTTTGCATTTATTGATCACATAGCCTACGTTACTCACATTGTCAGCCCCCTGTCTTTCTATAACAAAACCCACTTGATCTTGGTTCAGCCAGGATGGGCAGAAACTTATTTAGACACTCTACAAGTTTTTGTGTGAAGACCTTAATGTCCATGCTCAGAAGGGCCACAGGCCTGTATGATTTGCTGTCTTCACGTTTCCCTGGTTTTGCGACCACCGCTACCTCAGCTTCCCTCATAGTAGGGGTAATGCCTCCTGCTTTGTGGAAAGTGTTGAACAGTTCAAAATGAAAGCCCAGCAAAAGAAGTGCAAACTGTCTATAGAATGCCACAGTGAGGCGATCCCCACTAGAGTCTTGTTCGGTTGCATGTATTTTAAAAGCACGTAGAACCTCCTGTGTGGGGATTGGTTTGACTACTTCTGTTTTCCAAACTGGAGGCTAGATGGCACGTGTACCCTGTTCTGAAAAGTCAAGATAGCCTTCTGTTTCTCCTAACCTGAAGTGTATAGGGTTTTATAAAACGTGAGAACTAAATCCTGGTTTCCCTTTTCACTAGTGACTTTTATCCCACCCTGAGATCATAGTTTTTGCTGTGAGTTCCATCATCTTTTGAGCCCTCAGTTTGTTGGCAAGAATTTTAGCAGAGTTGTTGCTCTTCTTTCAAACCTTTTGCTTCAACCTCAGTAAAAATGCTTCTGCCTTGCCAATTCTATGGACTCTCAGTTGGCCATTATGTGCGTCCCTTCCCTTTACCTTCTTATGGAGGGATTACGTTTGTGTTCTCTTTACGCTTTCTCGACGTCCACTCAGAGTTTGTGTTTGCTAAGGTGTGCCTTTCTACATATATTTGCCATTATAGAGGTGGCTGCTTCCCCTCAAGATAGCTTTAAAGGTGTTCAGATTTGTGCCCTGTGATGTATCTTTTAGGTTGGTTTTGCTGAAATATTCCCTAGTGTTCTGGCAGAGCTCTTCTGCCCACCTGATCCCAAGTGGCGTATGTCAAATCTGTGGCCTATATAAGTATCTAAATGCTGTAAAATGATGCAAAACCATCTTTATCCCATACAAATGTTCCAAATTTGAATAATCCTGTATCGAATGGTGACACTACTCATGGTGGAAGTAGCACTGTTTAAGAAACTGATAGGTTAAAAGTAAAGCAAGTGACTCATTACAAGGTTCCCATTGGCTATGCTTACTGCTAACAACTTTTTCTCCTTCAGCTGTGCTTTAGAAGTCTAGAAGCACAAGCCATCCCGGCTGCGTCTAGTGTTTACTAGCAATAATTTCACATTGTTTTCTAAAACGTTGCACTGTTTCTTTAAGATTTATTTTGGGAAAGCATGCAGTGTCAGTTAATGTGCGTGGTCCTTTTTCTTTTCACGTAGGGGGCTCTTCATTATTGATCCAAATGGCATTGTGAAACATTTGAGTGTGAACGACCTCCCAGTTGGCCGCAGTGTGGAAGAAACCCTGCGCCTGGTGAAAGCCTTCCAATACGTGGAGTCGCATGGCGAGGTGTGCCCTGCCAATTGGACCCCAGATTCCCCAACGGTATGTAATGTAATGGAGTGGCTGAGCAATGCTAGAGGTTTCAGAATGCTGTTGGCAGTATCTTTGTTGGTAGGAGCATCATGAAAGTGTGAAGGTTCACAACACCAATAGATCCAGAGCAATGTAACACGCTGAACAGAAAACAAATGCAGGATGAGATTGGTATCTCAAAATGGTGGGGCTTTGGTCTTGATCTATGCAAGCTTTATGAATCGCTCATGCACACAAAATCTCTGAAATAATACTAATTGGATACACCATCTTTACACCCCTTAAATTGTATTTGTTTATTGAATCTATTATAGTTTTTTTTTTGTGTGTTTTTTTTTTATATTTTTTGTTTTTTTTTAGCAAAATCGTCGTACAAAACATATCCATACAAAACATGTCCAAACAGAACCAATGAACAAATTATACAGGCAGTGATAGTCCGTGGTCTTGTTCCAGAAGTGGAAGAGGCAGATAAAAGTTGTTTGTCATTTTTAAAATGTTTTTATTAAGGCTTTCCGAAATAATTCGGCAGTGGAGTACTTGTACCAAGTTAAAGATGTAGTGTGCTAAAGTCCAAAACATTACTAAGCTATGAAGCCGTGATGCACTATTATACGACTGAGGATAAGCGATCTCCATCTTCATATATCAGCACTAGAACATTTTCTCTGCTCACATATTCCAGGATATGTGCTATTAACAGTCGCCCACTCGCTAGCAGCAGCGTTTTAGATTCAGAAAGTACTTGATTAAGCAACTATAATGTGTTCTCATCTGAGAGATAGCCTACCATAAAGCATAAAGAGAGCAACTGTGTCGAGGGGATTAGGAGTGTGTATCCCCATGGAAACTACAATGCAGAGCATTGTAGGGGTATTCAGCCCTCTGCCTTAGTGAAAGCTGTGAGAATTTTCACCCATAGGTATGCAATGGGTTTCCTACGAATCCACTGCAGTTTCTCAGCTCCTATTACGACGCCCTCCCCCAGGTCTCCACCTCGTGCTTCCATCTGCTGTGAGGTGGACGTTCCAGCGACTGCCAGTGTCACACTGTATCCCTACGAGCAATAACCAGGGCCAGGTCTAAGAATCTGTTGCCCACTTTTTTACTTCGCTGTCGTGTATAAGAATGCATATCTCTAAAGTGTGTAGTTTGCATCTCCTCGAAGTGTGCTCCAAACCCCAACTACCTTAGCTCAGTGCTTCAGCACTACAGGGCAACTCCACACCACGTGGATAAAATCCGTGTCTGTCTGGGCACAGTCGGGGCAGCGTATGGTCTCTCTTTGCATCATAATATTTAGCCCATGTGGAGTAAGGTAAGTCCGATGTAAAAAGTGTGTATTTGTAGCGTTTGTTCAGAGATAACCTGTGTACCCGCTCATGTCCTGCTTACATTCCTTTCTTACGAACAGTCTATGCAAATATGTTTCCCATCGGGTTTATAATGCAGGTAAATTGCCTGTCCTCATGCACACGTTAGTTCGATAAATCCGTGAGACGAGTCTGCGTCCACCCCCTAAAGTCACCCAGGTTTGCAGCAAGTCCTGCGTGGGCTGCTCAGTGGAGCCCGCCTATCAAAGACTGATTATCAATATCATAAGTGCGGCAGTGTTGGGAATTCCATCGATGGAAGCCATATCCCCATCCGGCTCATCGAACTTGTGAGCCCTGCCTTCTGCGTAGCAGTCTCCCACTGTAGCCCACTTTCGTCCTGCATTTCGGGAAGAAGCCTTCTCCAGTTGTGGGTAAGCCAACCATTAGAAGTGCTGGCACAGTCGGCGGGCGGTGCGATGTCTTTCGGAACACAGATGTAGAGCATCGAAGTGCTAGGCTAAGCAGCTGAGGGTGCTGAGACGCTTTCAGCTGCACGCCACAAGGGCACGCCTGTGGCATGGGTATCCCACCTCCCCAACTCCACTGTGTTTGTTAGAGCAAAAATGAAAACAGACCTAGACTAGATGCCCATCTAACAGCACACAGGTCAGAAGCTCAGAAGAGCGAACATGGGATGGTTTGTGGTGAAGTCAGAGCAAGCATGCTAAGGGAGACCATAGGAAACAGTTTTGTGAAATTAGGTAGGGAGGAGAACGGTAATTAAATAAAATACTTAAAAATGGGATGGGAATTACAACATAGAAGAAAGATAGCGAGAATAGGTGCTGTAGATAAGAGCGTATAGGTGAGTGAGTCACAACAAAGGGAATGTAAGGATTCTATGTAGACTTCAGGTGAGTTGAGATAATTGGACAGACCTACATATAGTGAAGAGCAGTTGTTTTGGAAACGAGTAAAAAGTACAAGTTTAAGGGAAGAGAAAGGAATGAATGATTCGATTTTTATGAATGTTAAATAATTTGAATCAGCAAGATGTAATAACCGAAATAAACCGAGGAGCGAAATTGAGGCAAATTGACGATAAAACCAAGATTACAAACAGAAAGAAAACACGATATGCGGATAGGTTAAAAAAACAAAAATTAATGGTGGGTGAGATTAGCCAGAAATGAACAGAACCTCGGTCTTCGTGGCATTAAGTTTTAGAAAAATGATTAGCCACTCAGTCATAAATGAAGGAAAGATAAGAGGGACACGTCCCAAAAAGGAGGTAAAAAGGAAGAAAAAGAGAATAAACTATGGAATTTGTCTGCATAAAACTGTGATTGCAGGCTATCGGTCTTGATGATAAAAGACAGAGGGATGGTTTAGAGAGGGAAGTGGGGGCCAAGACCAAAACCAAGAGGCATCCCAATTTAAAGAGGCTAAATAGCGGGCACAATACCATTCCAAAGGACAGACAAAGAACGATTTTATTGGTAAGATGAAAACCAGGACTAAATAGATACAAAGAATGAAAGGAGACCAAAAGAATAGTACAATCAAGTGTGGAAAGTAGTAGTAGATTGTTTGCTCTTAAACAGAGATCTCTTGTATGAATAACATACACTTTTAGAAAGCTGACCACTGAGAGCCACATCATATTCTCTGCACCACTACCACTCCTTGCTTCCAAGCCATTAGATCATTTCTGGGAGGGAAGAGTGATGAGATGGTAGCCATGCTGATGGGCAAGTGTCCCTGAACATTTATGAATCCCAACCATAAACCCACCCTTCCCGACCTCTGCTTGAGAACTAGAGACTGCAGTTCCTGGAGTAGAAAGAAAGGAGGCACGCTGGCTTTGAGTGAGGGATTGATTATACTTGTCAACTTTGAGGTGGATAATTATTGTGAGGAGATGCAAAGTGAGCTGGAGATTTTTCTTAATACATGAGTTATTGAGCAGCAAATAAGGTAAGGTGACATTGCAACAATGATACATTTTCAGCAAAACCATGTCTGGGGTGTTTTGTCTAGTAAGCTAGTCTACCACTGATGTGAAGTTTCCCTTCATGTAGCAGTGGAGAATGGACAAGGGGATTTAGGTTACTGCAAGTTCTAAATGTGAGGGAGGCTTCAAAGTTTAGTGCTCTTTGGATCTTGAACCTACAATGTTTTAAATTAACTTGAACAATGTTTGCACAAGTAACATTTGTCCTGTCTCTGGTCTCGTGCTTGCAGATCAAACCTAGCCCGGAAGGCTCCAAGGAGTATTTTGAGAAGGTGAACTGATGGTGTCCAGACTGGCTCACCACACTGCTGATGAAGACTGTCGGGTGCTGCTGAAAGAACCAGATCTCCATAGTGAAGGAGTTGTTCCTATCTCTAGGGAGAGCATTAGGCAATGAAGCAACGCCTTACATTTCATTTTCACTTTGAACAATAATGTCAAACGAGATTTGATTTTCTGTGACCGCCAAGTATATGGCTGATATATTTTATGTTAATTAAGGATCATGATTACCATTAGTCTGGCTCCCACGTTTCAAATAAAAGTGGTGCACATGGAGTTCTTACAGTTGCCTAGAGATTACTACTGTATGTTGGAAGTATTTCGCAGATTTACCTTCAGTGTACAAAAATGATTTATTTATGTGTTTAATGCCCAACACTCTGATTGTGGCGGCAAAGGTGTAGGGGCCACGTCCTTCCTTAATTTCCAGACCACAAGAACGGATAGTGTAAAGGCTGAGCTGTGTTTAGCTAGAGAGCTGTTTACATGTGCTTTCTGCGGCTTCTCTAAGTGAATCTAGCTGACAGTAGGTAGGCTTTGTACAGGAAATGGAGAAGTGACTGGAAGAGCAACTGCAGAATGAGGATGTCACGGGAGCGGAGAAAGAGATTGAGAAAGAGGACATCAGCAAAAGGGTGAGTTGAGGGTCCTGGAGTGATTGATTTTAAAGTGAATGGGGATATTAAGTCAATCAATCAGATACTTTATTTGATTAAAAAAATATCATAAATGTATGACAGCTCAAAATTCTTCAAATGTGTTTTTTAAATCAATAATAAATACATTAAAACTGCATGCTTTTACGATATCAAGTAGTACATTTCAACAAATATCCCACAGCCACACATATATAAGGATCACATGGCGTTGAAAGGAAAAACAAAGCAGGCCTATATAATCTAAAATTATACCTTTTCAAAGCTGGCGAAATAATAAAATAGTATATTCAAAGTAAAAATTACAGAAAAAAAATAAAATGTCAAAGCCTTTGGGGAGAAACATTGTCGCACGGGCAAACAGAAACAGTTGAATTCCTATACTGGCCGAAAGGGAACGAAACAGAGAAGACTCCGTATAGTGCAGAGTCTAAATCTCAACAACAGTGCATGTTCCCACTGGTCAGATATAAACTGCAAATACAGTTCAATACCAGCGAAGGCTAACAAAGCAATACATTGCCTATTGGTAGGCTTTTTAAGTTCGACCTCTTCCCTCAAATGCCGGCTTTCATCATTGAAAATTCACCTTAACCACTGCAAGTCAGATTTGGTAATGCTTTTAGGGTCGTTAAAAAGGGAACGCGTACTCAAACGAAAAAGCCTGATTTATCATAGGCAAGCTAAGAATATGCCTACCCTTAACACAATATATGCAGTCCTCGATTACTTGTTTGTTTAAGGTGGCCTTACTATTATTCCAGATTTGCAGCTAAAGTCTCGGAGCATCATGTCCTATACGGCCTATATGGTAACTTAAACCACTCTCCTCATAGCAACAAAATGGGGACAACAAGGGGCCTGAGATAATAACCTTTGATAGAAGCAATTTTCTTTTATCTGAAGACAAGTGCCCATTGTGAACCCCCAAATACCAGCAACATAAGTATCCACTGGCGCACACTATGAATTATACATTTCAAGAAAGGCCACTCTGTTTGCCCCGACTAGCGGAATTAGATCGAAGAAGGCACCAAGCGCCTGTGAGTATCTGAGACACCTCGCAGTGATATTAGTGCTCAAAGTTCCGTTTGAGTCAAAGTAGACAGAATATTACCATTACAGCTCTCAGATTTTGTTTTTAGCAAAACAAGCCATAATGTCTGAGCTAGTAACACATCAGCAGCCTACAGTAATGCTGGAACATGCTGTTGACTTATCTGTGGAACATCCTGTCCACTTTAAATCAGATGTCAATTAAGATAATTTATATATCGGATAAATTATATGTGCACTAAAATACATCCCTAGCGAAACACCCTTCCCGCCCCCGCCCCCGCCCCCCCTCAAGTAGACCAAACAGCTCACTGCACTCTCCGTTTGGACCAACACTATCCCTTCTTGATAGATTTAAGTGGAAAAAAGTGCAAAACGTTGACCAAAGCAGGATCCAGACCCCTGTCATAACAAATGGCAACATTTAGAACGGTTAACCCAGTCAAGGATGCTGGAAAGGTCTATGAAGGCTAGCTACAGCGAACAGTGCCTGACTACCACATATTAACTTATGAGGAAATTGAGATTCGGGCCCTGCTACGTTATACCCATGCCCTCCCAAAAACAAATATACTGACAAGAACAAAAAATATTTTGATCGTGGGTCTGATATATAATTCAATTAAAAATTACTCCCAGAGAGTTTTCACAGATGTGTCAATGAGGGAAATAGGACGATAATAGCGGGGATCGAATCTGTTGCCTCTTTTTGAAAATCGGTATGATCACAGGCCCAGGACACAGGTAAAGTTAATAGTCAAGCAATTAAAAGATTAGTAAGTAAGGGAGACCATATATCCAGGTTGCCCTTAAATAAATTGGAACTGTAGCCTAGGAGCTTTGTTGGTGGGATAATTCCAAGAGGACAGTAATAACTTCCTCTGTGTTAAACTTTATGCATGTGTACTGGGCACATCCAACAAAAGCCTTTTTTTTTTTTTTTTTTTTTTTTTTTTTTAGTACCATTTATTCATATGATATACTGTTAAAAAAAAGTTGTACCCAACACACTGCTGTAATGTGCAAACTAAATGGGGTCTAGCTGCAAGAGTTGCTTCTAATATGGTTTACAGTGGCCCAAAAGAGCTTTGCATCTTTGATTCAATTAGGGTGCGTAAATCACTGGGGCAGATCTTCCTCTCACAGAAGGCACTTTTGTAGCTGACCCTACATCTGCTTTCACCCAGGTTTCTTAGTCTAGTGTGCAAGGCAATTTGGCAGACAGCAACCACCTACTCATTGAGACACCTGTAACAAGGTTTAATAAGCAGAAGTCTTTCCTTCGTCCATATTTCTATGAAAGACCTGACCAGTATCCTGTGCTTCAGCGAGGCAGAGCTTAACCGCCCTCCTGTTAAGCCTAGTTAAAGTTGTCAGGAGGATTGCCGGTTATGAAGCTTCCAAACAAATCAGTATTATTCTTTGGGAGCATGGCGCAGTGGATCCAGGCCAGATTGGGATTTGAGAGCTGGGAAAATAAACTGACAGGATGAAGGTTTTACGATCCTTAATTTGCAGATCTACAGCCTGACTATTAACAACCCGGCTAATCGGGGAATCTAACAACAAATATGATCTATATTGGATACACAGCCTCTACCAGCGCAGCTGAACACTAACCAGGTCCCTTTCCATAATGAAATCACCCAGTTCGAGGCCTTTCGTATTGGATCCAGAGGATGGATAGGCTAGCACACAATTGGCCCTGGTCAAAAGCTACCTAAGTTTAATGCAGCATTAAAATCCCCACAAATTGACTGCCAGGATCCTTATCTGCTCCAGAGAGCGTTCCCAGACCCTTCACATTACTTAGCTGGAGAACTGGGCCGTCCAACTGGAGACGCGAACAGAGTGCGCAGCCAAGCGAAGTAGTGGCCAGACAGCTCCTACTGATCTGAGAGGAGAACCATGACCACTCTCTGGAGGCGGCTAAACACCTTTGGCGAGCGGCCAATGCCAGGATGTATGGATGGGGGGACAAAAACAGGAAGCTGCTTTACTGGTTGGCTTCCCACCATCAATCATCTAGCATTATCCCCAAAATATTCTAATAGGTGAAGAAAATGGGGAAGCCATTTCCTCGCTGGGGGCGGGGAAGACTCCTGGGCCCAACGGGTTCCCGTTGGAATATTATAAAGTGTTCCTGGGACAACCTGGTACAGCACCTTACAGCCTTATACGAGGAAGTGGATCGACTGGACTCCATTCCGGATTTAGATCTCGCTACTATTGTGGTGCTTCCCAAAACTCAACCACCGTCGCGTAATGTGCTGATTACAGGCCAACATCCTTTATTAATAGTGAATTGAAATTTATGCCACAATTCTTGCCTCGTGTCTTAAAAGGGTACTACCGCTGCCGATTCACCCAGGTCAGTGTGGATTCATTGCCAACCGAAGCATGCAGCACTGTATATGTCTTTTACACATCATCCTAGCTCGGCGCCACCAGTTGCCCCAGAACCTAGCCCGTCTATTTATTGATTTTGAAAAGGCCTTCGACACTGTTGACTGGAGATTTCTCTTCCTTGTATTACAGCGTGCAGGTTTGGGGCAGAGATTCCACCAACTAGTCCATGCCTTATATGCCAACCCCACGGCCCAAGTGCAAGTCAGCGGTACCCTAACCTCTATATTTCCTGTCCGCCCGGGAAGGCGACAAGGCTTTGCCCTGGCCATTAAACCTTTGGCATAACTGATTAAAATAGACCTGCTATATCGCGGTTGGAATTGGGGAACAGCCTCTGAAGACCGTGTGGCCCTGTATGTCAACGATGTTCTGCTGTATATGAGGGAGCTCAGTGAAAGTGGCCCAAGGAGCTTTCACTTCCTGCGTTGCTATGAAGAGGCCTCGGGGCTCTAAATGAACCCTGCCAAATCGGTGTTGGTGCCCCTAACGCTGTCGCAAGACTGATGTGATTGGCAGGGGGTGGTGCCCATTTGCCGGCTGAGCTTTAAATACCTTGGTATATGTGTGGCCCTCCTTCCAGAACTCACATAGACCCTAAATCTGACACCATTACGATCCCGAATCAAGGCGTATCTACAAAGATGGCAAGTATTGCCGTTAAACATCCTGGGCCGCGTGGCCTTATATAAAATGATGGCCTGCCTTTTTATATGTGCTCCAAAATTTTCCTTTTTTGATTCCACGTTCCTCGTTCCAGACACTGGAGAGAACTACCTCATTCCTCTGGAAGGGCGCGAGACACCAGATAGTACTACAGCATTGCCGGAGGGGGGAGGAGGTTATGATGGCGGGGATGAGTATGGCTAACCCATACCTGTACTACTTGGCGACACAACTCCTGGTGGTGCATGACTGGTTTAATGGGGGGGGGGGGGGGGGGGGGTGGAGGGGGTTGGACGGACATGGCCTATCAGTTTGAGTTAAACACACTCGTATTTCCACGTACTCTAGGTCTTCTTTATGGCTCACCGCTTCCCCAAGACATGGATCCAGTGACCAGGGCTGTCTTTCTTGCTTGGCGAGCAGCACTGCAACATACTCAGTGGAGCAATGTCATCACCCAACAGACTCCATTGTGGCACGGCATATGGCTGAGCGAATCGCCCACATTGGGGGGGTTTGCAAAATGGGACCTTCTGGGCATTTCGCACCTAGGGGGCGTATGGGTGGGGGATGCCATGCCATGCGATCCTTTCATGATTTCCAATCTGACTTTCAATTCTCCCACATGCAGTTCTTCAGATACCTCCAACTCCGGCATGCCCTGGGCAAGCACTTTTCCCACACAGACTCCGTGCCGGAATACAGTCCACTACAGGCTAAGCTGCTAATGGGAGTCTTGGGGAGGAAAAAAGGAATATCCCAAATCTACAGGATGTTAATTAACAACACTCCAGGTAACCTATACCATATCAGGAACAAATGGGAGGGCTGGTTTTGAGACCCATTGAAGAGAAAGACTGGGTGGAAGTGCTAATGGCACCCAAAATATTGTCTGTGTCTGCAAGACTGCGTGTGGTGCAGCTGTACTTTTTGTATGGGGTGTAACTATTCCCTGACCCGCTCTATCGGGCAGGTCTTCGCCCTTCTGCTCAATGCCCATGGTGTGCAAGGAACTCATCAGACTTCTTTCATATGGTCTGGACATGCCTGCTAATACAGGTGTATTAGGGTAAGATAAATTGCTAATTGAATGTAGTGCTGGGAAGTGAACAACAGATGTTCCCAAAATTGGTCCTGTTGGGCACGATGGAGGAGTTGGAAGGCACAAGAGCTGACCGCACGTTTGTTGGCACTGCCATGCTGGTGGCCAAGAGAGACATTGCAGCCACCTGGAACTCCCCCAAGGGGCCGTCCTTGCAGAAATGGAGGCGCAGAGTTGACTGGTGTGCAAACCAAGAAAAATCATTCTACGAGGCGAGGGGCTGTCCCCATAAGCACACGAAAATGTGGGGGGATAATAGTTGGGTCTTCTCCTGTGAATGAACACAACTGTGTATCTCTACTGTATAACAATGTTGTGGATCTGTCATATGGTTAAAAGATATAAGTATGACTAAGCTGGCTGTGCAAGGCCTTACCTGTGCAATGTTTTTCTCCTCCTTTTTCTTCTTCCCCCTTCTTCCTTTCTTTCAACAGAACCAATAAAATTGTTTTTATAAAAAAAAAAATCCCCACAAATTAGGGCATGACTAATTCCGTGGGCACCTGTTCTGGGAAAGGACAGTATCAACGTTCTCAAACAGTTTACCAAAATTAACAATATTTGAGTAGGAAAAATCTTTATAAAAATTAAAAATACAGACTGAAAAATTATTACAGCATTCAGTAATTATCACCTGAGTAGCAGTATAGATCAAACTCATCTTGGCATTTAAGGACAGTCTCGCCAAAACAGATAGGCTCCCTGAGTTAGAAGGCTGAGCTGAAATAGATCAACATTAGTAGGCATTGTGCAGGATATCAGTTAGCTCCCAGATCTCCTGCAGCGGAATAATGGCAGAGCGCTCAATAAAAGAGAGCCAGGAACTAGACTCTGGCCTAGAGCGTAGCCCACGATGTTCAAACTCACAATTCTTAGGACACCAGGGCAGTGTGTGCAAATCCAGGTGGATCTAGCTAAGGGTCCTGCTGCCACGGAAACACCGCTACAGGCTAACATTAAAATATGTCTACATAGCCCCTCAAGTCCTTCTAATGGCGAAAAAAGGCTATGGATGGGGGACAGACCTTTCCGGTGAAGGGCCTACAGGGACAATTTGAGTTATCAAAGCAGAGGAACAAGATAAACTGTTTGTATAAGTAACCAAGAGAAAATACATGAATGCAACTAGACCCACCAAATTAGTTGCAAACCCTAGAAATTGAAAAGCTAGTTTTTTTACGTTGATTTCAATAGTGTCGCCCACAAACTGTTTAAGAGCAGTCCCAATCCATGCAATCCGGCTCACTTGTAAAGCTTTGTTAGTTTGTTAAATGAGAATCCACCAGTATCTACTAAGCCAATGAGTGGTCCCTATTTCTAAGTTTGGTATGGTTCCCAAATTACCCCTCACCAAGCAAAGGAACGTTTATCAAGATTAACACATAGGGATAGGTCTCAAGTGGCAAATGTATGGTAGGCAGCTTCTTTGGCGATCTGCTTGGCAAAGGACCTTGCATTTCCAGAGCCAAATAGGTATGACTCACGGATAGTGCACTAGGCACAGTAGAAATTCAGATGAAATGAGTCACCTTTAGTTTTTGTGAACAGCGATTAGAAGAAGTGCAAGACGGACCTGCATCCTTGCTACTCAGTGCCTGAATCGCTCCAGATTCCACTTTAGAGCTAAGAGGTCAGCGGGAGAGCTGAATATCATCAAGAATGTACAAATCTTGATCCTTCTAGTCTATTAACAATAAATCAATAAGCACTAGCCTACTGAGAAATGGCTTAACCAGATCCTTAAATAGGCCCCCAATTTATCATACATCTTATGTCAGTCTATCCAAGTATGCTTGTACCATAAAAGTTGGACAGGGTATACTGTCCTATGTATTTATAACAATATCCCTGGTAGTAATTGTGGGTGCATCTATTGCCTTTCATGCTTAACGGTTGGCACAACAGTGAGGGAAACATTCTTAAAACCAGCCACATGAGCACTGGATGAGATTCCAGCATCACCTTCAAAGGGGACAACCAAACCCGTAGAACTGGCAAAGATTGAATAAGCACCGTGAACATGGCAGTCAGTGGAAAAACGTCTCTATTTACCACATATACAGCTCTTTTGACTAATTTATCAATAATACTAGTACCAGATGAAGGGCTAGATGTGCTCAGGGCTTTCCGCTTACCTGTTTAGAAGTCCTTGGCCTCCTTCCTTCCACGGGACCACCCTCAGAAAAAAAAAACAAAGAAGGGAGGCCACTCTTTGCCTGGGCACGTTCCGTGCTGCAGGAACAGGTGGTGCCTTATGTAATGCACCAACGCCCCACTGCACTATAGCCACTGACGTCCAAACACACCTACATTGGTGCAGAGCAGTCCTGTGTGTTCGAGCATCCCTTGAGAATCAAAGGTTTGAGTTACCCCATTGTTTCACAAGTTTGCTTCCTCTGGGTGCTTTACTTTGACAAGAAGGGTGTCCCTCGTGGAGCCTCCGGTGACTTCTGAAAAACCGAACTGGTGATCTGGATCCCGTGATATGCACTATATGTAGGCTTGCTGGAGTTCAGAAGGTGAGTAACAATTAAAGATGACTTTAAATTTGTGTTTGTCTTATCACATGCAGTATGATCAAAGACAGAGGTGAAATGTCAGTCTAATCTTCTGACACACTGCTATTTATTCTTTTAACATGGAGACTTCTGTTTACTTTTCCTTGTCTTGCAGCAAACTGTAAGGATTATGTAAAGTGTGCAATCTTGCTGGTACGAAAGGAAAGACTGTAGGATGTTGTGGACTTATTTTGCATCATTAAATTTGACCCAGAGAAAAAGAGAAAGTAGAAAAGGAAGAAATTAGGGAAACTCAAGTTGAAGTAATGTTACTTGTTGCAAGGTGCAACTTTTACAAAGTTGCTGCTTTGTTGCCCAGAGTCCCCTGTGCCCATTCACAGTTTCACATGAGGTCTGCCCCGAGACAGCTTTCCACCCTCCTGGGGAGACATGCAAATTACTTCAAGTTAAAGACTCAAAGAAACCTGCAAGGGGAGAAGAGATGTTACCTCTCTCACAGAAGTCACGTAGGTGTTAGCCAAAAGGCGAGCTTCAAAGGAGAAGCCGCCTTTGAAAGGCAAATGGCCAATACTTGGAAAATGGGATGCTCTTTTGTATAGGTAGACAGGGTGGCACTAGGGACAGAGAGGAAAAGCCTGTAGTCAAACCAGTTTTCCAAGGGCATGTAGTACCCGTGGTAGCCACACATCTGGGTTAGGCTAAGGAGCTTTGCATGCCAAGGGTGGGGTCCTGCCATGTTGAAAGTGGCCAGAATAGGAAATTATGGCATAGCAAAATGCCGCAATTCTCCGGAAGTGGTCATCAGGAGGGAGGGAAACTAGTAGCCCAATGGCAACTGATCATGCCCTATCCCGAGGGCCTTTTCTGAGCATAATAAAGGCACCCTGGCACCCAAATGTCATGATCTGGGTGGACTGGGGAAGAGGACCGAAGAAGGACTACCCTGCTGCACCAAGGACCCGGTGAAGAGAGGCTGTATCTACTTGGACAGCACCTGCTGCAGCTGGTAGCTAACAAAGGAAAGGGACTGTGCCTGCTGTGTCCGGCTCATGAAGTTGATTCCGTAACCAGAGACTATAAGCGTCAGTTGGCATACCTCCTGTTTGCAACACAGGGTCACAACAGCTGAAGAAGCCTGATGTGGTGAGTTGTTTGCCGAGGTCTTGCAATTGCTGCTCCTCGCCATCATGTACACCAGGACACAAAGCTCAAAAGTTGCTTTCGAGTTTGCTGGACCTGAGAGAGTAGTCGGAGTGAAACTTGGCCTCCAAGAAGGCAAGTTATCACCCAAGGAAGGATTCTACTGTGATTGTGATACCTGGTGACTGATAGCCCAGTGGTGATTGGACTCCTACCAGGCCAGAGAGGTCTTCGAGGGACATCAACCCCACTCCTACCTCAAGTTTATTGACTAGGTTAATTAAAACCATCATAATTCAAGCATGCATACAATATAAATACTTAACATACTCGCTATATAAAATAGAAGTTCATAAAAACGTATTTTGCTTATTTGAAACTAAATCATATCATGGTGTTAAATTGTGCGCGACTAAAACCTACTCCACTAATTTCAACCTTATTCTTGATCTTAAATTCAGGATTTTCTTACTCCTGTGTTAAAGCTGCGTTGCGTCCTAGTTGCAAAAAAGTAAAATTTAGGGAATATCCTTAAATAATTAACACTCAGTTATACCTATGACTGTTATTTATTTATTCGGTCTAGATATAGACCATTTGAATACAATAGAACAGTCATACATAGCAATGGTAAAAGCTCATGTCCATCATTCAAATAAATACAATACATTCCTTAAAAAAGCTAAAACAAATAACATGATCAATTTGGGGACTGGTACATTTCTTATCATATCAATATAATTTTAAAAAATGCCATGCAGTTTAGGCTAAAAGTATATCAATAAAAAACAATTAAAACCATAATTGCTCACATAAAAACGATCCTAATAAAAAGAAGAAAAAAGAATCAAACGCCAGCAGTATACAATGTGTGTAGGAAGTTGGCTCGGTATGCACTATTTCAAAGTAAGGAATAGTATGCACAGAGTCCAAGGGTTCCCCTTAGAGGTAAGATAGTGGCAAAAAGAGATAATACTAATGCTCTATTTTGTGGTAGTGTGGTCGAGCAGTAGGCTTATCAAAGGAGTAGTGTTAAGCATTTGTTGTACATATACAAGCAATAAATGAGTAACACACACTCAAAGACAATTCCAGGCCAATAGGTTTTTGTATAGAAAAATATCTTTTCTTAGTTTATTTTAAGAACCACAGGTTCAAATTTTACATGTAATACTTCAAATGAAAGGTATTGCAGGTAGGTACTTTAGGAACTTTGAATAATCAAAATAGCATACACAGTTTTCAAATAAATCACATATAGCTATTTTAAAACTAGACAGTGCAATTTTCAACAGTTCCTGGGGGGAGTAAGAGTTAGTTAGTTTTTGCAGGTAAGTAAACCACCTACGGGGTTCAAGTTTGGGTCCAAGGTAGCCCACCGTTGGGGGTTCAGAGCAACCCCAAAGTTACCACACCAGCAGCTCAGGGCCGGTCAGGTGCAGAGCTCAAAGTGGTGTCCAAAACGCATAGGCTTCAATGGAGAAGGGGGTGCCCAGGTTCCAGTCTGCCAGCAGCCGCGTCTTCGGAGGGCAGACCAGGGGGGTTTTGTAGGGCACCGGGGGGGACACAAGTTAGCACAGAAAGTACACCCTCAGCAGCACGGGGGCGGCCGGGTGCAGTGCGCAAACACGCGTCGGGTTTCCAATAGAAATCAATGGGAGACCAAGGGGTCTCTTCAGCGATGCAGGCAAGGTGGGGCTCCTCGGGGTAGCCACCACCTGGGCAAGGGAGAGGGCCTCCTGGGGGTCACTCCTGCACTGGAGTTCCGATCTTTCAGGTCCTGGGGGCTGCGGGTGCAGAGTCTTTACCAGGCGTCGGGATCTGGGAAGCAGGCAGTCGCGGTCAGGTGGAGCCTCGGTATTCCCTCTGCAGGTGTCGCTGTAGGGGCTCAGGGGGGCAACTGTGGATACTCACGGTCTCGCAGTCGCCGGGGAGTCCTCCCTGAAGCGTTGTTTCTCCACAAGTTGAGCCGGGGGCGTCTGGTGCAGAGTAGCAAGTCTCACGCCTCCGGCGGGAAATGCAGTTGTTTTAAAGTTGCTCCTTTTGAAACAAAGTTGCAGTCTTGGGTGAACAGAGCCGCTGTCCTCAGGAGTTTCTTGGTCCTTCTAGAGCAGGGCAGTCCTCTGAGGATGGGGAGAGCGTCGCTGGAGCAGTGTCTTTAGAAGGGGGGAGACAGGCCGGTAGAGCTGGGGCCAAAGCAGTTGGTGTCTCCGTCTTCTCTGCAGGGTTTTTCAGCTTAGCAGTCCTCTTCTTCTTAGGTTGCAGGAATCTGAGTTCCTAGGTTCAGGGGAGCCCCTAAATACAGAATTTAGGGGTGTGTTTAGGTCTGAGAGGGCAGTAGCAAATGGCTACTAGCCCTGAGGGTGGCTACACCCTCTTTGTGCCTCCTCCCAAGGGGAGGGGGTCACATTCCTATCCCTATTGGGGGAATCCTCCATCAACAAGATGGAGGATTTCTAAAAGTCAGTCACCTCAGTTCAGGTTGCCTTAGGGGCTGTCCTGACTGGCCAGTGACTCCTCCTTGTTTTTCTCATTATCTCCTCCGGCCTTGCCGCCAAAAGTGGGGCCGTGGCCGGAGGGGGCGGGCAACTCCACTAGCTGGAGTGCCTTGTGGTGCTGTAACTAAGGGGGTGAGCCTTTGAGGCTCACCACCAGGTGTTACAGTTCCTGCAAGGGGGAGGTGATAAGCATCTCCACCCAGTACAGGCTTTGTTACTAGCCACAGAGTGACAAAGGCACTCTCCCCATGTGGCCAGCCACATGTCTTGAGTGTGGCAGGCTGCTAAAACCAGTCAGCCTACACGGGTAGTTGGTTAAGGTTTCAGGGGGCACCTCTAAGGTGCCCTCTGGGGTGTATGTTACAATAAAATGTACACTGGCATCAGTGTGCATTTATTGTGCTGAGAAGTTTGATACCAAACTTCCCAGTTTTTAGTGTAGCCATTATGGTGCTGTGGAGTTCGTGCATGACAGACTCCCAGACCATATACTCTTATGGCTACCCTGCACTTACAATGTCTAAGGTTTTGCTTAGACACTGTAGGGGCACAGTGCTCATGCACTGGTGCCCTCACCTATGGTATAGAGCACCCTGCCTTAGGGCTGTAAGGCCTGCTAGAGGGGTGACTTATCTATACTGCATAGGCAGTGTGAGGTTGGCATGGCACCCTGAGGGGAGTGCCATGTCGACTTACTCGTTTTGTCCTCACCAGCACACACAAGCTGGCAAGCAGTGTGTCTGTGCTGAGTGAGGGGTCCCCAGGGTGGCATAAGACATGCTGCATCCCTTAGAGACCTTCCCTGGCATCAGGGCCCTTGGTACCAGGGGTACCAGTTACAAGGGACTTACCTGGATGCCAGGGTGTGCCAATTGTGGAAACAAAAGTACAGGTTAGGGAAAGAACACTGGTGCTGGGGCCTGGTTAGCAGGCCTCAGCACACTTTCAAATCAAAACTTAGCATCAGCAAAGGCAAAAAGTCAGGGGGTAACCATGCCAAGGAGGCATTTCCTTACACAACCCCCCCCCCCCCCCAAACGAAAGAGGGTGAGACTAACCTTTCCCAAGAGAGTCTTCATTTTCTAAGTGTAAGAACCAGGAAAGGCCATCAGCATTGGCATGGGCAGTCCCAGGTCTGTGTTCCACTATAAAGTCCATTCCCTGTAGGGAGATGGACCACCTCAACAGTTTTGGATTTTCATCTTTCATTTGCATCAGCCATCTGAGAGGTCTGTGGTCAGTTTGAACTACAAAGTGAGTACCAAAGAGGTATGGTCTCAGCTTCTTCAGGGACCAAACCACAGCAAAGGCCTCCCTCTCAATGGCACTCCAACGCTGCTCCCTGAGGAGTAACCTCCTGCTAATGAAAACAACAGGCTGGTCACGGCCATCATCATTATTTTGGGACAAAACTGCCCCTATCCCATGTTCAGAGGCATCTGTCTGCACAATGAACTGCTTGGAGTAATCTGGAGCTTTTTGAACTGGTGCTGTGCACATTGCTTGTTTCAGGGTGTCAAAGGCCTGTTGGCATTCTACAGTCCAGTTTACTTTCTTGGGCATTTTCTTGAAGGTAAGTTCTGTGAGGGCTGTCACTATGGATCCATATCCCTTCACAAACCTCCTGTAATATCCAGTCAAGCCAAGGAATGCCCTGACTTGAGTCTGGGTTTTTGGAGCTGCCCAGTCCAGAATAGTCTGGATCTTAGGCTGGAGTGGCTGAATTTGGCCTCCACCTACAAGGTGTCCCAAGTAAACCAAAGTTCCCTGCCCTATCTGGCATTTTGGATGCCTTGATAGAGAGGCCTGCTGATTGCAGAGCCTTCAAAACCTTCTTCAGGTGGACCAGGTGATCCTGCCAGCTGGAGCTAAAGACAGCAATATCGTCAAGATAATCTGCACTAAAGGACTCCAAGCCAGCAAGGACTTGATTCACCAACCTTTGGAAGGTGGCAGGGGCATTCTTTAAACCAAAGGGCATAACAGTAAACTGATAATGCCCATCAGGAGTGGAGAATGCTGTCTTTTCGTTTGCTCCTGGTGCCATTTTGATTTGCCAGTACCCTGCAGTTAAGTCAAAGGTACTTAAGAATTTGGCAGCACCTAATTTGTCAATCAGTTCATCAGCCCTTGGAATGGGATGGGCATCTGTCTTGGTGACAGAATTAAGTCCTCTGTGGTCCACACAAAGCCTCATCTCTCTCTTTCCATCTTTGGTGTGAGGTTTGGGGACTAAGACCACTGGGCTAGCCCAGGGGCTGTCAGAGTGCTCAATGATTCCCAATTCCAGCATCTTGTGGACTTCCACTTTGATGCTTTCCTTAACTTGGTCAGACTGTCTGAATATTTTGTTTTTGACAGGCATGCTGTCTCCTGTGTCCACATCATGGGTACACAGGTGTGTCGGACCAGGGGTTAGGGAAAAGAGCTCAGCAAGCTGTTGCAGGACCTTCCTACAGTCATATTGCTGGTGGCTAGAGAGGGTGTCTGAATAGATCACTCCATCAACTGAGCCATCTTTAGGGTTTGATGAGGAGATCAGGGAGAGGTTCACTCTCAGCTTCCTGGTCCTCATCTGTTACCATCAACAGATTCACATCAGCCCTGTCATGGAAGAGCTTAAGGCGGTTCACATGGATCACCCTCTTGGGGCTCCTGCTAGTGCCTAGGTCCACCTGACTCTTCTTTTCTAGCACTGGGTAAGGGCCACTCCATTTGTACTGAAGTGCCCTGGGAGCCACAGGCTCCAGAACCCAAACTTTCTGCCCTGGTTGAAATTCAACCATTGCAGCCTTTTGGTCATACCAAAACGTCTGGAGCTGTTGGCTGGCCTCAAGGTTTTTACTTGCCTTTTCCATGTACTCTGCCATCCTTGAACGTAGGCGAAGTACATAGTCCACTATGTCTTGTTTAGGCTCATGAAGAGGTCTCTCCCAGCCTTCCTGCACAAGAGCTAGTGGTCCCCGTACAGGGTGGCCAAACAGAAGTTCAAAGGGTGAGAACCCTACTCCCTTCTGAGGCACCTCTCTGTAAGTGAAAAGCAGACATGGCAAGAGGACATCCCATCTCCTTTTGAGTTTTTCAGGTGGCCCCGTGATCATGCCTTTTAATGTCTTGTTGAATCTCTCAACAAGGCCATTAGTTTGTGGATGGTAGGGTGAAGTGAATTTATAAGTCACTCCACACTCATTCCACATGTGTTTCAGGTATGCTGACATGAAGTTGGTACCTCTGTCAGACACCACCTCCTTAGGAAAACCCACTCTGGTAAAAATACCAATGAGGGCCTTGGCTACTGCAGGGGCAGTAGTCGACCTAAGGGGAATAGCTTCAGGGTATCTAGTAGCATGATCCACTACTACTAGTATGTACATGTTCCCTGAGGCTGTGGGAGGTTCAAGTGGACCCACTATGTCCACACCCACTCTTTCAAAGGGGACCCCACCACTGGAAGTGGAATGAGGGGGGCCTTTGGGTGTCCACCTGTCTTACCACTGGCTTGACAGGTGGTACAGGAGACACAAAACTCCTTGACTTTCTGGGACATGTTGGGCCAGTAGAAGTGGTTGACTAGTCTCTCCCACGTCTTGGTTTGTCCCAAATGCCCAGCAAGAGGAATATCATGGGCTAAGGTCTGTATGAACTCCCTAAACTCCTGAGGCACTACCACTCTCCTAGTGGCACCAGGTTTGGGATCTCTTGCCTCAGTGTAAAGGAGTCCATCTTCCCAATAGACCCTATGTGTTCCAGTTTTCTTGCCATTGGACTCTTCAGCAGCTTGCTGCCTAAGGCCTTCAAGAGAGGGACAGGTTTCTTGCCCCTTACACAACTGCTCCCTTGAGGGTCCCCCTGGGCCTAAGAGCTCAACCTGATAAGGTTCTAACTCCATAGGCTCTGTTCCCTCAGAGGGCAGAACTTCTTCCTGAGAAGAGAGGTTCTCTTTTTGTTGTTGTGTTGCAGCTGGTTTCCCAGTTGTCTTTCCTTTTCTCTTGGTAGGCTGGGCCCTTTTTCCAGGCTCCAACTCTACTTTTTCACCCTGAGCCTTGCACTGTGCCCTTGTCTTGACACACACCAGTTCAGGGATACCCAGCATGGCTGCATGGGTTTTCAATTCTACCTCAGCCCATGCTGAGGACTCCAGGTCATTTCCAAGCAAACAGTCTACTGGGATATTTGAGGAGACCACCACCTGTTTCAGGCCATTGACCCCTCCCCACTCTAAAGTTACCATAGCCATGGGATGTACTTTAGTCTGATTGTCAGCGTTGGTGACTGGATAAGTTTGTCCAGCCAGGTATTGACCAGGTGAAAACCAGTTTCTCTGTCACCATGGTGACACTGGCACCTGTATCCCTCAGGCCTTCTACACTTGTCCCATTAATTAAGAGCTGCTGTCTGTATTTTTGCATGTTAGGGGGCCAGGCAGCCAGTGTGGCTAAATCCACCCCACCCTCAGAGACTAATGTAGCTTCAGTGTGACACCTGATTTGCTCTGGGCACACTGATGATCCCACTTGGAGACTAGCCATTCCAGTGTTAGCTGGAGTGGAGTTAGAAGTGGTACTTTTCTTGGGACAGGCCTTGTATCCAGTTTGGTGTCCAGGCTGATTACAGCTACGACACCAGGCCTTTTTGGGATCAAAGTTTTTACCCTTGTACCCAAAATTGTTTTGTGAAGAGGCTCTGGGCCCACCCTCCTGTGCAGGTCTTTGGGGGCCTATAGAAGACTCTTTACTATTTTTATTTTTGGATGTCTCAACACTCTTCCCCTGGGGAGGCTTTGTGACCCCTTTCTTTTGGTCACCCCCTGTGGAAGTCTTGGTCACCCTAGTCTTGACCCAATGGTCCGCCTTCTTTCCCAATTCTTGGGGAGAAATTGGTCCTAGGTCTACCAGATGCTGATGCAGTTTATCATTTGAACAATTACTTAATGGGTGTTCTTTCACAAATAAATTGTACAGCCCATCATAATCATTTACACCACTGCCTTGAATCCAACCATCCAGTGTTTTCACTGAGTAGTCTACAAAATCAACCCAGGTCTGGCTCGAGGATTTTTTAGCCCCCCTGAATCTAATTCTATACTCCTCAGTGGAGAATCCAAAGCCCTCAATCAGGGTACCCTTCATGAGGTCATAAGATTCTGCATCTTTTCCAGAGAGTGTGAGGAGTCTATCCCTACACTTTCCAGTGAGCATTTCCCAAAGGAGAGCACCCCAGTGAGATCTGTTTACTTTTCTGGTTGCACATGCCCTCTCAAAAGCTGTGAACCATTTGGTGATGTCATCACCATCTTCATATTTAGTTACAATCCCTTTAGGGATTTTCAACATGTCAGGAGAATCTCTGACCCTATTTATGTTGCTGCCACCATGGATGGGACCAAAACCCATCTCTTGTCTTTCCCTTTCTATGGCTAGGAGCTGTCTCTCCAAAGCCAATCTTTTGGCCATCCTGGCTAACAGGAGGTCATCTTCACTGAGGCTATCCTCAGTGATTTCAGAGGTGCTGGCCCCTCCTGTGAGGGAAGCAGCATCTCTGACTATCACAGTTGGAGTCAGGGATTGAGGGTCCCTGATCTCCCTAATTAGGACAGGAAGGGGGGAATTCTCCTCCAAGTCACTAACATCATCCTCTGGGTTGTCATCCTCAGAGGGGTTGGCTTTTTCAAACTCTGCCAAAAGCTCCTGGAGCTGTTGTTTGGAGGGTCTTAAGCCAACTGGGATTTTCTTTATTTTGCAGAGAGACCTTAGCTCCCTCATCTTAAGATGGAGGTAAGGTGTGAGGTCGAGTTCCACCACATTCTCTTCTGCACCAGGCATTATGTTTCTAAAAGTTGGAATACTTTTTAAGAATCTAAAACTATTTCTAGAACTTAATTCAAACTTTCTCAAAACTTTTATACTCTAAAAGAAATGCTAACAGGGACTAACACAAGGCCCTAGCTGGACTTTTAAAAATTTAGAAAAATAGCACAAATTGAAAAAATCAGTTTCTAATGACAATTTTTGGAATTTGTCGTGTGATCAGGTATTGGCTGAGTAGTCCAGCAAATGCAAAGTCTTGTACCCCACTGCTGATCCACCAATGTAGGAAGTTGGCTCTGTATGCACTATTTCAAAGTAAGGAATAGTATGCACAGAGTCCAAGGGTTCCCCTTAGAGGTAAGATAGTGGCAAAAAGAGATAATACTAATGCTCTATTTTGTGGTAGTGTGGTTGAGCAGTAGGCTTATCAAAGGAGTAGTGTTAAGCATTTGTTGTATATACACAAGCAATAAATGAGGAACACACACTCATAAGACAATTCCAGGCCAATAGGTTTTTGTATAGAAAAATATATTTTCTTAGTTTATTTTAAGAACCACAGTTCAAATTTTACATGTAATACTTCAAATGAAAGGTATTGCAGGTAGGTACTTTAGGAACTTTGAATAATCAAAATAGCATACACAGTTTTCAAATAAATCATATATAGCTATTTTAAAACGAGACAGTGCAATTTTCAACAGTTCCTGGGGGGAGTAAGAGTTAGTTAGTTTTTGCAGGTAAGTAAACCACCTACGGGGTTCAAGTTTGGGTCCAAGGTAGCCCACCGTTGGGGGTTCAGAGCAACCCCAAAGTTACCACACCAGCAGCTCAGGGCCGGTCAGGTGCAGAGGTCAAAGTGGTGCCCAAAACGCATAGGCTTCAATGGAGAAGGGGGTGCCCTGGGTCCAGTCTGCCAGCAGGTAAGTACCCGCGTCTTCGGAGGGCAGACCAGTGGGGTTTTGTAGGGCACCGGGGGGGACACAAGTTAGCACAGAAAGTACACCCTCAGCAGCATGGGGGTGGCTGGGTGCAGTGTGCAAACATGCGTCGTGTTTCCAATAGAAATCAGTGGGAGACCAAGGGGTCTCTTCAGCGATGCAGGCAGGCAAGGGGGGGCTCCTCGGGGTAGCCACCACCTGGGCAAGGGAGAGGGCCTCCTGGGGGTCACTCCTGCACTGGAGTTCCGATCTTTCAGGTCCTGGGGGCTGCGGGTGCAGAGTCTTTACCAGGCGTCGGGATCTGGGAAGCAGGCAGTCGCGGTCAGGGGGAGCCTCGGGATTCCCTCTGCAGGCGTCGCTGTGAGGGCTCAGGGGGGGAACTCTGGCTACTCACGGTCTCGCAGTCGCCGGGGAGTCCTCCCTGAAGCGTTGTTTCTCCACAAGTCGAGCCGGGGGCGTCGGGTGCAGAGTAGCAAGTCTCACGCTTCCGGCAGGAAATGCAGTTGTTTTAAAGTTGCTGCTTTTGAAACAAAGTTGCAGTCTTGGGTGAACAGAGCCGCTGTCCTCGGGAGTTTCTTGGTCCTTCTAGAGCAGGGCAGTCCTCTGAGGATTCAGAGGTCGCTGGTCCCTGGGGAGAGCGTCGCTGGAGCAGTGTCTTTAGAAGGGGGAGACAGGCCGGTAGAGCTGGGGCCAAAGCAGTTGGTGTCTCCGTCTTCTCTGCAGGGTTTTTCAGCTTAGCAGTCCTCTTCTTCTTAGGTTGCAGGAATCTGAGTTCCTAGGTTCAGGGGAGCCCCTAAATACAGAATTTAGGGGTGTGTTTAGGTCTGGGAGGGCAGTAGCCAATGGCTACTAGCCCTGAGGGTGGCTACACCCTCTTTGTGCCTCCTCCCAAGGGGAGGGGGGGTAACATTCCTATCCCTATTGGGGGAAGCTTCCATCTACAAGATGGAGGATTTCTAAAAGTCAGAGTCACCTCCGCTAAGGTTGCCTTAGGGGCTGTCCTGACTGGCCAGTGACTCCTCCTTGTTTTTCTCATTATCTCCTCCGGCCTTGCTGCCAAAAGTGGGGCCGTGGCCAGAGGGGGCGGGCAACTCCACTAGCTGGAGTGCCCTGTGGTGCTGTAACAAAGGGGGTGAGCCTTTGAGGCTCACCGCCAGGTGTTACAGTTCCTGCAAGGGGGAGGTGATAAGCATCTCCACCCAGTACAGGCTTTGTTACTAGCCACAGAGTGACAAAGGCACTCTCCCCATGTGGCCAGCAACATGTCTCGAGTGTGGCAGGCTGCTAAAACCAGTCAGCCTACACGGGTAGTTGGTTAAGGTTTCAGGGGGCACCTCTAAGGTGCCCTCTGGGGTGTATGTTACAATAAAATGTACACTGGCATCAGTGTGCATTTATTGTGCTGAGAAGTTTGATACCAAACTTCCCAGTTTTCAGTGTAGCCATTATGGTGCTGTGGAGTTCGTGCATGACAGACTCCCAGACCATATACTCTTATGGCTAACCTGCACTTACAATGTCTAAGGTTTTGCTTAGACACTGTAGGGGCACAGTGCTCATGCACTGGTGCCCTCACCTATGGTATAGAGCACCCTACCTTAGGGCTGTAAGGCCTGCTAGAGAGGTGACTTATCTATACTGCATAGGCAGTGTGAGGTTGGCATGGCACCCTGAGGGGAGTGCCATGTCGACTTACTCGTTTTGTCCTCACCAGCACACACAAGCTGGCAAGCAGTGTGTCTGTGCTGAGTGAGGGGTCCCCAGGGTGGCATAAGGCATGCTGCATCCCTTAGAGACCTTCCCTGGCATCAGGGCCCTTGGTACCAGGGGTACCAGTTACAAGGGACTTACCTGGATGCCAGGGTGTGCCAATTGTGGAAACAAAAGTACAGGTTAGGGAAAGAACACTGGTGCTGGGGCCTGGTTAGCAGGCCTCAGCACACTTTCAAATCAAAACTTAGCATTAGCAAAGGCAAAAAGTCAGGGGGTAACCATGCCAAGGAGGCATTTCCTTACAATGTGTACTGTAAAAATATAAAATAAATGTTAAAACAATGCTTTTGAAACTAGATTATATAAACAGTTATGAAAGTCATCCACAATTTTGTACTATATTCAATACCAATTAGCCTGCACTATTGATAAAAAGATTAATAAAAATACCAGAACCCATGGTTAGTAATAGTTGGAGATGAGACATGGGTTCCAACAATCATATCCTAAAGCCCCCCAATGATCCTGATATATTTAAAATCCACACACAGGTTAGATAAAATTCCCCATCAGAGTTGAAATACATAACACATCAAAAGCCTAAGATCTGCTAAACTCGTCCGAATATAAAAAGACATAGACACTCATATTTATGCCACCAAAGAAAAAGAAAAAATAGATCTAGTTGGAGTCCCTGTCCATAAGCTATAGAATACCTATCCAACTCAGTGCCCCAAGGCTAGGGTGAACCTATAGCGGATGGACTAAGCTGCAGACAGATATTTGGTGACTGAGCTTACTACCAGCGTAGATTAATCATATTTGCATATTCTAAAGGCATTAGCTCGGTCCTGCAAAAGTAAAACTTTGCACAGAGGGATGATCCACCCCCCTCTAGGGCTCTTATATAGAGGACAAAAGAACAACACATGCTTGGGTGTTTCCTTACATTGATGGCAATTTATGCATCTATCAGTCGTGGGATTACTTGTTGACCAACAAGCCGTAAAACTATTAACAGGTAAAATGCCATACCTTAGCTGAAGGAATAAGGCACGAGCAGGTATAGGGAGGTCCATGAGATTCTCAGGCCGGGGTTCATGTTTAACCTGCAAAAACTCTGCTGTTAACCGGCCTACCCCATTACGGTGGAAAAGCTCATCGTTGATTTTTCCCCAGTATCTCCCTTTAACAAGTTGTCTAACGTTAGCAGGGATCGACTCGGGGTACTTCCAATAGTGAGGGAAACCTAACTTATCCCAAGCGGATTTCATCTCCCTCAACCATAGGATTTTTTCCCATCCCTGTGGGGATGTTATGAGATCTCATTGCTACCCTAAATGGTTCAAGTTCATCAGTGTTACATAATTGAATCCAGTATAAAAGCGGTCTCAGACCCGCCGTGTCTTTAATACTATTTAATCCTAGATCGAGTATGAGCGGCATCATTGGTGTGCCCTTCCCTAGCCTGGATACATGTCTAAGAAAGTGATTTTCTTTGGTTTGCAAAATATCCAGTTGTCTGTAGGAACCCCAGAGTTCCGCTCCATACAGAGCCGCAGCACAGATTTGAACTTTGTAAATCTCGGAAATTGGATTCAAAGGGGGACTCACTGCAGCTCTAGCCTTGCGTACTAATGCCCCACCTATTTGGTTTATAATGAGTGCCCCTTTTCTGAGAGCTGCCTCCCATCTACCAGAATCCGTTAGCCTAATGCCCAAGTAATCGAACTCTGAGACTCTTTCCAGAGGAATTGAATTCATAACTATTTTTGCATATAATCTCTTCCTCAAGGGACTAAATATCATAAATTTTGTTTTCTTGACATTAACGTCCAGCCCATAATCTCTACAGAAAACACAGAATTGATTAACCAAATTTTGAATTCCCATCGGTGATTTGGCTAGTAGGATAGTGTTGTCTGCATAGAGCAGACACAGTATTTTCTTCCCAGCCAGCTTGGGCGAGTCATTGGTGCAATTCTCTAAATATTGGATACAATTGTTTATGTATAGGAGGAAGAGAGTAGGGGCTAGAACACAACCTTGTCTGACTCCTCTTTTGATGGCTACTGGGTCTGTCAATTCACCATCCTTACCACACCTTATTTATGCATAAGTATTCTCGTGCAATCGAACAATAAGTTTCAAAAGACCTTTTGGAATGCCCATGTTGGATAGTGTCAACCATAACAAGTTCCTGGGGACCAGATCAAATGCAGCTCTGAGGTCAATGAAAACCACATACAGGTTTCCCCCTCCTAGGTCCACATTCTTCTATTTGACTGCTAGAAACCTCAGGGCTTGATCTGTGGTACTAACTGCGGGTCTAAACCCTGCCTGTAGATCAGAGATAGCTTCGGACTCTGAAATCCATTCGTCAAGATGGAACAGAACTTGCTTCGCAAAACATTTTTGAGAGTTGTCAAGTAGACATATCGGACGGTAGTTGGCAGGGTCACTGGGAATACCTTTTTTGAAGAGGGGGGCTATCTTGGCTCCTTTCCAAGAGCACGGGACGGGTGCCCCTGCCGCAACTGCATTACAGAATAGGTTTAATTAAGGGGCCCATATATCAGGTCTTGTCTTATATAGGTCGCCAGGGATCTTGTCAGGACTAATTTCTGGCTGGAGTTGACTGTTTGGGAACTCTTCTAACATAAATTGATAAACCATGCACTCTCGGCTTGCTAGACTTTATTCTCTAATTCTTTTTGGGTCTGTACCAGAAATTTGGTCCCTCGACAAGAAAACGCCAACTGATAACGGCCGGCCTACATGAGCGTATATTTAATGACCTGAAGATGTTTTTCAAATACAATGTCCTGAGGCCTAGCAAAGCCGGGCACACACAAAAGATGTGTTCTAATGACCCCCCACCTCAAACGTCGCAAGGACCGCCTCACCAAGCCTACGGACCCAGATGTGCACACAGGAAGACCCCCATCGACCGCACCACAACAACTTCAGCATCCTGTACCTCTTGCATCAGGACCATTTCTATAGGGGTTTATGGCAAGAAGTGCAACAACTTGAACTGATTGAAGACTGCTTCTTGATTTGAGGTAACTGTTTCTGAGGACCTTGCTGTCCCCTTACTGGCTCCCTGCTGGAGTTGGTTGCCCAAAATAACTGTAAGTGACCGCAGTACAACTAACCAAAGTTATTCCTCAAAAAGATTTTACGTGTCAAATTCATTGAATTTGCCAAAGCTTACTTGCAGTTGAGTAAAAGTGTATTTACTGTACTCTGTACGTTCTGTACCTCTGGTGGATCTTTTTTTTTCATTTTGGGGTCTAAAAATATATAACAATCTGCTTTCTTTTTTATAAATTGGTGTTGGATTTCATGAGAGTCTCAGTTATTTCTTCTTCAATTGTTTTTGGTGCTGTTTAAATGCTTTATACTTTTTCCTTTATGGAAATAACTTATTTTGAACACAATAAAAGTCTTCATCATGGGGCGTGGTCTGGCCACGCTGGAAGATGGCCGCCTAGTCTGGGAGCTCCGCAAAGCGGTGGGCTCTGGCCGGGAGCAGAGGCGCCACGACCGCCGTCAACTCATTTATATGAGCCTCGGAGGCTCCCTACCACCTACTGCCACCCAATAACTGACGGTGGGACCGAGGTGAGAACGAGCTGCGGGCAGGGTGACACTGTGGCGGCGGAGGCCTAGGAGGCAGGGCGGAGACGTGACCTGTAATTGCGGGAAGCGGCGCAACAACGGCAGTAGGACGCAGTGTCGGTGAGCGGCCGCCGGTGCTGTCCCTACCTCTCCTTCTCCTCCCCTCCCCTTTCTCATAATGAAAGAGCCTCATAGAGAGGCGCACAAAGACTACCACAACGATGCGATGAATGGTGCCGCCTGACTCTTCTTGCCCAAACCCCGGAGCAATCCCCACGGCTGTCTGTCATCGCCTGGAAACTGGAGTGAGAACTGAACTGTACTGTACGGGGGTGGGGGCCAAAGACAGAAGGGGGGAAACACCCGAGAGATAGGAAATGCTGTTTCGCAATCTCGGTGATCCGCACCTATGTCGGTGAATCATAAGGATGATACAGCATTGCTGCACGGACACACCCCGCCTCCCCGAGTGCATAACAACGCAATACCAGGCATAGCAAGGAACCTTGCCTGCTACCATTATCTCTGAGGACCCTCCGATTTCTGGTCCTTTCTCTTAGCCGGCCACTGCCAACCAGTGGGGTCAGCCTCCTCACCTCACTCCGGGGCGATACCACAGGTCCTTATTTTTTCTCCCCATGCCACCGTAGTCGCCCAATCATTGTGTAAGACGCAAATGGAACACATCCCTCCAGTACTTTTAGTGGTCTTGCTGCGCCTAACCTGCGCAGCACTACGGCCGAGGGGGTGGAGGCTGCGTTGGGACTCCGGCGTCAAGTATTCAGCTGACTAGCGCCACTTTGACACACTGTGCCCTCCGCCCCATTGGGCCCAAGATTTCAGCGAAACCTCCATCAACCAGCACAGGCCTTCCCATTGGCATAGTTTGAAGGTCTCGGGGTACTACTGACAGCACCAGATCTACATTTGATAGCGACGAGAGGGCTAATTATTGTCTGGCCTACACACAGCCAACCCTTACTACTACCAGGACAGGGAGAGGACGTGACGGGGGTGCTCCCTCCCCCCCTTCACTTAGGCCTAGGATATTGAAGGCTACACCCACACAATAGTCCTGAGATGCCCAGTTGCAAGGCGACGGACAAATCTTCAGGCAGACCGGCACGACAGCTGCTCTTTTCTGAGGACCTCCAATTTAAGCGATCTGTGTCCCCTTTCGTGGGACTCCACCCGCCTTCACAGCCATCCAATATGTCCGACAAGAAGCAGCTCACGACAATGACCGTATACTTCAGGAGGTTACTGTAGTAAGCTGCAGGCTTGAGGGAATGGATGCCGCCATAGCTTCCTTGACACTGGAGACAAAATCCATGCGAACAGATATAGCAGGTTTCCAGACCAGAGTAATAGGGCTGAAACACCACATGGTGACCTTGGAGTCTCACATGAATACTGCCCAAGAGAGAGACCAGGACCTTCTATAGTTACGCAGTAAATTAACGGACCTGGAAGACCGAAGCCGAAGGGATTATGTCAGTTTTTTTTTATTTCCGGAAAACTAAAAAGGTCCGTACATCCAGACCTTCCTCAGGTCAGTCCTTCCCAAACTGACTGCACTAACCTTCGATCTGCCATTGGAATTCCAACGGGCGCACCAGCTGGGCCCAAGACGTCTGGACGGGACCTCCAGACCCCGCCCGATCATTGCTTGTCTTCTAAGACATAGGCAGGCCCGTCAACTCCTCCAGGCAGCCCAAGCACATGAATCCTTTTGGCCGGAAGGCTGACATTCGCATAACGGCTGACTACTCAAAGGATACCAATGATCGCCGGAAAGCGTTCTTGGCTCTCAGACCCCGTCTACGCCAACTAGAGATGAAATACGGCCTTGTTGATCCAGCGAGAATGTGGGTTACCAAAAATGGAGTATCCAAAGACTTCTATGATTTTGAGGATCTGAGACTTTTCCTGGACACTTTTCAGCACCAACACGTAGACACAGAAACCTCAGCTCAGCCACAAGAGCTATTCAAGGACAGCCATAATACGCCACCTCCAACATCTGAGCGGGGAGGGGTGGATTGACATGATCCTGATCACCGTCCCAGAGGCAGAGATCTAGAGACTTGCGAGGACACACAACAATAGGGGCCAGGTGTTACAAGCAGTGGTGCTCCAAACCCAACTCTTAGAAAGGGACAAATCTCATTCTCCTTTGAAACCGGCCCCAGCTCGTACTTGACATTGTAGCTGCACTGTGAGATGATCAGGGACCCGGAGTTCGACCAAGAGCCCAGGAAGACTACTACTGACCCGGCGGATAGATGAGTATCTGCCTGGATATTGTTGTGGTTGATATTGATGTCACTGTTACACTGCCATAAAGTTGTGTTATCCTTGTCCATGCGCCAAGCATGCACTAATCGGATCTCGATTAAACCTTACCTATAAATGCTATAAGTATTCACACTTGTAGCATATCCTAATGCCTGATACTTACTGCATGATATTGTTTTGACCTCATAGCCTATGGGTCTACTATCTTCCCTATCCAACACTCCCCTTCCCCTACAGCCTTCACAGAGATTACTGCCCAAATGGACAGCTAGGTCTCGTAGTTAGCAGTTGACCTATGAGAGGTACACTGTGTCTCAGCTACGAAGTAGCGCCATATGTGAGCAACTGACCCTCAGCCATGACATGATACCACAAAGGGACTAAAGGCGTACTGAAAACCACCATTAAGTGTGCTGAGAGGAGCACAGTTCGATGCAATGACACATCTCCATGGTAACATAGACAGTCAACACTTGTGACGGTCCACTGAAGCTTGAACTCCTCCACCCCTATCCTGTCACTCGTGCCCTGCCTCCAATGATAGTGTGGCACAGGCACGCTACTGCTACTCTTGGCCAACGGGTTACATCCTGTGCACAGGACCACTATTGTTTGTTTCCTCCTCCCTCCCCCTTTCCCCTGTCTCCCCCCACCTCCCTCTTTATATCCCTTGCCCCCGATAGGGGGGTGACGGGCAGTGCTGACAGCCTACCCCTCTCTCTCAAGTCTCTCAAGAAGGACCACTCCTCTCTCTCTCCTTCCTCCTCCCACCCCTTTACGACAGATCATCCTCCACAGGCAACTTCAGTGCGCTTTTCAAATGACGGCGGGTGAGGGGTGCCCCCCACGGCCAGGGCCCATTTAGTTGAATATAGGGGCCCCACAGGTTAGGACCCTCAGTCCACAGATCTGACCCCTAGGGGATTAGCTCCATAGCTCTCTTCGCCGATTTACAGCTACTTTTCCTCTTTCTTTCACTTCCTTCTCTTACTCCTTCTTCTTCTCTTCCTCCCCCTTTGTCTCTATCCCACCCACTTCACCCCCTCCTCCTTCTCCCTTCCTTCCACCCCTTTACCCTTTCTCCTATCACCTCTTCCCCTTTCCCCCCCCCAATGCAGGGGGGCTGCCTGGCGTCCACCAGCTTTCCCTCCCCTCATCCATTAAATTAACATTTACTACACTCAGTGAGAAGTCCCTCCTCCCTCCCTAACTGCACAGCCTTCATCTGTACCGTAAACCTCCCCTCTCCACACTCATTCCATTTGCCAGCATGTCAGGAACTACCCCCCACACAACTCATGAACTACAGATTCTCTCGTGGAACGTGAATGGCTTGACGAACTTCGTAAAACGGAAAAAAATACTGTCCTACCTCCAATCCAAGAGGGCGGACTAGCTCGTCTCCAAGAGACACATCTTGATAGCGTGGATACCAGTAAACTACACAAGACTGGGTGGGAAGGGTGCTTTTTAGATGCCGCTCTACACAACAGGAGGCAGGCGGTGGAACCCCATGAAAATGTGGAGTAGCGATACTGCTTCGCAGAACCCTACTCGTCACAGTCATTAAAACGTGGGACGACCCAGAGGGAAGATAAGTGGAGATTCTTCTCTTTGTGTGGGTTCTGTGTATGCGCCGACCAATTCTATGCGACTTTTCTTCTTGCAGCTAAATCGCCTTCTGACTGAAATAAGGACAACCCGCTATATAATAGGGAGAGACTGGAATTTGGCCCGGGATGCAATACTGGATAGGACAGGTCCCATAGATGTGGGTAATAATCATGATAGGGCTCTCCTAACGGATGTGTTGACAGATACCGTACCAGTGGACTTTTGAAGGCTAACCCATCCTACGGACAAAGAATACACCTTCCTATCACCCGTTCACGGCACCCAATCTTGTTTGGACTACTTTATGGTGTCACAAACTGTGGTGGCCCAATTACAAGACGCTCACATACTGGACAGCGGTCTCTCCGATCACTCTCCGATCCAGATATCGATCCAAACGGGTCTAATGTCCCCTGGTTGTAAACCATGGCGTTTCGCTGTACACCGTTACCGATCCCCCACCAGGTAAGGTACAATTGCAGGCCCACGTGTCCACATGCATGTCTGATACCACCGGCACTGTGGCCTCCAAATGGATCCTCTGGGCGGCAGCAAAAGCGACCTGAGAGGCCAAATGATGCGTGATGCAGCACTGGCCAACAGGGATAGGACGGCGCGTCAGAGGACCCCTGAGAATGACATACAGCGTCTTACGAGGCGATAAACTGCCCAGATCATCTCTTGCAATACGCCGTTTTCTGGAACGCGCCCTCATGGCACATAAAGAGCTCCACACCTCCCAGGCCGAATATACGCTGCAACGCTTGCGTGGTCAGCACTACGAGCAAGGCGAAAAGGCTGGATGGCTACTAGTGGCGCAGCTCCGCCAGAGAGAAGCTGCTGTAGCCATCCCTGCCATAACATCCTCCACCAGAGAGATACTTACACACCCACAGGACATTGTTAACGAATTTGCGACCTTTTACCAACATCTTTACACCCCGGAATCGGTGGCTGACACCGCCCAAATGGAGCCTTCCTCACTGACCTTGTCTCTCGGACGCAGGTCGAACCCTCCTGGACGGTGAAATAAGCAGAGCAGAAATAGAACAAGCCATTTCGGATCTTCCCTACCACAAATCCCCCGGCAAGGACGGCTTTCCTGCTGAATTTTATAAATGGGCTGGTGGGGAAGTGGTTAGCGCGGTCCACGAGGCACTCGAAGAGGCGTGCCGGGAGGGTTCTCTAGGAGCAATATCTAATAGGGCTACAATAGTCGTTATACCAAAACCAGGTAGGAACCCTCTACTTTGTGGCAGCTATCTGCCCATATCTCTCCTGAATGGAGATATAAAAATATTAGTGAGAATCTTGGCGCGCACTTGCATAAAGTCATACTATCCCTGATCCACCACACTCAAGTGGGGTTTGTACCGGGACGTACCTCCAGAAATCACATGCGCACTCTCTGCCATACCTTGTGCGAGGCCCGCACATGCTGGAAGAGGCTCTAGCCCTACCCCTAGACGCAGAGAAGGCGTTTGATCGTATCGAATGGCCCTACCTATTTGCCACGCTGACAAAATTCGGTCTCGGAGAACAATTCATCTCCAAAGTCTGTTTGCTATACGATCACCCCATGGCACAGGTCAATTGCGGGGGCTTTCTAACAGACCTGTTCCCCGTTAGTAGAGGAACGCGACAGGGTTATCCTCTATCACCACTCTTGTTCCTATTGGCAATGGAACCCCTTGCAGCTACCATCCGCCACTCTCAACAGATCCTAGGAATTCCCTTGGTGGGCGGGACCTCGAAATCTACCTTTACGCCAATAACGTTTTGCTAACCCTAACGAATTTGACGAGATCTCTGCCGACTTTACTAGCAACCATAGAAGGTTTTGCGACCCTGTCTGGTTACCGGGTGAACTGGGACAAGAGTGAGGCGCTGTTTCTCTCGCGGATGATGACGAGAGCCGCAATCCATGGCCTCCCGTTCCGCTGGACCCCGGACCGCCTCAAATATCTGGGGATCCTTGTTAACCGGGGTCTGAAGCGCATGATTGTGGATAACTTGGCTCATATGAAGCAGGACTTTGCGAAATGGTCACTCCTGGGTCTCTCCATGTGGGGCAGTGAGAATGGCCACGCTCCCGTGATTTACATATGTTCTTGGCAAGCTTCCCCTACAGGTGCCCCTTTCAACACTTTGGCTGATAGACGCAACAATGAGGGCCTTTGTTTGAGGTTCCACACCCCCCTACCCCCCCAACTGACGCCGGCAAAAATACTTGCACGCCGCTCCTGTGGGGGTCTAGAACTCCCCTCGGGTGGAGCACTACTCCCTTGCCCTCCAGCTATTCCAATCCCAATTGACATCTATGCTACCCAGAATTCCTGACCCGCCGCAATGGGTGACCACAGAGAAGCTCTTGCTGGCCCATCGCGGCGGACTTGGAGGCCTGTATTGTGCAAGCCCCTTGCAGATCAATCCAGCTAATCCAATCCTCATGGCGATGCGCGGCATGGCGTAGGGCCCTCCGTCTACTGGGCATACATCCTTCTTTACATGCCCAAGCCCCCATATGGGTTAATTACAGTATAAAAATAGGGGGAACTGCCCTCAGGTGGCCGCAATGGAGCCTGGCGGGTATTGACTGCATAGCCCAAGTCATAGACGAGGGACAGCCCAAGTAATTTGACAAACTAAGAGAGGAGTACAATATCCATCACAGACAAGAAAGGAGTTATTTACAACTTAAGCACTGCTGTCTCGATCGAGTTATGGGAGCCACCACATGGGAGATCAAGGCCTCACCAATCGTTGCCTATCTGCAAACCTGGGGCCGCCACAAAGGCGTAATGGCAGGCCTCTACGATGTGTCAGTGAGCCATCGTTACTCACTGCCCTTTCTTGAAAAGCTGCGATGTAAATGGCAGACCCGACTAGGGACAAACTACACTGTGGCGGACTGGTCTGATATTTTCGATGCCCCTCACTCACTCCCTTACCTATACCTTCTCTTGTACCCTCTCTTACCCACCTCGAGAATCCAACAAAATCATCCTATCCCACAATCTTAAGTCTTTTCTCCCCCTCCTGCCCATACCCCGTTTACCCCATGCGACATGCTATAGACTCACAGTTTATCATTCGCAGTCTAGACACGCTCCATATCCTCCAGCCTTCGACCGCGTTCACCTCTTCAGCTCTCACCTACCCACAGGCCATGTCCCTCTCCTTCAACTCCCTCCCTCCCTCCATTTTCTTTACTCTCCCCTTCTTCCCACTCTTTCCCAAATCTATCAAGCGTTATCCACTTGCCCAGTGTAGGACTCCCAGCCCTGTCAACCAGGGGGTATACCCTGAAGGCATGCTTTGACCTTCCTGACCTCCCTCACATAACTGCTCGGGGACGAGCCACAAGCAATAAGCACTTACGATGGCGGACAGTCCGACCGGCCCACACTCCATCTACTAGCGGGCGACAATGTAGCCATTCGTCTTGACTACCCTTCTTACTGTCATGTGGGACAACAGCGTGTCAGGACTGGTCAAACCACTTGTCCCGATAGTTTTCAGGGTGTGCGACGTGCCATATATATAATTTACAATTATATATCCTTACGTGGTAACCCCTTCGGAACACTTGGACCACTCAGCCTACTCTGACCACTTTGATTATCCTGATTACTCGGGCTACTCTGACTATTCTGACTGCTACAATGTATGTTCACACTGTCACCAACATTCCCTCTCCTCCCCCTCATTTCAAATCCCCTCCTCTCCAGCCTCCCCCCTCTTTTTTCCCCATCCTTTACCTGTCTTCTTCTAAGCACCATCTCTCCCACATCGGTTTGTATAGTAATAAGCTTACATGTGTTTCCATCACAGTTGTAACCGTTGTGATGTGCCTAACCCCTTGATAAAGGCTGTTTAGCTTTCCTTTGTAATGTTACCTGACCTATAATAAAGAATTGCAATAAAAAATGTTTTTTTTAAAGTCTTCATCGTGTTTTTGTTGGATGTTTGTTGTATCATTTACATTTATAATCTTTGGATTGTTCAGCTTGTGACCCCTGGCTAGGCTCTCACTAATTTTCTTGCTTTCCCACCTCTATTCGGCACTCACTGGGCAGCACATCACCATTACTAGAGGCTATTATGCTGGCCTAAGTCTCACTGCTGAGCAACATTGGCTGCAGTGTATGTGGGCTGTACTGGTCATGGATCAGTCAACTGAGGTTCCTTGTCTGATCGGTAAACGTATTTGAGCACCACCTTCATAGCTGCCAAGTTTTCGGGTTGCTTATTTGTTGACATTTCCATGCTTTCACTGTACATATAAGTGACATTCTACTGCCAAATGTGTGAAACTTTGAGTGATACTTTTTCAGGAATAAAGCCAGGCAACGAAGCCCGTGCAAAGAGATAAATATCAGAAATTCCCTCTTTTAAGAAATGAAGAGTAAAAGGGCTTTGAAACTGCTGCAAAATCCCTGCAGTGGAAGGCCAGTTACCTACTTCAATGTGAAAGCATTTGCTGGAGAAATCTGTGTGCATTCTAGTCACAGCTTTGGCTCATCATAAAACACCATAGAAGGTTAAAGTGCCTGCTGCAAAGCACAATGTATAACATGCAGCTCACTGATTTATATTTCACGTAGACTGCTCAGTTGGTTACTCGTTTTACAACAGAGGTGATGATGTAAACTGCAGATCACGAGTTATAATCATTCTAATATAACTCACTTAAACTATGAACTGGCATCAAAAAGCTGCATGCAAACGGCAAAGATAAGTGCAAAATGTCACGATTTTTCTCTCTGTCTTTCAATATACTAAAGGTGCTAAAAAGAGTTACTTTGAGAAGTAATAAAGTTTGCCAAAGCGCAACTCTTTACTGCAATGTGAAACAGCTTTTGAAGATTGGAAATATTAGAAGTGCTTGCATTAACTCCCATGGTGCACAGATTTTTTTTACCTTCCTGTTTTCACCAGTAAAGAAACTGGATTCTTTTATGCACCCTTGTCACATAAGGTACCTCACAAGGCATCTGACAGAAGAATAAAGAATAAAAAATGTGTACCAAGCCTTTGGGTGCTCTAGCGGGAGCCAGCCTGGGGTGTTTCCTGCTGTCAGAAACATCATTTTACACAAGGATCTGTCTCCAGGCCAGCCTGAGAGAGATACTTCGAAGAGAACTGCCTCACTCCAATGGGCCCTTTACAAAGATAAAAATAAATGTAATCAGGACATGAATAACTAAAAAAACATATGTGCTATAGAAGCAAAAATGTACTTGTGCACAGAAAACAGCCTTTCCAAACTCTACGTATTTCAGGTGGCCAGTTGGGTGTGTGTGTATGACTACAGACCACAAACGTACCCCTGGCGGTGCCAAAGTCACGTGGTATCATCAGCGGCCAAACTGCCCTCCCACAAAAACAGTGAGGCCGTTCAAGATCAGAAAATCCAAATGTCGTCCTTTGCCCCCTACGTTATTATGATCGTCTGCATCCTAAAAATCCCCACTTGTTTCTATACACAGGCACACGTATACACCAACCACGCCGAAAGCTAAAACCATAGACGCTTCTGAGTGTTTTGCTAAATGTCCAAAACAATATAGGGGTGAATACTCTTCAACAGGATATGACGATAGTGGGGGAAGTGGCTACTGCTGTAAAGAAATGTCTCCTGTAAGCTACACAAGGTGGTACCTCGCTGGACTGTCTGTATTCTAATAGTAATTATAGCCCTATACATACAAATAAAACAGATCAGCCCCAAAATATTCACAAGAACCCCACCAAAGCCCTGTTGCTTCACAGTTCTTGGGCAAAGGGGGCATCACCGCACTACACCGAGCACCGTATTCGAGTACCCTTTAAACATCCGAATAAAACGTCCTCATACATACTGCCAGAAAAACGTCCACATTAGAACTTCTAAATGTCACTGCGCATTAAAGCCTCTCAGTCCCATCTGCCTACAGTCCGAGGTACAGCAAGCACATAATCCTGTCTCTTGCAACTGAGCATGCAGTGCACCAAGGGACAGTGGCCACTCGGGCTCTCCTATACTTTGTTGCCCAGCAAGGGCAGGAGGGCGGGCCATCGGCCCCAGGTGTAAAAATAAAGACGGGGCTGCTGACCTGGCAGTTCTGAAGTAAATGTTACATGAGTGTGCCTCACTATTTGTCTAGTGGGGACAAGGGCCGCCCACCGCTTTACACTGGTGACGAAGAATAGGAACCCGACAGTGCTTCGACCTCTCGGCAGCACGCAGTGCGAGGGTTCAGCAGTGACCATACAGCACCCACACGACGCTTCAACCTGCCTGTGCCCTGCCCTCCCGAGAGTTTGCACGCTGGAGCCCATGCGACGCAGTAGGTGGACGACTACAAGGGCCTACCTGTTTTCCTCCATCTTCCGCTCTAGAAAGGTCGCGCTCGCTGTGTCTAGCGGAGCACGTGTGAGGAGCGTTGCTGGGTGTGTCCAGCCGAGGAGCGGCAGAGGTGAGCGGCACACGTTGGCTGTCCACAGTGTTGGCAAGGACCCAAGAGGGTGTCCACCACGGTGCCTGCTCAGACAACGACGGAGGTGAGTGGCCGCCCCCCCTTGGCCTCTCGAAGTGCCATCCGGAGGACCGGGTGCATGTGGCCCCTGAGTAAGACACCGGCTGCCTCCCTAAAAAAAAAAAAAAAATTATAAAAAGGAGTGAAAGAAAAAAAAAAGGAAAATAAAAGTTGGTACACCAGAAGCACATGAAACGTGGACTAGAATACACACTAAGAAAACAAAATAATAATAAACAACAATTACAAACAACTCATAGAGACTTTGCCGCCTAAGCCACAAAAGACACTAAGAGAAAAATTAAATGAGCGCACCGTAGCAAATTCAGGAGCAGCAGCCCACACACGCCCATGTAGGGGCTCATTGGTCAGTGGCTGCGCTGCCCCGGTTCAGTCAGCTAGCGGATCCTGCCACAGCGGCGCCACGGTGGCACCTCTGGCTTGGCCGCCTGGAGAACTATTTTTGCGCAACCACAGACACGGATGGTGCAGTGTGCAGGTCCCTTATGCTACACATGGGAGGCAATGAACTTCACAAGACTTTCAACACCCTCCCCAATACAAGTGAGGCGAAGGATTTTGACGCTTCGGTAGCGGCGCTAAATAGATATTTTGATCCTCAGCTTAAGCCTGATTATGACCGGTTTAAATTGCGCCAAGCTCAGCAGACGGCTGTAGAATCCGTGGACAATTTTTATGTCAGGATGAGGAAGCTCGCAAGCACGTGCGTAGGCCTCAACCAACACGAGGAAATCCGTGCACAAATTATACAGGGATGCCGTTTGAACATGCTATGAAAACTCATCATGCGGCAGCCAGGCATCTCCCTAGACGAAATCCTGATTCTGGCCCGATCTGACAAACTTTTGGCCATCCGTGCTAATGCCATGGCCGCCGTGAGGGGGGCAATCAATGTTGGCAGCCACTGCCCCTCCCCAACCAGTCGTGAAAGTGGAACAGGTCAACGCCATTCAAGCTCACCAAATTCACTTGCGGCTGCCTAACATCTCGAAACAAGGGGAAAGTAAGTGCAGCAGCTGCGGATACGAACACAAGACACCCGGAGGGTACCCGGCGAGAGGAAAAATCGGTAACAAATGTGGGAAAGGCAATCACTTTGTCAAGATGTGCTGGATGGGAAGTGTCAGGCAGAGAGAGTTTAAAGGGAAGGCTGCCACCGTGAAGAACATAAGACCCGGAGACAGTATGCCTGGAGGACATATGGACACAAAGATACTGATGTACAAGGAGGACGACTAAGAGGACATCTTCATCATCTCGTTTCCTGGATGGCAACAGCATAAGCGGCGAACACCCCCCACGAGCACAGTAGAGATAAATGGCACCCCTGCAACAATGCTCATCGACACCGGCGCCTTGGTCAACGTCATGGACAATACAGTGTACCAAAAACTCTCTCCAAAACCGAGTTTGTCGCCAAGTAGCACAAAAATATACACCTATGAAGGGCGTGACCCACTTCCTCTGCAAGGCACCATAGAAGTGTCCTTTGCTAACCATGAACACGCAAACAAAACCACATTCTATGTGGTCAAAGGAAACCGAGGTACTCTGTTGGGGTGTCATACAGCGGAAGATCTGGAACTTGTCTTCTTCACACGCCAGGTATACGACTCGCATACAGAGTCCCTCCTCAATGATTTCCCACAACTGTTCGTGGGACTGGGAAAGCTCAAAGGCAAGCAAGTAAAACTGCATGTTGACCCGAATGTGACACCCGTGGCGCTGCAACACTGGAGGGTACCTTTTCATCTTTGGCCAGCGGTCGAGAAAGAACTGCAGATTCTGGAGGACCAAGGGATGATTGAAAAGTTTGAGGGACCTACCCACTGGGTATCGCCACTGGTGATTGCACCTAAGCCAAAACAGCCTGGGATCATCTTCCTCTGTGTGGACATGCGGCTGCCGAATCGTGCCATAAAGAGAGAGCGTCACATTACACCCACAATGGACAACATAATTGCAGATCGAAATGGAGCCCAATGGTTCTCGAAGTTGGACTTAAATTCTGGCTATCCTCAACTGGAGTTGGACCTTGAAAGCCGGAATGTCACCACATTCTCTACCCAAGTAGGGTTGCAACGATACAAGAGGCTGAGTTTCGAGGTATCTTCAGCGAAGTATTCCAAAATGCCATCAGAGAGATGCTTTCAGGACTAGCAGGGGTGATCAACCTGAGTGACGATATCCTGCTTTTTCAGAGCACGTGAGAAACATCATCGCCGCTTAAGAGCCACGTTGCAGAGGCTTTCTGATGGGGGCCTCACACTTCACAGGAAAAAGTGTGTATTCTATCAAGCCTTGATCGATTTTTTTGGGGTACATCTTCTCGAGAGATGGGCTACAAGTGGACCCTAGGAAGGTAGTGGCCATTTGCGAGACTCCAGTTCTTCTAAATGCGACAGAAGTCCGGAGCTTCCTAGGAATGGCAACGTACTGCGGCCGGTTCATTCCCCAACTAGCCACGATGGCGGAACCACTCAGACAGCTCACGAAGATGACACATAAGTGGGAGTGGAGCCCGGAAGCGGACAAGGCTTTCCAAGCTGTGAAAGGGGCACTGCTAGACAAAGTGGCCATGGCCTATTTCCACCCTGAGAAGAGGACGGAAGTGGTGGTGGATGCGAGCCCTGTGGGGCTTGAAGCGGTTCTACTGCAGGAGCAGCGTCACCAGTAATGGGCCCCCATAGCCTATGCCAGCAGGGCACTGTCCGCAGTGGAGACCAGATACGCACAGGTGGAGAGAGAGGCGCTGGTCATTTGATGGGCATGCAAGCACTTCCACCTATACCTGTACGGCCATGAGTTTCAAGTGGTCACGGACCACAAGCCTCTTGTGTCATTGTTTGCTGGATAAATGCAGCTGGCTCCCCTGAGAATTAAGCGCTGGGCTGTCCTGTTCCAACCGTACCAATTTAAGGTCATCTATCGACCGGGAGCGAACAATCTGGCAGATTACCTGTGAAGGCATCCCCAACGACACCACTGGATGCGTCGCCGGAAGATGAGGAAGAAAGAATGGAGAGTTTCATGAACATGGTGGTGCAGGCAGCTTGCCCCAAGGCCTTGACAGTGGCAGACATAGCAAACACCGCTGAAAGTGATCCTGTCCTTAACCGTGCAAAGGAGGCCCTGAGCAGACGACAGTGGAAACATTTTCTGGACGGTGTGAGAGCTTGTGACCCGGGGGAGAGGGCTGCTGTGCAAGGAATCTGGAGAGTGAAGGACGAACTGTCAACGGGGACGATGGTCTCCTCCTGAAGGGTCAGAAAATAGTGTTTCCACGATGCCTATGTGTAAGGAAATGCCTCCTTGGCATGGTTACCCCCTGACTTTTTGCCTTTGCTGATGCTATGTTTTGAATTGAAAGTGTGCTGAGGCCTGCTAACCAGGCCCCAGCACCAGTGTTCTTTCCCTAACCTGTACTTTTGATTCCACAATTGGCACACCCTGGCATCCAGATAAGTCCCTTGTAACTGGTACCTCTGGTACCAAGGGCCCTGATGCCAGGGAAGGTCTCTAAGGGCTGCAGCATGTATTATGCCACCCTGGAGACCCCTCGCTCAGCACAGACACACTGCTTACCAGCTTGTGTGTGCTAGTGAGAACAAAATGAGTAAGTCGACATGGCACTCCCCTCAGGGTGCCATGCCAGCCTCTCACTGCCTATGCAGTATAGGTAAGACACCCCTCTAGCAGGCCTTACAGCCCTAAGGCAGGGTGCACTATACCATAGGTGAGGGTACCAGTGCATGAGCACTGTGCCCCTACAGTGTCTAAGCAAAACCTTAGACATTGTAAGTGCAGGGTAGCCATAAGAGTATATGGTCTGGGAGTCTGGTTTACACGAACTCCACAGCACCATAATGGCTACACTGAAAACTGGGAAGTTTGGTATCAAACTTCTCAGCACAATAAATGCACACTGATGCCAGTGTACATTTTATTGTAAAATACACCACAGAGGGCACCTTAGAGGTGCCCCCTGAAACCTAACCGACTATCTGTGTAGGCTGACTGGTTCCAGCAGCCTGCCACACTAGAGACATGTTGCTGGCCCCATGGGGAGAGTGCCTTTGTCACTCTGAGGCCAGTAACAAAGCCTGCACTGGGTGGAGATGCTAACACCTCCCCCAGGCAGGAGCTGTAACACCTGGCGGTGAGCCTCAAAGGCTCACCCCTTTGTCACAGCACAGCAGGGCACTCCAGCTTAGTGGAGTTGCCCGCCCCCTCCGGCCACGGCCCCCACTTTTGGCGGCAAGGCTGGAGGGAACAAAGAAAGCAACAAGGAGGAGTCACTGGCCAGTCAGGACAGCCCCTAGGGTGTCCTGAGCTGAAGTGACTCTAACTTTTAGAAATACTCCATCTTGCAGATGGAGGATTCCCCCAATAGGATTAGGGATGTGACCCCCTCCCCTTGGGAGGAGGCACAAAGAGGGTGTACTCACCCTCAGGGCTAGTAGCCATTGGCTACTAACCCCCCAGACCTAAACACACCCTTAAATTTAGTATTTAAGGGCTCTGCCTGAACCTAGAAATTAGATTCCTGCAACTACAAGAAGAAGGACTGCTGAGCTGACAAACCCCTGCAGAGGAAGAACAGAAGACACCAACTGCCTTGGCCCCAGACTTACCGGCCTGTCTCCTGCCTTCCAAAGAAACCTGCTCCAGCGACGCTTTCCAAGGGACCAGCGACCTCTGAATCCTCTGAGGACTGCCCTGCTTCGAAAAAGACAAGAAACTCCCGAGGACAGCGGCACTGCTCCAAAAGAACTGCAACTTTGTTACAAGGAGCAGATTTAAAGACCCCTGCAACTCCCCGCAAGAAGCGTGAGACTTGCAACACTGCTCCCGGCGACCCCGACTCGACTGGTGGAGAACAACCAACTCAGGGAGGACCCTCCGGCGACTCTACGACTGTGAGTAACCAAAGTTGTCCCCCCTGAGCCCCCACAGCGACGCCTGCAGAGGGAATCCCCAGGCTCCCCCTGACTCCATTTCCCGACGGCTGGAAAAGACCCTGCACCCGCAGCCCCCAGCCCCTAAAGAAACGGAACTTCTGTGCAGGAGTGACCCCCAGGAGGCCCTCTCCCTTGCCCAGGTGGTGGCTACCCCGAGGAGCCCCCCCCTTGCCTGCCTGCGACGCTGAAGAGATCCCTTGATCTCTCATTGACTTCCATTGAAAACCTGACGCGTGTTGGCACACTGCACCCGGCCGCCCCCGCGCTGCTGAGGGTGTACTTTCTGTGCTGACTTGTGTCCCCCCCGGTGCCCTACAAAACCCCCCTGGTCTGCCCTCCGAAGATGCGGGTACTTACCTGCTGGCAGACTGGAACCGGGGCACCCCCCTCTCTCCATTATAGCCTATGTGTTTTGGGCACCTCTTTGACCTTTGCACCTGACCGGCCCTGAGCTGCGGGTGTGATAACTTTGGGGTTGCTCTGAACCCCCAATGGTGGGCTACCTTGGACCAAAAACTGAAACCTGTAAGTGACTTACTTACCTGTTAAAACTAACCATAACTTACCTCCCCCAGGAACTGTGAAAATTGCACTGTGTCCACTTTTAAAACAGCTTATTGTGTTTTATGTAAAAAGTATACATGCTAAAGTAATGATTCAAAGTTCCTAGAGTACTTACCTGCAATACCTTTCAAAAGAGCTATTACATGTAAAATTTGAACCTGTGGTTCTTAAAATAAACTAAGAAAAGATATTTTTCTATAACAAAACCTATTGGCTGGATTTGTCTCTGAGTGTGTGTACCTCATTTATTGTCTATGTGTATGTACAACAAATGCTTAACACTACTCCTTGGATAAGCCTACTGCTCGACCACACTACCACAAAATAGAGCATTAGTATTATCTCTTTTTACCACAATTTTACCTCTAAGGGGAACCCTTGGACTCTGTGCATGCTATTCCTTACTTTGAAATAGCACATACAGAGCCAACTTCCTACACTATGGAACTGGGTGGTGGAGTTAGCCCATCAGGGAGCGGCCAAGACAAAGGCGCGCCTCAGAGCCACGGTATGGTTTCCTGGCATGGACTCCAAGGTTGACACCCTCGTAGGAAGCTGTCACTCCTGTGTGATCACCTCTATTGAGCAGCTCACTAATCCAGAATTCACTGAGCCTCCCATTCGAAAGTCCTGGTTGAAACTTAGCATGGACTTTGGGAGCTTTCCCGATGGGAGGCTAATGGCGGTCATGATTGACTCTTACACAAAATTTCCTGTGGTAGAGGTAGTGACTTCCACTGCCTTTGAGAATGTGAGACCGGTGCTAGAGAGAACATTTGCATTGTTTGGTCTCCCCGATGAAATCCAAACAGACAATGGTCCACCATTTCAGGGGCAGGAACTTAAGAACTATCTAGAAGGGTTTGCCATACATCACCGCAAGATTATGCCATACTGGCATCAGGCCAATGGCGATGTCGAAAGGTTCATGCGGACCCTTAATAGAGCCATGAGGATTGATGTAGAACGAGGTGGAGTGGCCGAAAGATGTTTGCACCAGTTTCTCAGAACATATTGACAGACACCCCAAAGCACCACCGGCTTTGCACCAGCTGCTCTGATGTTCAAGGTGGCTCCGCAGGACTATGTCCTGGCTCTCTTTCAGTGGGAGCCCCCGAGTTGGATGTAGAGGCTGCGCAACAACGATGAATGCAGACCAATCAGAAAGCGACTGCCAGAAGGAGAACCAGGTGCCCTGATCTCCAGGTGGGCGACCGAGTAGTCGTGAGAAACCGAAATCACGGAGGAAAGTTTCAGACCACGTACGAACTTGAGGTGTGGAAGGTACTGATGGTTAGGGGAACCATGGTGACTGCCGGTAGAGGAGAGAGGCAAGTTACAAGAAATATGTTGTGTTTCAAATGAGCGGGAGCGTCTGAGGAGACGGGAGAAGAGGACGGAGAAGGAGAGAGTGTCGTTGAAGGAGGAGAGCATTGGACCAAAGAAAGGTCAGGTGTCCAAGATGCGCCACGTCCTACATCAGCGTCGCTAGCAGATGAGGCTGGAGGCTTGGTGTCTGGTGGTCAGAGTGAGAGGTATCATCTCCGGCCCAACTCTGTGCCCAGCCAAAGACTCAGAGACTTTGCATGCTAATAGATATTGTATGACATTAGGTGTGACAGGCTCTGTGTACTTGTATAGTGGTTTCGGTGTTTTCCCCCTTTGTGATTCCGTTACTCTAGGAGGATCTTTCTGTCAGGTGTTTACCCCAGGGTGGGGTTCTCATCTTTCTTTTGTTCTTTTTTTTCGTTTTCTTTTCTTTCCGATTAAAGCCTTGGAGGGATATAGAGAGCCACTCGGGCTCCTATACTTTGTTGCCCAGCAAGGGCCGGAGGGCGGGCCATCGGCCCGAGGTGTTAAATAAAGATGGGGTTGCTGACCCAGCAGTTCTGAAGTAAATCTTACATGAGTGTGCCTCGTTATTTGTCTAGCGGGGAGAAGGGCCGTGCACCACTTTACAGTGTCGCCACGCACCGAAGTTCTGAAATAGGTAGACAGCCACTTGCAACGTGATTTTGTCTACGGCACGGGACTGCTTCAAGAAGAAGAATGCACTATAGACATGTCCTTTGACTATTCAAAGAGATTAGGAGTAAGAAACTGCTCCTTGTCAAATATATCTCTGAATCATGAGTCTGGATGGGAGTATAATCAGCTGAGTTTCAAGACAACAATCTTGGAACAAGAGGCACCCATAGAAAGAAACTGCATTACCCTAAAGATTTAGGACCATCAACTTTCCTAAATATACCACCTTTCCAACCTCCAAGTGATGCCCCGCACAGACAGGATTCCATGTCCCCTGCTCAGCTGGCCGAGCTATGGCTCCAAGCAGACTCCACTAACACTTGAGAAGGTGTGAACAAGAGCACCTCTTGCAGCACCCATTAACGCAGGACCTGAGCCGATGGCTTGTCACTGAGAAAGGGAGAAAAATACAACGTAAACAAGCAAGTCCCATGCTGAGATGACTCGTATCCATGGTAACTATTCACCTATTTTCGACCCTGGGCCCAGGTCACCATCTTAATAGGGAACAAAGCACTGAAACCTTGTAGCGCACATTAAATTAATCCACTGAAAGCTTCACAAGAAGCTTCCAAGGAAAGACGGAAGTCTTCAAATTAAATTTGTAGATTTATTAGATTTAAAAAAACGGACCCACAACCACACCAGCCACCGTCAGGCTCCTAGAACAGCAGGTTTGCAGATCCTCGCCTGAGGCTCCAGAACCATGTGATGTCCAAAGAGTCGCAGTTCAACAAAGGAATGTACACAAGTAAAAACGATAAGCATTGTAATAACCAAACATAAATATGAGCACAAGTACTACAAACATTGGCAAAGTGCAAACACTACAATCCTCTCTGTCTGTGGAGCCGAGAGAGAGTAGCAGCACCTCAAGCAATTTGCCCAGAGAGGAGCGTAATATATGTGACTTCATGTTTTAGTGAGGTAATTCGGGGGACAACACTACAATGGGTTACAGTAACTTGTGATGTGTGGTACTGGGCAGGACTGCGCTTCCACTAACCCTTCACTCATGTTGTCCTGAGGTCCCGGGCATGTGTTTGGTGGCATGGCTATTGCCCATGATGAGCCCTGGAAATGAATATACACAGCTTCTGTGGAGATACTAAAATAGGTAAAGATGCAAACGTTCAGGAGTCAAAAGGGCCGCACTAGAGTCAGAATCCTGAGCCTATAAGCAGCTTGACTGGGCCGATTAAGGAAGGGGACTCCCAGTTTTTAATGCCAAGAAATTGCTTTATTTCAGCTGTTTCCCATTGAAAATTGCCTGTTTCAAAGTGAGCCAGTGGGGAACATGGAAAATAAATTTCCCCAGTTAGTTTTCAGTATCTCCCTTGTCTTGTTTTGAAATGTTGGCATGTATGCTTTCTCTGCAGGTTTGTCAACAGCCTAAGTGCTGCACCGATGCACAGCCTATGAATCTATTCACTCATCCCACGAGTTGGCTGATACATTATAAATGACTCCCTTTCAACATATGCAGCTCCTCAAGAGTGCATACAGCCCTAAATCTACACTTTGATTCGATGTAATGTCTTTACAACCACAGAGTAACAAGGGTTTCTGCCGCACAGCATCCACCATCATTGCGACTGTAAGAATAGTGTTAATGTGCATTATTCTCCCTTGTAATGTATGAAACTTGAAGTCTGTTGTTATTTTATCTTTGTTTTTATAGTGTGCTAATCATCCAGGAGGATACTGAGGCACTTTGTAAGAGGTGTGTGAGGTCAGCCCTGGAGGGTTTACTCAAAAAGCCAGGTCTTCAGTTTCTTGTGAATGTCAAGCAGAGAATAGGAGGCTCTGATGTGTTATGGGAGATCAATCGAAGCTTTAGGGGCCAGATACGAGAAAGTGCGGTTCCCTGTTCTGCTTCTGTGTATGCTTGGGGTGTGTGTTAGTGAGAGACCGGCAGACATCTGGAAGTTGGTGTAAGTGAATGCAGCTCTTCAGGTAGGCAGGACCTGTGGTGAGGAGTCTGAAGTGTGCGTGTTTCTGTATCGAGAGCCAGGGGAATTCCATGAGGTGTGATGAGATGTACAAAGCTGCCAAGTTTCCAAGGTCCCTGTGTGATGTGCTGCTTGTAGGAAGCTGGTCTGGTGTGTGGTGGACACCTATGGTGTTGGCACCTTATACCAGGTCAGGCAACCCCTATTAGTGAATGTAGGCAGTGTCTAGGAAGACAGGGCTCTCTAAAGGTAGCTGTGGAAGAGCAGCCAAGACTTATCTAGGAGACATGCAAAGCTTATGCAATACCACAATAGTCACACAGTAACTTATCACACATGAAAGGAGCTACCAGTGTTACAAAAATAAAGGTACTTAGTATAGTAACACCACACTAGATTACTTATAGGCAGTCCCCCAACTGTAGGTAAGTACACACCATGTATACACACACACATTGTGTAGGAAAATGTCTCCCTGTTGCAGTTAACCCCCACTGTTTACCTGATATTGATGCTGACTTGACTGAGAAGTGTGCTGGGACCCTGCTAACCAGGCCCCAGCACCAGTGTTCTTTCACTTAAAATGTACCATTGTTTCCACAATTGGCACACCTCTGGCACACAGATAAGTCCCTTGTAAAAGGCACCAGTAGTACCAATGGCCCTGTGACCAGGGAAGGTCCCTAAGGGCTGCAGCATATGTTGTGCCACCCTAAGGGACCCCTCACCTAACACATGCACACTGCCATTGTAGATTGTGTGTGTTGGTGGGGAGAAAAAGGCAAAGTCGACATGGCATCCCCCTCAGGATGCCATGCACACAAATTGCTGCCTGTGGCATAGGTAAGTCACCCCTCTAGCAGGCCTTACAGCCCTAAGGTAGGGTGCACTATACCACAGGTGAGGGCATAGCTGCATGAGCAATATGCCCCTACAGTGTCTAGGTCCATTCTTAGACATTGTAAGTACAGTGTGGCCATATTAAGTATATGGTCTGGGAGTTTGTCAAAAACGATCTCCACAGTTCCATAATGGCTACACTGAATACTGGGAAGTTTGGTATCAAACTTCTCATAATAATAAACCCACACTGATGCCAGTGTTGGATTTATTAAAAAATGCACACAGAGGGCATCTTAGAGATGCCCCCTGTATTTTACCCAATCCTTCAGTGCAGGACTGACTGGTCTGTGCCAGCCTGCTACTGCGAGACGAGTTTCTGCCCCCCCTGGGGTGCGAGCCTTTGTGCTCTCTGAGGACAGAAACAAAGCCTGCACTGGGTGGAGATGCTTAACACCTCCCCCCTGCATGAACTGTAACACCTGGCAGTGAGCCTCAAAGGCTCAGGCTTCATTTTACAGTGCCCTAGGGCACTCCAGCTAGTTAAGATGCCCGCCCCCTGGACACAGCCCCCACTTTTGGCGGCAAGTCCAGGGGAGATAATGAGAAAAACAAGGAGGAGTCACCCACCAGTCAGGACAGCCCCTACGGTGTCCTGAGCTGAGGTGACCCCTGCCTTTAGAAATCCTCCATCTTAGTTTTGGAGGATTCCCCCAATAGGATTAGGGATGTGCCCCCCTCCCCTCAGGGAGGAGGCACAAAGAGGGTGTAGCCAACCTCAAGGACAGTAGCCATTGGCTACTGCCCTCCCAGACCTAAACACACCCCTACATTTTGTATTTAGGGGCACCCTAGAACCTAGGAAACTAGATTCCTGCAACCTGAAGAAACAAGAAGGAGTGCTGACCTACAAGCCTGCAGTGAAGGAGGAAGACGAAAACTGCTTTGGTCCCAGCCCTACCGGCCTCTCTCCAACTTCAAAAACCTGCAACCAGCGACGCATCTGACAGGGACCAGCGACCTCTGAAGCCTCAGAGGACTGCCCTGGTCTAAAGGACCAAGAAACTCCAGTGAACAGCAGCCTTGTTCAAAACCAGCTACTTCTTTGCAACAAAGAAGCAACTTTCCAAGACTGCACATTTCCCGCAGGAAGCGTGAGACTTCTCACTCTGCACCCGACGCCCCCGGCTCGAGATTCAGAGAACCAACACCTCAGGGAGGACTCCCCGGCGACTGCGAGCCCGTGAGTAACCAGAGATGACCCCCCTGAGTCACCACAGCGACGTCTGCAGAGAGAATCCAGAGGCTCCCCCTGACTGCGACTGCCTATAACAAGGGACCCGACACCTGGAACCAACACTGCACCCGTAGCCCCCAGGACCTGAAGGAACCGAACTTCAGCGCAGGAGTGACCCCGAGGTGACCCTCTGCCTAGCCCAGGTGGTGGCTGTCCAGAGAAGCCCCCCTGTGCCTGCCTGCACCGCTAGAGTGACCCCCGGGTCCCTCCATTGTTTTCTACCTGAAACCCGATGCCTGCTTTGCACAATGCACCCGGCAGCCCCTGTGCCGCTGAAGGTATGTTTTGTGTGCCTACTTGTGCCCCCCCCAGTGCTCTACAAAACACCCCCTGGTCTGCCCCCCGAGGACTCAGGTACTTACCTTCTGGCAGGCTTGAACCGGAGCACCCCTGGTCTCCATAGGCACCTATGTGTTTTGGGCACCTCTTTGACCTCTGCACCTGACCGGCCCTAAGCTGCTGGTGTGGTAACTTTGGGGTTGCCTTGAACCCCCAACGGTGGGATGCCTATGCTCCAGAACTGAGACTTGTAAGTGTTTTACTTACCTCCTAATCTAAACTTTACTTTCCTCCCCCAGGAACTGTTGATTTTTGCACTGTTTCCACTTTGAAAATAGCTTATTGCCATTTTTACAAAGACTGTATATGATATGGCTTTTATTCAAAGTTCCTAAAGTACCTTGCATTTAATGTGTTTACTGCAAATCTTGAACCTGTGGTTCTTAAAATAAACTAAGGAAATATATTTTTCAATGTAAAAACCTATTGGCCTGGAGTAAGTCTTTGAGTGTGTGTTCCTAATTTATTGCCTGTGTGTGTGTACAACAAATGCTAAACACTACTGTAAGGAAATGCCTCCTTGGCATGGTTGCCCCCTGACTTTTTTGCCTTTGCTGATGCTATGTTTACAATTGAAAGTGTGCTGAGGCCTGCTAACCAGGCCCCAGCACCAGTGTTCTTTCCCTAACCTGTACTTTTGTATCCACAATTGGCAGACCCTGGCATCCAGATAAGTCCCTTGTAACTGGTACTTCTAGTACCAAGGGCCCTGATGCCAAGGAAGGTCTCTAAGGGCTGCAGCATGTCTTATGCCACCCTGGAGACCTCTCACTCAGCACAGACACACTGCTTGCCAGCTTGTGTGTGCTAGTGAGGACAAAACGAGTAAGTCGACATGGCACTCCCCTCAGGGTGCCATGCCAGCCTCTCACTGCCTATGCAGTATAGGTAAGACACCCCTCTAGCAGGCCTTACAGCCCTAAGGCAGGGTGCACTATACCATAGGTGAGGGTACCAGTGCATGAGCATGGTACCCCTACAGTGTCTAACAAAACCTTAGACATTGTAAGTGCAGGGTAGCCATAAGAGTATATGGTCTGGGAGTCTGTCAAACACGAACTCCACAGCACCATAATGGCTACACTGAAAACTGGGAAGTTTGGTATCAAACTTCTCAGCACAATAAATGCACACTGATGCCAGTGTACATTTTATTGCAAAATACACCCCAGAGGGCACCTTAGAGGTGCCCCCTGAAACTTAACCGACTATCTGTGTAGGCTGACTAGTTCCAGCAGCCTGCCACACTAGAGACATGTTGCTGGCCCCATGGGGAGAGTGCCTTTGTCACTCTGAGGCCAGTAACAAAGCCTGCACTGGGTGGAGATGCTAACACCTCCCCCAGGCAGGAGCTGTAACACCTGGCGGTGAGCCTCAAAGGCTCACCCCTTTGTCACAGCACCGCAGGACACTCCAGCTAGTGGAGTTTCCCGCCCCCTCCGGCCCCGGCCCCCACTTTTGGCGGCAAGGCCGGAGAAAATAATGAGAATAACAAGGAGGAGTCACTGGCCAGTCAGGACAGCCCCTAAGGTGTCCTGAGCTGAGGTGACTCTAACTTTTAGAAATCCTCCATCTTGCAGATGGAGGATTCCCCCAATAGGGTTAGGATTGTGACCCCCTCCCCTTGGGAGGAGGCACAAAGAGGGTGTACCCACCCTCAGGGCTAGTAGCCATTGGCTACTAACCCCCCAGACCTAAACACGCCCTTAAATTTAGTATTTAAGGGCTACCCTGAACCCTAGAAAATTAGATTCCTGCGACAACAAGAAGAAGGACTGCCCAGCTGAAAACCCCTGCAGAGGAAGACCAGAAGACAACAACTGCCTTGGCTCCAGAAACTCACCGGCCTGTCTCCTGCCTTCCAAAGAACTCTGACCCAGCGACGCCTTCCAAAGGGACCAGCGACCTCTGAATCCTCTGAGGACTGTCCTGCTTCGACGACGACCAGAAACTCCAGAGGACAGCGGACCTGCTCCAAAATGACTGCAACTTTGTTTCAAGGAGCAGCTTTAAAGACCCCTGCAACTCCCCGCAAGAAGCGTGAGACTTGCAACACTGCACCCGGCGACCCCGACTCGGCTGGTGGAGAACCAACACCTCAGGGAGGACCCCCGGACTACTCTCCGACTGTGAGTACCAAAACCTGTCCCCCCTGAGCCCCCACAGCGCCGCCTGCAGAGGGAATCCCGAGGCTTCCCCTGACCGCGACTCTCTGAAACCTAAGTCCCGACGCCTGGAAAAGACCCTGCACCCGCAGCCCCCAGGACCTGAAGGACCGGACTTTCACTGGAGGAGTGACCCCCAGGAGTCCCTCTCCCTTGCCCAAGTGGAGGTTTCCCCGAGGAAGCCCCCCCTTGCCTGCCTGCAGCGCTGAAGAGATCCGTTGATCTCTCATAGACTAACATTGCAAACCCGACGCTTGTTTCTACACTGCACCCGGCCACACCCCGCGCTGCTGAGGGTGAAATTTCTGTGTGGGCTTGTGTCCCCCCCCGGTGCCCTACAAAACCCTCCTGGTCTGCCCTCCGAAGACGCGGGTACTTACCTGCAAGCAGACCGGAACCGGGGCACCCCCTTCTCTCCATTATAGCCTATGCGTTTTGGGCACCACTTTTTAACTCTGCACCTGACCGGCCCTGAGCTGCTGGTGTGGTGACTTTGGGGTTGCTCTGAACCCCCAACGGTGGGCTACCTTGGACCAAGAACTGAACCCTGTAAGTGTCTTACTTACCTGGTAAAACTAACAAAAACTTACCTCCCCCAGGAACTGTGAAAATTGCACTGTGTCCACTTTTGAAATAGCTATTTGTCAATAACTTGAAAAGTATACATGCAATTGAAATGATTCAAAGTTCCTAATGTACTTACCTGCAATACCTTTCAAACAAGATATTACATGTTAAATTTGAACCTGTGGTTCTTAAAATAAACTAAGAAAAGATATTTTTCTATAACAAAACCTATTGGCTGGATTTGTCTCTGAGTGTGTGTACCTCATTTATTGTCTATGTGTATGTACAACAAATGCTTAACACTACTCCTTGGATAAGCCTACTGCTCGACCACACTACCACAAAATAGAGCATTAGTATTATCTATTTTTACCACTATTTTACCTCTAAGGGGAACCCTTGGACTCTGTGCATGCTATTCCTTACTTTGAAATAGCACATACAGAGCCAACTTCCTACAACTACCCTTTGATAAGCCTACTGCTCGTCCATACTACTACAAAAATAGAGCATTAGAATTATCTACTTTTGCCACTATCTTACCTCTGAGTGGAACCTTTGGACTCTGTGCACACTATTTCTTACTTTGAAATAGTATATACAGATCCAACTTCCTACACATAGTAATAATTAGGAATTGGTACAGGAAACAACAAGCATTGGTAAGAATTTGTGAAAAATAGTTAGGACCCTAAGGGAGGACCAAACCATATACTAAAATAATGGAATGCGAAGTGGAGTCCCCCACATATGAAATCATTAGAGGGAAACTAGAAGAAATAGAGAACCCAAGAGGTGAGTACCTAAGTGACCCCCAGCAAACCAGGAGAGCAGAGGACTAACAAGAGGACTTAGAAAATGGATTGTGCAAAAACAGGACCAGACTAGAAAAAAACAAAGGTGGATTCTGGAAGAAGAGGACCTGCAAAAGAATGGGATAGAGTCCGGTCCACGATGGAGTGTCCAGTCGGAGCAGGAGCCACTACCACCCCTTCTGTGGATGAAGATCCGGGTCGATGGGAGAAGAAGAATACCAGCCAGCCCAGAAGCTGAAGAGAAGTCCTTGGAGTGGTGCAGATGGTGTCCCACATCGGTCATCGGGTTACAGATGGTCAGTGGTTTAGGAGAACCACCAACAAGCCTTGGCAATTGCAAAAGGAGAGTTTCAAGGCTAAAGAAGACCAGCAAGGTCAAGGTAGCTCGACCCTTGGAGGGGAGTCCGGGCTGACCCTCAGCAGTCGGGAAAGCCAGCAGAAGCAGTTGCAGCCCCCACAGGCAACCCACTGGCAGCAGACACAGTAAGTTACAGTGCAGAGGATTCCTGGTGGAGTCTTGCAAGTTCAATCTGGCGACCCACCCGCAAGGGAGTCCCTAAATAGCCCCAAAAAGGGGTTTGGTAACCTGGCACAGTGACCACCTATCAAGAGGGGGTCTCTGGTGTCACCTGTCTGATCTGGCCACTCAGATGCTCCCATGGGCCTCTGCACATATTGGTTTTAAGATGGCAGAATCGAGTGGGAACCTGGAGGAGCTCTGGGAACCACCCCTGGGTTGGTGATGGACAGTGGAGTGGTCACTCCCCTTTCCTTTGTCGAATTTCATGCCAGAGCAGGGACTGGGAGTCCGTGGACTGGTGCAAACTGGTTTATGCAAGAAGGGCACCAAATGTGCTCTTCAAAGCAAACCAGTAGCTTGAGGAGGCCACCCCCCCAAGCCTTGTAAGGCCTATTTACATGGGAGAGGGTGTTGCCTCCCTCACCCACAGGAAATCCTTTGTTCTGCCTTGCCCAGCCTGAGCTGGTCAAGCAGCAAGAGGGCAGAAACCTGTCTGAGGGGTGGCAGCAGTGCGGGCTGCCAAGAAAACCCTAGAAGACTGGTAGGAGCAATACTTGGGGACCTCTAAGGAGCCCCCAGAATGCATGGAATCATGCAACCAGTACTGGCAACAGTATTGGGGTATGTTTCCGACACGTTTGATACCAAACATGCCCAGGTTCAGAGTTACCATTATGTAGCTGGACACAGGTACTGAGTGACCTGTGTCCAGTACATGGGCAAAATGGTTTCCCCGCACTTACAAAGTCCAGTGCAATGGAACTGGAGTTCGTAGGGGCACCTTCACTCATGCAGGGATGCCCTCACACACAGGGACCTGCACCCTGCCCTCTGGGTTAGGAGGGCCTACCATATGGGTGTCTTACTGTGACCCGGTGCAGTGTCCTGTGGTGAAAGGGTGCATGCACCTTTTCATGCAGGCTGCAATGGCAAGCATGCAGACCCATTTTGCATCCGCTCCCATGGGTGGCACAATACATGCTGCAGCCCATTGGGGAGCCCTGGTATCCCCATGCCCTTGGTACCTAAGTACCATATACTAGGGACTTATAAGGGGACACCAGTATGCCAACGGTGAACTGCACAAAGGTCCTAGGCAACCAAATTTAGAGGAAGAGAGCGTAATCACTGGGGTCCTGGTTAGCAGGATCCCAGTGAGACAGTCTAAGTTCACTGATAGCAGGCGAAAAGTGGGGGTAACCATGAAAAACATAGGGTACTTTCCTACACCCCCTCAATCAAAGGACTATAAGACTAGCCTTGCCCAGTTGAGTCTTCATTAAGTGGAACTATCTGGAGAGTCCATCTGCATTGGAGTGATTACTTGCAAGTCTATGTTCCACTGTATAGTCCATTCCCTGTAGGGAAATGGACCTCCTCGACAATTTGGGATTTTCACTTTTCATCTGCTTAAGCCATGTGAGGGGCTTGTGGTCTGTCTGAACCAGGAAGTGAGTGCCAAACAAGTATGGCCTCAGCTTCTTCAAGGCCCAGACCACAGCAAAGGCTTCCCTCTCAATGGCTGACCAACGCTTTTCCCTGGGGGTCAACCTCCTGCTTATGAAAGTTACAGGTTGGTCCTGGCCCTCATCATTTAGTTTTGAGAATACTGCCCTTGCCCCTACCTCAGAAGCATCTGTCTGTACAATGAACTGCTTGTGGTAGTTAGGGCTTCTTAAAATGGGAGCAGAACACATGGCCTGTTTCAGGTCATCAAAAGCTTTTTGGCAGCTAGCTGTCCATAAAACTTTCTTGGGCATCCTTTTGGATGTGAGGTAATTTAAGGGGCTACAATGGAGCCCTGCCCTATGTGGCATTTTGATGCCTAGATAGTGAGGCCTTCCCTTTGCGGAGCCTCCAATACATTTCCAAGGTGGACAAGGTGATCCTCCCAGGTGGAGCTAAAGACAGCTATGTAATCAAGATAAGCTGCACTGAAGCTTTCCAGGCCTTGGAGAACGTTGTTCACCAATCTCTGAAATGTGGCCGGGGCAGTCTTCAATCCAAAGGGCACCACTCTAAAGTGGTAGTGCCCACTAGGAGTGGAGAATGCTTTTTTGGGTTTGGCATCCTCTGATAATTTGATCTGCCAGTATGCAGCAGGTAAATCAAATGTGTTAAGATACTTGGCAGCAGCCATAGTATCTGAGGCCTCTATAGTCCACATAGAACCTCATCTCTTTTTTGCACTTTTGAGAGTGGGGTTTTGGTACCAAGTTTACAGGACTAGCCCAAGGGCTGTCTGAAGGCTCAATAATTCCCAGCTCAAGCATCTTTTGCACTTCTGCTTTCATACACTCCCTGATGTGTTCAGGCCGCCTGTATATTTTCTTTTTGATAGGCAGGCTGTCACCTGTGTCAATGGTGTGTTCACACCATGTCGTTTGACCAGGGGTCAAGGAGAACAGTTTGGAGAATTGGCCTAGGAGGTTTTTGAAATCATCTTTTTGCTAGTCAGCAAGAATAGCTCCCTCTACTGAACTATCCACTGTATTGTGAGAGGAGAGGTCAGGGAGATGGCCACTCTTCTTCCTGACCTTCAACAGTGGCCATGAGTAAAGTCATGTCAGCCCTGTCATAATAAGGTTTTAGGTGATTCACATGAAGCACCCTGTGGGGCTTCTGGGAGTGCCTGGGTCAACTAGGTAGGTGACCTCACCTTTTCTCTCGACAATTGTGTGGGGACCACTCTGTTAATCCTGGGGTGCCTTGGGAGCCACAGTCTCGAGGACCCACACCTTGTGTCTTGGCTGGTACGCAGTCAGTACAGCCTTCTAGTCATGCCACTGCCTCTGCAGTTTTTGGCTGGCCTGAAGATTTTTGGATGCCCTCTTCATGTATTCGGCCATTCTGGATCTTAGGCCCAATACGTAATCCACAATGTCCTGTTTGGGAGGCTTACAAGGTTGCTCTCAGCCTTCCTTCACAGGGGGAAGGGGGCCCCTAACAGGGTGTCCATGCAAAAGCTCAAAGGGGCTGTAGCCCACTCCCTTTTGAGGAACCTCCCTACAGGGGAAGAGGAGGCAAGGCAATAGGACATCCCACCTCCTTCTGAGTTTTTCTGATAGTCCCATGATCATACCTTTTTAGGGTTTTGTTGAATCTCTCAACTAACCCATTTGTATGTGGATGATAAGGGGTGGTGATTTAGTAAGTGACACCACACTCCTTCCACATGGCTTTAAGTTATGCAGACATGAAGTTTACATCTCTGTCTGATACCATCTCTTTAGGAAACCCCGCCCTGGTGAAGATTCCCAGGAGAGCTTTGGCCACTGCAGGGGCTGTAGTGGTCCTAAGAGGGATGATTTCTGGGTACCTGGTGGCATGGTCCACCACCACCAGTAGGAACCTGTTACCAGAAGCTGTTGGAGAGTCCAGGGGGCCAACAATATCCACCCCAACCCTCTCAAAGGATACCCCAACCACTGGTAGTGGGATTAAGGGAGCCTTTGGGGTGCCACTTGTCTTGCTACTGGCTTGACAGGTCACACAGGCACAACAAAACTCCTTTGTATCTTCAGAAATTTGGGACCAGTGAAAGCGAGGGACCAGTCTGTCCCAAGTCTTGCTTTGCCCCAAGTGGCCTGCAAGGGGAACGCCATGGGTCAAAGTTAACAGGAAATTCCTAAATTGCAGAGGGATGACCAATCTCTTGGTGGAACCAGGTTTTGGTCCCTTGCTTCTGAATAGAGGAGGCTGTTGCCCCAGTAGACCCTATGTGGTCCACCGACATCCCCTGCTTCTTATGCTGCATCTTGCTGCTTCAAATGTTCCAAAATAGGGCAGGATTGCTGTTCTGAAATGAGTTCCTCTCTGATGGGCCCCTGCACCTGAGAGCTCAGCTGTGTCAGCTTTAAGCTCCTCAGGTATAGGTTCCACCTAAGAAGTAGGGTCCCCTTCCTCAGAGGTGGGATCCTCACTGGCAGTTTGAACAGGGGGTAACTTTTTACCCTACCTGCCTCTCTTTTTTGAGCCTCCTGGGCTATTGTTCCAGGCTCCAGCACTCCTTGCTCCCTTTGCTTTTTGGCCTGTGCTCTGGTCAGAGCAAAGATATGCCCAGGGATGCCCAACATTGGTGCATGGGCCTCCAACACCATCATCCAAGCTGAAGTCTCCAAGTCATTGTCTGTACTTTACAGGCCCTCTCCAAGGCAGTGAACCACTTGTGGATGTCATCTCCCACCCTGTAAAGTGGGACTATCTTACTCAGGTTCCTAGAATCATAGGATTCCTCCCTGATCCTGGTTTCCCTAAAGTTATTGTTGCTGCCACCAGGGGGAGCTAGCCCCAAAATATGTCTCTCCCTCGCCACTGCCAGATCCTCCCTTTCTAGGGCTAACTGCTGCTGCTGCTGCTGCTGCAGTCTCAGTTTGGCCTGGTTTAATTTCAATCTGATAGCAGGCAAAAGTGGGGGGTCGTAGGCACCTGATGTTGGAAATTTAACCTTGGACAAAAACACAACATATATCCTGGTCGCTTTTCTGTTGACCCGCTACCTGCATAATTTGTCCTAACCAAAAATGGACACATATTTCCAATTGAATTAACAGCCTTGAGAAAGCCCCAGGTACACAAACTGTTTAGGGGGCGAAACACTTGAAACAGGGTAGGCTCACCGATGTTTTCAATGCTACAAGGAACTTACCTGAGGAAAAGTGGTCCACACCTCATTTGGTGGCCCACAACTTTATAAAAATGGGCATTTGTTAAATAAAAGAGTGTTGGACCACTGGAGCAACTTATCTGACTCAGAAAGTGGGGGGTAACCATGCCAAAAATGGGTACTTTGCTACACTGCTTCAGTCCAGTTTTTTTTCTTTGAATTCTAGGACTTGTACTCCTGTTTTATAATGGAATAAATAAAACTACAAATCCCAGACTTAAAAGGAAAAACTTGGAATGAAGCAGCACATCGCCAACCCTAGGAAACTCGGGAGAGCTGGATATGGGCTTGACATGAGATGTTAAGGATGCATGTTTTCATCCTTCGCAGGAATCAAAAGCTTCGCTGAGCTCGACTGACCTTTTGACCCAGAAAGAAGTGTGGTGAACAATACACAAATTTACACCAACACCACCCCAACAATTTAAACACCATGGCCAATGTGGGCACAGAAAGAAAAGCTCCAATCAGGAATAAAGTTCAAAGCTTTATTTTACAACCACAAAACAAGTGGCATAAAGACAGTGTGTAAAATCAAATTTTGGGCTGGACACAGGTTGTCCCTACAGCTAACCAAATTAGGAAATGCATATGTGACAGACACATGCGGACAAAAAATACAAAAGGAGACAAAAATAATTTGAATAAATAGATCTCAGACTACAGAAGACTTGCTAGAAAATAAAAAGAGTGCGTGTCATCACAATAGATGCTATTCTAGAAAAAGGGACATATCAAGAGGAAATGGCAATCAGCTGAGAGGGGTATACCTCTTCAAGGAACAGCATTCAGGGATTCTTCATAAGCAAAGCATCTAGATCAGCAGCAAAATTCTGCCAGGAAGGATGCAGAGGGGGTGAAGAAAGGTCTAAAAGTCATATGAACATCTGAGAGGTTGATGAGAGTCTGATCTAAACTTTCAAATTCCGTCCGTAATATAAAACACATACATCATATTGAATTGATGGATTGATGGTGTCAGGTCACGCAAAAGTGGCATCATCCAATCACTCACAATGGGTGATCCTGAAGTTGCAACACTACATCAAATTCTCTGACTTTCCCTGGGAACCATCTTCCATCCGTGTGACTTCATACAGTGGTGGCAACATTTTATTTCATGTTAAGTCTACGGGTCAGGATGTTCCTTTCAAGGCAACTAAACTAAAAGTCTCTTTGCAATTGAACAATGAACCTATTGCTGCTTGCAAAGCTTCTCATGAGAACAGAACCTAGAGAAAAACTCACAATAGAAAGAACAATCATTCATCATTTTACAAGAATGCAAAATATGAGCTCTACATGCCTCATTTAAGCTAACATAAGAAAATCTGTTGCATTACAGTTAATCATTGCAATTTAATAAAACATGTAAAAATACAAACTTATAAACTCATCAATATCCCTATTCCATTAAGATGAGCAATGCATTTTACTTTAAATGATCATTTTGTCAGTACATTTCAGTAAATGTGGCAGAGAAGTGGAAATATTTAATTTCTGCACATAGTTTTAAACTTATAAACTACACATTAAAAGTTAGAAAACTAAATTTGTTTTGAGACACATAGGGGGTCATTACAACATTGGCGGGCGGCTTCTGCCGCCCGCCAAGCTGTAACTGCCATGCGACCGCCAATGCGGCCGCACTCCCGCGGTGCCCATTACAACATCCCTGCTGGGCCGTCGGGCGCAAACCTAGTGCAGTTGCACCCGTCGCGCTTATCACTGTCTGCTATGCAGCCAGAAACAGGCTGGCGGTAGGGAAGTCATAATCCCCAGGGCAGCGCTGCTTGCAGCGCTGCCCTGGCGGATTATCACCACCGGGGCTAAAACGGCAGGAAACCGCCGGCCCCGGCGGTGCGACCACGGCACTACCGCCGCGGTCGATATATGGATCTCCGTACCGCCAGCCTGTTGGCGGTACGGACGCCACTTTAGTCCTGGCGGTCTCAGACCGCCAGGGTCGTAATGACCCCCATAGTCTAGAACTTAAATTATATTTTAACATCAGTTTTATTTCACTAACATGTTATTTAACAAGGAAGGCATAACTGTGACCATCAGAAAATTAAAACATTAGCACATTTAATATGCATATCACTGCAACTAACTTTCTACGTTATAGGAGACATAAATCATCACCTTCTGATCTGGGTCACTAAAAGCATTACTAAATGTTATGCTCCAATAAGGTCTAAGGTGGCTGCTGCATTTTGGATGATCTGCAGTCTTCTTGTGAGCTGGGTGGTTTCTCTTTCCTTCTTTTTTTTTAAAGATGTAATATATTTCAAACTTTAAAGTGCAAGTATTTTTCAAAACATTGGTGTTATTACTTTATCAGTTTTTAATCCTTTTTAGAACGTGACAGTGTTTTTATTTTAATTTTATGACAAGACCGGAGGCTCCTGTTATGCTTTTCTTTTCTTGTTTATTTTCAAAAGCAGCTGCAGTCAAGACAAAACTACAAATCTCAACAGGGAAAATGATAGTAGCCAATGGGAAACAACACGTAGTTTATTATAACGCACCAATCACTAACAGGCTGCCCCTATAATACTTATCTTGACTGAGAACAGCCCTCTTTTCTTGCTGCTCGCAGTCAAGATAAGTATTTTATATATTTCATACTCTTGCAAAGTGTACTGTTTACAGTTGTAAAGCCTTTATTGAACATTGTTGTTATACACGTGTATGCCTATTGCGCTGCCTTTCCTTATTTAGACGGCTTGTACCCGCAAGCTCTCTCCGGTCCTCTGCGCGCGCTCTTACCGCTGGAGTTTTCCATTTCTCTCCTCAACGCGCGACCGCCATTTTAAAATGACGGTTGAGGGGAAAAACCACCAGTGCTATTCATCACGCTATTACACTTCTGCTTCCTCCTTTACTTCCAAAATTTCTACGACCACTCCCCCTTTTCTCTGCCCATAGGCGGAGCTTGGATATTTTTTCACTAACTCATGTGAGGAGGTTAACCCCTTCCTCACCGCTATTTCTGTCAACCTCACAACTTGCATTTTTTCATAACAATGGACAGCTCCCCTATTTCTCATGCTGTCATTGAGGAGGAGGAGGCTATTAAGGACAACTTAAATGATTTTATTCAACAGTCAGTTGAGCAAGAAGTCTCTGCTTCATTGGAAAAACTGTCCAAAAATCTTGAATGTTCTCTTGTTAAATTGGTTTCCAAGATGATTTTGGCCCAGTCTGCGGGGGATAGTAGAAAGTGTCCTTGTTCTTCAAAAAATTCCAAAACAATGCTATTGATTGGTGAGGGTTCCTCACACAGGACAGAGGACATGGTTCCTCAAAGGCCTCCCTTAAAAGAGGGGATAACCTCAAGTAAATCATCTAAAAAATATGTTTCCAAATCTAAAAATATTTCTTCTCCTATTATTATTTTGAAAATACTGGACACGGATGATGAATTGCATGATCCTGACACTGATTCGGATAATTCTGACATTGATAATGGAGATTCTTTCTCCCCTCCTCCTGCCAAGAAAGCCAAATTAGAGGCTCAAGAACTATCTAAGTCATGCAAAGTCACAGATGCAGAGGGGGTACCTATGTTCGACCCAAATGATATTCAGCATCCGTATTCCACCAAATGGTTTCCCATGGACCATGTGGCTGAATATGTAACCTCCAGATTGTGCACTCCTCTAGACAAGCAAGTCAGAGCGAAATTAAAGTCAGAATGTCCTCGCCCATCCCTACATTAAAAAATATCAGCAACTCCTTCCGTTGACACTTCCCTCATCACTTTTTTCACAAAGTTTGGCAAATACCCGCGCAAAGGAGTGGATAAGGCTTGGTCCACATGCCAAGACAAATTGTTGGATATTGTGGGGCCTATGACTCGCATTTTTGACATGGCAGAAACAGCTTGTTTGGAAAATGCCAATGTTGACCCTGTTGACTTATTGTTATGGGTGCAGTGAGCTGTCTGTTTACTAGGCAACGCTAACTCTGCAATCACCCAGGAACGCAGGAAGGGACTCCTGCTCAAGCTCAATCCTAAACTAGTGAGTCTGGCAATTTCAGATCCAGGGATCAAAGCGGAAGGTCTCCTATTTGGCGACTCTTTTATAAAAGAGCTTAGTAAATATGTTGCTACATTTGCATCACTGGACAAGGCGCAACAGTCGCTCAAGAAGATGTTCTCCAGTCTGGTTTTTGCCAGGGCCGGTAGAGGCAGGAACCGCTTTGCCGGGCGTACATATAACAACCAAGGTTTCCGTGGCGCCAATAACAACTCCTACCAGGAGTACAGACCTCAATTCTACCCACAGAGAAATCGTGGTTTCAGAAACAAAAGCAACAGAGGTTCCAGGTTCTCTTCCCAGCCCGGTAAGTCAACCTTCTTGCCTTCCTATTGTAAGAGGTCATCTTTTGCCGTTCCTTTCAAAATGTCAGTCTCTCACAGCAGATCCATGGGTTTTAAACACCGTTCAGGGATACACTATTGAGCTCTACTCAGAGCCTTTTCAATCAACCTTTCCTCATCCTCCCCAGTTTTCTTTGGAAATGACACACTTAATTTCCTTGGAAATTCAATCTCTTCTTCAAAAACCAGCAATTGCCCCAAGCCCCCTCGACCCTTCGGGCTTCGTCAGCTCGGTCTTATTAGTTGAAAAAAAAAAAAGAAAATAGTGTCCTGTTATCAATTTAAAACAGTTCAACCATTTTGTCATCTACCATCACTTTAAAATGGAAACCATACTTCATCTCAGAGATTCTTTACTTCAAGGTGTCTGGATGGTTCGGTTAGACCTTCAGGATGCATATCTCACTGTCCCCATTCATCCGGATACAAGGAAGTTTTTACAATTCCAATGGCTCAATCAAACGTATCACTTTTCTTCCCTACCTTTCTTCTGCGCCATGGTGTTTCACAAAACTCATGCAACCGGTTGTAGCCTTCCTCAGAGCTCGGGGAGTCAGATTGATCATTTACTTGGACGATATCCTTATCATGAATCAAAATCGTTCATCTCTTCTTGTTCAGTAGCTTGAACTCATTTTACAGATCTCGGTTTCATTATCAACGACGAAAACTCTTCCCTAATTCCTGTTAAAAAAATAGAGTTTTTAGGTTTCCTCATGGATTCTGTTTTGGCCACACTTCTCCTTCCATCAGCAAAAATAAAATCCATCAAATCGGAAATTCTTCAAACTTTAAGCAGTTCCCTTATTTCTATCTTATCCCTAACAAGAATAGTAGGCCTTCTGTCATCATCAATCCAGGCCATTTTCCCAGGCTCATTAAATTATCGGGCCCTTCAAAGGTTGAAGATTCGTCACCTCCAAAAAGGTCTTGCTTACTCAGACACTATTGCCCTAGATCAAGAATCTCAAACAGAATTGCAATGGTGGATAGACCATTTAGACGCTTGGAATGGCCGGACTATCTTTGCATCAGCCCCAGATCTTGTATTAGAATCAGATGCAAGTCTGCAAGGTTGGGGGTCCCGGTGTGGTCCAATCTCGACTGGAGGTACATGGTCTCTAGAGGAGTCAAAGTTGCACATCAATTGTTTAGAGATGCTTGCCGGTTCCTTTGCGATCAAAAGCCTAGCAAGAGACAGAGTTTGTTGTTCAGTTCTCAGGATTGTCAATGTTTCAGCAGTCTGTTACATCAACCATTTGGGAGGCATAAAATCCAAACCTTTAGCGGAATTAGCTAAAGGGTTTGGGGATTTTTGTCTTCAAAACAGAATTTCAGTTCATGCAGAGTACTTACCGGGCAATCTCAATTCAGTAGCAGATTCACATTCTCGTCATTTTCGGGACTCAAGCGATTGGAAGCTCCTTCCCGAAGTCTTCAACACTATTCATTAGAAATGGGGTCCTTTTCGCATAGATCTCTTCACCTCACGTCTCAACGCACAGTTTACATAGTTCTTCAGTTGGTGCCAAGATTCCTTAGCTCTAGCCTTCGATGCTTTTTCTCAGGATTGGTCAAACTCCCTCAATTATGCCTACCCTCCTTTCATTATGATAACCAGGTTGCTAGCACAAGCAAGACGTCAGCAAGCTATGTTGGTTCTCATAGTCCCTTTCTGGCAATCCTAGGTGTGGTTTCCCACTCTTCTGGAACTGTCAATAGACTCTACCTTTTTTTATTCCCTCTTTTCCGGAACTACTGTCCAATCCCTTCGGCCTCTCTCACACCTTAATCCTAGAAAATCTCCCCACTCTTTCGGCCTGGAAAATTTCCAGCCATTCCCTTCTATTTCGTCAGAAGCTTCAAACTTCATTGAACTCTCCTGGGCTCCAGGAGCAAAAAAGGCGTACAAAGCAGCGTGGTCTCTTTGGCATAGCTGGTGTGTGGGAAAACACATTGATTCCTTTACAGCGGATATAACCTTTATTGTTAATTTTTTGACAGCAGAAGACAGTAAAGGTAAGACTTTTTTTTTTTAAATATTTTTTATTGAATTTTTCAAATCCAAACATTGTGCTACACATGTGTGTTATCAATGACAGGATGTTAGTGATCTAACAAATCTTTTAAATTTGCACAGCTTAAAACAACTAAACAACTGAAACAGATTGTACACGTCTAGGTCCTAGGTCCGGGTGATCAATCCAGTATTTTTTAATTATTGCCTGCGCCGTTAAGTGGTTTATTTTGGTGTGGAGTGGCTCCACGGCTGCCCGGTGTTAACTCATTGATGTTTAGCGGGGGGTGCCGGTTGTTGGGGTGCTAGTGTCGAGTGTTTAGGTTGTGCAGGCGAGTGGGTACTGCATGGGGCACGTGCGTTCGGTGTCTGGTGTGTTGTCAATGGGTGTGTGGGGTGTTGTTGATGGAGTTGGGTGTGTCCCCTGTTGGGATGTCGTGTCGTAGCCAGCTGCATACCGATGACTGTCTGGATGTTCGTGTTATTTCGCAAATCATGGAGGTTTCTCATAGTTTTTTGCCTCTAGCTTAGATACTAATGTGCTCCATATTTCGCAACTCGCATGTCACAGTCCCTCGCGCGCTAATTTCTTTAGTACCTGGTACTCTGTGCGGGACTATCGCAGCATGAGGGTGTGCCAAGCTTTCAAGTCGGGTGCATTGGAAGCTTTCCAGTTCATGGCTATTAGTCTTTTGTACATTACATACGTCAGGTCTGCGAACTTATGTAAGTGTGTGTGTTTTTTTTCGCCCTTGTCCTGAGTCCTAGCAGGCAGGACTTGGGGTCCATATCCAGGACGAGGCCCGTCATTTCTGCTATTGTTTTTACCACCCGGCCCATTCTTTTTGTACACGAGGACACTCCCAGACCATGTGGTAAAACTGTGCCTCTGGGGCATTACATCTGGGGCAGGCCGGGTCCGACCCGGGGAACATACGTTTAATCCTAGCTGGTGCTAAATATGTTTGGTGTATGTAATTGAACTGCGTGTAGCGGAATCTGGGGTTTCTTGACACCTCACGGGTGTGGTATAAGTCTTTTAACCATTCTTCCTGTGAGATCAAAGCCGGCAAGACAGCATTCCACTTCTCCCTGGCTTTTACCAAATTGGGTTCAAGGGGCTTATTCAGGAGTTTGTATGAGTTTGAGACTGCTTTTTCTTGGGCGTCACAGCTCAGCATGTGGTGTAGTGCGGGGGAGGTCTCTGGCTCTAGTTCTCCAGCCGCCCTTGTTTTTCTGATTGAGTGGCATATGGTGTGGTAGGCCAGGAATTGTTCCGGGCTCACCACTGTGAGGGCTTGCATAGATTCAAACGTAATTAATTTACCTTCCTCAAAACAGTCTCCCACTGCGTGTATGCCCGCTTCCAACCAGGCTGCAGGCGAATACAATCCAGTCTCGGCCCATCCGGGAAGCCATTCCAGTGGAATGAGTGGCGAGTAGGGGAGTTCCTTTGCGTCTCTTTGGATGTACCTCTTCCAGCATGCGTGGGCCACCACCATCAGTGGATTTTCGCTTGCGCTCTTTGTTTTTTTATTTGTAAGCCATGCGAGCAAGGGGGCCCCTTGGAGTCGGGTCGAAAGCCAGATGGATTCGGCCGTATTAGGCCTATGAATCTAGTTCAGTATCCACTGTAGCTGCGCGGCCGCATAGTAAAGTTCAAAGTTAGGGGCGCCCTGTCCATCCGTGTCGACCGGGCACTGTAGCGTGGAAAGTGCGACCCGCCTTCTGTCCTCTCCCCATATAAGCTGTAGTAAGACAGCGTTCAAATTATTAAAGAAACTCTTAGGGATAATGAGCGGCAGTGCCGCAAAGTAATATAGCAATCTAGGCAGTATCAGCATGTTTGCTAAGGCCACCTTGCCCAGTGGTGAAAGTGGTAGTTTATTTCAGAATCGCATTGACCCCTTCATGGAAGCCATAGCTCTCCCTAGGTTACCATCCCTGAGTTCCTCTGTTCAATGATAGATGTTAACCCCTAGGTAACAGTAAAGGTAAGACTTATCTGACCACCAACTTGTACAGGTCAGCTATCTCTTCTTCACACACTTACATCAACGGTAAGCCGGTGGGAGAACATCTGTTGGTTTGCCGTCTTTTAAAGGGACTAAACTTTTCCAATCCTCCTAAACCTAAATCCAGTTCATTGTGGTATGTAAATGCTGTTTTCATTCTTTTTTTTCTTGCAGAGATAATCCAATGCTAACTTTGAAAAAATATCTGCTAAACTTACAATGCTATTATGCCTTGTCTCTTTTAAAGGTCTCTCTGATGTTAGAGATTTAGATGTTACTGCTCGTCATTTTACTACAACAGGTGTTCTGTTTAATATTCACAGACGTACTAAGACTAATCTTTCGTCAGTATTCTATCCCTATTTCCCTGACCACCCTAAGTTATGTGTAGGCCAATGTTTGAAAGCTTATGACCAACAGACAGCCAATTTGAGAGATGCCTCAGCGTCCCAACTCCTAATTTCTTGCAGAAAACCTTTCAAACCTGTGTCCTCCCCCACTTTGGCTCGATGGGTCAGGTGGATTATGTCCTTAGCGGGCATCAATACTTCTGCCTTTGGTGCCCATTCAGCTAGAAGGGCTATGGCTTCTAAGGCCTTTTGGGCCGGTTTCTTGCTGGAGGACATTCTCAGATCGGCTGACTGGTCTAATGATAATGTATTCAAAGTATTTAATTGTAAACCAGTTCAACATGATTCATTAAATGTCATTAATTCACTTTAAACTAGCATAATAGGAGCCTCCAGTCTTGTCATAAAATGTAGATTTTCCTAGTAATTTATGAAGGAAAGTCTTAATTTTATTAATGACACAGAGGTGAGTATTAGCCCACCTCTACAAATTCTTACCTTTTGTTTATTCCCTCCCTACAAGCATCTTCAACGACTCAGCAAGCTTGCTCCTAAGGACTTCTCCGCTAAACAATGCCTTATAGCAGCCCCCGCATCAACGACATTTCAAAGCAACCATCTTCATCCAGACGCATGGATCCTTCAGAGTTTTGTTTCTGGACTTGTAATCATACAAGAACTTTTGTCCGTTCTCATGGCAATCTGCACTTGTTGTTCTATTATTCCATTATTTGTTACTTTTTGAACTCTCGCACAAGAAAAGAGGGCTGTTCTTAGTCAAGATAAGTATTATAGGAGTAGCCTGTTAGTGATTGGTGCGTTATAATAAACTACATGTTGTTTCCCATTGGCTACTTTCGTTTTGCCTTTTGGGATTTGTTGTTTTGTCTTGACTGCAGCTGCTATTGAAAATAAACAAGAAAAGAAAAGCATAATATTCGCCTCCATGTCTTTAATAAAATTAAGACTTACCTTCATAAATTACTAGGAAAATGTAGACACGGAGGCGAGTATTATGCATTCTTATCTTGCTTTATTTAAGATAGCAGCAGTCAAGAACTACAAATCCCAATGGGCTTAGCAACAAGCTAGCCAATGGGAAGAAAAAACATAGGAACAATAAGCACCAATAGGATAACAGTAGTCATCATAGAGTACACTCTAGACTGCAAGCAGCCCTCTTTTCTTGTGCGAGAAAGTCAACTAGTATCATAAAATAGAGGTAACAAAGAACCAATAAAAGCGATTGTCAGAATGGATTACAAAAGTTCTTGGCAACAGGAGATAAAACATTGAAGTTCTGGAGAAACTTGGCCGTTTTGCGGGTAGCAAAGCTTGGATTTCCGAAGATGGAAGTTGGACAATCGACTGAAGACATCATGATGAAGGAGGTCGTAATGCTGGATTCGCTAATAGGGAGGGAAAAAGACAAACATGTTAATGTTAAGTGTGGAGGGATAATACTCGCCTCCGTGTCTTTGATAAAATTAAGACTTTCCTTCATAAATTATTAGGAAAATCTACATTTTATGTCAAGACTGGAGGCTCTTATTATGCTAGTTTAAAGCGTATCACCTACTAATGAAACTGCGGTTTGAATAGGTTTACAATAAAACGTTCTGAAAACATTGTCATTAGACCAGTCAGCCGACTTCAGAATGTCTTTAAGGGAAGAGCCTATTGAAAAGGCTTTAGATGCCATGGCACCCCAAGAGGAATGGGCTCCAAAGATGGAAGTGTCAATCCCAGCTAGGGACATAACCCATTTAACCCAACGAGCAAGCGTAGCTGAGGACACTGGAAATGGGGTTTGCGGAAAGAAATGAGTAGCTGGTGAATGGAGGACATTCTGAGGTTAAGCGTACGATTCTCGTATTCTTTTAAACACAGGCCTACACAAAGTTTAGGCTGAGAAGGAAAGAAAGGATAAAAAACTGTATGTATGTTAGTTTTTGTACGTTTACGAATATGAAATAACACTCCTGTAGCAGTGAATTGGTGAGAATAAACTTCTAGAGATTTGACGTCAGACACACATTTGATAGAAATAAGACATGGAAGCATAGTTAACTTCGCTGAAAGCATTTTTAAGGAAAGGTCTACGTTATTGGGCCAAGAAATAAAGAAGTTCAGCACTATAGATACATCCCACAAATGTGTGTATTTGGAGGCAGGAGGTTTGGAAAGTTTAACTCCCTTTGGGAGGCGGCAGACTAACGGATGTTCACCGACGGGCTTGCCGTTGATATAATGATGGTGCTTGGAAATAGCTGATCTATAGAGATTAACCGTCCTATATGACTTACCTGAACTGGCTTCTGCAGCCAAGAAGCTAATGATTAGATTTATATTTGTTGAAAAGGGATTGATACATTTTCACACACACCAGCTTGTCCATAGAGACCAAGCTGATTTATAGGCTTTTCTTGTTCCAGGAGCCCAGGCGTTGTTAATGAATTCTGAAGCTTCTGTCGAAATAAGAGAGGTTTGTTGGGGAGGCCCGAGACCTTCCAGGCCGAGAGCGTTAGAGAATTGAATAGAATTAAATTGTGAGGGAGGCCTGCTGGGTCCAGAAGGAGAGATGGGAAAGAAGGGAGAAGAACTGAAAAATCTGTTGAGAGTTCGAGGAGAGGAGGAAACCAAACCTGAGACTGCCAAAACGGGGTCACTAAAAAAAATCATGGTTGCCTTCTGGCGCCTGACTTGGGCTAGCACCCTGTTGATTAGGATGAAAGGGGGAAAGGCATAATTGGTTTATGGGTACCAATCTTGCAGGAAAGCATCTGTTGCCACAGCCAAAGGATCTGGACGCAAGCTGAAGAAACGTGGCAAATGTGAGTTGAGGCGAGAAGCAAAAAGGTCCGTGTGGAACAGACCCCATTTGTTGGAGAGGAGATAGAAAACGGAGGGATGGAGTTTCCAATCGCTGAAATCTCTGAGATGCCGTGAGTGCCTGTCCGCTATGGAATTCTGGGAACCTGGTAGGTACTCCGCTTGGAGAGAAAAGTTGTGGGATAGACAGAATTCCCAAAGGATTTTCGCTAATTGGGCTAAAGGTTTTGAATTGGTTCCTCCGAGATGATTTATGTAATGAACTGCGGATACGTTGTCCATACGAAGAAGGATGGAACATTGCACTTTGTGTTTTGCGAGGCTTTTGATTGCAAAGGAGCCTTCAAGCATCTCTAAACAGTTTATGTGCAATTTGGACTCCTCGGGAGACTATGTACCTCCAATCGATATTGGACCACACTGGGCGCCCCAACCTTTTAGGCTTGCATCTGATTCTAATAGAAGATCGGGCGCTGAGGGAAAGATGGTTCTGCCATTCCAGGCGTCTAAATGGTGTATCCACCACTGGATCTCTGAGCGAGAATCTGTGTCTAGGTTTATCAGATCGGAGAACGCAAGACTCTTGCGGAGATGTAGGATTTTTAAACGTTGGAGAGCTCGATAGTGAAGAGGCCCAGGAAAAATGGCTTGGATAGAGGAAGAGAGGAGACCTACTATCCTTGCTAGTAATCTGAGAGAAATTTGGTCTTTGAGGAGAACGTGACAAAGTAATTTTTTGATGGAAGTTACTTTTGATGGAGGAAGATGGAGGGTAGCCGAGGAGGAGTCTATTAGGAAACCTAAGAACTCTATTTGCTGTGAAGGAATCATTAGTGACTTTTCTGAGTTTATTAGGAAACCTAGCTCTGAAAGGAGAGCACAAGTGAGATGGAGATGAGAATAAAGAGTTTGTGCATTTTGATTCATAAGGAGGATATCGTCCAGATAAATTATCAATCTGACGCCTAGAGACCTGAGTTAAGTGACAATTGGTTTCATGATTTTCGTAAAACACCTAGGGGCTAAGGATAGACCCAAAGGAAGGGAAGAAAATTGATAGGTTTTGGATTGCCACTGGAATTGAAGAAATTTCCTGTGTGAGGGGTGAATAGGAATTGCCAGATAGGCATCTTGTAAGTCCAGTCTTACAAGCCAGTCATGTTGGAGTAAGATGTCTCTGAGATGGATTATAGTCTCCATCTTGAAATGACGATACACCACAAATTGGTTGAAAGCTTTGAGGTTGATTACAGGTCTTAACTTCTTGTTTTTCTTTTGAACAAGGAAGAGAGAGCTCATAAACCCAGTGGGATCGGGTGGAGAAAGTTGAATAGCTTTTTTGTGTAAAAGGACTTGGATTTCTGTGGAAATAAGGTTGGTCATTTCGACAGAGAATCTTGGAGGATGAGGGAAAACGTTTTGGAAAGGAGGAGAGTAGAATTCTATGGAATAAACCTGAACGGTATTCAGCACCCAGGGATCTGTTGTAATTGAACGCCATTTTGGAAGGAACAAACAAAGGCGCCCTCCTATGGGAAGGCCAAAAAACTGTCTAACCCTGGGAATTATTTGTCCTGGCGTATCGTTGTCCGCGTCCGCAGAAACCTCTGGACCTCTGGGGGTAGAACTGGGGCTTGTAATCTTGGATGTTGTAGGAAGAGTTGAAGGAAGAGTTGAAGGAGCCTCTTGTTACCTGGTTACGGTAGGAACAGCTGGTAAAGCGGCTACTGCCTCTACTGGCCCGTGCAAAAACATGTTGTTTAAACACTTTTTTCAGGTTCTGTTGGGCCTTGTCGATGGACGAGAAAGTGGAACCATAACGGCTAAGTCCCTTAATAAATGAATCGCCGAAAAGTTGGCCTTCTGCCGGAATTCCAGGATCAAGGGTAGCCAGATTTGCGAGCTTGGGGTCTAATTTCAAAAGTAAGCCCTTCTTTCTTTCATGAATGATGGACGAATTTGCATTGCCCAGGAGGCAAAAGGCCCTTTGAACCCAAAGGGAAAGGTCTGTAGAGTCAATATCAGAATTGTCCAGTCTGGCTGATTCAGCCAAGTCGAATATACGAGCGAAAGGCCCCACCACATCCAATAATTTATCCTGGCAGGTTGTCCAGGCTTCGTCTACCCCTTTGCTGGGATCTTTGCCAAATTTGCTAAAGAAGGTTATTAGAGGTTGGTCAATAGAAGGTGTTGAAGTGATGTGAGATGGTAACGAAGGTCTGGGACATTCAGATTTTAACTTTGCCCGAGTTTGTTTGTCCAGAGGGAGACGAAGACGTGAAGAGATGTAATCGCCAACGTGGGAAGCCGGAAACCATTCTGTTGAATTGGGGTGGTGTATGAGAATAGGATCAAACATGGGAATACCGTTGGTATCCAGAATAGAGTGAGGGTCAGGATTGGATAACTTTATTTTCTTTGGAGGAGGAGGGGAGGAAGTGGTGCCAGAAGCATCAGATTGGACCATGTCGTCCAAATCGTCGTCAGTGTCCAATATTTTTTATACTATGATCTTTTTGGGCACATTATCAATGTTCTTCGTTTTAATTTTGCATTTAGAATGCAGGATTGCGCTCTTTACATTAGTTGAAATGTTCCCCTCCTTTTGTGGAGGCCTTAGAGGAATTAAATCCTCAATTTGTGGTGAGGAAGACTCACCTATCAATTGTGCGCCACTAGAAGATTTCTTTTTTAATATAAAGCCAATTTATGTTTTCTGCTTTCCCTCGCAGAATGGGCCAGTAAAGTATTGGACATAATATTTCTGACAGAATTTTCGATGTTCTTAGACATCTTTTTCATAGAAGCTTGTAAAGCTTGTTGTACAGAGGACTGAATAAAATCAGTCAAATCCTAATTAAAAACTTCCCCATCGTCATTATTGACAGGGGTTGAAGGAGAACTGTCAATCTCCATTATAACACCACGAAATTGTAACAGTTAGGCTGAAAAACCAAGATAAAAGGGGTAAATAGGAAGAGGAGTAAAAATGGGAGGGGATAACAAAAATAGACACTCCCTTGAGGCGTGTTTCTTGAAGGAAGACTGTCCGGACGAAGTGAAGAGAGCAAACAGGAGCCACGCGCCTTGAAGAGTAATGAGCGTGTTGAGGGCGGTCCCAGTCAGAAGGAGAATCCGTTGAAGATAGAGCAGCTGGCAGGAGAGGACGCGTCGACGCGCTGCCGAGAAACGGGTCCAAAAGCGGTAAATGAGCGCGACGGTTGAGACCGTTAACGCGTATGGAGGTAGCCGCTTGTGAGGAAAGAAAAGGGGGGAGTGCGAGGGAGCAGAAAGCTCGAGGGGCAGAATGCAAGTTGCGCAGGAAAGAACAAAAACCGTAACGGAACGTTCCCACAAAAAAAAAGTCTAAATATGTTTATAAGCTATACCATAAGGAAAATTTGTTTAAGAACTATAACTTGACTGCGAGCAGCAAGAAAAGAGGGCTGCTTTCCCTCAAGAGTGTACTCCATGGTGACTACTGTTATCCTACTGGTGCTTATGTTCCTATGTTTTTTCTTCCCATTGGCTAGCTTGTTGCCAAGCCCATTGGGGTTTGTAGTTCTTGACTGCTGCTATCTTAAAGCAAGATAAGAATGCATAATAGGAGCCTCCGGTCTTGACATAAAATCTACATTATATCATTTCTACATCTCATAGATACATATATGCCAGCATTTTGAAACAAGAAAGAGGGAGATAAAAAAACCTGGGGCGGGTACCTCAATTTTAACCCATTGACATAAATTGAAGCAAAGGCAACTTTTTACGGGAGACAGCTAAAATTAAGACAATTTAATACATTTTTCCCTTTAAAAACACGTGTGTCTCCCGTCTGAATCGGGTCATTTGGTACGTCCGTAACTATTCTCAAAGATAAATAGGTATAATTTCATTGTTAATAAAGCTATTTAAAGTAAAAAAAAAAGAGCATACTGCAAAACACGTGTAATCGTTCCCTGTCTAAGATGGCTCACGTTCTTGTGCTGTGATGCATTTCGGCGCTGTTCATTATACTAGCTAGTTAAAACACACCCAACGCAAGATTTGCTTCATATTTGTATGGAAAAAATATTACTTACACTGATGGACACATTCCCAGTGCAAAAAGATTTAACAATTTCCCTGGATTTTAAAATAAATAAAAATAATGAAATCCACCGTGCCAGGCACGTTCCAAAGTCGAGCGCACGAGTGTAGTCTTTTTTCAATGTCTGGTGTCTAAAAACCTTTTAACGTGCCGGACCTAGATCGGAAACCTATTGTAGGTGTAACGGAGCTCTGTATTCAGCGCACATGGAGAAGCTGCCATCACCTGTCTCCTCCAGTACATCAGAGGGACAGGTAGGGAAGGAAGAGGAATAGCCTGTGTGGCGCTTTATGTACAAATAGAGAACGATGTATTGTAGGCGTCTGCTGAACGATAGTAGCCATCTTGGTTTGGGATTGTGTCGGCAATGTGACCAAAAGGGTTATATATATAAAGTTTTAAGTGGCTACAGTTTGTGGGTGAGTGCACAACTGCCGATGCTTTGATATGTGAATATCGATTTACTTGAGCTGTGCAGCGTCACCAGTTAGTTAATGCTGTGGTTTGACGAATTTCCTGTTTGTCTGGATATCGTACCACTGCAAATGGGCGTTCACCGTTTGTAAATCGCCATATAACTATAAACGGCCACCTTGAAGGAACAAACATTTTAAAGGGTCCTGATTATAATTAAAGGTATCTCTTCGTCATCAGTAGCTCTAGGCACTCAATAAGTCATAATAAACGTACCCATTCACCCGCATATATTCAACAGAATAAAACACACCCACAAACTCAAGTACAACCCTATATACATTGAGAAATGCAAGTAAAAGAAAACATTCTAATATGGCTGCCACCTAAAACTGGCAATCTTGCCCTTTCTTTTATTATTTTTTATATATATATATATATATCAGGTCCACCACCACGTCACCCCCCCCAACATGAGCGTGAGATGCAGATGAAATGTGGGGGAAACAATAGGCCAGTTAGATCTGTCTGGTGAACTGTGGTATACTCTAAAAAGTTAAAATAGAAAGAAATGAAGGAGGATGTCAGAACCTTGTTCAAAGGGGCCTGAGCCAAGCCAGATATATTGGGTCCAGCCATGGTGGTTGAGGCGCTTTACTTCAGATGTCCTGAGGCCTCTCTTTTTTATGGATCCTGCTCAGCTGGGCCAAGCACCCCCTTCTGTACCTGATTCTCAGTTGAGTAGCGTAGATCGAGCAGTCAACACTCCTTCAGGGGTGAACATGACTCATAACTCAATGTGCGATTAGCGCAAACCATTTTCTAACTCTACACTTGCAAAGGTAATCAACATTCAGAAGCAATTACAATCCCCCTTGAAGTTGGGGCTCTACTATTTGTCTGGCCACTCCATGTCCTCCCTCCTCTAGTCCAACGGGTTTAATGTTATTCCCCATTTACTGATGACCACATCCAAAGAAATTAAACAATTAGACCCTACTCAATAGTTTTCTCCTCAGACTTTGTTCATATGTTCAGTCTCTAGTGTCAATGGGTTTGCAGCACTACATGTTCCCGGGGCCTAAAAGGCCAAGTTCTTAGCTTATTCACTCCAGTGGTATGGAACCCTTCAGCGAAGTAGTGCAGTCCTGCTCCGGATCGGCAAAATCAGGCTGCACGCGGTCACACACAGCAGGACCTGGCATGCGCAGGCTGTCTCCCTCAAGCTACCAGCTGGATTAGACAATCAGGGATGCTGCTACGCTGGCAGTGATTCTATAAGCTTTTTTTCCCTCTGCAAAGATGGGGGTAGTCTCTATGCTCGGCTGGGCGTCTGGTGGGGTCCTGTTGATCCTCGGTCTTCCTTCAGTGCAGTCCACAGACTGCAGGCTGGTCCCACCTTTGTCACAGCAGCAGTCCGCAGTCTCGGGTTACATCCTGGGCCCTTGACCTCAGCTTCTCCAGTGGCCCCTCCTGGTATACATGGTCACTGCCCCAGCACTCACAAGTTTGGTCACGCTGACCTGAAGCTGGCATACGGGGTTGCTGAAGCAAATGGGCAGCCGCCTCATCGGTGCAGGTGCAGGATTGTCCCACTGCAGTTCTTGATTGTCTACTGCGGTCCTTCCTGGCATGCGGGTCGCCAGATCGTTACGGCACATGGGCTACAGTCTGATGAGTGCAGGAGCAGGGCCACAGTGCTTCTTAGCCCAGTCCACAGCGGCCCCTTGCTGAATCAGCCCGACATGCTGGCATACCCCTATTGGTGCGGTAGTGGATTCCTCACAAAAGGAGTCTTCACATCAGGGCTCCCTTCTGTACCTCGCTCCTTCTAACATTCTCCTCTTCCTCACGGGCACACCACTCTTGGCAAGCAGGCAGGCGCTAGTGCTTCAGGGCAGGTGGTCTTGGTTTCTCTGGCTCACCCAGCAGGAAGACTAGTAGGCTGGGCCTCGTCACAGGCAGAAGTCTTTCAGAACTTCCCCTATCCAGCCCATCTGGCTGCTTGGTAGATGACAAAGTGTTGGGGTCTCAGATTCCCCTACTTATAGTCTTTTTCCAGACAAAATGTAATTTAGTGTATAGGTCATTGAGGTTTAATGTTGAGGTTCTGATTCTTTGAAATAGCCATCTTTCGCCTTTCTTTTTTCTCCTGAAGGATGTCTGACAGCAGGCAGTTTTCTGAAGTTGATTAACCCACAAGAAGATTCATAGGATTAACCAGAATTCACAACTGGATGTCAGCCACAGTGATAAGGGCATCAAAAGGATAATCCTGGGCCCTCAGCCCTACTCTTTCTGATTTCCTTATCACCGCCATCTCCCTGTTCTTGAGATGTGTCCAGGTCCCTTCCTTGTGATCTGTCACTGAATCAAAGAGCACCTTGAAATGCACAGGAAGAGCCTGGCTTTCCCACTCTTCAGTGCGTGCCCACTCAACTTACAGGAATGCAGCAATACATAAATCTGTGTGGGGTTGTTTCTCTGCACCTCATGTTTTCATCAGGAAGGCCTGATCTTCCCAAAATGGAACTCAAGGCCCTGCATGAAATGTACCAATGCAGACACTTCTACACTCAGTGTACCTCCACAGCACACTCACTGCCTAGTACTGTTATCCACATGTAATATACCACCACCAGCCTACTCACATATAGCACATGCGCTCAGTCTGCACACACTGGTAAGTACTGTAGTTGGGGTTGCAAGTTATAGTTACCTTAGGGCACGGGTTATAGTTTCTTGAGATAAGTATAACTATAGCTGCTGAATCTATATGGTTTTGTTTGTGTAAAATCTGTGCGATTTAATGCTACAAGATTAACGGCTGCAGGCCTTAATATGGCCCATTAACAATCTACCATTAAAGGTCTATTATTTTTAACATATGTATTTCATATTAAATAAATCAGACCTATTGCTTTTGTCATAACTTTTCCTAATGAACTGATCTGAAATAATGATTTACAGTCAACCAAGCAGACCCTCACTATCACTACCTTTTTACAATAACCAGCTACCAACAGTATTGAGCGCAAACTTTTCCATAAGGCAAACTTTAGGTATACCATAGTAAAATTGCAAATGTGTTTAAAATTACATTTTTCAAAATAATATAAAATCCCTCGAAATAAGGCCTAATGAGGATTATCATAGTGCAAATCTTCTATCTGGAAGGCTTGTTCAAGTGGGACATGCTATTCACAAAAAGTAAGTTACGCCTAATAGCTTTGTTATAACTTTTCAGAATAAACAGATCAAACTTATGTAATTGTACATTACTGTCAGAAGTGACCTAAAGGGCCTGTTGTCTTGGGGGGCATGGCCGGGTGGCCGATGGAGTGAGTCGCGGAATCTCGGAGCTCCGAGGAACCGGCCCTCACCCGACCCATCCGGCAGTTGTAAATCCTTAGATGGGGACCCTATCCAACACAAGCTCTGGAAGGCCCCCGGAAGATGAAACCCCCCCCCAAAAGTGGACCGTTGCGGTGCCCTGCAAGGCAGCAGACAGAAGGCCCAAGACACAGTGAAGGCCTCCAAGATGGGAGCTGCTATGGCTCGGCAGCCTTGCAGAGAGACGGGGGCAGGTAGCTAGCACGGGTGAAGTTTGCGCAGAGTCCCGGCACCTGGCACCTCGGGTGAAGAGGAGCCGGCAGCATTGAAGGCGCCGCCCACCTGCAGGAAGGTGAGGAGAGGGTGGTGACATTGGGAGTGTGGGCCGGCAACGGAGGAGACGTTGGACCTTGGGCAGCAGACAAAGATTGGCGCCCTCTCCCCCCTACCTTTTACTAAAAACGGCCTGTGTGGGGCTGCCTGCCTCCCCCTTCCTCCCCTTCCCACGAGGAATATACAAAAAAGGGGGACCAGGACTTAAAGAAAGCTAGGGGCCCCACCGGCGGCTACAAGATAGCAGGTGGCCCCGTAGATTAGAGGAGGGAGATCCTGCGCATCGTGGGGGTGGCTCCTCCCCTGCCCCTCCCCCACACACCTGAGCCAGAAAAGACCAGCATAATCAACGGGGGAGAGAAGTGAAAAGGAGAAAAGGAGGAGGATGAGAGGGCCCGTCTGGCTGTTAGACCCTGGAGACTGTGTAGAATATGGGCCGCCGCTGGCACACTGACTGGCGGACGATGAGGGAGACACCCTAAATTAATCGGGGTGAAACTCAGCACAGGCGGGAGCTCTGGCTAAAGCAGGGCTGTGCACAGTGGATCATAGGCCTGCAGAGAAGTCTGGAAGTGCATGTAGGGCCCAGAAAGTCCAGAAAGAACGCACGTCAAATGGGAAGTAGAGACCACGCATTAGCAGTTAGCTTATTGGTGCGACCAGTTGAGGGCACCGAGAGAGAGCAGAGGCGTGCCCCATACCTCGCACACTGGCTATCACTGAACCTCATAGCTATGGGGAAGGCTAATAAAAAACGAGACGTGACGGCAGACGATCGGATAAGTAGCTTTCAGGAGGCTGATCTAGAAGCACGGGGGCCACCCGCATTTGGAGAACATGCACCCCACTCTCACACTTCAAGATGTGATGCAGGCATTTGCGGCATCTCAGGAAGCTCTGGAGCAGAAAACAGACACATGAGCAGAGATCTGGAACTTCTACGCAATGATCATAGACGCCTGGAGGAACGAGTGACTGCAACAGAAAGGGCGCTATTGGAGACGACTCCAGTGGTAACTATGGCCAGCAATAGACTAAACGATGTAGAAAGACGACTGAAAATGCTGAAGGATAGAGCAGAAGATGCTGAAAATAGAGCCCACCACAACAACATTTAAATAGTGGGCCTCCCGGAGAAAATAGAGAAAAATGATCTGGTGGGCTACCTTGAGACTTGGATTACTCAGGAGTCAGTCCCAGAGGGGCTTCCCCATTTTTTGCTTTTGAAAGAGCACATTGATTGCAGCCATTGCCCCCTTCCAGGAGCACCACCACACACAATAGTGGCAAAACTGCTACACTTTGGAGCCCGTGACCTTATCCTGCGGCCCACCTGCCAAAACGACCATCTGGTAACTGAAAACCATAAGGTGCTAATATTCCCTGACTTTTCTAAAGAAGTACAACAACAACGGGTGGCCTTCGGCACGGTGAAAAAGAAGTTACGAGACCTAGGAGTGGAATATTCTCTGCAGATTCCAGCCCGGCTCTGAGTGATCACCCCAACAGGAGTATAGTTCTTCTTCACTCCACAGGAAGCGTAGTCCTAGGCGGAGTGCCAGCCTGGACCGGGCCCTAATGGGGAACAGCACGCTGGGAAGAGGAAACACCGTGCACGATCCCGGAGGAGGGGATGATCCGTGGTGAGGGGATCCCCCACAGCAGAGGAGGTACAGCAAGAAAAACTGAAAGCGGTTAAAGAAGTGGTCTCCATTAGCGGGAAGACACCTGGAGAACGAGTACTGCCACCGCCAAGAGCTAATATAAGTTCAGACTCAGACAATGACTCGAAAATATCCATATTCTCTGCCGAGGGCCTACCAGTGGTGACCCCCTGCTCAGCTGATGATCTGATATAGCAAGATGTATCGACTATGAGAGTGGTAATGAAATGCCTGTTATGGGGACATACATTTGTCAGACATTCCCCCGAAAAAAGCTGAGTGCAGGCTTTTCTAATGTTTTATACATGTCCCAAGATGGAGGGCTACAAGATGTTGCAAGTAAAATGATTGTTGATGCCAGTTGGGGACTGGATTTCTTGAGAGCCCTCCCCTGCCTGGATACCGCCCCGAAAAAGTTCTATACTGAGATATAACTTGCTTAATTTGACGTTTGGATGGGGGGAGTGTTTCTTCCTGTCCTGGGGAATGAGAGTTTGGTTATTCATAACTCAGAGCTAGTTGGGGAATGCTGGGATTTACCCCTGGTGTGGAAAAGATTGACAATACATGCTGAGCTGAGGAGAGGAGCTCTGCATAATCTCCAATGGAATGTGGAGGAGAATGTCCACTCCCTGAACCAAATAACATACCCCTCATGGAACACAAAAAAGTTATAAGATAATCTCCTGGAATGTCAGGGGCATACATACATTAGCTAAGCGATATAAGGTTTACACATACCTCCAGAGGCGGGGGGTTGACATAGCACTCCTGCAAGAAACGCACATGACTGCCAAAGAAGGCGTGGCCTTGCAGAGAGGCTGGCAAGGGCAACTATACTAACACTACATTCTCGGCTTATGTGCAGGGAGTTCTCATATGGATCAGGGTGAGCTTGTCTTTTTCATTAGTGCGCACAGAGGTGGACCCTGAGGGGAGATATGTTGTAGTGATGGGTAGGCTAGATGGACAGGACATCTCACTGAAAAACATTTACAGCCCCAATGTACACCAGTCACTCTTCTTTGACCGATTGTCTACACGTTTACCTCATGTATTAATGAACAGGGTGGTTTAATTGCGTACTGGATCCTGAGATGAATCAGTCTCACCCCCATTAGTGGCTAAACTATGCACAAAGCGGCGAAAGCACTGATAGAATGGCAGGAACACTAGGGTCTCCGGAATAGCTGGTGCAGACTCAATCTCCTAGAAAGGGACTACTCCTTTTTCTCCAGCATGCATGAGCTCCATATCCGCTTAGATTTTTTCCTATGCTCCCCAGAAATCCACATCAAGGTGGCGGGTATCGAATATCTTGCTCGCACACTATCCGATCATAACCCAGTGCTGATTAGATTGTCTTGGGGGAAACTGCTCACGCCGATACCGAGCTGGCAGCTGAACTCAGAGATGTTGGAGGATCCCTCCTTTCGGGAAAAAGCATGACAGCAAATAGTGCATTATTTTGACAAAAATGAGGGCACGGCCTCAGACTCTCAAACAGAGTGGAAACGTTCAACGTGGTGACTAGAGGGCATTGTATTTCGGAGAGGGTTGGGGTTCGATGCACCTTGCTGAAGGACATTAGGGATATGGTAATTAAACTATGCTCTTTGGAGTCGGATAGACCGGGCCACCCAGAACTGGAGCTGCGACTGCAGGAGGCCAGGGAGCAAGTGGCGGAACAAGCAAAACGGATTTGCTCCTTTGATTATAAGGCTTTTATTGCACAGCAACATAATGAGGGGGTTCAGGCGGGTAAACTTTTGGCTTGGCTTGCAAACCCAGCGCAGAGGGGCTCCCCAATAGTGAAAATAAACTTGAACTCCGGGATGCCCCTGGAAACTCAAGAAGAAATAAATGCCTACTTTGCTGCTTTTTACCGCACCTTATACTATAGCAGACCATTAGCTGACCCCACTCAACTGACTAGATTTTTGCAAGACATCACTGTATCCCGCCTGAGCTGTGACAATGCAGTAGCAATAGTGGGAGGAATAACTGTGCCTGAAATACTGGGGGCCATTAAAAGAATGGCCTGAGGCAAAGTTCCAGGATCGGATGGCCTACCGATCAAATTTTATAGCACTTACTCAACAGAACTGGCTCAGAGACTCATGAAGATGTTTAACGAGGCATATGCCCTAGGTCACCTGCTGCTGACTAGCAGAGAAGCAGTGATTATCCTTTTACTTAAACCAGGAAAAGAGGCTTCAGAAGTGGGAGCGTATGAGCCGTTTTCCATGCTGAATGTCGATTATAAGATCCTGAGTAGTATCTTAGTCTCCTGACTTCTCCCCTTTATGCCCAAATTAATTCACCTTGATCAATCAGGTTTTATTCCCAAATGCAACATGGCAGCTAATATCAGACGTCTTATGGCTATCCTAGCTGATACCTCATATGACGGAACGACTGCTGCCATATTATGTATAGATATTGAAAAGGCGTTCGATAGCCTTAAGTGGGACTAAGAAGTCATGACTCATATAGGACTCGAACAGAGATTTGTGGCCTGCACAAAGCTCTTATATACTAGACCCACAGCCAGGGTGCGGACAGGGCAGACTATCTCAGAGGGCTTTGGGTTAGAGCGAGGTACGAGACAGGGGTGCCCACTATCCCCCTTGCTCTTCGCTATCTCCATGGAACCCTTGGCGGTGTTAGCCGGGTTGGGAGTGCACTTTGAGGGAATTATGGCAGGTGAAGATGTTCAGCGTGTTGCATTGTATGCTGACGATCTGTTTTTATTCCTATGGGACACAGGAAGAGATCTGCAAAGGGTGCAATCCCTGCTGGACCACTTTGCAGAGGTCTCTGTACTTAAAGTGAATTGGTCCAAAACAAAATTGTTTCTTATTGAAGAAAATGAGATCCCGGTTGACTTGCCCAGGAATTTGGAGGTGGAGCCCCATTGCTTATCGTACCTGGGAATCAAAATATATTGAACTGCTCAGGACATGTTTGAGGATAATTACGGCCTAGGCCTTCGCAACCTGAAGATATCTATAGCCTTTTAGCAGACGCTGCCCATTTCGGTGATGGGCAGAATCGCTCTCCTGAAAATGGTGGCGATACCGCGATTGTTGTACCTCTTTGGAACACTCCCTCTGCGGGTGCCCCATTCCTAGTTTAAAGAGCTAACCTCACTTAGCACGCCATTTGTATGGGACAGGGTCAGTGGTGGGTGGCATATGCTACGCTCGGACGTCCGTACGGCAGGGAGGACTGGAAGCTCAGGACTTTGAACTGTACTATTTGGCAGCACAGCTGCAGTGGCTTGCCAGATGGATAACAAGTAGGCGGCAGCAGGATGGGCCTGTGGATGGGTTTACACCGACATATCGGGCCAGGGGTGTGGAATTTATTAGAATATCTACTTGTCCATGGGACAGGTTGCTTCTTAAATGTACTTGTCCTGTAAAAAAAAGTCTGCTTGTCCCTGTGTTGCCATGCAGTGCAGTGACATATTAGGGCAGCAATGTCATTATCTAAGACCTCTGATAATAGCCTCTCTGATTCTGCCAGGGCTACTACTGTAGTAGGGCTTGCATACTTGAAATTTCAGTCTCTAGTATAGCAATTTCTTTATTTTGCGTCCTTTCTGGAGATCTACATACTGGGGCTGGAGGAAGCAGTAAACAAAAGTTCCAGGGCTGGAATGCATTTGAGCCTGCAAATCTCCTAACTTGCATATTTTAAGGATTTTCACAAGCTCTTCTCGAATCTTTTCCCATAATTAGAAATAGTGGAAATTTACTCTTGACAGAGGTAGAAGTAGACGTTCTTCCAGGGTTGGGAAAAGTGGTTGGACGGAAAGTGAACTTGTAAACGCTCAATATATTTTCAGTTGAGCAAATCTACACATTCATATTTGCTCGTGCTAAAATACAGTTCACAAATATTTCCTAGGAGTACGATTTCCTGGTCTACTTCTGTAAGTGCTTGTGAATTTATGAAAGTCACTAATTCAAAGACATATTCCATGGGTGCACTTTTGTGACTTCCTTTAAGAATTGGGTCCCTAATTAGGTCTGGCATTAAAAAAGACACATCGTGTTTTTTTAGAACATTGGAATGTTGGCATGTCCATTGAAGACAATGGAGTGCTGCGGGCTTTTACTGGCCGGTAAAAGCCCGCAGCGCCAACATTCCAATGTTCGCTTTGTTCACAGCAACAGCTGTGAACAAAGCCTCACGGAGCCCGAGGGGATTTTAATCCCCTCGGGCTCCGTGAGCAATTTGTTTGTTTTAATAGAACATTCTGCCCTGAGTGGCAGAATGTTCTAATAGCCTTAGAACCCGCCGTAGCAGGCTCTACCGGCTATTAAAGGCCCTTTCCCTTGTTAAATGCCCTCGCCTTCGGCTCGGGCATTTAACACGGGAGCGGGCCTTTAATAGCCGGTAGACCCCGCTACGGCGGGTTCTAAGGCTATATTAAACATCTATTTCTCTAACTATCGGCTGGCTTTACTGTGAGTGATCGCATTCTGCTGTTCCACAAGGAACATATTAACACACAAAGTAGTTTTGTTCAGTGCCAGGAACTACTGTGGCAATCAATGGTGTAACAAAACTGGAGGGTGCTCCCCTGCAAAGAACATGGAGGGCCCCTCCAAACTTATTCAGGGCAGGTGCTTTGCTGAGGAGGCCCCCTGGATGGGACTGCGTGACCTTTGTTACGCTGCTGCTGGCAGTGTGTGCTTTTTGAGACCACCAACCTTTTTTTCTTTTTGCCAGTGTTTGTTACAATGGTGAGGGCCTGGCAGCCCCTACAACAATAAACCGTGTCAAAACAAGACATGCATTGACAAAACCAAAAGACTCCCAAAAAAATGTCGGATCGGTTGGCTTTGCCAGTGATTGTGTATTTTCATGCTTCCCATAATCTTGTTGAAAATGGCTACACTCATTTTCCATTAGGAATATTTTTTGGTAATACTAGCATGCATCAGTACACTTTACTAAATGAGGCTTCAAAGAAATAGCATATAGCATTTCATAGTAGCAAAACCTTTTTTTCCTCGCTTGCATTTTTTACTGAGCATTTTATTATGGAAGCAAATAATCATCACTCTTGCATACAAGCTTCTGCACACATTTACATCTAATTAGAGAGTATTCTGGGAGCATTATAAGTAGCCTCATATTGTTAAACTTTTCAAAACGTGTGTACACTTATTTTTTATTTTTTTTAACTGGAGCCATTGTCGTTATTGCAGTCTGACCTTAAAATATGTATTTATAGCGCCTACCTTAATAATGAAGGCTTTTCACTAATGAACCATAAATACAAGTTCGGACAGCATTAACGTATGGACACTCATATTATCTCAACTGTGTCCATCATCCTTTTGTGTTGCTAAAGTTGCCCTAAGTGAGAAGGGTATGCCCAGATGTGGGTCCCTTGCTCCCTGTGTCACTGGATCCAAGCTAGCCTGGCTGATGAATGGTGATACCTGAAACCGGTCCCAGGATGCTTGTTTTTGGTCCAGGGAGGACTTGGCCTGGCAGTTCGGGCTGGACAGTTCCCATGGGGAACAGGGTCAAGACTGTTTTGCATATGGCTGAGTCCAAACTGGGGTGGCATGGTGAGCAAAAGAACGATGGATTAAACCCAGATCTGTGACTGGGGGTGAGTATTTGAAAAGTTTTCAGCACTCCGTCCATCATCTTTTTGTGTTGCTAAAGTTGTCCTGGATAAAGGAGCTGGAGAAATGGGCGGAATGTGAAGGGACCCTACTGCGTAGAGAGGCACACAAGGGGATAGGAACTTTGGAAAATGCATGAGCTTCGTAACTACTAGTCATGGCCCTGAAGGACCCTTAGGAGGAATAAGAAAGAGATGAAAAGCTTCCATGGCTTACTTAGAAGTTCGCCAAAAAAAACAATACATACACAGTGGCTATGCTGCTCACCCGCAGGGGCTCAAGAGTCACACTAGGCCTTATGTTGCACCACACCAGCGGGGGTAGGGAGGGATGGGAGGGAGGGTTAGTAGCTCTACCCTAGCGAGTAGGTAGGTAGGGATGCAAAGCACCGATACTGATGCTAGCTGCAGATATTGCAAATATGTGGGAATGCAACTGAAACATTGTGCGATGATGGAAGAATATGGTCATAGATTGTGTCATCTAGATTGAGGGGGGGCTTGTTGACAGCAAAATCCAATAAAATATGTTAAAACAATATAGGTCCTATTGTCTTTATCATTGGCTTGTAACCATAACCAACATAGGCCTACTGAAGTGCACTTAAGATGGGAACCATCATGCATAAAATTATAAATATGGACAAAATAGCAGTTGGCAAAACAAAATACAATCTATCTGAAAAGGACCCAAAAAGAATGATCACAGTGAAATATTTTTAGGCCAAGGCTGGTGGGTGGTTTGTCAAAGTGGTTGCCCAACACCAAAAACCCTTCCCAAGTTATGGTTATATATAAGATTATATGTGAAAAAGGACCTGCATACAACCTGTGATACAGTGTGATAATAATCCACAGTTAAAGGCCCATGTGGCTTAAGAAATGCTTTTCACAATAAATAAGAAAGCCCTTTTGCCTTTGTTACATCTTTCATAATAAACAAATCTGACATTATGCATTGGACAATACTTTTCCAAGTGAACCAATCAGGTCTTTAGTTTTCATGACTGACTCATGTTTGTAACTAAATCAAGCCTATTGTATTGAGCATAAGCTTTCCCATAAGGCAGCTATCTTGCTTACAGTTATACTATTATAAATGCATACAAAATTACAATTGGCAAAGCAAAATAATAGCTCTACTAAGATAACTACAATTATAATAGTACAAATCATTTATCCACATGGTGTGTCAGATGGGTTAACCAACACAAAACCCTTGACTACTAGGGTATTTTTTGAGATTCCATGCAATAAAACATCTGTTTTCATGCTTTATTATAACAATTCCCTTACGTGCCTATTGACTTAAAATATGATTTTATAATAAAACCATCAGGCCTACTGCTTGTATCATAAAGTTTCTTAGTCAGCAGATCAGACATTTAGGGCCTGATTATGACCTTGGCAGATGGGATACTGCGTCACAAACGTGATAGATTTCCCGCCTGCCGTATTACTAGTTCCATTATATCCTATGAAACTTGCAAAACAGCGGACGGGATATCTGTCACGGTTGTGACAAAGTATCCCATCCACCAAGGTCGTAATCAGGCCCATATCCTTGTTTGTTGGCTTGTCACCATAACTAACTTAGTCCTGCTAAGCTGTCCCACAAGGCAGAAATAGCAGTATAAGCACTGTGTATGAGTGGAAACACACAACTTCCTAATCAAATGCTGTACTCATATGGGTGGAGCTGTCTCATCAGGTAGTGTTGCCACATTAAAATGGGACATAGATGCCAACATTTGATAGCAGGCAAGAGGGGAGGGTAGACAAAAATTAGAGGCATTAATTCTCCTATTAACAACTTGTATTGAGGTGGAGGAAGTTTTACCTGAAGTAAACAAAGATAAAGCTTTTTTTGGTGCTCTAAAAAATCACCAGCACTCCCAATTGAGGATGAGAACGAACGTTTTCAGCTCATCCAGGCAGGTTCGGCAGCCAGATGTGGCAAACCAACCCGCTGCATTAATACTTAACTTAGATTGGCATAGGAGCAAGTGGCACCATGTTGTGTGTTGCTTTGTCTGCTGGATCCGCCTATCTATCAGGATGCACTTTGAATACTGGAATTTGTTGGGCTGCATTTACAGTTTAAAATGTGAAAATGGGGGGGTTCAGAATATAAAACGCTGTTGAAAATTCAGAGGCTGCATTTGTTTTATTTTATTTCTGTTTTGTGAATATAGCAATGTTCGGAGTCCTAGTGCCAAAGTTGATTAGTTTGTTATTGTTTACCACATGCCCAAACATAGAGGTATCGCTGAGCCTATAGGAAAGAACCAGTTTGTACAAGATATCTAACTGCAAATGGAGATTTTCTTAGCTTCAGTGAAAGAAAGTCTTGATTTTATTAAAAACTTAAAGACACAGAGGCAAGTATTATGCTATCTTTTCCTGCTTTATTTTCAATAACAGCCAAGATAAAATCACAAATCCCAGCATTCCAAGCTGGGAAACTAAAATATTATGTCATAAAGGTAAACCAGCAATCACATAATGATAGTTCTATAAACGTCTTGACTGGGAGCAACAAGTCCTCTTTTCTTGTGTAAGCAGTTAATAGATTTTAAACAAAGGTACAATAAGTAGCCAAATTAAATGCCAATAGAACAGAAAAAATGCTCTTAAAACAGTCAATAACTCGAAGCATCATCGGGTGTTAGTCCAGGATATTGACGTCTGTCCTGAGATTTGTCCTGTACTCGACCGTGGCAAAAGGTGGACAAAAAACTGATGTTGTGATTGTTGAACAATCGACTCCTGTTTAATATGTCTGGTTGGGAGCGACTGTCAAACGTAAATAAACAGAGGGAGGGTTAAAACAACTGCGGTTGGATAATACTCGCCTCTGTGTCTTTAATAAAATCAAGACTTTCATTCATAGAATATAAGAAAATCTCCCTTTTATTACAAGACCCGGAGGCTCCTATTATGCTAGTTCAAAGCAACAATAGCATTATCAACATGAGAACCGTGTGCAATAAAAGGTTCTGAAGGTTGAAACATTTGTCCTATCAGCAGATTTGAGAATGTCATTCAGACTCAATCCAGCCCAGAAGGCTTTAGACTCCAAAGCGCCCCTGGTAGAATGGGCTTCAAAAATTGAGATATTAATACCTGCCAGATTCATAATCCATTTAACCCAATGGGCTAATGTAGGGGAAGAAACCAGTTTATGGGGAGTCCTGAAGGAGATGAGGAGTTGCGGTAAGGACGGCTTTCTCAAATCCTTTGTTTTTGTAATATACTGCCCCAAGCAACTACCAACACACAGCTTCGGGTGGTCAGGGAAATAAGGATAGAACACTGACATTAGATCTGTTTTTGTCCTTCTGGGAACCTGAAAGAAAACACCTGAGGAAGTAAACTGTACAAAGGACATATCCAACGCTTTGACATCTGAAATACGTTTCAAAGAGATTAGACACAATAGCATAGTTAATTTTTCAGATACAAAATTTAAGAGATAAGTGAGGATTATCAGGTTGATTGAGCAAGAATTGTAAAACAACATTCACATCCCACATTGAGTTGTACTTAGGTAACAGAGATTTAGAAAATGTTACTCCCTTTAAGAGACTACATATCAACGGGTGTTCACCAATCAGCTTCCCATTCACTCTGATGTGTTCTTCTGAGATTGCAGGTCTGTAGGAGTTGACCGTTCTATAACCTTTCCCTTGGTAGGCCAAAGAGGCAAAGAAATTGACCACTAACGTTACATCCACCAAAAAGGGATCTGCACCCATGCCCACGCACCAACTATGCCACACTCTCCAGGCTGATTTGTAAGCCTTGGGTGTACCGGGTCCCCAAGCTTGTTGGATGAACAGGACAGCCTCTTCTGAAATTCCTGGGGTTCTCCAGGAAGACCCAAAACCATCCATGCCAGAAGCTATAGGGACTGTTTGATGATCCAATCATGAGATAGCCCTTGGGGATCTTGAAGTAGTGAAGGGAATTGAGGAAGAAGAATTGGATGATCTATGGATAACTCCAGAGCTGAAGGGCACCAAGGTTGACCCTGCCTGAAAGGAATGATCAATAGGACTTTTGCCTGTTAACGCTGAATTTGCACCAGAAATCGAGATGATATAAGAAAGGGAGGAACGCAAAACGTACCTGCCCGACCAATTCTTTACATAGGCATCCGTTGCTAATGCTAGTGGATCTGATCTCCAACTGTAAAAGGAGGGTAAATGGGTGTTCAGCTGTGAAGCAAAAAGATCCACAGAGAAGGGACCGAACCTGGAAGAAAGTTTTCTGAATATTGAAGGATGAAGACGCCACTCGCTGGAATCTCGAAGGTATCTGGATCACTAATCAGCGATTATGTTCATATTGCCTGGAAGATATTCTGCCTGGACCGAAATTTGTTTCGGAAGGCAAAACTCCCAAAGACTCTTGGCTAAATTGGCGAGGGGTTTGGATCTTATGCCCCCTAGGTGATTTATGTAGTGAATCACTGAAAGATTGTCCATACAAAGGAGGATGGAATAACCTATCTTGTCTTTTGCAAACGTTTGGATCACAAAGGAACCTCCAAGAATCTGTAAACAATTGATGTGCAACGATAACTCCTCTCTTGACCATACTCTGCCAGTTCAGAACTGACCACATCTTGCGCCCCAACCAGTCTGACTTGCATCAGATTCTGAGACAAGATCTGGTGCTGTAGAGAAAATCGCTTTTCCATTCCATGCTTCTAGGTGATCTAACCACCAATGGAGTTCGACCCAAGAGTCAGATCTGTGTAACCTAAACCTCTTCGAAGATGTTGGATTTTTAGACACTGTAGAGCTTAGTAATGAAGTAGTCCTGGAAAAATGGCCTGAGTAGAAGATGCCAGCAGACAGATAATTTGAGCTAACCTTCTGAGAGACAGAGTTGAATGACTCAGGACCTGAGAAATCTCCTTTCTTATAAAAGAGATTTTTTTTCTTTTGGGAGCTGAAGAATCGACTTGTCTGAATCCACAAGGAATCCCAGAAATTCTGTCTGCCTCGATGAAATCATGCATGATTTGTCTTTGTTGACCCAAACCCAAGCTTTGAAAAAGGGATATGAGATAAGACATATGATGGCTTAAGACAATCTTGTCCTGATGTAAGAGAAGAAAGTCGTCTAAATAAACCAGTAACCGGACCCCTTGTGCCCTCACGTGAGTAATGACTGGTTTCATTACCTTTGTGAAACATCAAGGAGCTGACGATAGACCAATGGAAAGGCTTTTGAACTGGTAAAACGTGTCCTTCCACTGGCATTGAAGGAATTTCCTGAAAGCGTGGTGTATTGGGATAGAAAGATAAGCATCCTGAAGATCTAGGCGAACCATCCAGTCCTTTTCCAGTAACAAATCCCGGAGGTGAAGAATAGACTCAATTTTGAAATGGTGATACACTTCGTACCTGTTGAATAATTTTAGGTTTATTATGTGACAGAATTTCTTGTTCTTCTTGCGGACTAAAAACAATGTGCTTACACACCCTGAAGGATTGGGAAAACATATCTCTATCACATGTTTGCACAACAGGGAGTAAATCTCTTGGGATAAGAGAGCCTCTTGTTCTGTTGAAAATAAGAGGGGTCTTGGCGGAGAGTTTTGAAATGGAATCATATGAAGTTGTATACAATAACCCTTTATGGTTTGCAAAACCCACGGATCTGATGTTATCATTTCCCAAGCCACCAGGCAAAACTTTGTTCTACCTCCTACCGATAGTGGGACAAAAGGAAGATCGCTTACCTGAGCTTTGAGATCCTTTAGCTCTGTACCCACAGTATCTGAAGGCTCTGTTTCTTTGCAGATAAAACTGGGGTTTATAATCCTGCTGGAATCCGAAGGAGCTTCTGTTCTGGTTGCCCATGCCTCTTGGAATGTAGCGGCCGGCAAAGCGGCTCCTGCCTTTGCCGGCCCTGCCAAAAACCTGAGTATTGAGAAGTTTCTGTAAAGATGATTGAGCCTTATCAATTGACGCAAAAGTGGCATCGTACTTGCTGAGTTTCTTTTATGAAAGAGTCGCCAAAGAATAAGCCTTTAGCCTCCTGGCCCGCTTCCTAAGCTGCCAAATTGCTCAGCTTAGGGTCAATCTTTAAGAGCAAACTCTTGCATTGCTCCTGCGCCATGGCTAAGTTAGCATTGCCTAAGATACAAATCGCTCTCTGGGCCCAATTGGACAAAACCACTGGATCAATATTGGTGCCTTCAATCCTTGCTTCTTCCGCCAGATCTAAAATTCTGGTGAGGGGACCACACAGATCAAGTAATCTGTCCTGGCAATTAGTCCAGGCTCTATCAACACCTTTTTTAGGGTCTTTGCCGAACTTAGTAAAAAACAAAAGCATGTTCGGAACTATAGATGGAGTGGCAGTGATATTATGAGGCAAATCAGGTCTGGGGCACTCTGAACGCAGTCTACTGCGTGACAATTTATCAAGCAGTTGTATCTTAACCTGTTTGAGACATACTGGGACACATGATCATAAGGAGACCATTCTGTTGAATTTGGGTGACGGATAAGAGTTGGATCAAACATTGGATGACCTGCAAAATGCAGTATTGTTAGTAATGTTTTTATTCGCTTTAGAAGACTCTCCCAGTTCATCAAGAGAAGTTTTATACCTCTTCTCCAAAGGCCCTGACCAGATCATTATGTCTGGATCATCCTTATCCATAACTGAGTCACCTGTATCATCATCATCCGTGTCTCTTAAATGGGTAATATTAATCAGAAAATTGTACTTACTCGAAGTGCCAGTCTCTGAAAAACTTTGAGCTGAATAAGAGCCTTTAGGAGGGGAGGAACATCTGCCCCACGCTTTTTTGCCTTCTTAGGATTAGTGGTCGTAGGATCTTTGTCCAGTCATTTTTTCATAGAGTCCTCTAAGGCCTTAAAGAGATCAAAGATAGTTTGAATCTTTAATGAAGGCATTCAAATTATCCTTAAATATTTGGGCCTCTTCATCTTCAGAAAGTATTTCCATTATTAAAGTGTTCACTGAAAACTAATGATAAGGATGAAGGCACCTGTGAAAAACAAAAACGTATGGTGTTGAAAAATATGTCAAAAAGTAACCTGAACCAGCAGGGTTAACAGAAGGGAAACTCAGGAAATGGGCGGACCAAAAGGCGTGGCGCTCCGGACGAGGCGTGTATTGAAGGGGGATGACTTTGAATGAGAATCGATGAGGTGAGAAGGCAACGCAGTCGTCGCGAAGGGCAGGGCCCTCTGTCAGACGGTGCGAGAAATGCTAAGGAGAGTAGAAGAGCGAACGTTAACGAACATGCTAAATGGAGACCGGCAATTAGGGTGCGAGCGGTACAGAGTTTGCGAACAATACAAGGTTAAGACATGGAAAAAACTAATTCACTAAATAACAATAATAAAATTATAAAAGGATACATATATACATACTAACAAAATTATATTGCAATGTAGATTTTCCTAGTTTTAATGGCGGAAAGTCTTAATTTTATTAAAGACACGGAGGTGAGTATTATGCGTTTCTTTTCTTGCTTAAATTAAACAGCAGCAAGTGAAGAAAAACTACAAATCCCATAAGCGAAGAGAAACGAGCCAATGGGAAACGATTTGTAGTTCATTTACAAGAACCAATAAACACCAATGTATGTCATTATGACGTAACTTGACTGCGAACAGCCCTCTTTTCTTGCGCGTTAGTCAGCTAGAATGAAATAAAGGAAATATAGAAGCTAAAATAAGAACTGCCATAATAAAAGATAATAATTCAGAACAAAAGTTCATTAGTTGAGGACGTTCTTAGATGAGCTGTCATCTGCTCATAAACTTTCAAACATTGTGCAAAACATAATTTGGGTTGGTCTGGGAAATATGGATAAAAAACAGAATGCAAATTTGTTTTAGTTCTGCGAGACACAGTAAATAGTACGCTAGAGGGAGTAAATTGCCTAGAGGAAATATCCAATGCTTTGACATCAGAAAGACGTTTAATAGGAATGAGACATAACAGCATGGTGAGTTTCGCAGATAACATTTTCAGAGTAAGGGAAGAATTATTGGGCCATGCAAGAAGGAACTTTAACACTACATTAACATCCCACAAAAACTTATACTTAGGTAAAGGTGGATTAGAAAATTTTACTCCCTTTAACAGGCGACAGATAAGTGGTTGTTCACCCACAGGTTTTCTGTTGACGAACTGATGAATAGAGGAGATGGCTGATCTGTACAGATTAATAGTACGAAAAGCTTTGCCCTTGCTAGCTTCGGCGGCAAGGAAGTTCACGATAAAGGTGACATCTGCTGAAAGGGAATCGATGTGTTTTCCCAAACACCAGCTGTGCCATAAAGCCCAGGCTGACTTGTAGGCCTTTCTTGTCCCTGGAGCCCAGGCCTGTCTGATATATTCAAAGCTTGTGCTGAAATGAGAGGGAAAGATGGGGAATTACCGAGATTTTCCATGCTGAAAGATAAAGAAGCTTGTCCAAGACAAGACTGTGAGGATGTTGAAGTGGGTCCAAAAGGAGATCCGGAAAAGGAGAAATAAGGAAAGGACAATCTGTGGCAAGTTCCAGAACAGTTGGAAACCAAATCTGGGATTGCCAAAAAGGAGTAATTATGATTTGAGTGGCATGTTGACGTCGAACTTGTGCTAGCACCCTGCTGATCATAGCGAAGGGGGAAAAGCGTAAGAGAGGAACTTGGACCAATCTTGAAGAAATGCATCCGAGGCGATAGCCAAAGGATCCGAACACCAACTGTAAAATAGAGGAAGTTGTCAATTTAGGCGAGATGCGAACAGATCGATCAACAAGGTGCCCCATTTGTGCTGTAGAAATTGAAAGATCGCAGGATGGAGTTTCCAGTCGCTTGAGCCGCGGAGATGACGAGAGTGCCAATCGGCGATGGAGTTGAGGGTTACTGGAAGATACTCTGCATGAACCAAAATTTGGTTTGCAATGCAGAATTCCCAAAAGCCCTTTGCTAACTCTGCTAGGGGTTTGGATCTTGTGCCTCGGAGGTGATTTATATAACGGACTGCCGAAATGTTGTCCATCCTGAGAAGGATAGCACAACAAACCTTGTTCTTTGCGAGGCTTCTGATTGCAAAGGAGCCCGCAAGCATCTCTAAACAATTGATATGCAATCTGGACTCCTGTAATGACCATGTACCTCCAGTCGAGATTGTACCACAACGGGCTCCCCAGTCTGTCAGACTTGCATCTGACTCTAATACAAGATCTGGGACTCATGGAAAGATAGCTCTTCCGTTCCAGGCATCTAAATGGTCTATCCACCATTGCAGTTCTGTTCGAGAATCGTGATCTAGCGGAATGGTGTCTGCGTATAAAAGGCCTTTTGTGCAAATGTTGAATCTTTAGACGCTGAAGGGCCCGGTAGTGTAAGGGATCTGTGAATATGGCCTGAATGGAAGAGGAAAGAAGACCGACTACGCGGGCGAGAGTTCTTAGAGAAATGTAAGGATGACGTAAAATCTGAAGAATCTCTGACTTTGTAGATTTTATCTTTGCGGAAGGGAGTAACAGGGTAGCCGAAAGAGAATTGATTTGGAAACCTAAGAATTCTATAATTTGGGTAGGGAGAAGAAGAGATTTCTCTTTGTTGATAATAAAACCCAAGTCTGAAAGAAGAGAACTAGTTAAGTTGAGGTGAGATAGAAGCAATTGCGGTGATTGACTCATCAGAAGAATGTCGTCCAGATAGATAAGAAGTCTTACTCCCTGAGCCCTGAGGTGAGCTACCACTGGCTTCAAGAGCTTGGTGAAACACTATGGAGCCGATGACAGACCGAAAGGTAGAGACGTAAAATGAAAGGCTTTGTCTAGCCACTGGAATTGGAGGAACTTTCTGTGTTCTGGGTGAATTGGGATGACTAGATACGCGTCTTGTAAATCTAAACGAACCATCCATTCGTTCTGAAGAAGAGAATCCCTGAGATGGAGGATAGTTTCCATCTTGAAGTGGCGGTATACCACAAACTGGTTGAAGAATTTGAGATTGATGACTGGTTGCATTTTCTTGTTCTTCTTCTTTTGGACTAGGAAAATGGAGCTGGTGAAACCGGAAGGATCGAGACGAGTTACTGCAATAGCTTGTTTTTGCAGAAGAGACTGGACCTCTGAAGAAATGAGAGCGGACATATCTATAGAGAAACGTGGAAAAGGAGACCGAAGGACTTGAACTGGAGTTGAATAAAACTCTATCATATACCCTTGAATGGTGTTTAGAACCCATGGGTCTGAGGTAATTAATGACCAATTTGGGAAAAAATGACAAATACGACCGCCAACGGGAACCTGGGAAAAGGATTGATTTACCTGATTGATTGGTAATCATGGAGTTCCTGTAACCTCTGGAGCGGAATCCTCTGGCCCTTTGTGGGTAAAACTGTGGCCTGAAATCCTGGTAAGCTGAGTTGTAGGTGCTGCGGGAGCCTTGATTGTAGTAATATGAGCAGCCGGCAAAGCGGCTCCTGCCAGCCCTGGAGAAAACCTGCTGATTGAACATTTTCTTTAGAGACTGTTGAGCCTTATCCAAGGAGGTGAAGGTGGCTACGTATTTGCCTAGCTCTTTGATAAAGTTGTCGCCAAACAGTAAACCCTCTGTTTTTACTTGGGTTTGTATTGTCGCCAAGTTGCCAGGTTTTGGGTCTAGTTTGAGTAGGAGACCTTTATGCCTTTCTTGAGAAAAGGCAGCATTCGCATTTCCGAGAGGGCAGACCGACCTCTGGACCCATAAGGAGAGTTCTTCAGGGTCAATAAGAGAACCATCGATCCTGACTGACTCGGCGATGTCAAAAATGTGGGTGAGGGGACCGATGACGTCCAGCAATTTGTCCTGGCTGGAGGACCAGGCTTTGTCAATACCTTTCCGAGGATCTTTGCCAAATTTAGTGAAAACTGTTAGCACGTTAATGTCCTGCTTGATAGCAGAAACTTCCTCCGGGTCAACCTGAATGGAACTGCTAGATTCCATGGTGTCAGGAATGAGAAGGCAAAATATCACAAAAACAGGTGAGAGGGAAGCAAGGAGGGAAAGGGTTAATCTTTTTGCTAAGGAATCAGAGAGCCCCACCCCTGCGCGTGTATAGGCTAATCTTACTGCCGTCCCCGAACGAGGAACTAGAAAGGAAAGGCTCCGGAGCGTCTCCGGTAGAGGTAAGGATTAATGGGGTTCCTCGTTTCTGACGGGCGGACCGAGAAATGCCGGTCTGACGCATCAGAAACGGTTGGAACCGTTAAAGCGGAGCGTACGCGAAGGCAAGCGCAAGACAAAGAGCGCAAGGAGAAAATAAAACGTATGCAACAACTTGCTGACTCAACCAGACAGATGGAACACTACACGAGTCAAGCAACGCGCGAAGCGCACCTCGTTTTATAAAGAAAATACATTAAAAGTTATTAAATATACACAAAGAACGGTAGCATATAATGAAAGAGTACTTAACTTGGCTGCGAGCAGTCAAGTTATGTCATAATGGCATACATTGGTGTTTATTGGTTCTTGTAAATGAACTACAAATCGTTTCCCATTGGCTCGTTTCTCTTCGCTTATGGGATTTGTAGTTTTTCTTCACTTGCTGCTGTTTAATTAAAGCAAGAAAAGAAACGCATAATAGGAGGCTCCGGTCTTGTCATAAAATATAAAATTATATGATGAGAAGATATTACTTATCTGGACTGCGAGCAGCAAGAAAAGAGGACTTGTTGCTCCCAGTCATGACGTTTATAGTACTATCATTATGTGATTGGCAGTTTACCTTTATGACATCACATTGTAGTTTCCCAGCTTGAAATGCTGGGATTTGTGGTTTTATCTTGGCTTCTATTGAAAATAAAGCAGGAAAAGATAGCGTAATAGGAGCTTCTGGGTCTTGTAATAAAAATAAGTTTCCTTGTCCTCGGAGCGCACTTATACTTTTGTCTACATTTGGCAACTGTAGGAAGTTGGCTCTGTATGTACTATTTCAAAGTAAGAAATAGCATGCACAGAGTCCAAGGGTTCCCCTTAGAGGGAAGATAGTGGCAAAAAGAGATAATTCTAATGCTCTATTTTGTGGTAGTGTGGTCGAGCAGTAGGCTTATCAGAGGGTAGTGTTAAGCATTTGTTGTACACACACAGGCAATAAATGAGGAACACACACTGAGACAATTCCAGGCCAATAGGTTTTTATATAGACAAATATATTTTCTTAGTTTATTTTAAGAACCACAGGTTCAAGATTTACAAACAATACTTTAAATGAACGGTATTTCACTCAGGTATCTTAGGAACTTCGAATTATCACAATAGCATGTGCAGTTTTGGCAAAAATGGCAGTAAGCTATTTTAAAATTGGACACTGCAACATTCAACAGTTCCTGGGGGAGGTAAGTATTTGTTAGTTTCACAGGTAAGTAAAGCACTTACATGGTTCAAAGTTGGGTCCAAGGTAGCCCACTGTTGGGGGTTCAGGGCAACCCCAAAGTTACCACACCAGCAGCTCAGGGCCGGTCAGGTGCAGAGGTCAAAGTGGTGCCCAAAACACATATTATTCAATGGAAATAGGGGTGCCCCGGTTCCAGTCTGCCAGCAGATAAGTACCCGTGACTTGGGAGGGCAGACCAGGGGGGTTTTGTAGGGCACTGGGTGGGACACAAGCAGGCACAAAAAGTACACCCTCAGCGGCACAGGGGCGGCTGGGTGCAGTGTACAAACAGGCGTTGGGTTTGCAATAGGTTTCAATTGGAGACCCAGGGGGCTCTTCAGCGATGCAGGCAGGCAAGGGGGGGGGGGCTCCTCGGGGTAGCCACCACCTGGGCTAGGAAGAGGGCCTCCTGGGGGTCGCGCCTGCACTGGAGTTCGGTTCCTTCAGGTCCTGGGGGCTGCGGGTGCAGAGTCTTTACCAGGCATCGGGTATCGGGTTCCTTGAAGCAGGCAGTCGCGGTCAGGGGGAGCCTCTGGATTCCCTCTGCAGGCGTCGCTGTGGGAGCTCAGGGGGGTCAACTCTGGCTACTCACGGGCTCGCAGTCGCCGGGGGGTCCTCCCTGTAGTGTTGGTTTTCCGCAGGTCGAGCCGGGGGCGTCGGGTGCAGAGTGGAAAGTCTCACGCTTCCGGCGGGAAACGTGTGGTCTTTAAAAGTTGCTTCTTTGTTGCAAAGTTGCAGTTTTCTTGGAATAGGGCCGCTGTCCTCGGGAGTTCTTGGTCCTTTTAGATGCAGGGTAGTCCTCTGAGGCTTCAGAGGTTGCTGGACCCTGGGGGACGCGTCGCTGTTTCAGTTTTTCTTGAAGTGGGGAGACAGGCCAGTAGGGCTGGGGCCAAAGCAGTTGGTGTCTCTGTCTTCTCTGCAGGGCTTCAGGTCAGCAATCCTTCTTCCTCTTCAGGTTGCAGGAATCTAGTTTCATAGGTTCTGGGGAGCCCCTAAATACTGGATTTAGGGGTGTGTTTAGGTCTGGGAGGGCAGTAGCCAATGGCTACTGTCTTACTGTCCTTGAGGGTGGCTACACCCTCCTTGTGCCTCCTCCCTGAGGGGAGGGGGTCCCATCCCTATTCCTATTGGGGGAATACTCCAAAATCAAGATGGAGGATTTCTAAAGGCAGGGGTCACCTCAGCTCAGGACACCTTAGGGGCTGTCCTGACTGGTGGGTGACTCCTCCTTGTTTTTCTCATTATCTCCCCTGGACTTGCTGCCAAAAGTGGGGGCTGTGTCCAGGGGGCGGGCATCTCCACTAGCTGGAGTGCCCTGCGGCATTGTAACACGAAGCCTGAGTCTTTGAGGCTCACTGCTAGGTGTTACAGATCCTGCAGGGGGGAGGTGTGAAGCACCCCCACCCAGAGCAGGATTTTGTTTCTGTCCTCAGAGAGCACAAAGGCCCTCACCACATGGGGTCAGAAACTCGTCTCTCAGCAGCAGGCTGGCACAGACCAGTCAGTCCTGCACTAAACAATTGGGTAAAATACGGGGGGCATCTCTGAGATGCCCTCTGTGTGCATTTTTTAATAAATCCAACACTGGCATCAGTGTGGGTTTATTATTCTAATAAGTTTGATACCAAACTTCCCAGCATTCAGTGTAGCCATTATGGAGCTGTGGAGTTTGTTTTTGACAAACTCCCAGACCATATACTTAATATGGCCACAACTGTACTTAAAATGTCTAAGAATAGACTTAGACACTGTAGGGGCATATTGCTCATGCAGCTATGCCCTTACCTGTGGTATAGTGCACCCTGCCTTAGGGCTGTAAGACCTGCTAGAGGGGTGACTTACCTATGCCACAGGCAGTATTTTGTGTGCATGGCATCCTGAGGGGGATGCCATGTCGACTTTGCCTTTTTCTCCCCACCAACACACACAATCTGCCATGACAGTGTGCATGTGTTAGGTGAGGGGTCCCTTGGGGTGGCACAACATATGCTGCAGCCCTTAGGGACCTTCTCTGGTCACAGCTCCCTTGGTACCACTGGTACCTTTTACAAGGGATTTATCTGTGTGCCAGGGGTGTGCCAATTGTGGAGACAATGGTACATTTTAGGTGAAAGAACACTGGTGCTGGGGCCTGGTTAGCAGGGTCCCAGCACACTTCTCAGTCAAGTCAGCATCTCAGTAGAAGGCAAAAAGTGGGGGGTAACTGCAACAGGGAGCCATTTCCTTACAGCAACCACCTGTATTCCGTGGAATTTGTTGCAGAGCTCTATGAAGGTGATTGGAAGCTTTGCTACTTATGTTGTCAGAAATAAATGAAATGGATAATTACCCTCCCAGAGCTTTTGGGGCTTGGTGAGAAGGGCCCTAATTACCTGACCTATGTAGACGAAGGGTGTTGTACCATTAAATAGCTTCTCCTCAATAAGAAGAAAAATATTAAACAAAGTCAAATGGTAGACATAAAGCTTATGCAAAAGGTTAGCCATGTTTATAGATCTCCAGACTAGCCTGCACCCTTTAGTGTAGAGATGTCCCTCCTGTTCAATGCAATTTTCTTGGGCTTCTTAGCCAGTTGCTGCAGGCAATTGAATAGGTTATGATCACCGATGATGGTAGGCAGGATGGGCCCCTCCTCTATCCCATTCAAAAGATATCTGGTAACAAAGATATAATTGATAACAGACACAGCACCCCTTCCGGTGTAAGTAGCCACAAAGAAATCGAGGACCCAACTTGCTCCATATTATTGCATAGGTCGAAATCCTCTAAATGACACGACAGTTCATTACACATTCTATCCCTAATGTCTACAGGGCTATCAGTAAATCTAGGTTCATATATGTTAGCCTCCGAGGGCAGAGTGATATGCCCAAGTTTGGCATTGAAGTCCCCAGACAAAATCAGGTTTAGGACCTTCCTTGCAGGTAGCATACCTGCAGTAAATCTCACCGACTAGTTCAAACATCAAACCATAATTTGGATTATTCTTCAAAACAAAATTGTCATTATAGAAATTGATAATAACAATATTACAATTGCTGGGAAGCTAACATATAAGACTTGAATAACACCACTACTAGTAGGGATAGGTACTACAGAACAATCCAGGGTGGTCTTAAACCGTGCATTAGGATTCCCCCTGCCCCATGAACAACCCTGGGAGTCAGTCATTATCTGGTAAATTGAGTAGGCAGAAAAACGATTCTTTGTGCACAATTGACAGTTAACAGGGGAAGGGACATAGGTGATTGAATATAGGGTGGCGTCAAGCATGCTAGCTGGTCCATAAAAGAAATACAAAGGAAGGAACTTTACAGCACTAAGTCTGACATAACCTTAATGTGCAGATACTAGGAGATATTTAACAACATGCAAGTTTACAAAGTTCACTCTAGAATTCCTTCTCCTGTGGACTCACACCCATCCCGCTCTACAGGCAACCACTATTCAGCCAAACAACTGCCCCTTACGTTTAATGTTGCCATGCAGCCAGTGTGTACTCTTGTTGATAAGATGCTTAGTGGATTCTAAGGTAGGGTGAACTAATCTAGATATGCCCCTGCTATGTCTTTGTCGATTTTTAGACATAGTAATTGACCAAAGAAGCCATTTTAAATGCATATGCTGGACACAGGTAAATACGAGTTCCCCAGCTACATGATAGCTTCACTGAAGATAGGGATTTTTGGTATCAAACATCTCGTGTTGGTGAACCCACACTGATGCCAGTGTTGGATTTACCAATACATGCCCCTAGAAGGCACCTATGAAAAAGCTATGACATTTCAAGCAAGTCAAAAACTACAAATTGGGGGCATGTTCGTTTGCTCAACGTCACCATGAGAGAAAGTTCTGGTTGCCTTTTGAGGTAGCCCCATGGATCATGCTCCATGGATCACCTCACTGGTTAAAGCAACTTTGCCTACTGGTAGGAAAAACTGGGAGGAGGCGTTAAGAAACATTTAACTTTTCAAAAAGCTGTTGTAACCATCATTGGCTCTGACACCCTGTCCATCCTCTTCTCTATGGATCTCTTTGAAAATCTCCTATTAGAAGGGGGGTAGTGATAAAGGTACTCCTCAGATGGGTCTTCCTGATGGATAGGTAAACTGCAGTGCAGAATGTTCCTGCTACCTGTGACACAAGAGTTTTGGTACTGTTGTCTGTTTTTGAGTCTCAGTCCAGGTATGGTTATAGACCAAATCCTGCGCCCTCAAGAAACTGTGAGATTGCATCTTGTAGCTACGCTGTGTGAATTTTCAAGTTCCGAGACGTTTCTGCTGCTGAAATAGTTTATTTTATCCCCACACACTCATTATTTTCCATTTAGGATTGCACATGGGCATGATCATGCCAGTTAACCACTTCTGATGTTTTTGCCTGAGCTATGATGCAGATGATTGAAGTAAAAAGTGTGAGACTTCTCCTGTTAGATGCAGACACGTGTGTCCACATCGCTTTCTCTGCTCTAGTCATGCCTGCAGCCTTACATGCCCCTGCATATAACTCACCACAATGTTTGAAAGGTAGAACGTTTCAGCAGTTTTTCAGCTGTTTTAGGATTTAGTTCTTTCCTGTGTTTCTTAAAAGGGAGACACTTTTGGCGACCGCGAGGAGCAAGCTGTTGGAATCCCTGTATTCCTATCAGTACCCCCTCTCTCCCACCTTTAATAACCCGAGCATGGCAATGCTAGTAGGTCTGGCTTCAAAGGAATGGTGTATGGTAATGTGAAGCATTACAAGTAAGTATCATGGGAATTAATATGTATTTGTGTGAAAGCAAGGAACTGTAGAATAATTTTGTGTAAGTTAAAAGGTCAAGTGCCATGTCCACTGCCAATATAACAAACCTAAAATCCATGTACGTTAATGACTGCCATCATCCAATCCGTGCTGCTGCCAAAGAAAAACAACATAAATTATCTATTTATCTAAACCACTTAATAACATTACAGTGTCATGTATGTGCCCTTGAAGGTTCAATTTCAGCAGCTAGATAAACAAAATGATACCAGCTGTATGAAGGACAACACTTTTTTGTGGAAGCACACCACTTCTGCCCAATCAAAACTTGTACTTCTGGTTTCCAACATGTTGGTGGGGCCAAAGTCCTCTCTATGGAATTCTTAAATAATTGTCTGGTGACAGCTGCACTGTCAAGCCAGACCATAAAGATCCAGCTTTTTGGGTTGAGTAGCTTAGAGGGCCTTTCTGGTAGTATGCTTACGTTTGTGTTTGCAGGCTGGAATAGAGATCTTCACCAAATTGTTCTTCCTCAAGCCCAGCCCTATGTGTCAACGATAAGAGTAAAATGGTGGGGCTTATTTTCACACCTTGTTACAGGCACAGTGGTGCTAATACATCCTTTCCATACCCTAAGCAGTGCCTTGTTGTATGAGGCAAGTATGCCTTGTCCTATCAGTATAAGTGTTGATGTTTATAGATTTTCTTTGGTGATATATTTGTTTCTTCTTTCAGTCTTTCATCAGGAGGTTTCTTCACTGGTTGGATATTTTGGACCCATTGTTACTTTTGTCAACAGAGGTAAGTACAGAGGGTGTTTTTTTGAAAAAATGCCTCATGATGGGCTGTAATGTTTGTACTACTGTCCTCCTATTCTTTTGTATTGACTTCTAAAAATGATTTTAGCCATTTGGAGCCACCTACAGGGCTTTGAAAAGGAACTTTCTAACCTTTCAGTACAAGTATCCCTTGCACACAAAAGAATCACAAAATAGACTGCACCATTACCAAATCCCATTACATATAGAACAGGAACAGCATAGGGCGCAACATTGCAGGTTTCACGTCATACAGACTGGCAGTGCCAGACCCTTGCTCCGCATGCCTAAGGAGTCAAGCTAGCCTGTCTGATTAAGGGTGATACCCTGAAACCGGTCCCAGGATGCTTGCTTCCAGTCCGGAGAGGACCAGGCTTGGCAGTTCGGGCTGGAATGTTCCCATAGGGAGCAGGGTCAAGACTGATTTGCATATGGCTGGGTCCAAACTGGAATGGCATGGGTAGCAAAAAAACGATGGATTTAGGCACAGATCTCTCTACTGGGGTGAATGCTTGACATTGTTCAGCATTCCATCCATGACTTTTTCTTTTTGCATTTGTTGCCCTAAGTGGAAAGGGAATTCCCAGACTTGGGTCCCTTGCTCCCCATGCCACTGGAGTCAAGCTAACTTGGCTGATGAAGTGTAATACCCTCAAACCGGTACAAGGATGCTTGTTTCCAGTCCAGGGAGGACCTGACTTGGCAGTATGGGCAGGACTGTTCTCAGGAGGGGAAGGGTCATGACTGATTTGCAAATGGCTGGGTCCAAACTGGAATGGCATGGGTAGCAACAAACTGATGGATTTAGGCCCAGATCTCTGTACTGGGGGTGAATGTTTGAAATTGTTCAGCATTCCGTCCATCGCTTGTTTTTTTACATTTGTTGCCCTGAGTGGGAACGGTATACCCAGACGTGGGACCTTTGCTCCCTATGCCACTGGAGTCAAGCTAGCCTGGCTGATGAAGGGTGATACCCTGAAACCGGTCCCAGGATGCTTGTTTCCAGTCCAGGGATGACCTGGCTTGGCAGTTCGGGCTGGACTGTTCTCATAGGGAGCAGGGTCAAGACTCATTTGCATATTGCTGGGTCCAAACTGGAATGGCATGGGTAGCAAAAAAAATATGTATTTAAGCCCAGATCTCTGCACTGGGGGTGAATGTTTGAAATTGTTCAGCATTCTGTCCATCACTTGTTCTTTTTGCAGTTGTTGCCCTAAGTGGTAAGGGTATGCCCAGACGTGTGTCCCTTGATCCCTATGCCAATGGAGTCGAGCTAGCTTGGCTGATGAAGGGTGATACCCTGAAACTGGTCCCAAGATGCTCGTTTCCAGTCCAGGGGGTCCTTTGCCTGGCAGTTCGGGCTGGACTGTTCCCATAGGGACAAGTGTCACGACTGATTTGTATATGGCTGGGTCCAAACTGGAATGGCACGGGTAGCAATAAAACAATGGATTTAGGCCCATATCTTTGTACTGGGGGTGAATGTTTGACATTGTTCAGCATTTTGTCCATCACTTGTTCTTTTTGTTCTTTGTACATTGTAGGCAGCAGCATGGCAAGCTTAGTGGCACACACTGCAGAAGAAAAGTTCAGACAGCAGCACTGCAAGCAATTCCAACAGAACAGGTGCAGAAAAGACAACACCAACAGCGTATGCTTCCATCGTACCCACACAGAGCAAGTACATCACAGGCAGCGGGAGCATATGATTCCTCACAAACACAGGAGAGGCACACCACAGGTAGCAGGATTGCATTCACACAGAGAACCCAGTGCAGAGCAAAGAGTAATCACACAGGTTTCTTTTGGGTACAGTGCAGGAAGCAAATGTGCAAGCTTCTGCCTCACTCAAAGACATTCATACAAACACACACACTGCAAACGTCCCTCGTACACTTAAGGGAATGATGTAGCGCACTGGCCTGGGAGCAACAGTTCAAGATACTTTTTCCACATGTAGATGTCATAACCTACTCACAGGAGCATCACAAACACCCTACACACTAAAAACATACAACGCTTAAAGCTGTAGCAGTGCAAGAGTGCATTATGAGCTAGAGGTACAGCAGACGTGGCACAAGTGCAAACTTTCTTCGGCGTAACAAAAAGATCACAGCACAGACAGCAACAGTGTAAGCTTCTCATACACAAAACAGGTGTAGGGCCACCTTTCCTACATTAAGAGAATGTATGCGTGACAGTGTTCTGCATTGATGTAGTATGTAGCACATGTAAATGAACATCAATAAAACAGTATTAAACTAGTTTGTTAACATGCGTTTGTAGGTTTTCTAAAAGAGTGAATATTTGACATGACTATTGGTACATTTGACACATGGTTATAACGTTTTATAATGTATTTATCAAACTATTCTTACATTTTTACAGTCTTTGTCATTCTGAACAAATGTATATTTAGTGTAACTGATACCTATATGTCTATTTATATTATGTTTTTTGAAAACTACATTTCTGATAGAATTTCAGAAAGCTAATGGATCAAAAATGACGTTCAGTGAGGCTATATTGGATTCTTAAGAAAAGCCCTTGATGTTGCATTTCTATTTTGAAAATTCCATGTGAGGAGCATTGTTAGCAAGATTCTTGCCAACGCAACACTGAGGAACCTGAGTAGAGCACATTAAACAGCAATAGTGATGGTCAGAAATGACAAGTGTTCAGTACTTAAAAAAAAGACCTTCCTGTCGGCCAGTCTGAGAGATAAGATTTCAATCTGTGCTACAGAAAAATTTCTTCAGCAGCTGAGTTTTACGTTTTCAGGGGCTGTGAAGATGTACTAGGTTTTTTTCAAAACATTTCTTAAATTCAGAAGGTTCATATCTTCTACAGAGTCAGTAACTATATTTTATTTATCCTGTATGTATAACATTTTCTAAAATTAAAGCAGTAAACTGATATTCACAGAAACAGATAGTGTGTAAAAAAGATCCCAAAACAACAATCAACACTTACTAAATAAACAGTTACAAAATGCCCAACTAAGCCACGGGTGGAGAGGAAATTGAGCACATAACAATTAAAACATCTCTTAGAAAACTACATTATTTTCCATTTTGTACAAATCTAGATTGTTTGTTTCCAGTTATGGCCAACTTGATTATTTTATCCTCTCAATTTAAGTTACATTTTTCATTTGTACTGTTTGTCATATTCCTAAACCATTGTTCAACAGATGGTTTAAAGGAAGATTTCCAATTCTTTAGTATGATGATTCTAGCTGTCATTATCTCTTGTAAATGCCTCAGTTTGAGGCCAGATTGCAATGTCTTTAGAGAGAATCTCATTGGAAGATAACACCATACCACTTACTAAAACACCATTTTGCCTAATTTGCACTACCTTCCATGAGTCTGAAATGACATGACACTCTAGAAACGGTTTAGGTCAGTAGAATGTGATCATCCTAAATGGAGTCCAATAAATTTGTAGCAAGACTTTCTGTTGTATTGGTACGATTTTTAAGCTTACAGTCATTTTCTGTATTTTGTACGAGTATCCATGTAGGAAGCTGGCTCTGTATATATTATATCAAAATGAGGTATAGTGTGCACAGAGTCCAAGGGTTCCCCAGAGGCATGACAGAGGCAATATTAGATAATACTAATGCTCTATTTGTGGTAGTGTGGTCGGGCAGTTAGGCTTATCAGAGGGTAGTGTTAAGCATTTGTTGTACACGCACAAGCAATAGAAGAAACACACACTCAATGACTTAACTCCAGTCCAATAGGATTTTTATATAGAAAAATATGTTTTTGTTATTTTATTACTAGAGCCACAAGATTCAGTTCAGAGGTAACTACTGTTGCAGGTAAGTACTTAGCATAGACATTAATGCAACTTTGTTTCACTTTAGTCAAGTAAACAGTTTTAAAGAAAACAGAGAATATCGATTTTAAAAGTGGACATTGCATTTTCTGAACAGTTCCTGGGGGAATACAGTTTTAGAGGTAAGTACACGACTTACAGTTCCAGTCTCCGGGCTTTAGGTAGTCTGTCGTAGGGGGTTTAAGTTAACCCCAAACACCCATCACCAGCAACACAGAGCCAGTCGGGTGCAGAGGTCAAAGTTGAGCAATTTTAACTATGGAGACAGGGGGTACTCGGAATTCGGTCTGCCAGCAATTAAGTACCCAGGATTTAGAGGGCAGAACAGGGAGGTTTAAGAGAGCACTGGAGGGGCTGCAAGTAGGCACCAATCCCACACCCTCAGCTGCACTGGGGCGGCCGGATGCAGGGTGCAAACAGGACGTTGGGTTTCCATGAAACTCTATGAGGGGACCCCGGAGGTCACTCAGGCGCTGCAGGCGAGGTCCAGGGGGACATCACAGACACATCACCAGTTGGACAGGGAAGAGGACCGTCCGTTGATTGTTACTGCACAGGGTGTCGATATCTCCAAGGTCTGGGGGCTGCGGATGCAGTGGGTCCTTTGGTATCAGTTATCTTTGTCCAGGACAGTCTGGGTTTTTATTGGTACACTGGTTCTGATTCTCGCACCTTTGGGTGCTTGGTTCATGCCCGGGTGATTTCACTCATTGTTCCTTTTCATTGTCCATCCCTACACGGCCACGGTTCCTCCTGGTTGGCCATTGCAACGCATGGTTACTAGAAGGCTCCACAGCTTCGCACATCACTTACTCTCCCTGTGCCGTCCCTGTCACCCCTCCCACAACACTGCCTGCCCCACCACCACCCACTTATTGGCCACATCTCTGCTGTCAGTGAACTATCTAGACCAACAACGCATCTGTAAATGCCACTGCTCTCTGAGTTTGCGGGCTTCTGTCGGCCACATCCATTTCAGGGTCCCACTTCTGCCCTGGAATCACTGCTCCGCCTTCTTCAACTGACCATCCCTAGTGTCTGCTTGTTGTAAGAAGTAAACAAAGCCACTGTTGTCTCCAGGTCAGAATTCTGCTCATTCAAAGCCTTGAAGGCTGCAAGGAGAGGCGAGACTGGGAGGGACAGAGTGCACAAAGGAGGAGAAAGCACAATAACCACCAGAATGCATTTGCCTAATGAAGCCGTGGAGGACAGGAAATAATTTCTGCAGCAAAACAAAATCAGATTTAAGGCCAAGAATGTTCTCCCCACTTGTTAATGGAACCTCACAACCGTATTTTGAAGGGGGATGTATTTAATTTGATTATTATTCTTGCTCCAGCACAACTCCATCCACACTTGTGGCCTGTTAGATTGGTTAAACAATGTTTCTAATTGTTAACCTGAGTAAATGATATTTATTCTGTTTGCCTTGAAAAGAGGAAAGGAGGGGGTCTGCTCTTCAGTGAACCGAGCCATGAACCTTTAGTTTGAAAACGTATCTGAACTAGGCGTTCAACTTTCTGAGCTATCCTACTAGCTGAGCTTCTATTTTCCTTCTACAGTAAGGAGGGTTTGCACGCCATTCACTTTGAAAAACATATTTATCTCAACACTAGATAGATATTAGGTGCCTCTGAACTGTTGTTGCAGAAATAATCACATTTTGTGTGACAGATATGGCCCGTAAGTGAATTGAAAGGATTCTAGCAGCTCATGGCTCTCAAAAGCTGACAGGTTATGTGCAGTCTTCTGCTGTACTGTGCGACTAAATCTGCTTCAGCCCTGCTGGGCATAAAATACAAGCGAGGTATGTAGCAAACTCTTCCTCGAGTCTGCCAGGATTTCACAAGCAGCGCTGGAACACTGACTCTGCGTCAATGGTGTAGACCACATCTTAACTGTGCAGTGCAGGTAGTCAGCTTTGCTCCTCATGGATAGCTACAGCAAACCTATTTTCGCATTTTCATGTACATTCTATGTAGAACTGATTTCCTAGTTTTCATGTTTTCATAAATAAACCATTTGAATACCAGAAAAGTATTGGAAGTAACTCAATTACGGCTTCTGTGATTAATACAGGCCCAGCTAAAGCCTGCAACAAAACTTGCTGACCACTAAACTGAAAGCACAGTTCAATCAAACCAAAACATTGTTTTATACAAACTAAAGTAATTAATTATGAAGGTAAAACATGAAGTATTTGCAAAAGCAATCAGTTCTTTGTGTGAATGTTTTTATTTGATTTTAGGCATTTGATGATCTCGAATTCTTTTAATAACATCATAATTAAAGGTTAATGTTTTTGAATATGTGTAATGTGTTATTGGTTCATATGCACATTAATTTGATTTATGTCTGATGCATTTAACTAATTGGCAAGGTGGGAAATACCCTTCCCATCTCACATGATCACTGGAGGTGATTTGCCAGAGTGAGGGCACCGTTAGAGTACATATTAACTGGGGTTGTTGCACCTGGCCCTTTTTGCAGGGTCATCCTCAATCTTTTTGCATCCTTCCTCCTCATTTTTCTGACCAGTTTTTGTTCAATCAAATGCTGCTAGTCGGCTTGCATTGCTGGTTGTGCCACCAACATTAGTAGCCCTGTAAACATGGCTCAGACCTGCCACTGCAGTGTCTGTGTCTGCAGTTTTAAACTGCCAGTTCGACTTGCCAAGTGTACCCAGTTGCCAGGCCTCAACCTTCCCTTTTACTATATGCAAGGCACCCCTAAGGTAGGCCCTAGGTAGTCCCATGGGCAGGGTGCAGTGTATGTTTAAGGTAGGACATATACTAGGGTGTTTTTTATATGTCCCAGTGAAATACTGCCAAATTTGGTTTTCAGCTGTGCAAGGCCTAGCCCTCTCATAGGTTAAGATGGGGGCTGCCTTTAAGTATCCTTAAAGCGCAGAGTCCCTTTGAGAGCAGATATAAATATGGAGTTTAGGGTCTCTGAACTCACAATTTAAAAATACATCTTTTAGTGAAGTTGGATTTTAAATTGTCTGTTTGAAAATGTCACTTTTTAGAAAGTAGGCATTTTCTTGCTTAAACCCTTCTGTAACTCTGCCTGTTTGTGGATTCCCCGTCTGGATCAGTTTGACAGTTCGGCTGTTCACACCGTTCCTCTAGCCAGTGACACAAAGTGTAGCCTGCATATCTTGATGAGCCATCCAAGCTAGAGGGGAGGATGAGTGGTCATTCACACCTGAAAGGACTGTGCCTGCCCTCACACAGTGCAGTCTCCAACCCCCTGGTGTGTGTCTGGGGCCTGGCGTGGACAAGGAAGGATCTTGCAAACACTTGAGACTTTGCTTTGAAGTTTGCTAACTTCAAAGGCAGAAAGGGGTATAAGAAGAAGACCCAAAACCCCAGAGTTTTAGAATTTTCCTGGAATCAAGAGGAACCTCTGTACAGGAGAAGAGCTGGAGGAGGAGTACTGTCCTTTCGCTGTGTTGCCTTGCTGGACTGGCATGCAGTTGCTGCTTCTGCCTGAAAAGAGTGGAAAGGGTGAACTTTGCTGTGTGTCCTGCTGTTGAAAGTCTCAGGGACACCAACGACTTCAGTTTCCTCAACCTGCAGCACTGGGAACTGTGTGTTTTGTGCTGCTCAAGAGGAGAAACCACTGCAACGCTGGCAACGATGCCGTTGGCCTGCACCGTGACCTGCCAACGCCGCACAGTGTCGCATTGCCTCTCTTTGCACCACGACCCTGGTCTCACCGACACCGTCATCGGACGACTTCAACGAGCCGCTGCTCACACCGCGACCTGTGGGCCCGCACTCCGGCATCGCCTGCTCACACCGCATCCTGGGCATCCTCGACGACGACGCTTCTGCTGACATCGGCGCCGCTGCCTGCACTGTGCCCTGTGGACACTGCTTATGAGGTACACGAAGCACTGTCCCGCCTTGCACCACATCCCCGGTCCACTGATGCCAGCATCATCGTTTCCCGTGTCGTCACCAGGCATTCTGCCTGCACTGTGGCCTGTGGACACCGCTCGTGAGGGTCATGAAGTGCTGTCCCATCCCGCACTGCTGGCTTGGGCCTACCGACGACAGCGCTTCAGCAACAACAACGCCACTACCTGCACCATGACCGGGTGACACCGCACTTTGCACCGCCCCTCTTCACACCGCAGCCGTGGTCTCACCGATGCCGCGCTGGACACGATCACCGAGCCGCTGCCTGCACCGTGATCTGTGGGCACTGCACGTTGCATTGTCTCACTTTGCACAGCAGCCCAGATGCCATCCATGCCAGCGCAACAGATTTCATCAGCCCTGAGTACGATCCCCGAGGTGCGTGACTTCAAGGGCCCGGCGACTCCCGCACTGACTCCGGAACTGACACCGCGATGCCAGCGACGCCACTCTCCGGAGCTCACCGCGAGGATAACGAAGCCCTACAAATCCAAGGTACTGTTTGCGGGTCTTTCCGACAGCCTGAACTGTTGGTTTTGTTGCTCATGATGCCGTGATAGCCCCAGGTGGAGCTATCGACTTCAAGGAACTGTATTTTTAAGATAAATCTTACAAAATTCTTATCTTTAACACTGGATTTCTATCGTTTTGGTATTGTTTTACACAAATAAATATTGGCTATTCTTGTAAAAGTGGTGTGGTGTCCTTTTGTAGTGTTTTCATTTATTACTGTGTTATGAGCAACTGCTTTACACATTGCTTCTGAGATAAACCTGACTGCTCGTGCCAAGCTACCAGGGGTTATCTGAGCAGGTATCTCCCTTATCCTGACTAGAGTGAGGGTCTCTACTTGTACAGGGTGCAAACCGACTGCCAACCAGAGATCCGATTTCTAATAGGGGTGTTGATTGTATGTGTTAGAAATGTGGTCTCTAGTTGACAAAGATTTTCACCTTGTCCAAGTAGGGACCCTCACTCTAGTCCGGGTAAGCGAGCCACACACCTAGGGTAACTCCCACTCACCCCCTTTTTAGCTTGGCACAAGCATTCAGACTTATTTCAGAGGCAATGTGTGAAGTATTTGTGTACACACACACACACACACACAGTAACACAGTGAAAACACCACAAAAGTACTCCACACCAGTTTAGAAAAATAACCAATATTTACCTTAATAAAACAAGACCAAAACTGCAAAACTCCAACATACACAAGCAAAAAATACAAACTTTTACAGATTAAATCTCAGTAAAGCACTTAGAAACACAGTAGCTCCAACTGAGGCTATCATGATGTCATTGATGGAGTTGTTCCCCAAAGTCCGACACCACTCGCAAGGGAGTGCGGGCCGGTCACGTAGTTGCACGGATCCGAAGTACAGTACCTTGGAAAGCGATTAGGAAGCAGACGTTGCGGCGGGGAGGTGGATCTGGTGCGGCACCCGTTCCTTAAAACTACCAGGTAGGTGAGGCATCGGTTTCTTACTGCGAGGGAGAAGAGGTGAGGCCTCGGATCCTTATGGTTGCAAGGTGAGGTAATGCAGCGTTTGTGGTGAGGCGTCAGCTCCTTACGATCCAGCGGGGTTGATGAATCCAGCAGGTCAAGAGTGAGGCATCGACTTTGCAGTGTCACTATTACACTATGGTACCACAGGTGCTGCAGCTGGTCAGGTGTATCAGATGTTGGGGATACAGCACTCAGGACTCGCGCTGTGGCGGTACTTCAGAGGAGCTGCAGCAGCGTCAGCCTTGCAGCATCGGTTGCGGTCGTTGCACTCAGTGGGGACCACGGCTCTGGGTGCAGGCAGCGGCACAGAGTCAGACAGTGGCGCCAATTCCGAAGTCGCTCTGGAGCCCATGCACTTGTTTTCTTCTTGTTTTCACCAGAACTCACTTTCAAGGGCCCGGAAATAGATTTCACCACTTCGTAAGTCAGGACTCGCAGCAAGAAAGTCCAGGTGCTGGCAGATGAAGTCTTTGATGTCCCTGAGGCTTCTAACAGGAAGCAAGCTCACTTCAAGCCCTGGGAGAATCTTGGAAAGCAGGATGTAGAAAGCAGAGTCCAGTCCTTTTACTCCCAGGATAGAAGCAGCAAGCAGCAGGCCAGCAGGCAAAGCATCAGGGAGAGTGGCAGTGCCTCCTACAGCATCCAGCTCTTCTGTCTGGCAGAATGTCCTCAGTCCAGAAGTGTTCTGCAGTTGTGGTCTCAAAGGCCCAAAACTTATACTCATTTCTGCCTTTAAAGAAGGTAAACATAAAAGGAAAGTCTTTGTAGTGCAGAAGATCCTGCCTGGCCCCAGACAAACTCCAGGGGGTTGGAGACTGCTTTCTGTAAGGACAGACACAGCCCCTTTCAGGAGCAAGTGTCAGCTCCTCTCACCACTCTGTCTCAGGAAGACCCATCAGAATATGCAGGGCGTACCACAGCTCCCTTTTTGTGACTGTCTATCCTGAATTCACAAACAGCCCAACTATCATCCTTACCCAGACATGGATACCACAGGCAGGCAGAGGCACAGAATGGTTAAGCAAGAAAACGCCCACTTTCTAAAATTGGCATTTTCAGACTTACAATCCAAAGAAGTATTTTTAAATTGTGAGTACAGAGACCCCAAAGTCATACCTTTTTACCTTTTAAATACACTGCCACCTGCCCCTGGAGCTGCCTTGGGCCTACTTTAGGGGTAACGTACATGTAGTTAAAGGGAAGGTTTGGGCCCTTGCCAGGTTGAACTGGCAGTTTAAAACTGTACACTTAGACACTGCAGTGGCAGGTCTGAAACATGTTCACAGGGCTACTCTTATGAGTGGCACAATCAGTGCTGCAGGTCCATTATTAACATGTGATTTACAGGCTCCAGGCACACATAGTGCACTTAACTAGGGACCTACATGTAAATCCAATATGCCAATCATGAATAAACCAATCACCAATACAGTTTAGACAGAGAGCATATGCACTTTAGCACTGGTTAGCAGAGGTAAAGTGCCCAGAGTCCTAAGGTCAACAAAAAATGGCAGAACAATAGGAGAAAGAAGGCAAAAAGTGTGTGAATAACCCTGCAAAAACCAAGGTAAAAAAGAAAATGGCAGAACAATAAGAGGAAGAAGGCAAAAAGTGTGAGAATAACCCTGCAAAAAGGGCCACGTCCAACACAACCTCCTCCCAGCTAAAAGCCAGGGTAGACCAATCAATACCTTGCCCTGCTTAGGGCGACAGAACATGGATTCTGGCCCGCAACAGCAGAGGTGTGTTTCAGTTCTTCACCTTTCTGAACCCAGTTCGATTCCTCTGTCCATAATCTCAGGGCCCACTAGGCTAACCTATGGGGAATCCTTCTAATCTGCAGACGCCATGTGCGCAGCACCTAACCTTTCTTGGCGCACAGATGTATCTCAGTAGGCAGACAGTACCACCATGGTCAACAAATGGGTGTTGCCCATTCCACCCTCAGGGTGTGACTCCTGTCCCCGACCCAGGCGCCACTATGTCCACAAGGACAGCAACCCACAGTGGTCAGTGAGGAGAGCCAGACCTCATCACCTCCAGGGCTCTCTAACCTCTGTGGTTTCTCAGAGTGGGGGGCGGTAGCCCCAGGTGACTGGCACCCTTTGTCCAGTCTCCCTCCCACCTATTCAGGGGTTGTATCCTGAGACTGGTACTCCAGCCCAGGGTCTGTACCTTAAGGGCGGTCATGGGTGAGGCCTTCCTACCACAGCACTCCTTCCCAGAGCTCTGTACCCTCCTTTTTAGAAGTTGTACCCCTAGACTGCAGAACTGTCAGGGTGCCTCTGGTGGCCGTCCTGCACAATTCTCCTGCCAGTTCAGGGGTGCTGCCCTGCAACTGGTCTCCCAACCCAACCCAGACTTCTGCACCCTCCTCTTTGAGGTGGTGCTGCCAGACACCAGAACTGGTGGGATGCTTGTGACAGCCCCCCTCCCAACTCTCCCCAAGTTCTCCTGGCACTATGGGACTCCCATCAGTGGAGGGTCTCCTGGTACAGACCAGGCTCCTGTGCCTGTGCCCCCTGTGAGAGCAATCCAAGCACTGGGGCTGAAGATAGGGTGTCCTGGGCCTCTGCCCACTCCCACCCTTTCTCCTACTCCTTGAAAGGTTTTGGGACCGTTCTCTGCACCTTCTACACTGGGATCTGCTTGGGTCACTGCAACCCTCCCCCTCACTCTGAAGGGGAAACCCTGAGCCATCCTCCTTGGGATCACTCCCCAATGCCATCCTAGACACTCTGGCACTCACCCAGAGATCTGCCTCCAATGCAAGCTCCCTGGGGTCAGAGAACTCGCACTCCACCAGGTGTTGGCGTTCCTGTGGAAAACTGTGACTGAACATATGCTCTCCAGCAATCAAATTGTACACCCCCTAACATGCGTTAACCATACTACCCTTCACCCAGCCATCCAGTGCCTCGAAAAAGTACCCCACATCATCCCCCATCTGGCGAGACAGTATAGGAGTGCTCATCAAACTCAAACTACCATCAGCTGGGGTGACTACATACTCCCTAACCAGGGTTTCCTCCATGGGGTACACCTCTCCCTGTCACTCCCTTCTAGAGCCTGAAGAGTGTCCCTCCCACCACCAGTAATATGACTCCCCATGCCAGTTCCCCAGTCCACCTCAGGGATCCTGTGCACTTCTGGAGCTACCTCATATGTGTGAGCTCCCTGGTGTATGTTATCTCCCTCCTGAGAAACCATGTCTCTTGGTATGTGGACCTTTTTTTCAGTACTGAATATGGTACTTTTGCTCCACCATCTGAGCCGAACCCAGCCTTCCTGGCTTCCAGATTCACCAGACTGTGCTCCTGAGCTAAAAGAGCTTTTTCCTCCTCCAAGCCCAGTCTCATTTCCTCCAAAGCTTTTTCTCTCTCCTGCTTTAACTTAAGCTTTACCAGGGCCTATGCCATCTTCCTGGCTGTCTGCCTATTCTCTAGCTCCTCTGGAGACAAACCTGGAGAGGGAACTCTACTGGCAGCTCTGGAGGGAGCTGTTCCACCATTCGGGCTAGCCCCCTGCCCCACAGGAGATGCTGGTTCCTCCAGCCAACCCAGGTGCAAACTTTGTTCCTCCTCCTCCGCAACATCATTCTCATCTTCTGTGTGCTCACCTGGCTCCCAACCAGGCCCTTAGCGCCTTTTGCAGCTCCTCCTTCCTAGTGAGGCCTTTGAAAGGCCATCCTGCAGAACATTTTGAGCTGAGGCGCCGTATAGGTTTCCATCCTCTCCTGCTCAAACCCTAACTCTGCAGCTATCACTAATGGCTCACCAGACTGAGACATGATTGTGGCCAAACCTCAAGAGTTGCAAAAACAGAAAGAGAAAAACAGTATGCTAGTATGTAATGGTCTGCGATATGGGAGTTGCCTACACCAATCACTGTATGTAAAGTACAAATACATGTCACATCCCATCACTGATCACCAATGTTAAAAATGGGGTCTGTAGTTGGCAGTGATTTGCACACTGCCCATTAAGGACTCTCATTTTAGTCAGGGCAAGGGAGCCCCACAGCTAAGATACCCCTGCTCACTCCTTTGGTAGCTTGGCGCGAGCAGTCAGGCTTATCTCGGAGGCAATGTGTAAAGTATTTGTACACACACACACACACACACACAGTAACACAGTGAAAACACCAAAAAGTACTCCCCATCCGTTTAGAAAAATAGCCAACATTTATCTGAAATTAGCAAGACCAAAATGGCAAACATCCAGCATACACAAGAAAAGATACACATTTTTAAAGATTAAATCTCAGAAAACTGCTTAGAAACACAATAGCTCCAACTAGGGCTATCACAACATTGTTGATGGAGTCATTCCCCAATGCCACTCGCAAGGGAGTGCGGGCTGGTCATGGAGTCGCACAGACACCCAGGTACAGTACCTTGAAAAACGATGAGGAAGTAGGTGTTGCACAGAGTCGGGTAGGTGAGGTGTTGCTGGAGCCGGTGTGGCGTTGGTTCGTTACTACTACCGAGGAGGTGAGGTGTCAGTTCCATACTGCGAGGCAGGGTAGGTGAGGCGTAGGTTCCTTGCAATTGCAGGAGAGGTGATGCGGCGGTAGTGGCAAGCCGTCGGTTCCTTACGATCGGGTGCAGTCGATGAATCCAGCAGGTCAAGATGAGAAGCGTCAACTACCACCTGGCCAGAGGTGCTGCGGGGTTGGAGTCGGGTATTCTGGACGTTGGGGACACAGCACTCAGGAATCACGCTGTGGCGGGACTTTGGAGGTGCTGCAGTGGCATTGGGTCTGCAGCGTCGGTTGCAGTCATTGGACTCAGCGGGGACCACAGCTCCTGGTGCAGGCAGCAGTACAGAGTCAGACTGCGGTGTTGGTTCCAAAGTCATTATGGATTCAATGGACTTGGTTTTACCAGAACTCACTTCCAAGGACCCAGGAACTGGATTTGGCACTACTTGGCAAGTCAGGACTCTCAGCAAGAAAGTCCAGGTGCTGGCAGATTAGGCTTTTGATGTCCCTGAGGCTTCTAACAAGAAGCAAACTCAGTTTTGGCCCTTGGAGAACCTTAGAAAGCAGGATGTAGAAAGCAAAGTCCAGTCCTTTCACTCCCAGGACAGAAGCAGCAGGTCAGCACAACAAAGTGACAGACAAGGTGACAGGCCCTCCTATAGCATCCAGCTCTTCTTCCTGGCAGAATGTCCTCAGACCCAAAGTGTTCTGAAGTTGTGGTTTCAGAGGCCCAATACTTATACTCATTTAGGCAAACTTCAAAGGAAAGGCTTTGTAGTGCACAAAAGTCTGCATTTCCTGCCCTGGCTCCAGACACACTCCAGAGGGTTGGAGACTGTTGTGTGTAAGGACAGGCACAGCCCCATTCAGGTGCAAGTGTCAGCTCCTCATACTACTCTAGCCCAGGAAGATCCATCAGGATATGTTGGGCACACCTCAGCTCCCTTTGTGTGACTGTCTAGACTGAATTCACAAACAGCCTAACGGTCATTCTGAACCAGATGTGTATTCCACAGATTGGCAGAGGCACAGCATGGCTAAGTAAGAAAATGCCCACTTTCTAAAAGTGGCATTTTCAAACTATCAATCTAAAAACTAACTTCACCAAAAGTTTTAAATTGTGTGTTCAAAGTCCCCAAACTCAATATCTCTATCTTCTCCGAATGCGAAATTACACTTAAAAGATATTTGAAGGTAATTCCCATGTTAACCTATGGGAGAGATAGGCCTGGCAATAGTGAAAACAGAATTTAGCAGTATTTCACTATCAGGACATGTACATTATACCAGTATGTCCTACCTTTTTATCTTTTAAATACACTGCCCCTGCCCATGGGGCTTTCTTGGGCCCTACCTTAGGGGTGACTTACATGTAGTTAAGGGGAAGGTTTGGGCCTGCCAGGTGGGTGCACTTGCCAGGTCAAACTGGCAGTTCAAAACTGACCACACAGACACTGCAGTAGCAGGTCTGAGACATGTTCACACGGCTACTCATATGGGCGGCACAGTCAGTGTTGCAGCATTTGATTTACAGGCCCTAGGCACAGATAGTGCACTTTATTAGGGACTTACACGTAAATCAAATATGCCAATCACGGATAAACCAATCACCAATACAATTTAGACAGAGAGTCGTAAAGCCAACAAAACAGGTCAGATAAAATAGGAGGAAGAAGGTAAAAAGTGTGGGAATAACCTGGAAAAAAGGGCCAGGTCCCCCTATGCAATTCTTAAATTGCGTAGAAAAGATGCCTAGTTCAGGTTATCAGTTACTAAAATATGTTAGGTCGACTTACCCTTGAGGTAGGTGAGGCCCTGCTCATGGTATTATACTTATTTCAACACTAGATTATTTCTCAGACAAAAAGAGAAGGGTGTTGGGAGGAGATGTTGCATTCCGTGGAGTTTAAGGGGGAACCATGAGTTGAGTCCCCAAATGAAGACCAATATTGTATCTCTTTCAAGGAAGGGGAGATAAGGTATGTGGTTATGAAGAGACTG